>NC_090807.1:50782478-51982478 GCF_036512215.1 Solanum lycopersicum
AATACAGGTATTCCTCCCTTAGACCTATTGTTAGATTAGCAGATCATGACCTTTCTGAAGGGATTGGTTGGCCCTAGAGTTCTTTCCACGGTGCAAGCAGCTTAAAGCCCGACGAATCCACCCATTGTTGTTACTGTTCCCAATGTGGGTAAAGCCTTAGGCACTGATGCCTTCTTTCATCCCCTAATGACTAGTAATGAGCATGATATGTTGACTACATTTATGCAGTTGAAGTCGCTTGTGTTCTATAGTTGTGAGAGTAAGGACGCCTATGAGTCCATTTTGCATTGTTATGAGAGGCTTCTAACTTAGGTATTGTACATCAGTGTGGAGTAGAGTTCATAAGCTTCCAGCTTCAGCTTCCGTGTTAGGCTAACCAATGGTGGAGATCCTATGTGGAATGCAGATTGATGGTCCTGCCCTCACTCACTTGGACACAGTTTCATGCTTTGTTTTGGTAAAAATATGTACCCCAGACTTTCAGGTATCGCAAGAATATGAATTTATGACTTTCGAGTAGGGTGGTATGTATGTAGCTGTTTATGTGATTAAGTTCCATGCTTTGTCTAGATATGCTACACAATTGGTGACTACTGAGGAGAAGGAGATTTGTATGTTCGTCAAGAAGCTGAACCTCGAACTACATGTATTGTTTGTGTTTCATGACCTCTGTTGGAAAAACTTCTAATGAGGTGACATATTTTGTGAAGAAAGTGGAAGGAGTTTGACGTGATGGGGAAGTCAGGTTCTTTTCTATGGTGCCCAAAAGCACAGGCAACTTCCATGGTTCCTACTCTATAGGTTCAGGTAGGATGACACTTGCAGCCCGACCAATTTAGTCAGCCTTGTCGTCTTTTACAGGTAGTTACTAGGTACTCCAAAACATAATTTTATTCAGGATAGCAAGGGATATGTACCTTAGGTGGGCAGCATGGCGTCTTTTTACATCACTTATTATAATTGTTGAGATACTGGTCATATGGGAGAGATTGTCCCACCCGCGCATAAGCAGACTAGAGAAGTGGTACCCACGAGTAACACTAATAATAGAAGAGGACGTTCACAAGGAGATCAAAGAGGGAAGCAGCGAAGTCGAGGATGTCGGGGAATTGGTAATTCAAGTAGAGGAGCAGTACATCCAAGCAAAGAGGTTGTCCATCAAGATGATAGGGATCAATGTTATACCTTTATGGGAAAGAACAAGGTAGAGTCTTATGACGCTATGAGCAAAAGTACTATTCTTATTTGTTACCAGATGGCTACTTTTTTATCTGGGTTCTATTTATTCCTATGTATTAGTTCAATTTGCCTTAACATTTGTTACGGGGATGTGCTCAATTTTAGGGGAAGAATTTGTGTTCCCCAAGTGGATGACTTGATTCAGAAGATGTTGACATAATCCCATGGTTCACGGTTTCCCATTCATTTGGGTGTGACCAATATGTATTGAGGTTTGAAACAACTTTATTGGTGGCCTGGCATGAAGAAAGACATAGTTGAGTTTTTGGGTAAGTGTTAAAACTGTCAGCAAGTAAAGTATGAACACCAAACGCCGGCAGCTTTGCTTGAGTGAATGCCAATTCTCGAATGGAAATGGAAAAAGATAGCTTTGTATTTCATGGTTGGTCTCCTAAGACTTTGGGGATGTTTGATTCCATTTTGGTAGTGGTTGATAGACTAACTAAGTCAGCCCACTTCATTCCAGCTAGAGTAGACTATAATGAGCAATAGTTGGCTAAGGTGTATGTGAAGGAGATAGTGAGGTTGCATAGGGTTCCCCTTTCTATCATCTCAGACCAAGGTACACAGTTCCATCTAAATTTTGGGGAAAATTGCATGAGTAGTTGGGCACTCATCTCAGTTTTAGCACATCCTTCCATCCACAGACGAACGGGAAGACAGAGAGGACTCTTCAAGTGTTAGAGGACATCCTGAGAACATATATAATTACCTTTGGATGGCATTGGGATAAGTTCCTACCTTTGTGTTAGTTCTCCTATGATAACAATAACCATTCCAACATTGAGATGGCACCGTGCAAGGCACTTTATGGGAGGAGATATAGATCACCCATAGAGTGGTTTTAGGCTGGTGACATGAAACCTTTGGGGGTTGATTTGGTGAAAGATGCCCAAGATAAAGTGAGAAGTATCCAAGCAAGACTTCTAGCAGCTCAGAGTCGATAGAAAAAATATGTAGATCGTAAGGTAAGGGACATGACATTTCAGACGAGTGAGCAAGTGCTTCTATAAGTGTCATCCATAAAACGGGTGATGAGATTTGGCAAGAAGTCAATCTTAAGCCTCGATAAATTGGAATATTTAAGATTTTTGACTGTGTATTATCAGTGGCTTATATATTGGACCTACTCCCTAGATTATTTGGAGTTCATCCAGTGTTTTCATGTGTCAATGTTGAAGAAGTATCATGGGGGTGGGGATTACATTATAAAATGAGATTAAGTTATTTTAGACAAGAACCTTCAGTATGAAAAGGAACTAATTGTAATTCTTGACCGTGATGTCGGGAAGCTGAGGACCAAAAAGAGATTAAGACCGTGAAATTTCAATTGAAGCATTGTCCGGTTGAGAAAGCTACTTGGGAAACTGAGAAGGACATGCGAGACAAGTATCCCCAGTTGTTCGATGATTCAGGTACTACTCTACTCTTACCTTAGCTAGTTATTCCTAGTTTATCACTCAGGGATGAATGAAGGTTAATAGTATCTATTGTAATGACATGTTCCCTTCGTTATATAAAAGCCAATGCGGAAAGAATGTGGGCCAGAAAACTTTTGAGTAATGACTTGGAAAATTGTAGCCTAGTCCATATTTGGATGAAATTTGAGTTAGGCAAGGTCTAAGAAAATCTTGTAATGAATGGGGAATTTGACTATGAATATGATCACATGAGTGGATAACTAAGACATTAAAAAGCATGTATGGCTTTAACGAAATTGAATTTGGTTGAGTATAACTGCTAAAACTCTTTTTGGCGTGAAAGGATAGTTTTAGAACGTTAAGGGTCGAAGGTGTGTTGTGAAATGGGAGCTTGGAACTCAAATTTTGACTTTGTGTCTCCTTGCAAGCCTTCGAGACAAGGTTAGTTCTGCCAGGGTGGATTTGTTGTGGCGGGTTGGGTCCCGCCTTGGTGGAACAGTTGCGACTTAAGTCAAGAAAAAAACCAAAAACCATTATTTTCTGTAAACCTTTGTTCTTGAGAGATAAGAGATGACCTAGGGATGTTTCTTGATAGATCCCCATGACTTCTAGCGCAAAAGGTAAGATTAGTACTCCCATAATCCATTTTTTTATCCTTAGAACTTAGGTTCTTCACTAATTATCATTGGGGAGGGTTTTGGCCTAAAGTTGATTGTGGGAAAAGCCCTAATTGAACATTAGGATCTGGATTTGGTCTTGGGTTAATAATTGTGACTTTTTTTTTTGGGTAATTTAGACCTTTTCTGTTTATCCTTGCATAAATTACTTATTTCTAGACCAAGATTAAGCGGGAAGAATCCGGAAAGGGAAGGCTCAAGTGTCTTAAGAGGATTCAAGCTTGGTCTTGAGGTAGGTATTGGCTTGATTTCCTTTTTGTTTGATATATATTAGTTAATTGCTTCGTGGTATGCATATATGTATGAGAATAAGGAATGTAAACTAAATCTAATGCAAATGAGTATAGGTCTATGAACAATACATACCATGAACACATTACTTGATTGTGTGACTGTGAGCATTGTTCATTATGGGTGTGATTCTGATTGTGGTTATGCTAAATGGATTGGGTGTTACGTTTAGACACATATATTGAATCTGGTGTCACGTTCTGACACATATATTGGATCAGTTGTCATGTTCCAACACATGCATATTGGATCAGGTGTCACATTTCGACATATTAATAGTTTAGGTGCGGGTTCCATGCGAGGACCACTATAATATTTCCATTTATGTATAATTGTCGTCAATATATGGAACTGTATTTTGCTCTTGAATGATAATTGGTCTACGTATTTTCACGACCTGAGGTTGCCCCGTAAAGTAACATGACGTAGAAGACTTCAAAGAGCCTCACACAAACCTCATTGCATTCCTAACATTTGATGTAAGGAAAATAGTATGGAATCCATACAATTGAAAGTACTCATTTAAAACAGTGGAAGTCTATTGTCTCACATAGCCATCTAAAATAATATCTTGAAACATAAGTAGGGTCACGAACCTTTACGATCGAAAGTCTTGACAAAAGTCTAAAAATAGTCTATTACATGATACAAATAAAACATTAAAAGTACTCTCCCTCGATCTATGAGGACATAACACTTAGCCTTAACGAATCTCAAACCCATGCTTCAACTAGAGAGAAAGCAAGTCACTTGCCGAAACCTACACTTGTAATAAAATAAGAGAAATATGGGTTATCGCAATTTTGTATTAAGTATGATAGCCATGCAAAAGTCATGCTTAAGAGTGACATTTTGGTTGAAAACCATGTATATGCCAATTTTGAGAAAACTTCATGAACATAAGTAAAAGAGGCATAATATACAAACATATCATCATACAAGTCATTCCTTCACATTAGAACATAACCAACCGTATAAGACATTTCATTAAAAGAAGATTTCACCTAATGACATACCTTGTGTAATGTATGAATAACGTCTCATACCGCCATCGTCACTAGATACCACATTAAGGCCACCAAAAGTGAACTTACTATTCTTCCTATTCATTTTTAAAAAATACTCATACATTAGAGACAAAAACTTTTCATAAAGCATGTCACAACCATCATCTAGGGCAACCCTAAGTCATACTTGTGCAATGTATGAGTAGTACTACTCACACTAAGTACTCCTGTGAAGTCACCATGGACAAGGATCATTTATATTCAATAAGTCATAACAAGAAAGTAATTCAAAAAATAATTCAAAGTAAAGTATGCATTATCTCATTAAGAATGTAAGTCAATATTTTTCATTAAGAGCACATTCATACGTAGGTCATTAAGACCTTAGAGCACTTATTATAGCTCTCTCAAATCTGATTCATACAATGCATGATAGCATCCTATACCACCACTCACACTTCATAGAACTTCTCAAGAACCCATAATGCGCATCTCCCTTGATGGGAATAAACATTTAACCGACATTGACCATGAGAGATAAGTCATGGAATATTGTGTCATATGATCCCACACCATAAAAAAGGTGTTCTACTTCCCTAGGTGTATTTAGATTATGTGGATTCCACTAACTAATATCTTATGTGGGCACATCGTTACGGGATAGGAAATGCTCATTGGAACTCTAACCTAACATTGGGAGTTTCCATCTTACCATATCCACTCGGTTTTTTGTCTATATTTCCATAAAGTAGTTCATTCCCATTATCATTATTGTACTTGAGAGGGCCACCAACATTGGGTCTACCGACCCAAAGTACATTACACAAGAAAAGACCACCACCATTAGGTCTAGAAATTCAAGGTACATTAGGGATAGCTCATTGACTTTCCATGAAGGGTGCCATCAAAATTGGATCTAGTGATACAAGGTTCATCATTTCACACATGAAAAGGCCACCAATATTGGTTCTACCGATTCAAGTTTTATTATCACATTAGTTTCTAGACTCATCATGAAGGTTTACCGAACACTAGGTATACCGGTTCAAGACTAAGCCTAGAACACTTCATAGTTCATTTATGAAAGGGCTACCAACATCATGTTTACTGATTTATGTTCATTAAGTCAAAACACATTCATAATACTAGAAAATGATGTCTAAGACTACCGATTCAAGATGTAACAGTCATCACTACTTTCATTCATTCAAGAAGAGGATGTCTAAGCCTACCAATTCAAGACGTAACATTCAAGGCCACCTTTTCCAATACAAGAAAAGGATGTCTTAATCCTACCAATTCAGAATACACACTCGCTTTAATTGTATTAATAGAAGAAGAGGATTCCTTAAGCCTGCCAATTCAAACTACAACATAACCTAGAAGAAAATATTCACATTATATCATCATCATCCATGAGTGTCAATTGATAATAAACCTTCAATCATAATACAATGTCATTCTAAACATGATTATAATACTTTCATTAAATTCGCATGCACAAGCTTCTGATCATAATCATACATAGATCCTTCATGAACTTTCCTTTTAAGTCCATAAAGCAAAATCAACCCATACATCTAATTTACTACAATATATAAGGAAATTGACATGATTCAATAACTAATTCAATATAGACATAAGCAATTCGATATACTTTCTTGATCAATCAATTCCTAATCACAATTCAAAACTTATGAATTGGGGGGAAACATGGGTTCATAGGAGAAATCATCTTAATTCATCATTAATTCAGCATTCTATTCATAATTCATCATATAAAAGCTTTTGAAATCATTTTTGAGTTGAACCTATGCATAGATTGAAAACTAGGCTTTTGCGAGAACTTTGGAGACTTAAAATCAACTTTTAATTGGCTCCTTGAAAGAAACTAAGTCAAGGATGAAGACTAGCATACATTTTAGGGAAGAAATCCACAAAACTTGAGTGAAAATTGTGAGGTCATAACCTTGAGAGCTTGAAGCCTTCTCCTTCAATAGAGGTTTGAAGAGACAGAACTTTTGGAGAGGTAGTTTCTAACTTTGGGGTTTTTGGAAATAATGTTTTCATAATTTTAATACTCTTAAAATACCTTAATAAACCAATAATAACCGTCCATTAACTCAACTAACTAAAAGAGAAATTTACCAAACTAACCCTACAATGGTTGAGCCCCTTAATAGGTTGTAGGAATGACCCACGGACCATGCTAGCAAATCGTGGTTTGGTTCTGTAGATTTCCATTTGGGACCTCGACCCACGGAGTTCATCCATACGGCGTGGTTAGACCTACAGAGCGTAGGTCCTCATCCGTAAGTCACACTTTCCTAGAATTTTTTCTGGATATATGGGGCCTTCGGGGTTAGACTTTAGTCCTCCTCAAGGAACCCTTGGGTGGTCCTTGAGTCGTACCTTGACATCTAACCCCTAAACTCCTCAAACTAAGCTCGGGAAATCAAACAACAACACAAAACCTCAAATGAAACTCAAAATTAAACTCATTAGCTCTAGTTTCCCCTATTCATTCTAACGGGTCATTACAATATTCAGTATATGTTTGTTGACTATGTTATAATTGCTTTCCTATTTTTTGCTTACTGGGGTGGTCGATTGATCCCAACAGTACATTGTGACTGTGTATTGATTCTTCACTTGCTCGTTCTTTTTTAGTATAGGGCATAAACACTTAAAATGAAGGATAATATGGAACATCAGAGTAGAAGTAAATATATATATACAGACACACACACAACACAGTGAGACATTATAAATTCATAGGGGCCTAGGCCCAAAAGCGAACATCTTCAGGTGGCTACTTATAAACCTCATCTAGGGGACCATTGATCGAAAACCGGATTCAAGAGTGAGATAGATCTTTCAGGTTGTCATGGATGTTTCCTTGTTTAGTCTACTCGTTTTGGACTTTTAGTTAGACTATGCTTATGTTAGTTTAGGGGTCGCACACCCATTCCTTATATTTGTTGCCTTACAGTATTTTGGTACAATGACTTTCATGTTCTAGAAGTTATTTTCCGCAATAGTTGGTTTATTTGTTTCATTGAATCTTTGGATTTTATGGGAACTCCATATTTTATTAGTCAGTTAAACCTGCTTATGTATCTTTAAATGCCTAGTTTTCCGTTAAGTTCTTGGTTAGTTGTAGTAATGATTCTCCCACCGGTGGGTTAGTGTGGGTGCCCATCATAACGGTGTGGATCGTGACATCTATATTTAGAGACTAAAATATAGTATAAGGTTGGAGATTCCCTTAGCCTTCGGCTACTTCTTGAATTCTAGTTTCATAAATGAAAGTCCTTTTTGGTATTAGATATTGTAATGACCTCCAAGTCATTTTTGTGTTTATATATCATGTTAGATCATTTAGAGCGTACATATGGCGACCCTAAGTCATTTATAACTTGATGGTATTGACAAATCGATCATTTGATCGTTCGTTTGGTTTCGTGCGAGTTTTAGTATTTTGAAACTTTTGACCTTTCCAAGATCATTTTTTATCAAAAGTATATATGTGGGCACCAACTGTTATACATGGATATCTGTTTGTCATTATATTCTTAGGGCACCAAGTATATAATATGCTTAACTAGTATACATCACTTAACATATGTGTGTATATTTATTATACAACCCATAGCATATTAATGTGGACATTCATTTTACAACACATTAATATTTAAATAGACGTTTAAGTTTCACTTTTTCACAAAGACTTGATCCTCTTGCTTATTAAGTTGTTGTTTTGAGCATGGTCTATTTTTTGGATTTTTCTAAATTTGGATACGTTCTTTATAAATTCTTTTGTTGGAATTCTGACCCCCAAAATTGCCTTAGGAACAGATTTATTCTATATGTTCCTTTGCAGATTACATCAGTTACGTTTTATAAAACAAATAAAATAATGACACAATATTTATCGTGGAAAACCGCAACTCATAAGGATAAAAACCACGACCAACATTTCTGTAGGATTTAGCTCCACTTCATTAAATTTTGAACATCCACAACAGATTACAAGACTATGTAACCTAAGGAATTATAAACTCGAATTCCTTGAGGAATTATAAACTCTAATTCCTAGATAATAAATTATAAACTCTAATTTCTAGCTACCAAAGACACAAAGCCCCTCGACTTTATATCTTCTAACGTTAGTCAAGTTTCTCAAATTTGTTAGACTAATCCTACAAACACTCTCGATTGTAATCAAAACTCTTAATTACAATCTTACAATAATTTCCTCACATATTGACAACACCCGTAAGTAACTCTCAAAACTCTATCAAATTCTTGATCGTGTTTTGATCTTCTCTCTATGTAAGTGCGCAATTTTTCTCAAGCGAAACTACCGCCCTATTTATAGATTTGGACTTGAATCAAAAACCTATTTCAACTAGAAATCCTACATCATGTAGGACTCCTCTTTTGTGTGGAACTCCTAGTTCAACCCGAACTTTTCTTCGCCGCATCTTCAACTCCTTGTCTGAATCAATTTTGTCTTTGCCTCTACAAACTTGTTGACTTCAACTTGAATTCTTTATCACTTACTGCTACAACATACTCTTCTTTATCAAATCTTTATGATCTCGACTTTGCCGCATTGAGCAACACGTAATCTTTCTTCTACTTGTTGCCACCTCAACAGAAACTTATACTTAGTTTTCCTTAAATAAGTTGCCAGGAAAACATACACTCAATTTTCCTTAATTTAATAAGAAAACCTTCCACAAAATTTCCTTAATATATTGCCACAAAACTTTCCTTAATTAAATAAGAAAACATTATTGATCTCTAATTCCTTTTTCAACTTGATTGCGAACTCCTTTATAAAAGGAACTTTTTTGTACTCATTGCTTGTTGAAAAAGAAATAATTCCTCGGCTTTATAAGTTCTAAATCGCGTGGTTGACGTTTGTCCTTATCCATGTCGGATTCGGTATGTACGGAATAAGTCGCACAACCTGTTTTTTTCATCTGTTGTTCCTGTATTTGTCAATTATCAAAATATTTCTCTTCTTAACATATTCAAACTCCATCTTCTATTTCATTTTTAAAATGTGCTCTAACCTATAGAATAGTTAAAAGTTCTAATTATTTTTATTTGTTTGTGTTTGGATCCTAATATGTGAATGTTGTTTATAATGATTTTTGCATTCTTTAATTTAATTGGTTGTTTTACACGTGATTGTCGGTCTTATAAGATATAATTAATGTATTTGTAACTATTGTACTGATATTTAAAATGAGCATTATGTTTCATGATATCTAAGTGCTACAATATTGACCAGTTTTAAATATGTTTATTTGCAACTTCGTTGATTTTGGTGATAGGTTTATAGTTGGACATTGTTCATTTTGATCTTCTGTCATTTGTTCGTTTGGTCTTCTTCTATTCAACTTGATTGTTTTTAGCTATTTTTTTAAAAAAAATTGGTTGTTTGATTATTTCAGTTTTTATTAGTCTAACATTATATTTGGACTTTTCATCTAATTTTTAATTTATATGTGAAAACGGAATAAATTTATTAATTTATATGTGAAAACGGAATAAATTTAAGTGCATTATTGACAATCGTAAAACGTAAAAAATTAACTTCAGAGGAGATACAACATTATACCAAATGAAACGATTAAAAAATATACACAGACAAAAAAAAAATAGGACAGAAATTTAGATGAGGATTCAGTCAATAAAGAAAAACTTGAGAATTGTCTATGAATCTGCAATTGTTAGTATTCAATATTAGGAGCCAGCTGCAAATAAAAAATTTTAACCCACAATTTGTATAAATTTGTTAACATGCAATGGAAACAAATAAATTTTCCCTATATACTATAATTTTTGAATTTAATACTTTCAATAAACTAAAGAAGAGAAGAATGTCGAATTTTTCATAGAAAAAAAAGGTTGTGAAAACGAAAAACATCTTACACTAAATTCACTTCTCATTATTCTTAAGGAAAAGATCAAAGTAAAGCTTAGGTTAATTAAATTAAAGCTTGTTTGGTATATCTAGTATCCTTGATTTTAATTTTCTCATTAAAATTTATTTCCTTGTGTCTTACAAAGTATATTTTTTATTCTCTTCATCTTTACAATGAATTATAATTTTAGTTATGTTCATGTTCACATAATTCTATTTCTATTTGCCTTTATATTCTTCCTCTTAGATCTTAATTTTATATGATCGTGCATAAATATTAAGGCAAGAAAAGATTAATAGGATGAGCTAAAATATATTTGAAAAGATATGAAGAAATGAAACGAAAAAACTTTGTTATGTTTCTACTTTATATAAAATCAAGTTGAGATGATTAAGGGTAGAATAAAAAAATTGCATGGTTAGAAAAAGATCTACTATAACAAAGACAATGAGATATATCTAGAAGCATTCATACACTATTTTTTCTAATTTCTTACTTTTAATCGCAAAGATTAGTCTCTTACTCTTTATTATCAAGAACTTCTTTATACTCTTCATCTTCACGACGAATTACATTTTAGATGTATTCATCTTTTAGTTTTTTGTCAAAAAAAAAAAGTTTCTTCCGTCTTCTTTTTAAGAATTTTTAACCAAACTAAGCCATTATATAAAACAATTTACCAAAGTAATACATTTTTCTAAAATTTTACAAAACTAGTATAAACGTATTTCATGGTAACGTTTTAGGGTATATTTTATTTTTTTAAAACTAACAGCATTAGGTTGATATACGTCTCTAAGTAACGTTTTACTTTTAAAACATTATTTTCAGTAACGTTTTACTCCTAAAACGTTACTGTGAGTAACGTATATCAATCTAACGTCATCAACTTTTAAAAAATAAAATATATCCTAAAACGTTACTGTGAAATACGTTTATACTAGTTTTGTAAAATTTTAGAAAAACATATTATTTTGGTGAATGACTTTATATAATGGCTTAGTTTGTAAACGTATTTTACAGTAACGTTTTAGGGTAACGTTTTAGGAGTAAAACGTCACTGTGAGTAACGTATATCAATCTAACGTCATCAACTTTTAAAAAATAAAATATATCCTAAAACGTTACTGTGAAATACGTTTATACTAGTTTTGTAAAATTTTAGAAAAACATATTATTTTGGTGAATGACTTTATATAATGGCTTAGTTTGGTTAAAACCTCTCTTTTTAATTTTTGCCTTCTAGGGTTCTTAAACCCTTTAAATGGACAACAAAAAATTAGTTTCAACTTCAATTTACTACTCTTGAACCGTAAGATCACTCTCAAACACATTGTTATTCATTCAAAACTTTCTACAGCTCTATAGTCACTTCTTCTTGCTTTCTTCGTTCAATTATCACAGTTTCTTTAATAGAAATTTAGAGAAGCGAAAACCTCTTATAGTGATGTAGTTTTCTTATATAAAAAGAATCAAAATTATAGTATATTCTTTCGCTAATTTATTATTATTGGGGAAATTTATTGATGAACCTGGAGCTTAAAGAAAGATCATCATCCTAATTAAAGTGTTCTTAGTGTTAATGTTTTTTAAAAGGTGATATAAAATCAAGCAAGGGTGTGATGAAATTTATAGTTAGGGTGTGTTTGGTATGAAAAAAATATTTTCTTGGAGAACATGTGTATTTCTAACTTATTATCTCATGTTTGATTGGTGAGTAGAAAACATTTTTAGTGTTTGATTGATGAATGAAAATTAATTTCAGAATACATCTTTTATTTTTTGTTAGAGATTAGAAAATACTTTTTAGAAAATTATTTTTTGATCCCGATGTCAACCTCAATAATCAATCTAAGACATAATTTGAACACCCGAGCATGACAAAATTTGATTCTAAGATCTAATCTAGGATCTGAGCCCGACTTTCGATCCGACACTTGACATTTGAACTAGGACACGATATCCGACCCAAGACCTGACGCAGATATCTGAACTTGAACATAATTGACCATATTGAAATTCGACCCCGACACTCAAATCGACACTGAACTTTCATATGGAGACCCGACAACCAGCAACTGACGAGACCAAAGATTTAAAGTTCAAATCGAGATTTCGACCCTAGCTTTTGAAATGGAATATAACCACCCTTCACCAAGAATTTAAATTTTAAATAGGATTTATTTTTCAAGAACAAAAAATTAAATTTCTTTTTTTTCCCTTGTGTGTGTGGGAGGGGAGGGGGTTGATGGTAGGGGTTGGTTTAGGGCGGGGTAAAAAATAAATTTTTAAATTTATTTTCTCAAAAACAAACTTTCTTAAAAAATGTGGGGGCCTGTGGTGGGGTAAAAATTGAAAATTTTAAATTTTAAACATATTATTTTTAAAAAATTCTTCTTTTTTGTTTGTTTGGAGAGAGGGGTGGTATGGGGGTTGGTGTAAGATGGACAAAAAAAATAAAATTTGAAAATAATTTCTAAAAATAAACATAATTTTTTTTGGAGGGGGGAGGGAGTTGATAAGCGGTCGGTAGGGGGTGGGGTAGAAACGTAAAAAAGATTATAAGGAACTTTTAATTTCGTTGGGGGGAGGGGGGAGGGCTGGTAGGGGTTGAGGTAGTTGTGGATAAAAGAAAATAAAAATTTTAAATTATTATTTTTATGGATAGGGGTGGTCAAGAGAGTTGGGACAGGTTAAATTTTAAAGTTTTGAATTCGAAAATAAAATTTAATTCAATCAAAAATGAGAAAATTGATAAACATTTTTTTAAGAAATGTTTCCCTTCATACAAAACGCACCCTTAGTTCTAATTGTGTTTTAATAATGAGAGTAACTTTGTTCTGTGTTTCAATTTGGTTGCTAACAAAAGTAATGATCTTTTTTTTTTTAAGTAGTGATGTCTCGAAGAACATAAAAACAAAATAAAATCGGAGAATAAGGAAAAACTAAAGCATTATGACCATAGAGTTATTCACTAAAAATAAGAGAATCAGTTAGCGGGTATTTCAGAATATCCATAAAGATACCTATTTTTGTAATCAAATGAAAACATATCAATTTAATTTTTTTTTAAAGTAAAGGCAAAGTATTATCATAAATGCTTGAAATTTTTCTAAAAGGAAAAATATAATTATTTTCCATATATTGATTTATTCTTTTCCTTAGGAAAAGTTTAGAACTATATAAATTGAAGATCCGTCTTCTCATATCAACAACACAATAACATTCACAATATAAATATTTAAAAGTTAAGTTTATGGAATGATTTTTCTATCTACAATTTATATTAATTTTCGTATAATAATATTATGTTTTTAGTATAAGTTTTTTTCCATCTAATTTATCACTATATTAATTTACAATTTTAAGCTTCCGCATGATGTCCTAATAACTTTCGAAACCAACAAGTGGTATCAGAGCACATGGTTCAATAATTCCATGGAACAAAGTTGAAGACATATTCAAGGCGGTTTCAAATTAATCTTGCAATCAACATGATGATAATGAATATTTTTGTGTTATTACATAGAGGAGAAAAATTTCAGTCATGTTTACTTTAATACATGGGCTCTAAATTTCAACCCCTTCAAGTTTTTAATGTTTGGACTCCACTTTTAACTCAAGCATCTTACTTGTAATGAATGAACTCCTCTTTCAACTCGTGCATATTGTTTTAATGCATTAACTCCACTTTCAACTCATGCATATTACATTTAATGCGTGAACTTTTATTTCAATCATGATCATAATTTTTTACACATGACTTTAATTTTTAATTCATCAAATTTTTTAAAATCATGGTAAAAAGCAACAATGATACATGAGTGAAAAAAATGATCAAGATTATTATGCTAGAAAATTCAAGCCAAAAGGGGAGATCTGTTAGGATTTTGCCCTGATTTTACTATAGAAAAAAGGTCAAAATTACCGCTCAACTTTGTTTTATTGATTGATTTTATCCCTACTATTAAAAATAAGTTATTTTTACCCCTGCCGTCAATAAATTTAAAAAATATATCCCTATTGGATGGAAAGTCCAAATCAATTAAAAATTATCCGATTTTACTTAAATTATTCAATTTTAACCCGACCCGACCCGAATCGCTTAATAATATATTATATTTCTTTTACCCAAATTAACTTTGTTTCCCCACCACGACCACCACCCTCTCTGATATCTCCTCACCACCACCACTTCAAATTTAAACTTATACACATAAATCTTAAATCAAACAAAGCCTGTCTAACAGACACCTCAAATTCAGATGGTTCAACATTTTGTCTTTTGTGAATCCTTTGCTTTGATGTTTACATCTTCGCAGATCTCTAAGCGTTTGGCGACGACGGACACATTTGTGAGGGTGGAGGAATAACTTGTTCTGTCCGTTAGTATGAAATATTTAAAATTTATGTGTATTACTTTAAGTTTGAAGCGTTGGTGGTGAGGACATCTCGGAGGTGGTGGTGGGAGGTTGTTTGGGTAAAAGAAATGGGTTATATTATTAAATGAGTGAGTCGTGTTAAAATTGGGTAATTTAAGTAAAATCAGATAATTTTAATTGATTTGGGATTTTCCATCCAAGGGGAGTATATTTGTTAAGTTTATTGACGACAAGGGTAAAAATAATTTGTTTTAAACGGCAAAAGTAAAATCAACCAATAAAACAAAGTTGAGGGGTAATTTTGACCCTTTTCCCTTTATTTTACCTTATTTGAAGTTTATTATAAAATAAAGTCAAAGTATTACCATAAATGCTTTAATTTTTTCTAAAAGAAAAAATGCAATTCTTTTCTATATTTGGTTTATTCTTTTCCTTAGATAAAAAGTTTGGAATTCTATAAATTGAAGACAAATCTTCTCATATCAACACCACAATAACATCCACAATGTAGACATTTAAAATATTAGCTTAAAAGGAGATTTTTCTCTCTAAAGTTTATATAAGTTTTCATATAACAAAATTATGGTTATAGTATAAGTTTTTGTCATCTAATTTATCACCATTTTTTGTTTGCAATTGTAAACTTCCACATGACGTCCTAATCACTTTCAAATAATATGAAATATAAATATATACGTTGGTTCTGTCAGCTATTCTAGGATTCACTATGTCTTCATTTTGTCACCTTGAATTTATTGCCAATGTGTTTTTACTAGGAAAATCATTCACTCATTAGGTGTATTTATAATTTGGATATTCACTTATTTTATTTGTATATAGTTTTTTAAAAAAACTTGATTATTCACTCAAAAATTGTCCAAGAGAATATGAACTCGTGATAATTTGTTTTTTTTTAAAGAATAATATTGTTTATATTTGAGAACTGCATTTATTGTCAAAAAAATGGCATTAAAAAGGCTTAAAATCACAATATTGTTGTAAATCATTTTGGTGGTTAAATGGATGATCATAACTCCTTGATTAGTTCCCTTCTTTATGAGTAGTAATGTTGTTGATAATTTGGTCAAATGGATGATCATAACTCCTAGGTTGATTTCATCCTTTATTGGTAGTAATGTTGTTGATAATATGGTCAAATGGATAAGCATAACTCCTAACTTTATTTCCTACAAAATGGGTAGTAATTTTCAAGGTTTAATGTAATGTCTATGACACCCTTTGATATTCCTCAATGTAATCCTATAAACAGTGGTGTTGAGAATAATGTTAATACACTTGAAAGAAAGAAAGTTAGCTTATATTGTTCTTATATTATCTTATATTCTTCTTCTCTCCATCTTGTCATTGTTCCGTTGTTCTTAAGTTTTATAGTACGTTATCAGCACAAAGTCTCAAGGTTGAACAACATTTCTTGTGAGATATCCATTTATAATCTAATGTTAAAATTATTAAATTGTGTCTATACTTTTTCTACATTATATTTTATTTATAAATGAATGAAAAAAAAAGACTAACCATTTATCGATTTTGCAAAGAGAAGATGAAGATCATTGTTTTGTGAAGAAAAAAAAAGAATGGACTACAAATTCTTGTGTTTTTTGTTCTAAATGAAAAAAGTAATAGTAAATTTTTAATGAAAAGACTTTATATAACAATTTTACTAAAAGTTATTTTTGTTACTTGTGAGGCATAATATTAATTTAGATTATATGATAATTTTTACTTTGATGAAAAAAAAATGTTATGCTACTTATTTACTCCTTGTCTATTTTACTCTAATTAATTATTTTCTATGATAGTTTTATCATGTCGAATTTATCAAAGCTTGATTTCCTGGTACTTGACATTTCTGGAAATAATTACTTGTCATGGGTACTCGACGCTGAAATTCACCTTGACGCTAATGGTCTTGGTGTCACTATTAGAGTCACAACAAAGCAAAGGTAATGATTTTCCTTCGTCATCATATGCATGAAGGATTGAAGGTTGAATACCTTACGGTGAAAGATCCACTTGAATTGTGGACTGGTTTGAAGGAAAGGTATGACCACCTTAAGGCAATGGTATTGCCAAGGGCTCGTTATAAATGGATTCACTTACGGTTATAGAATTTTAAAACTATATGTGAATATAATTCTGTTGTATAGAAAATTACTTCCCAATTGGAATTATGTGGGGAAAATATAAAAGATGAGGACTTTTTTGAAAAAACTCTCATAACTTTTCATGCCTCAAATTTGGTATTACTGCAACAATACCGTGAAAGGTAATTTAAAAAGTATGCTGAGTTGATCTCATGCCTTCTTGTGGCTGAGCAACGTAATACTCTTATATTGAAAAACCATGAGGTCAGTCCTACGAAAACTGTTCTGTTACGGAAGTAAATGAGGTTGAAGCACATGACCAGTCTGAAAGAAGACAATAAAATCAAAGTCAAAATGATGTGAGTGGACATGACAATGACAGAGGATGATATAATAATTATCGTGGTGGTGGTCGCCACAAAAAGAGAGAACAATACGGGTTCTCAAAGCAATCCTTCAAGAGGCAATTGTCATCTTTATGGCATGAAAGGGCATTGGAGAATGAATGTCGAGTAGCTGAGCATTTTGTAAGGATATATCAGATTCCTTGAAAAGAAAAGGAAATAAAAGTGGTGCATCTTCTTCTAATGCTCGGGTAGAGTCATACTTGACTTGTAAAAATGATGTCAAGACAGGACCTTCACAAAAATATGATGACAATATTGAAGAAAATTTGGCTTTAAAAGATGATGATTTTGATGACCTTGATGATATTACTCATTTGACAGTTGAAGACTTCTTTAGAGATCAAAACTATTGTTTGATCATTTGATTTGGCAAAATAATTCTGTTGTTTTATTTATGTGCTTTTATTGTTATGTTTTTCCTTATGTTGTTTTTATATTTAGAAAAAAAAGTAATTTTATTTTCTTGCAAAGTTGTTGATTTTGCATATTTCTTATGATGTACTTTTATTTTACGAAGGTAAATAAAATTTTCCAATATTCAATTTGTTCAAGATAAGTAATGGAGAAATGTATCTTCTTGATAGTGCTACACCTCACACTATTTTAAGAGAACGAAAATATTTCTCTAGTCTGATTATGAAAAAGGCTTGTGTTAATACAATCTTTGGTAGTGCACTAGAAGAGCGGTCTTACTACTACCTGGGGGAACGATATTAAATGTTGAAAACGCATTGTATTTTAGTATGCCTCAAAGAAACTTATTAAGTTTCAAGGTAATTCGCCAAAATGACCATCATGTTGACACTACCAATGAAGAAAAAGTTGAATACCTTTATATTACTACAATAAAATTGGGGCAAAAGTATGTGCATGAAAATTATCCGTTATTTGCAACAAATTTTAAACATATGGAATATAAATAAACCATATAAATAAAATATAAGGAAATATGATTTTATTAATTAAGATAGATTGCGGGTACAATTCTGTTGATCCCTTGATTCTCCTCTCCTAAGATTTATCCATGATTCGAGGGTTGTTAGTGGCGTATTTCGCGAACCAGAATGATTTAGATTTGACCTCTCCATATGAATAATCCATCAATTTGTAGAGTATTCAAGATCTTGATCTGTATATGAAACTTTTGAGATGCTTTTTAAGAGAATTTAGTGCCCTTTATATAGGCATGAACTACGGTTTAGGGTTGAGTAGCCTCCACGAATCCTAATTTGAGTTGAACAAAATTTGTAGAGTCTCAATCGTACTGAACGCATCTTGTAGAGTCCAACAAAATTTTAATGTCTACACCCTCATTTTCTTCGGGATTGTACCATACAAGTATTAGTATGGTTGAATCACATGTCATAGTAAACAAAGAGTTTACTAATCCTAATGATTTTATAATTTGACATGATTGGTTGGGTCATCCCAGTTATAATATGATGCGCAAAATTATTAATAATTTTCATGGGAATACTTTAAAGAATCAAAAAATTATTTAATCAAAGAAATTCTCTTGTGGTGCTTCTTCTCAAGGAAAGTTGGTTATTAAACCATCAACTGCTAAGGTTGGGATTGAATCCCCTGCATTTCTGTAATGTATACAGGATGATATATGTGGGCCGTTAAATATTGTATGATCTTGATAGATGCATAAATAAGATGGTCATATGTGCATATTGTCAACTCGCAGTATGACTTTTGCGAGGTTGTTAGCTCAAATAATAAGATTAAGAGCATAATTTCCAAATAATGCAAGAAAGAAAATCCGTCTTGATAATGCAGGTGACTTTACATCGTAGGCCTTTAATATAACATCTCGCAAATTGAGATAGTTAGGAAGAAGCTTAGAAGTTGAAATAATCAGTTTTGGGAAGAATTAAAATCAATAAATTTTCTTAAGTTAGGAAAAAATGAGTTTTTGGCCAACTTCAAACAACCATAACTTTTAGCTCAAGATGATTTAGAGGTAGTTCTTGATATAGTTGGAAAGCCCTTGGAGACATCTTTCCAATGCCTCCAAGTTTGCACGATTTCAATTTCATATGAGTGAGATATGTCTTTCGAAAGTTGGGTTATTGGATTAAGCATAGCCCATCCGGATTTGGAAAGGGCAAAGTTGTCTTTTCCTTATCCAATTATTTTATTTCGTTTTGGGTGATAAATTGTGGTATAAAATGATGTTATTCAGTTCGTGCTTTTAGAAAACAAGTTACGATTTTTAGAGGAGAGAAAAAAAAGGAGAAAGGAGAAAAGGAAGCAAGAAAGTTCAAGATCATCGAAGTTTGGTTTGTGGAATTCGTCGGGTTTTATAACTAAAAAGATACGTGAAATCTTTCTGTGTTGGATTATTTCACCCACACACCAATTTGATTCAATTCAGCAAGTTAGAGTAGATTGGATGATGAACATTGATATTTTGATGAACAATTATTGAATTCTTGATTGAATTGGTTGTAGCATGTTCTAGTTGATTGCATTCGTGTTTCCGGGATGTTTCTTGGTGATGAAACTCCATATCTTAGTGCTATTGGGGAACTAATGTATCTTGCTAATAATACTCGATCAAATATTTATTTTGCAGTAAATTTATTGGTAAGATTCAACTTGGCCCCTACGAAGAGACATTGGAATGGATTCATACATATACTCAGATATCTTCAAGGAACCATTGATATGAGATTATTTTATTTTAATAAATCCAAGTAAAAAAGAATTGGTTATGCAGATGCTGGATATTTGTCTGATCCACATAAAGTTCAATCTGAGACAGAAATTTTATTTACATATGGCGGCACAACTATATCTTGGCGTTCAATGAAGCAAACATTAGTTGCTATTTCAAATCATGCAGAAATAATAGTCGTCCATAAAGCAAGTCGAAACTGTGTTTAATTGAGATCAATAACTCAACATATTCAAGAAATGTGTGATTTTCCTATGAAAAAGGATATTCCTACTACATTTTACAAACACAATGTTGCATGTATGTCTCAGCTAAAGGAAGGTTGCATTAAAGGAGATAGAAAAAAAAAATTTCACCAAAATTCTTTTTCACTCATGATTTTGAGAAGAAAGGTGAAATAAATGTTCAAAAAATTTGCTCAGTTGATAATTTGGTGGAACTGTTCGCTAAAGAATAGTTACCAACCTCAACATTTGAAAAGTTAGTATCCAAGATTGGAATGCGTCATCTCCAAGAAATTAAATGATGTTTGCAACAGGGGGAGTAAACTACGTGTCACACTCTTTTTCCCTTAGTCTAGGTTTTATCCCAATGGATTTTCGTGGCATAGTTTTTAACGAGGTAGTAAATAAAGCGTATAACAAGACATGTGTACTCTTTTATCCTTCACTACGATTTTTTCCCACAGGTTTTTAGTAGGGTTTTATTGAGACATATTATCTATCAATGTTCATTCAAGGAAGAGTGTTGTAAATCATTTGGGTTATTAAATGGATGACCATAACTCATGGTTAATTCCCTTCTTTATGAGTAGTAATCTTGTTGATAATGTGGTCAAATGGATGACCATAACTCCTAGGTTAATTTCATCATTAATTGATAGTAATGTTGTTGATAACATGTCAAATGGATGAGCATAACTCCAAATTTTATTTCCTCCATAATGGTTAGTAGTTCTCAAGGTTTAATGTATGTTTATGACATCCTTTGGTATTCCTCAATGTAATCCTATAAATAGTGGTGTTGAGAATAACGTTGATAAACTTGAAAGAAAAAAAGTTTGCTTATATTGTTCTTCTATTGTCTTATATTCTTCTTCTCTTCATCTTGTTATTGTTCCGTTGTTCTTAAGTTTTATAACAAATGTAATAATTTAAGATTACTTTTTCAAAAAAATATAGTTAAAACCATATAGGAAATTTGATTGACTCCCTAATTCCATATAAAGTAACATACATTGTTTGAATATAACATAAAAAACGATAGGAACCATAGTAGAATAATAACTAAAAATATGTGAAAATGACATAAGAAATTTCGTTGACTTTCCTAAAATTACTCATGTCACGTAAAATGGAACAGAAGGAGTAACATATCCTATTTGAAAATGATATAAAAAAATACAATAAATCACTGTAAATTAACATTTAAAATGGGAAAAGACATAAATTGCTCCCTAAACTTATCTCGAAAAGTCAGTTACACGCTTAAACTATATTGACGACCTATCACACACCTTTACTATATAAAGTGAATTTAACACCACCCTGAGGCGTGTATCCACCCCTCTCACATCATTTAGTTTATTACACTCGTTACCATGTCATCATCACGTCAACTTTTATAATTTCTTATATTTTTTTTATTTTTTATCTTTAATAATAACTTTCTTTTTGTTAACTCTATTTTACACTAATTAATCTCTAATTATTATTAAAATTCTTTAATAGTTATATCTTCTTTATCACTAAATCTCACGCACTTTATCTCTAATCTAATTGAAGAAATCATTCATTTGAATTTATAATTTTCTTTGTCTTTTCCGGCGAAGACCAACCAACCGATCACCACCATAGCTCCACCTCCACATTCCATTTGTTCTTCTTTTTCGACGAACCATTAGCCGCCACACAAATACCATAAAACAATCACTCAAAATCCAAATCAATCACCGATAAACACCAAAACAGACCCCCTTACCTTATCCCTTTGCGATTTTATTCTTCTGAATTTTTTTACGGGTGTGTCGGCAAGCTCAAAACTTTAACCATGGCTCCCGTGAAGTTTCAAAGAGCTCCACACTTTCAGATCTGAATAACCAACAAATAATAACAACCAAAATAACAATATTACTACACTCACATCATTGTGAATCTCTGAGGTTATGATGAAAAATAAAAAATTGTGATGAAAATTAAAGAATTAAGAAGAAGAGGGTAATGAGTGGGGATGGAAGATTTTGATTTTTTAATTCTTTTTCTTAAGGATAATGGAAGGGGAAGAAAGTTTTTATTTTTTAAAAAAAATAAATTTAACTTTAATTTTTTCTGACGCGCCAACCTTTTATTTATTATTTATTTTTTGCCATGTCATATTTTGAGAGTAAATAATTTAGTTTTAAGTAGTAGAGGCGTGTAATAGGTCGTCACAACAGTTTAAGCGTGTAACTGACTTTTCGAAACAAGTTTAAGGGGAAATTTATGCCTTTTGACTTTTCAAATTCCATTTGTATCACATAAATTGAAACATAAAATTAACCTACGTTGGATCTGTGCTAGCGAGTATATAATATCTAGTATATATGTATATACGATAAAGAGCTTAAAATATCTTGAGGTATTAGAAATGGTACAAAACTACTCTCCATCCACCTATTTGCTCAAAAATGCCCTTGTCATCCACTTATTGGCTCCAAAATACCCTTGTCATCCACCTTTGAGTTCATAATTGACAACTTATTTAATGGTTTTAAATTTAATCTATTTGAATATTATTTTGAAATATTTGAATCTCAACTATTGATTATAATTTAATTTATTAATATCATTGATAAACGAACCCACTGCCCACCCATTACTAATTAAACTGACTAAATTAATAAATAAACTCTAGTATCAAAATTGCCCTAAATACTACTAAAATATGACGAAATTATAGATTCCCAAAAACAACATTCAAATTTATTCAAGTCCGAATTGAAGTCCCAATTAAATTTCGATTGGGCCGCTTATTTAGGAGCACTTTCAATATGATTCTCTTTCAAGTTTGAAATTGAAATTTATGATCAAAGGTAAAGAAGTAGTACATCCCGAATTAGTTCATGCACTTTTTTAAAATATAATTTTATAAATATTTATGATTTGTTTTAAATATTAATATATTACTTTTGTAAAAAGTTGTCCAAGTAACATCACATAATTGAGCCGAATGATTAATTAAGATGAACATAGTCAGACTTTTAAGTTTATCAATAATTTTTATTTAGACACTTAAATTATAATATATTTTTATTTGAGGATTTGAATGTACGATAATGTACTTTTAGAAAAAAAAATTTGCCTCAAATTTTTAGAAACTTTCATTGGCGGTAGCTTTCCTGTTTATGCATTAGTAATGGGGCGGGTTTATTAGTTGAGTTGGATTTAATTAGTAATGGGTGAATAATGAATTGATTTATAAAATACATTAATAAGTTAAATTATAACAAAATGTTGAGCGCCACATGCTTTTAAAAGATATTTAAATAGTATAATTAAAAATTGTTAAATAAGTGGTCAATTTTGAACCCATAGGTGGATGACAGAGTATTTTTGAGCTAATAGGTGGATGATTGGTAATTTTGCATCATATTCTACTGCTTTAAAGATATTTTAGGCATTTTTTCTGATATATATATATATATATATATATATATATATATATATATATATATATATATATATATATATGTCAAATATCCGATAAAACTTTTTGTTGTGAAGTCCTACTCGGTACTCCTTCACTCCCTTGTTCTTTATGTAGTTATCGGTATAAGATTCTAGTAGTGATACCAAAATAGTTGTTGGGGTTATTTTAGATTTATTAAATATTCGATAAAACTTTTTGTTGTGAAGTCCTACTCAGTACTCCGTCACTCCCTTGTTCTTTATGTAGTTATCAGTACAATTTTCATGAATCTATTATTACTGTTCATCTCTTTCTCTTAACTTTTGTTCCTAATTGCAGTATTCTTTAATCACACCCTGGATATGGTCATTCATAGTTTTATCTTAACAACATTCAACATGACCTGTCAGTTTCCTAGAAATTTACAGGTTAATCCATCAATACTTTTAAGAGGCTAAGAGACTAACCATATACTAAGTAACATAGATTCATGGTAAAGAAAAATATCAAACAGTTTTTACATATCAAAATTTTAATAACAAAATCTCAAACATAATTCACATGTATAAGAAGTTGCTAGATCTTAAATATGAAAACTTACATAATTAACGGAGCAAAGTTTCCCTTTCGGGAAACCCAAAAACTCACAGAAATAACTTCTTCAAACTTAGTACAAACTTTATTTTACAGAGGATTTTTATTTATTTTAGGAATTTTTGTTGAGGAGGGATTTCTGGCATGAATATTTTCTTATTTGGGTTCTTATTTCTTTTCTCTTTTTCTTTCTTGCTTCTTCCTCAACTGATAATGTCTGCTTTTATAGAGATATTCGGACTTCAAACTTTGTATTTCAAATGGAAAGAGAATCTTATCATCTTGTCGGGTACGCTCATGAGCCCCATTATCACGTGCAATAATGCTCCTTCTTTTGCATTATTGTTCTCTTGGTACGATATCTTTCTTATCCCTTTATTTTATCTAGAAATATCCCAACAGTTTTTCCACAGATGTGTTGTAGTGAGTAAAGTGGGACTCACAGATTGACTAAAGAGGCTTCCCTCTTGATTACAGAATTTTTTACAAAATACTTTTATGTATTTCTATATATTATTATTATTTTTTTAAATGTCTAAATTATGCAATGTTATAGAATAAAAACTCATCCCAGATTCGTCATCAAGAGGATTTTGGGCAAATTACATTGTCTCTAGGTAATCTTCTGAGTTTTCTTGACTACTTTTGTGGATTGGAATTGGGCTTTGGTCTTTAATTATATGTTTATCTTGAAACTGTTTTTGTTTGAGTAATTTTTCTACTGTCTGGGTAATAAGAAATTCTATGTCTTTAGTTTTCTGTTTCAGCTTTTTTAGTTTTCTGTTTTAGCTTTTGGGTAAAAGATAGTGGTAGTCTTCATTTATTCTGGGAAGAAGATGAACTTTCTTTATTTTCACTTTTTGGCAAAGTGACAGCCATAAACGGATTTAAGAAGTCTTTACCGGCTGATGTTTGAACCGGATTAGATGTATCTTCATCCAATATAGTGAATTTCTTAACATTCAGTGGGGAATGCACACCCATCTCATCCATTTTTGTTGGGGATGGAAAACCATGTATTTCTGTCTCAGTTTGTACATCTTGGTTAGTCTGACCTTTGCTTTCCATTTTTCGGAGTTTTCCCCTGAGCTTGACATTTTCTTGCATTAGAACTTCATTTTTTAGGTTTAGCCTTTTGAATAATTCGGTCATAGATGAGCAATGATCGCAGAATATTACTTTGTCAGTGGCTTTTTTGGATGTTGTATTGTGGAGTTTTGTCTAAGGGCTAGAGAAATATAGTAATTTGGTCCTAATATCCCTCAAGCATAGTCTAAAGCTTATTTAAAGTCATTAAAACCTTTAAAAAAAAGAGGTTTTTGAAAACCTTTTATAGAGTCTAAAACTTCTATCCATGTCTTAAAACACCATTCCTTTTACCATGAATTACCACATAATATTTAAATTTATTTTCTTTATTTTTGTTGGTAAAATAATATCCTAAAGCACTTAAAACAACAATTACATATTTAGTGTCTTTTTTATTATGTGTTATCCATATATTATCTATGAGGCATGTTTGTTGTTTTTCTAGTTGACAATTAGGCAAATGTTTGAATGTCCAGTTAGACTATTCATATGCTATTAAATTTTGTTGTCCAAACTGTAGTCTTTCTATTTTGACATCATCAATTTTGTCTAGAGGTATAAAATGTACATTTGATAACGTTTTTTTTCGTAAGAGTCTGCATAGTCTGAGATTGAAGGTTAAACTCTTTTACCCTTGTCTGGTAGTAATGGTCTCATTCTGTAAAATTTAAACTTTTATTAGTAATCTACTTAGTTGATCAACTATATGATTATCATTTCCTTTAATATGCTCAAATACTATAGATTGATAAATAGATATAGTATCTAAAATATTTAACCATCGTCTTCAACTACTACTTTAATCATTAATATTCTGATGACATTTTACTACGGCCTCACAGTCTGTCCTTACTAATATTTCTGGTTTGTTTAAAATATATATTCTAAAACTATTCAGGCAATATATTGCAACTGTAATTTCAATGTCTATACTAGCTTTATTTGCTTTTTCTATAATTTTCCGCTTTGATAAGCGCATATTCTTTCTTCTTTGTCAGGACTATATTTATGAGGTCTAGCTTTTAATATTTCTCCCTATCCTTGTATACTACCATCTGTTTCAATAATTAAATAATGTGATTCTAAAGGCATATTAAGATCAGGTTTATTTTGTATTTTATCCTTTATTTGTTGTACTAATTTTATATCTTCATTATCAAAAAATTTCTGTCCTTTGCTTCTTGTCTTAGAATATAATGGTCCTGGAAGTTTTCCTAAATCTTTAATAAATGGTATAGCGTAGTTTATTATTCCTAAAAAAATTTGTAGGTCTTTTAAACCATTTAATCTATCTGGCATATCTAAGGCTTTTTTGGCTATATGATGTTGTAGTTTAATTTTTCCTTCTCCTAATGTAATTCCTACAAAATTTATGTAATTCTTACATAGTTTAATTTTCTTTTTACTAATTATTATCCCATTATTAACAAATAACCTAAACACCATCTATAAATATCTTAAGTTTTCTTTTATATCTTTACTGAATACTAATATATCATCTACATATAGTAGAACAAATCTTTTGTATTTTCCAAATATTTCATCCATTTTCCTTTGGAAAATTGGAGGCGCAGTTTTTAGACCGAATGACATGACTAACCATTCAAAATGTCCTTCTGGACATGTAAAAGTTGTTCATTCAATACTATTGGGTGCATTTTTATCTGTCAGTATCCTGATTTACAATCAAACTTATTGAATATTCTTTTGCCTTGTATTCTATTTATTAGTTCTATTTTATCTGGTAACTTATATCCGTCTGTTCTAATGTTATCGTTTAATCTTTTATAATTTATTACCATTCTAGCTTTTCTTCTAACTATTTCATTATGATTTCTTATCATAAATGTTGCCGATCTGTGTTTTGAGGTGGATCTTTTTATTACTCCTAACTATAACAATTCTTTAATTTGTATACTAAAATCTTTTAAATCTTGATTAGTTGCTTCTATCGCAGCGGTTTTTATTATATATTCGAGAATTATAATGTCTAGTTTACACACAATTTTGTTATTTTCTAAATAAAGGCTTTTCACCTATTATTTCTATTTGATCAAGGATTTTTATAATGTTTTCTAAGTCTTGTTGGTTTTTTCTTTGTCCTATTTTCTGAATTCCTATTTTGAAATTATATGATTCTGTTGCCATTTCTATCAAGACAAAATTTTTATCTAACTCATTTAAATCTTCTAACTCTTCTATTTCTGATAAATTTTTAGATATTATATTACAACCTATTTTACTGCATGTTGAACTATTTTCACAATTATAGCAACATTTTTCTTTAAATTTGAGTCTTATTTTAGTATTAGGTTTACTAGTTAAAATCGACGTATGAGTGATGCTTTTATAAAAAATTATTCCATCACTTGTTATAACAGTGCCTCCTTTGTTATATAATATAATCTAATCCTAATACAAAATCTACACTTGTATTCAAGTCTCTTAACCATATTTTATTCATTTTATAAATAGGTTTATAGAATTCTGAACATGTGTATAAAAAACTAATATGTGCTTTATCTATATAGTGTCTGTATACATTATGTGTTCCGTCCATTTGCATTGCTGCAAGCGGTTTTGCTAGGGTTTTTATTAGTTCTGGAGGTACTATTTTCTTGTTAAGAATGCTGTAGTACATCCTGAATCTACTAATGCTAAGGTTTCTATTTCGTATTCTCTTAATTTAAGTCTTGTTAATACTTTAACATTATTTATTTTTTTTATCTTCATTACATATTAAGGTGTTAAATTCTTCATTCATTAATTCTTGATTGTCTATTGATGGCAGTGATTCAATATGTTTCTCCTTTTCTAATCTTATTATTCTTTCCTCTAATTCTTTTACCTTTGTTTGTAAAACTAATACTTCAAGGTTTATTAAGGGTTCATTTATATATATATATTTCTTTTTTTATTTTAGATTATTAGTCCTAGTTGGCTTTCTATGCAAGTTATGCGTCCTTCTTTAAAACATTTATTATATTTAGCTCTTTTATTTTTGCACCAGCAACATGGATTGCTATCTACGTTTGTATCCTTTTCAAGATTATGTTCGCATTCTACTATGTTCATAAAGTTAACTTGTAAATCTTCTACATTCAGGTCTTATAGTCCTATTTCATTAATTAGTTCTTCACCTTCTGATTAGAGGAGCTTTCTTCTTTAGTCTGTTTCTCTACATCAATACTTTACTATACAGTAAATACTCTCATTATCTGACATAAATTCGTTTACATTTAATAATGCTTTATTAAATTCTTCTACAATTGAGAATTTCTAATTTTTGTGTTATACCTTTTAAGACAAGTATTTGCTAAATGTTCTATACTTCCACATGTGAAACATTCTAATTTATTTTTATAGTTTCTATCTGTTCTGTATTTTCTAACATGTCTATCTCTGTTTAGATATGGTTTTGTAGCCGAAGATTTTCTAAGAAAGTATCCTTTCTTACTATATCTTTTATTATATTGTGGTTTATACTTTTTATACTTTTTTCTTTTATATTGCTCTTTATCATAGCTTTGAGCAGTGTATATTACATCTTTACAAAAATTCATTTCATTTTGTTTTAATTATTTTTGTATTTGTAGGTGCGTGCACTTTCTTGTAGTATTTTCATTATATGTTGTATTCTATGTCCTATTGACCATTTAGCCTGAAGATTTTGTAATACTCCTTCTCGTTTACTCCATTTGTCTTCTATTTCACTTCCTAAAGCTCCAGGCAATTTATTGAATAACTTTTTTCCTAGATCTTAGTCGAAATCATTACTACTATTTGTACAATAGTAAAAATAATGATTTAAGAATTTCTTTATATGGTACTACTTACTTATACATAACTGTTCTAATTTTATTACCGCATTTCTTTGTAATGTTACTAATTCAATATTAAGGTCTTCTCCTGTTATTAGTGTATAAAATTTATTTTTAAAATTGTATGGATTTGGTCCTAATGATATCAACTATTTGAACTCTTGTTAGAATTCTACCTTATAGGCTTCCCATAATTCTTTAGTGGATTCTCCTAAAAAGGTTTCTAAGTACTTATACATGATTTCTGCATCTGTTTCAGTATAATTTTTTTATGAAATCTGCTACTACGATTCCTTTCCATAAGTCTATTACTTAATTCCATCTTTGTGGATCATGTGCTGCTATGTTTAATATTTTTCCTTTACTTCCTCCTTCTTGTAGTATTATTGGTTCTTCTATAGGTATTCTTTTTCCTATTGGTTTTAGATTTGTTAGGGGTACATCATCCTGTTATACACTCTTCTACGTGGTATATTTTCAGTACTATTTTCTATAGTATATCCTTGTTTTGTTGTTCTTTGGAATGGGCTACTTGAGCTTGCTGACTCCATTAATTCTTTCTAGCTAATTATAGATTCTAACTCAGTTGTCTCGCTATCACTTTCTTGTAGTTCTCTTATTCTGTTATTATCTTTTTCTAATTTTTCTTGTAATGTTTTTTCTAATCTATAACCTCTATTATCTGTCCTGAATTCACATATTTTATAATGAGATGTTACCTTGTCTAAGTCTAGATTTCCTAGTTTACATCCTTTACTTTTAACAATTTATTTATGGTGTTGTAACTTATATCCTTTGCTTTTTGTATAGCTAAGTCTATTGCAAATTCTTCTTCTAATATTACTTCCATGTTCATTCCTTCTAACGGTATTTATTTCACGACGCTTCCTCTTCTATATCTCTTTGAGTTACATAGTTATAATATGTAAATCTAATCGAGGGTTCTCCTTTAGAATTTATGTACATTAGATGAGCATCAGGAGTTAGACTTTCTTTTTTCTTAAAATCATCTAATTTCCAATCTAATCCCGCGTATTCTTCAGGGTTTATCTGTATAGGTTTTATTAGTTTTATTCCTTTATTAACCATTACTTCTTCCACATCATTTATCTGTAATTTAAATCTAGTATTACTATTTTCTATTATTTTTCCTAGAAGTCCTATACACATTAGTAGGTTTTTTCCACTTTGCATTTCTTCATATCCTTTAGTTTGTATTCTTATTTTAATATGTTTTCCAAATTCTTTTAAATTCATCATAATGTCTGGGCTTGTATAAAATATTCCTCCATTATTAGTCATGTCTACCTCAGTTAATCCTATAATTGATTTTTTAGGTCTGACCATTTGTTATCATATATTACAATTAATATCTTTGTTCCTAAATTTTTTCTAGTTAATTCTTTAATACCTATTATTATTAGTCACATATGCATTATGTCTTTTCTTACATTTTTAATTCTATTAGAGAATCTGAGTTTATAAGATTTAGGGCTACTGAATGTTTTTCTATTACTTATAATTGTTCTTCTCTATAATGCCTGTATAAGTGAGATTTGTGAAAGTAATTTGTATTATATAAGACTTTAGGGTTTAATGATCTTAATTGGTTTTGTTGAAAGATTTGTATATCCTTATCTACATCAATTATTTCATCTAACTGTTGGTTGTTATCTTCTTAAGTCCTTTTATTTAATATTCTTGAAATGAAATTGTTGCCTATACTATTTCGGGAGTAGCTTGGTCTAGGTATTTCTTTTCCTTCTTCATTTCTTGATCTAGCTAAAAAAATGTCCATTTCTTCTGGTTTTTTTTCCTTTTGTGGAGTGATTTCTATTTTAGCTAATTTTTCTATTAATTCTTCTACCCCTGTTGTATTTCTACTTTCTCTTTTTTTTCTTTAAATTTTTTATCTATCTTGTTATTTAGTTGTAATAGTAATCTTATTATTATATTATTTTATTTTATAATAACTTGATATGATTTTTAAGATGGATTAAAATCTTTGTAATCTGTTGGAAGATCTATTCTTTTTTCTATTAACGTAATAGCTTCTTTTTGTGTCTCAGTTTCTACTAAGTCTATCATGAAAGAACTATTTCTTTTAATAATGCTAATTCTGTTTTTATCTCTTGTATTCTTATAATTAATGTATTTTTAACTTCTTCTTTTTGTAGTTTTTTATTTAATTCAATTCCTTGTTCCTTAATATAATCTAAATTGTCTTTTATCTTATTGAAAACAGTTTTTGTCTATTTTGAGTTTCTTCTTGTTCACCTAATAATTTTATAATTTTATTATTATGTTCTCTAATGTTTTTGCTAAAATTTATTATTAAGTCTATTAGGGTATTATATTGAGAGTCTTCTGTAGTGTGTAACCAGTGTCCTCCATTTTCAAAATTACACTTTATTACACTATCGTCTTTTAACCTTTTAAATTTCTATTCTATATTTATCTGTAAATTTAAATATTCTAGGTTTTTTAAAGAAGCTATTTTTACTATATTATCCTATTTTATCCTAAAGTGGCTATTTTATACCGTTCCATATGATATTTTATTCTTTTAATGAAAATGTAAATATTATTTTAATTCCTATTAATTCCCACTTTAAAGCGCTTATATATTCTTCGTTTATATGTCTTTGTAATATAAAATTTTTTGGTATATATAATTGATTTTCGTATAGATTTAAATACTCTCTTATAGCCTTTTCTATTTTTTGTAATCTTTATTTTTCTTTTATTTCTCTATATAAATACCAATAATTTATTTTTTTACTTTTAGTAAAAGGATGGTTTCTCAAAAAAATTGCAGGCTCTAATATGGATATTTCTTGATCTAAGGTGTCTTAATAACTTGTATTCTGATTTTTTAATTGAAAATAATAGGTTGTTTAGTTTATGGCTATTAACTAATTTTATTTCCTTCAAATATTTTATATATTTGAAATATAAACATAATAATTCTTGTTTAACTTTACGATATTCTTTAGTATTTTTATGGAGTCTTCTCATATATATTTAACCTATAGGGCTATTTTAAAAGGAACTATTTTAAAAATATTTTATCTGTACTATAGTTTCTCTAATTTCTTTATTTACATGATCTATCTCTAAACTTACTTGACTTTTTTCTTGTCTTACTGCTATCTGAAGTGTTTTTTATGAAAATTTATATATAATCGTAACTCTAGAGTAGCTAGATGTTTTTCTAGCGATTTTTCTATAATTTTACTAATTTTAAATATTGTCTTTCCGAATTTAGATTTTTATTTATGGAGATTATTGTTTAAAAATAAATATGTCTGTTCACATACAAATTTATATAGTTGGTGGGGTTATTCGGATTCTTTAAATATTCGATAAAACTTTTTGTTGTGAAGTTCTACTCAGTACTCATTCACTCCTTTGTTCTTTATGTAGTTTCTAGTAGTGATACCAATATAGTTGTTGGGGTTATTTCAGATTTGTTAATATTCGATAAAACTTTTTGCTGTGAATCCTACTCAGTACTCCTTCACTCCCTTGTTCTTTATGTAGTTATCAGTATAAGTTTCTAGTAGTCTTCCCTTTTTTTTATGGACTATGTCCATTCATGAATCTATTATTACTGTTCATCTCTTTCTCTTAGCTTTTGTTCCTAATTACAGTCTTCTTTAACCACACCCTAGATATGGTCATTCATAGTTCTATCTTAAGAACATTCAACAGGACCTGTCAGTTTCCTAGAAATTTACAGGTTAATCCATCGATGCTTTTAAGAGGCTGAGAGACTAACCATACACTAAGTAACATAGATTCATGGTAAAGAAAAATATCAAACAAATTTTACATATCAAAATATTAATAAAAAAATTTTAAACATAATTTATATATATGAAAAATTACTAGATATTAAATATGAAAACTTACATAATTAACGAAGCGAAGTTTCTCATTTGGAAAATCCAAAAACTCACAGAAATATAACTTCTTCAAACTTAGTACAAACTTTATTTTACAGAGGAATTTTTATTTATGCTAGGGATTTTGTTGAGAAGGGATTTCTGGCATGAATATTTTCTTATTAGGGTTTCTTCTTTCTTTGCTCTTTTTCTTTCTTACTTCTTTCTCAACTGATAATGTCTGGTTTTTATAGAGATCTTCGGCCTTCAACTTCGAATTTCAAACGGAAAAAGAATCTTATCATCTTAGTCGGGTACTCTTTTGGGCCCCATCATCACGTGAAATGATGCTCCCTCTTTTGCATTATTTTCCCGTGATCCGATATCTATCTTATCCCTTTATTTTATCGAGACACATCCCAACAGTTTTTTCACAGATGTGTGGTAGTGAGTTAAGTGGGACTCACAGATTGACTATAGAGGCTTCCATCTCGATAACAAATTTTTTACAAAATAATTTTATGTATATATATATATATATATATATATATATTATTATTATTATTATTATTATAATTATTATAATTATTTTTCAAGTTTCTAAATTATGCAATGCTATAGAATCAAAACTCATCCAGAGTCGTCATCATTAAGATTTCGAGCAAATTGCATTGTCTCTAGGTAATCTTCTGAGTTTTCTTGACTACTATTCTGGCTTGGAATTGGGCTTGAGTCTTTACTTATATGTTTCGCTTGAAACTGTTTTTGTTTGAGTAATTTTTCTACTGTCTGGGTAATGAGAAATTCTATGTCTTTAGTTTTCTGGGATTTTTTAGTTTTTTATTTCAGCTTTTGGGTAAAAGATAGTGGTAGTCTTCATCTATTCTGGGAAGAAGATGAACTTTCTTTGTTTTCACTTTTTGCAAAGTCACAGCCATAAACAGATTTGATAAGTCTTTATCAGCTACCGTTTGAATCGGAGCAATCAGTCTTGAACATAGAGTTGACATGAAGGTTGATCAACTGTTCAAAGCAGGTAATTTTTGTAATTATTTTACGTATCAATCAAGATATACTATCATGCATCTAGCTAAAAACTTTTATTATATAATTTTCTTAATAATACTTTTGGTTATCAAATATATGTTCTAGTAAATAAAATTCTTCTTTAAATTTGTGTTGCATGCAGGGCTAGTGGATGAGGTGCGACGTATGTTATGTTGTTTAATAGTGTAAGATTTGACGTATTATCACTTGAATATATTCCGTCAGAAATATTATTGAGTTCTTTGTACAGTCCTTTTGTAACTACTTGTGATCTCATAACAATATGCATCTAGAAATGTCATCCTAAAATAATTTAAGCTGAATGACCAAAATTTAAGGTGACATATCTCTAAATATTTTAATGAACTATTCTTATTCTAAAAGATATGAATTTATATATATTTAATTTTGTTTACTAATTAATAAGTCAATAAAAAAATAACATTTTTACTATAAAAGCCAGCTCTATGTGATCTCATAACAACATATACTAATAACTTTATCCTAAAATATATTTAATAATAATTACCAAAATTCAAGTTGACATATCTATGAACTTTTAAAAGTCATTATGGGTGCTTCCATAATGTGACTTAACAAGTTCAGACACTTTGTTTTATTTACCAGGAACCACAAAACCCTCCAGTTGTTCCATGTTATTTGTTCCTCCAATTCTATATTTAAGAAAGTTCTTTTCACATTCATTTGATGAATTTGGAGGTCATATACCACACTAATAATTTTTGCATCCGAATGAATGTAATTATAAATACTAACGAGTATATATATCGACGTGATCAAAATCTTGGTTTTTTTGTCTAAAGCCTTTGACACAAAGTCTTGCTTTATATTGTTCAACAGTTCCATCAACGATTGTTTTTCTTCTAAAGATTCACTTTGAACCCAAAGGTTGATTTTCTTGAAGAAGATTAATTAACTTCCAATATTGTTTATTGACACCATCTTTCCAAAGAATGAGTCTACAGAAGACACAGGAAATGTTACAAAATCATATTCGAAGGAAGTAAATGTCCTTTAACATTTACTAAGCCTCTGAATCTCTTTATTAAGTACATTATTTTTTTCATTTCGTAGGCCTTTTAGACCCTTCTCTAGACTACTCAAGTCTAATTTTACAGTACACAGTCATAGGTCCTATTTTAATTCTTTTAGGAATAGGAACTTGGACTTTTACTAGATACCCCCACACTTTGAAATATTTGAAGTTGGATTTCCTTCCTTTCCATTTGTTATATGGAAAAGATTGTATTCTGATCAAACAAATTCGCTTTCTTTCAAAAAAGACAACTTTTTGTTTTTCCCTTTTGAAGTAAGGATAGTTCCTCCACACAATATTTGTGTAAACCCGAACTTATAAATAATGCATCCATCATTTCTTTCAACGTTCGATTTTTCATTAGATTGAGGTGAATATGGCAGTAGTTTGATGGATATTCCACTTTCCAAACATATTTCTGCACAATGAGATTTGTACTCTCTATTCTTATCACTTCTTAAATTTTTTCACACTGATTTTCAACTTCGAAATTACATTGTCTAGACATTTATATTGCTTCATCCTTACCATTCAGCAAATAGACATAGTCATTTCTAATGTAATTCTCAATAAAAATGACAAATACTTTTTCCCACCATGAGATGGTGTTAACTTCATATCACAAATGTCAGTGAAATCAATTCTAAGGGATTAGAATTCCTTTCAACAGATTTATAAGAATGCTTAACATACTTAGATTCCACAAAGACTTAACATTTTTATTTATTGCACTCAAAGTTAGACATAACTTCTAAGTTGATCAGTTTTCCTTACAAGGTTTTGTAATTGACATGCCCCAAGTGTTCATGTCACAAACATTGACTCAAGCAAGTAAGAACAAATAAAAACATTGAGTTCGAAAAGCTCTTCGCGAGGTAGCTTTTTCCTCACTAATATTTTGTTCCTATTTCTTACAATTTTGTGTGATACAAACATTGTTTAGATTGTCAAATTTCCTTTTCAGAAGGACATTTCCATAACTTTTAATATGATTGTTATAGAACTACTCATGAACAAAGTATCATTGCGTTCAATAAAGACAATATAGCCCAAATGTTGTTTTTACAAAAACATAACAAATGACTATTCACCAATATTCATATCTATGCAAATACTTTTATTATAATAGACATATCTTTTCATGAAAAATCACAACATTTTAAGTGATATTTTTTTCATAAAAGAACTCAATTATTTTGAACAAGTATATATATATTATTTGGATGTTTTATACTAGTCATACTATATACTAGTAATAGAGAAACTCAACAACCACAATACAAAATATACTCCAAGAATTTTGTGGGTATAGCATAATACAAAAGTATCCTTGAATTTCATATCTTTTGCTCCAAAGTTAAATTAGACACCGAGTCTAATCATAAGCAAATAACCCCCACATTCCAAATGTAATCTCAAAAATATTTTTCAAGTATTTGGAAATAGTTTTTTCACATATTTTAATGTTAGAAACATTATTCTACGAAAAAATTATAGTGTTGCAATTCTCTTTGACAATGTTTACACATGTCAAAGTTCATTCCATAGAGACAAAATCACAAATTCTAAGTCGTTGGTATTTTTCCTCTATCATAAATAGACATACCACTTAGTATTTTAAATACTAACAATAAGGACAAAAAATTTGTACAATTTATTTCTATATTACATTGAAGTTTATAGAAAATCAAAAGTACAACACTGACTTATTATGTGAAGTTTTTATATTCTTCAAACGAATTGAATAGTCCAATTTATCCAAATTATAAAACCACCAAAGTATTTAGTCTACAAATATCAGACGCACTAAAATTTCTCATGGAGTATAAAACTACAAAAGTCTTTTTTTTCCAAATAGAATAACACATATTATTTATCACATAGAAATGTTTTTCTTATCAAATAGTCTTCCAACTATAACATTTTGACATACTATTTTATCAAACATAAATATGCATCTCTCATTTTTGCAAACTAAAGAATTTTAAAAGCAACAATATTTTCTAAGTAAAAATCATTCCACAACATATAGTTTGCAAATCTTTTTCCAAAGATACGCATAATAAGAAAAAATCAAAGATGATAACTCTTAGAAACTATTTTCCTCCTTAGATAATTAAATAAGAAGGTTACCTGGTAATCTTTAAACGAAATACCATAAAAATTTTCTGTTACATTCTCACTTTGACCTTGCTAAACAAAGCAACGAATTATGGAAAAGTAATGCATTTATCTTCTACTTCCATGCTCAGATTCTCTCAATCAGTAGAATACCAAAAATACTAACAGTATAATAATTTCCTTAAGATTGTTGTTCATCTTGTATTCCAAACATACTTAGAACAAACTTTTAACATCTTTGTAAAACCACAAAGTTTAAAAATATTTTCACAACTAGAAAATTAAAACTAGTAGCGAAACTAGAATCAAAAACAGATTTTAAATAAAAAATACGAAATATTTTTCTTAAATAAGAATTGTTGTTAATATGTGTCTAAAGAATCTTACTGATTCCAACAAACTTTGTAGAAACACAAAGTTACCAAGTTTAATGAACCAGTGAAGAACAAAAGAATAGAAGAACTTAAATTAATTCACAAATCTAAAATTTGTAAAACACGTAGCAGAATCTAGAAAACTTTTAATAGGAAAAAGATCAAGTGCACTGAACTCACAGTGTCCCCTTAAGGAAATTATTTCCCTATAGTATCCGAGGTTTGATTTGGAATATGACCTCCCAGGGTAAAATAATCTCAATCACCAGAGTATAGAACCAAAAACTCCGACTTCAACGAACCACTCAACGGCAGTAAAGTACACTTAGAATACTAGATTTAGTAGTTGAAGAAAAAGTCCATGAATTCTACACTAAAATGAGAGGAAATCCCTCAATTTATAGAAAACAAAGGGTAATGCGAAAAGGTTATTCATAGAAAACAAAGGGTAGTGCGAAAAGGTTCTTGTGCCTTACCAGAAAGGTCACAAACCTTTGGAAAAGTTAAAATCTTTCAGAAAGGTTGTCACATTTGATAAAAGTCACAACTTTCCATAAAAGTCACAACTTTTCATAAAATTCGCAACTTTTCCTAAAAGTCACAACTCTTCATAAAAGTCGCAACTCTTCATTTTCCATTCACACCTTTTTAAAACCCAACAGTTATTATATGGTGAACAAGTTAATATAAATACTCGTAATTGAAATATTTATCGATAATTGTTCACTTCCTCTTATGGAATTAGACTTAACACTTATAATGTGTTGTTGAATAGTGTAAGATTTGACGCATTATCACTTGAACATATTCCGTCAGAAATATTATTGAGTTTTATGTACTATCCTTTTTTAACTGCTTGTGATCTCATAACAATATACATCTTGAAACGTCATCCTAAAATAATTTTAGCTTAATCGCCAAAATTTAAGGTGACATATCGCTAATTTTTTTAATGAATTATTCTTATTCTAAAAGATATGAATTTATATATATTTTATTTGGTTTACTAATTAAAAAGTCTTTAAAAAATCACATTTTTACTATAAAAGCCAGCTCTATGTGATCTCCTAACAACGTACACTAATAACTATATCCTAAAATATATTTAATTATAATTACCAAAATTCTAGTTGACACATCTATAAACTTTTAAAAGTCATTCTTATCCTATAATATATCAGTAATTATGAAATTGGTATGTCAATTAATAAGTCCACAAAAAAAATTACTATAAAAGATGAATGTAATTTTTTTTTCACATCCACCATCAAGATAAATTTATATTTTTAAATAGTATATTTCAAGTCAAGCAAGGTTTCTACTTACTAGCTTTATATTTACATGATTTTTTAATGTCTGACTTTATGAATTCACTATTATAAACTAATTTTTTTTGTAGATAAAATGAATACTTTCATCAACAATGAAGTGTTCAACAAGAAGAAAGTGACCTTCATAATGGGGGCCACAAGAACGGGACAATCCCGTCTCTCTGTTGACCTTGCCACCCATTTTCGAGGAGAAATAATCAACTCGAATAAAATGCAAGTTTACAAGGGACTTGAAATTGTTACAAACAAGATCACACACACTGAGAAAAAAGGTGTACGACACTATTTGTTAGGTATATATGTTTATTCTCAAGAATACTTATATCAAATGACTACCTAGATAATTTTATAGTAGTAATTATAGATTCTAGTGAAAATTATACTTTATTATTAAAAAATTATTTCTGTCAATTCTGAGAAAGTTAATTTGATCACATTTTCTTAGGTGAAATTGAACCAGATTCACACTTCACAGCCGAAGATTTTTATTTGCAAGCTATCGTCTATATAGAAAAAATACTGAAGAATCAACTTGTTCCAATTATTGTTGAAAGGTCAAATTCGTATATTGAAAAACTTGTGGAAGATTATGTGTTCATGTTCAAATATAAGTATGATAGTTGCTTTATTTGGATTGATGTTGAGCAATCAGTCTTGAACCGTAGAGTTGACATGAGGGTTGATCAAATGGTCAAAGAAGGTAATTTTTGTAATTATTTTATGTATCAATCAAGAAATACTATCATGCATGTAGCTAAAAACTTTTCTTATATAATTTTCTTAATAATACTTTTGGTTATCAAATATATGTTTTACTAAATAAAACTCTTCTTTAAATTTGTGTTGCATGCAGGGCTAGTGGATGAGGTGCGACAAATTTTCATTCGAGATGCAGATTACACCAATGGAATTCGACGGTCCATCGATGTCCCTGAAATGGACAAATATTTAAGGGAAGAAACAAATATAGACGGAGATGATGAATCAAAGCAGATGATTCTTCAAGCTTCAATTTCAAGTATCAAGCGTAATACTCGTATGTTAATTTGTAATGAACTTGATAAGATTCAACGATTAATAAGCGAGACAATATGGTCATTGCATCATATTATTGCTACGGACGTTTGCAAAGAAGATACAGAAGAAGAACATGACGAAGCATGGACGAATACTGTTTTGCAACCATGCCTAGATATTGTGAAGAGATTTCTCAAAAACGATCATAATAATATTATTATTGAGTGTATGTAAACCGTCATTATCGCCATCTTATGTTTTGGTCTCTTTTATTTTTGACCTATTTTTTACAATTTGTATCACATTAAAATATATATGTATGATATGACCCTCATTTCTATATATGTTACTCTTGTCTGTAAAAAAATTCTTATCAATAGATGAAATATTTATTTTAAGTTTCGATCCAAGCCCAAACCCCAATTTCAAGTCCAAGTCTTCTATATTTAATATATATTAATACAAATACGTACGTACACAATAACATGAGATCACTCATAATATAAAGCTTATAGAGTGATAAAATAATAAATCACCATAAATGTTCGGGAAGATTCCACCCTAAAAGGATTTTGAATAATAGAATTCATGACTCAATACTTAAAAATGTTACATAGACAAAGAAGATTAAATTTGTAATCTCTCGGTAATGAATATATTCTACATAATTCTATCACGCCGATTGAAGCTTGATTCAATAAAGTCCTTATCTATTATTATATGGTGCACAAGTTAATATAAATACTCGTAATTGAAATAGTTATTGATAATTGTTCACTTCCCTCTTATGGAATTAGACTTAACACTTATGATGTGTTGTTGAATAGTGTAGGATTTGACTCATTATCACTTGAATATATTCCGTCAGAAATATTACTGAGTTCTTTGTACAATCCTTTTGTAACTTCTTGTGATCTCATAACAATATACATCTAGAAACATCATCCTAAAATTATTTAAGCTTAATTACCAAAATTTAAGGTTACATATCTCTAAAATTTTTAATGGACTATTCTTATTCTAAAATATATGAATTTATATATATATATATATATATATATATATATATATATATATATATATATATATAATTTTATTTACTAATTAATAAGTCTATAAAATCACATTTTTAATATAAAAGCCTGCTCAATGTGATTTTCTAACAAGGTACACTAATAACTTTATCCTAAAATATATTTACTATTAATTACCAAAATTCAAGTTGACATATCTATAAACTTTTAAAAGTCATTCTTATCCTAAATTATATCAGTAATTATGAAATTGGTGTGTCAATTAATAAGTCCACAAAAAGATTTTACTATAAAAGCTAATGTATTTTTTTTCAACATCCACCATCAAGAAATTTTTATATTTTTAGATAGTATATTGCAAGTCAAGCAAGGTTTCTACTTACTAGCTCTATATTTACAAGATTTTTAAATGTCTGACTTTATGACTTAACTATTATAAATGTCACGACTGGAATCTCGACCACAGACGAGACCGTCGTTGTTGACCTCTCAGAGGTCGCAAACAAGCCTACTTACGTCATTCTTACTTTACATAGGTTAATTTTAGCTGAAAATTTGAAATATTTGATTCTTAATACTTGCTAAACATTCTTAATATTTTGTAATCGTTCATCATCAACCATCTAACATTTAAGAGATAAGCAACTAAAAGAGATAATTCATTAAGTATAAATTGTGTATCAACCAAAACAGCACCAATACAAAGTTTGAACCAAACAAGGAAAGAAATGCTAGTGGAACATGCTCCACGAGCTCAACTCTAAAACAACGCTAGAATGTAAAACAGTAGCATCCTCGAAAGCGTGAGGACCTACCAAACTCCGGATGAATGCTGACGTCCGGATAGCTATAACAATGAACCTGTAGCTCTACCGTCCACCTGTGCCTACACCTAAAAGTAAATGTTTGTATGGAATTAGTACATACTTCTAGTAAGTATGGGTATATGCAAGCACACACTAGGGACATGCATGAGAAAGAATAGCTCTTTCCTAACGACATGATTTTTGGAAGTCAATCCAGTGGACTTGCCAAATTGAGATTGGGAAAGTTATGCCATGAGAGTGACATGCATCATTATAATTATCATATGGCACACTACACATGATATCTACATATAGAACATAATATATAACACATATTTTGTTTCATATTACTTATTTATATGCCATGAGACCTTAAGACTTTCCAAGTAGAGGGCTTAACATATGGGACCTCAACTAGGGAGTCTTCTTTAGAAAACATAGAATCTGCTTCATTCATTCATACTTACCTCATTTCAGTTTATTCATAAGCCAGTGAGAATACCAGCTATACCTAGGATGTAGTTTAAGACTTTCATCGGGTTTGTTGTGCAATGATAATGAATAACCTAATGTCAATACCTAAATCGAGCTCACCTCTTGGTTATCCTATCCTAACACCTTCGGTATCATTCGTTTATATATAATTCATTTGTGGCTGGCCTCATTCATTCATTGGGAACTTTAACTTTAACCGACATAGATCATGTGACCATCATGAAATCAAGTGTGTCTCCTACACCTAAAAGAGGTGGAATCACCGGCCAAAGTGAATCAATAACATGCTTGCGTATATGGGAATTTATCCCCGCCAGATCCCTATAGTGGCAATATAAGTTCAAAGACTAGGAGATGTATGGAGACCCATACCCGGAAAGCCGGACAGTCTCATCTCATCAGAGTTACGTGAACCTCCATCCTTCCCGAAAGAAGGCATCACCGCTTATAGCTAGCCTATCGGTGCTCAGTATAAAGTTCCATTACATTCAACTCATACATCTTGGAAGTTGGCTTCTAGTATGAGGACATCATAGCTCAATAGATGATTTCTCATCTCATCATTTGTATTAAGTGTTTTAAACTTAATATTTCCATTAGAGTATTCATAGAGACTGGTGTCTTCATTATCTTACACTCTCCTTGGTGAGTACGTATTGGTAACATTAACTTAGGCTCAGTTGATATTGCTCTCATCATATACATTAGCCTCACACCATGATTGTCACCACATTCTTCAGTATTAGCACCTTTATTTTTTATAGTTACTCACCTCTTATTACGTGAATGATCATTTCATTACGTATATCATAGGTTCACCTATTTTTGAACGTATGTTAGACTAATATGTCTATACATACAAGCCATGGGGCTTCATTTAAAGTTTGTTAAGTGATTATTACTTTCCTAAGATTATGCATTATAAGAATTATGTATCTTGTATATATGCCAAGATCTTGATTTTTGATCTAAGTAGATGGCGTTATTCTTGAATATTTTACTCACGTATGACTTATGTATCAATACGGAGGTTTGGAAACGGGAACCCAAATCTTGAATCACTTGGATATCATTTATGTATTTTTTTTATGTTTTTATTTTCTAATATTCAAAACATTAGAACTCTAAATTTAATCTCAACAGTTTCATGAAATAATTAATTTTCTATTTTAATTAGAATTCTAAATTAAATTTCCATATTTGCATGAAAGAATAAATTTTCTAGTTTTAATTAGACTTCTAAATTAAATCTCAATATTTACATGAAAGAATGAATTTTCTATTTTAATTAGAATTCTAAATTAAATCTCCATATTTACATGAAAGAATAATTTTTCTATTTTAATTAGAATTCTAATATAAATCTCAATATTCACATGAAGGGATAAATTTTCTATTTTAATTTTTACTATTAATTAACCGAAATGTTGGGGGTTCGAGCCCCAACAACTCCTTTGATTTTTAGAATTAAATTTGCTACAATAGGGAGGTTGTGGGTTCGAACCCCCACAACCCCATTATTTTCTTATAATTTTCGCTGAAGAGGATGAGGCTGTGAGGTGGTGGGTTTGAACCCCCACAGCCTCACTTTTATTTCCTTATATTTTGCCCCCCTTTTTCAGCGCTGAGGTCGTGGGTTCGATCCCCATGCCTCGCATCCCCTTTTTTTCCCTCATAATGGGGTCGTGGGTTCGATTCCCGCCTCCAGCCCCTTTTTTATTTTTATTTTCGGAACTAGGGGTTGTTGGTTCGATACCGCCCCCAGACCCTTTTTTTTCTTTTTCCTCGCGCGAATTGGGAGGTCGTGGGTTCGAATCCCACGCCTCCCTTCTATTCACCTAATTAACCTCTTCCAGCACCCGATTTCGAATCCCCCCAGACCCTTTTTTTTTGTTTTCTCATAAAATATAGCAGGTACACGGGTGAGGTCACGGGTTCAAATCCAGGTGGCCTCACCCCTTTAAAATTTTATTAAATTTCCAGATTCTTTTATTAAACTTTAGTCTAAATTAACATTGCAGTGTTGCTAGAAAATTTTTTCCTTCTCCAACCATTTTTAGGTGCAATTTTTTTCATAATTTTAAATAGCTATAAGATGGTTATTCAATTCACTATATTCATCATAATGAACATCACCTTGTACATCCATTACACACAATAAATACACAACTTATACACCCCAAAACAGTGCCTAAAACACTGCCCCATAGACGCATATACATCAAATTTTCCAGTCATATTTTTATGATTATTATCGTGATTTCCCGCACATAAACACATTCATATTTAATTTAACCACATCATTAATGAAAAATCTAGAAGCACAACATAGCCATCCTACAAATTCGTTAGAGAGCTAAGGACAAGGACATACGAAGGGGGAACAACCTTAGTTTCAAGAGTTAAAGAAACGTTCGAATGAAAGTACTCATGGAGAAATAATTCCATGAGAGAAACCCATACCTTTATTGATGTTCAAACGAAGAATTTGCTACCCAAAACTCTCTAAAAAAATCAGCCCAAGTTACCTCAACGTCCACACCACTCAATGAACTGTTGATGTATTCTTTGATTTTATTGTGCTTGGCAGAATAACCTGAGAAAGACGGAGAACGTGAGAGAGGGAGAGAGAACTATTAGGATTAGAAGACTAAATTCAAGACTTAGTCAAATAGAATTTAAATTAAATTAATACTAATCTAGTTTATTTTAATTAATAGGCGAAAGGACCATTATGCCCTTAAAATTTCATATCTTTAATTAATAACTAAGTCACCTTAAGTACCTATTTATTCTTATTTGTTTTTCCCTTTTTTGGATCGTTACATTATCCCCCTCTTAGGAACATTCGTTCCCGAATGACACTACCATTACACATCTTGATGCCAATTCAGATCATAACTTAATCGCTATGCACAATAAGCCAATAGCAACAAAATATGAAGAGATAAGGAATTATAGTCTTACGAGTAGGAAGTCTAACCTCAAGAGCTGAAAAGATGGGGATAGCGGGATCTCTTGTCGGCCTCACCTCCCACGTAGCCCCCTCCACAAGATGATTTCTCCACAATAACTTCACTGTGTCAATCGCCTTGTTCCTCAGCCGCTTGACCTGTCTGTCTAAGATCTTAATAGGTACTTCCTCATAGGACAAGTCTTCACCAACCCCCAAATCTTCAACACGTAGGATTGATGCTGGATCACCTAGGAACTTCTTCAACATAGAGACATGGAGGACTGGATGAACAGAAGCTAGATCTGCAGGCAATGCTAACTCATAGGCCACCTCACCCACACGTTGTAGGATCTCATATGGCCCCACATACCTCGGACTCAGTTTTCCTTTCCTACCGAATCTCATCACCCTTTTCATAGGAAATATCTACAAGTAAACCTGGTCATGAACGTTAAATTCTAAAGGTCACTTTCTGTTGTCTGCGTATGATTTCTGTCGGCTGTAAGCGGTAGCCAACCTGTCCCTAATCATTATAACTTTCTCCAAAGCCTCATGAATGATCTCTGGACCCAAAATGGATGACTCTCCAACCTCGAACCACCCAACTGGATATCTACACCTCCTACCATACAATGCCTCAAACGGTGCCATCCCAATGCTGGAGTGATAGCTATTATTATACGAGAACTCTATCAAAGGTAGATGGTCATCCCAGTTACCTCTAAAGTAAATCACACACGCTCTCAACATGTCCTCCAATGTCTGAATGATGCGCTCTGCCTGCCCATCTGTCTGAGGATGAAAGGCAGTGCTAAGTTTCACCTGCGTGCCCATGCTTTTCTGGAAAGATCTCCAGAAATGCGAATTAAACTGAGATCCTCTATATGAAATGATAGACAAAGGAATCCCATGCCATCTCAGAATCTCATCAATGTATATTCTCGCGTAATCCTTGGTTCTGTAAGTAGACTTCACAGCGATAAAGTCAGAACACTTAGTCAATCTGTCCACAATAACCCATATGGAGTTATGCTGTCTCCTAGTCCTCAGAAGACCAACCACGAAGTACATATTAATGGCCTCCCATTTCCAAGTCGGAACCTCAATAATCTGAGTCAGACCACCAGGCTTAAGATGATCTGCCTTAACCTGTTGACAATTAGTACATTTAGCCACATAGTTTGCAATATCCTTCTTTGTGCCATCCCACCAATAAATCTTCTTAAGATCATGATACATTTGGTGGAACCTGGATATATGGAATATCTGGAACCATGGGCCTCTGCCACAATCCTGGCCCGTAAATCATTTACGTCTGGTACACACAACCGGTTTTGGTATCTAATTATCCCATCATCTCCCAAAGCGAAAGACTCGTTCATTTTTAACAACATTGGGTCCTTCAGCTCCATCAACACAGGATCAAGATGCTGAACCTTTTTGATTTCAACTATCAGGGATTATTCGAAACTAGGGTGAACTGAAATATCTCCACTATTAGAGTCAACCAACCGCACACCCAGTCTGTCCAGTCTGTGTAACTCTTTCACTAGCTCCTGCTTCTCATCCTCAACGTGGGTTGTACTCCCCATGCTCATCCTGCTCAAAGCATCAGCCACAACATTAGCCTTACCTGGATGGTAGTGCACATTCATGTCATAATCCTTCAACAACTCCAACCATCTGCGTTGACATAGATTCAACCCTCTATGTGTGAACACGTACTGGAGACTCTTATGATCCGTGAACACATCCACATGCACTCCATACAGATAATGCCTCCACAACTTCAATGCAAACGTCACAGTTGTCAACTCCAAGTCATGAGTGGGATAATTCTTTTCATGAACCTTGAGATGTCTGGAAGCATAGGCTATCACCTTACCAGCCTGTATAAGAACACATCCCAAACAAACCCTAGATGCATCACTATAGACAGTGTAATTCTCGCCACTCTTAGGCAGTGTAAGCACCGGGGCTGAAGTGAGTCTATCCTTGAGCTCCTGGAAACTCTTCTCACAAGTCTCTGTCCATTCAAACTTGAATTTCTTCTTTGTCAAGGCTGTAAGTGGTGCAGTAATGGAAGAAAATCCCTCCACAAACCTGCGGTAGTAACCAGCCAATCCCAGAAATCTATGGATATCGATGGGAGTAAGAGGCTTTGGCCAGTTCTTAACAACTTCAATCTTTCTGGGGTCCACTTCTACACCTTGATCGGACACAATATGGCCCAAGAATGTCACTGATCTCAACCAAAATTCACACTTGCTGAATTTGGCATACAACTGATGCTGTCTAAGTACCTGCGAGGTTAGTCTCAAATGTTGTTCATGCTCTTCCTTGGTCTTAGAGTAGATGAGAATGTCATCAATGAATACTATGATGAAAGAGTCAAGGTATTCACGGAAGACTCTGTTCATGAGATCCATAAATGCAGCAGGTGCATTCGTAAGACCAAATGACATAACCAAAAACACATAATGACCATAACGGGTACTAAAAGTTGCTTTTGGGACATCCCTATCCCTTACCCTAAGATGAAGATACCCTGAACAAAGATCAATCTTCGAGAAGAAACTAAACCCTTGGAGCTGATAGAACAAATCATCAATTCTGGGAAGTGGATACTTATCCTTTACAGTGACTTTGTTGAGCTGCGGCTAATCAATACACATTCTAAGGGTCCCATCTTTCTTTTTTACAAACAACACTGGAGCGCCCCAAGGGGATATGCTCGGCTGAATGAAACCCTTATCAGTGAGATCTTTTAACTGCAGCTTCAACTCTTTGAGTTCTGCTGGAGCAATTCTATAAGGAGGAATTGAGATTGGTTTAGTATCAGGTTTTAAGTCGATACCAAAGTCAATCTCTCGAAGGGGAGGGACTCCATACAAATCTTCAGTAAACACATCTAGGAATTCATTTACTACAAGCATCGAGTCTATGGAAGGAACGTCGTGATTTAAATCATTGACTCTCACAATATGACATAGTAACCTCTTGAACATTATTTTATTGGACTTAAGATTTGAAATCAAGGGTTTAGGAAGATTCAGATTGTTCCCCTCCCAGAATAACTCTTCTTTATTAGGGAAGCGAAACCTCACAACTCTACTACGACAGTCCAAGCAAGCATAATAGCTGTGAAGCCAGTCCATGAAAAGAATAATATCAAAATCATGCATGGGTAACTCAATCAAGTTTGCACACATAGTCTTGCCACTTACAACTATTGGGTAATTTTTGTATACCTTATCAGTTCATACATTTTCTCCTAAAGGCGTAATAACCACTATAGGATCATGCAGAAATTCAGATAGTATTTCAAAAGTTAGGGCAAGCAGAGGAGTCACAAAGGAAAGCGTAGACCCTATATCAAGTAAAGCATAAACAGAAGTTGAGAATACTTGCAGCATACCTGTGATCACATCAGCGGAATTCTTCTACTCCTCCCTGCCTTTCAGGGTATAGAATATGTTTCTCTTGAGAGGCTCGGCTGCTGCTGCACTCTGTGGGGTAGTCCTAGGCTGAGCATTACCTCTAGTCTGACCTCTGTTCTGGGGACAGTCTCTGACCATGTGTCCACTCTTACCACAACCGAAGCAGGCATTAGTACCCTATCTGCATTCTCCACTGTGAGCTCGGCCACACTTACCAGAGGTCTTATTTGGAAGCTGCATCTCACCTCCATTGCCCCTCTTGAGTTCGGGTCTGCCTCCTCTAGGTGTTCTATTTCTTTGAGGGTTATAACTCCCATAACTCTGTTGCCCCTTCTTGAATTTGGGCTGCTCACGGACGCCAAAATTGTTTCTATGGCCTCCATGGCTGGGACCTTCCTGATCTTAAGTCCTAGGCCTCCTAATATCACGAACACCTCTCCTCTACCTGCTGAACATGCACCATCAACCTAGAAAGGTCCATATTATCATGGAGCATCACATACCGACATTCCTCCTCCAGGTCTCCATTGATTCCTGTGAGGAACCTGCTCATCTCATCCTTGCTGTTCGAAACCAGGGAAGTAGCATACATGGATAATTTCAACAAAGCTAAGTACTCTCCTCATTGTTGCTATTAATATCAAGGTAAGTAACATACCTTGATAGCTTCACAAACTTCAGGTAATACTCCATGACCGTCATAGATCCTTGTTTAAGGTTAATGAACTCCTCAACCTTGGCTTCCTTCATCTCTATGGGGAAGAATCTTCCCAAAAATGTCGTCTTGAACAGCTCCCATGTGACTAGCACTCCATCTAGGACGCGACTATCTTGCCACATCTTGTACCAAGTTTGGGCAACATCCTTGAGCTGGTAGGAAGCCAGCTCAACCTTCTAAATATCAATGGCCCCCATGGCCACCAGGATCTTATGCACCTCGTCTCTAAACTCTTGAGGATCCTTTGAAGTCTTAGCCCCTGTGAATACAGAAGGATTCATCTTCGTGAAATCTCGCAGTCTGTCAGCCATGCTGCGAACCAGTGGGTTCTTGCTCTAAACATCCTGCCGGTTGACTTGGGCAGTCATAGTCTGGGCTTGCATCGTGATGGCCTATGCCATTTGGGTTAGAGATGCCCTCACCTCTGCATCAGTCAACCCAGCTGGGTTAACCGGCATGGACACTCCTTCAACTGGAGCCTGGGGTGGACTCTGATTACCCTTAGTTGCTGCTCCTCCTGTCCTCAAACCTTTAGTCCTCCAAGTGTTCATTCTCTTAAAACAACAAGGATTGATGTTAGACACGTTCATAACGCCAAGAATTCAAACATTAGGAAAAGCACGATAAGATCAGGAGAAGGGAAATTTTTCCTACGCATCATGTAGTCTCTAATCCAGGATAGTGGTGCACTTCACTACCATGATTTAGAAACCACTCAATATGGTTGATGTGAACTCATTATTCTCAGAATTTAACCTAAGGCTCTGATACAACCTTTGTCACGACTGGAATCTAGACCCTAGACGATACTGGCGTTATTGACCTCTCAGAGGTCGCAAACAAGCCTACTTACGTCATTCTTACTTTACATAGGTTAATTTTAGCGGAAAATTTGAAATATTTTATTCTTTAATCATACTTGCTAAACATTCTTAATATTTTGTAATCGTTCATCATCAACCATCTAACATTTAAGAGATAAGCAACTAAAAGAAAAAAATCATTAAGTATTAATTGTATATCGGCCAAAACATCACTAATACAAAGTCTGAACCAAACAAGGAAAGAAACGCTAGTGGAACATGCTCCACTAGCTCAACTCTAAAACTATGCTAGAATGTAAAAAAGTAGCATCCTTGAAAGTGTGAGGACCTACCAAACTCCGAATGAATGCTGACGTCCATATAGCTGCAACAACGAACCTGTAGCTCTACCGTCCACCTATGCCTGCACCTAAAAGTAGATGTGTGTATGGAATTAGTACACACTTGTACTAAGTATGGGTATATTGAAGCACACATTAGGTAAATGCATGAGAAAGAATAGCTCTTTCCCAGCGACCTGATTTTTGGAAGTCAAGCCAGTGGACTTGCAAATTGAGATTGGGAAAGTTATGCCATGAGAGTGACATGCATCATTATAATTATCATATGACACACAAAACATGATATCTACAAATAGCACATAACATATGACACATAGTTTCTTTCATTTTATTTATTCATATGCCATGAGACCTTAAGACTTTCAAAAATGAGGGCTTAACATATGGGACCTCAAGTAGGGTGCCTTCTTTAGCAAACACGGAGTCTACTTCATTCATTCATACGTATCTCATTTTAGTTCATTCATAAGCCAGTGTGAATACCAGCTATACCTAGGATGTAGTTTAAGACTTTCATCGGGTTTGTTGTGCAATGATCAGGAATAACCTAATGTCATTACCTATATCTAGCTCACCTCTTGATTATCCTATCCTAACACCTTCGGTATCATTCGTTTCTATATAATTCATTTATGGATAGCCTCATTCCTTCATTGGGAACTTTAAATTTAACCGGCATAGATCATGTGAGCATCATGAAATCCAGTGTCTCCCCCACACCGAAAAGTGGTGGAATCACCGGCCAAAGTGACTCAATAACATGCTAGCATATATGGGAATTCAACCCCTCCAGATCCCTATAGTGGAAATATAGGTTCAAAGACTAGGAGATGTCTGGAGACCCATACCCGGCAAGCCGGACAGTCTCATCTCATGAGAGTTACGTGAACCTACGTCCTTCTCGAAAGAAGACATCACCGCTCATAGCTAGACTATCGGTGCTCAGTATAAAGTTCCATTACATTCAACTCATACATCATGGAAGCTGGCTTCTAGTATGAGGACATCATAGATTAATAGATGATTTCTCATCTCATCATTTGTATTAAGTGTTTTCAACTCAATGTTTCCGTTAGAGTGTTCATAGAGACTGGTCTCTTCATTATCTTACACTCTCCTTGGTGAGTACGTATTGGTAACATTTACTTAGGCTCATTTGAGATTTCTCTCATCATATACATTATCCTCAAACCATGATTGTCACCACATTCTTCATTATTAGCACCTTTATTTTTCATAGTTACTCACCTCTTATTACGTGAATGTTCATTTCTTCATTTCATTACGTATATCATAGGTTCACTTATTTTTGAACGTATGTTAGACTTATATGTCTATACATACAAGCCATGGGGCTTCGTTTATAGTTCGTTAAGTGATTCTTACTTTTCTAAGATTATGCATTACAAGACTTATGTATCTTGTATTTATGCTAAGATCTTGATTTTTGATCTAAGTAGATGGCATTTTTCTTGAATATTTTACTCACGTATGACTTATGTATCAATACGGACGGGAACCCAGATCTTGAATCACTTGGATATCATTTATGTATTATTTTTTATGATTTTATTTTCTAAATATTCATAATATTAGAACTCTAAATTTTATCTCAACATTTTCATGACATATTTAATTTTCTATTTTATTAGATTCTAAATTAAATCTCCATATTTGCATGAAAGAATAAATTTTCTATTTTTAATTAGAATTCTAAATTAAATCTCAATATTTACATGAAAAAATTAATTTTCTATTTTAATTAGAATTCTAAATTAAATCTCCATATTTACACGAAAGAATTAATTTTCTATTTTAATTAGAATTCTAATTTAAATCTCAATATTAACATGAAGGGATAAGTTTTCTATTTTAATTTTTACTATTAATTAACCGAAAGGTTGGGGGTTCGAGCCCCAACAACCCCTTTGATTTGTAGAATTAAATTTGCTACAATAGGGAGGTTGTGGGTTGGAACCCCCACAACCCCCTTATTTTCTTTTAATTTTCGCTGAAGAGGAGGAGGCTATGAGGTGGTGGGTTTGAACCCCCACAGCCTCACTTTTATTTCCTTAATAGTTTGCCCCCCCCCTTCAGCGCTGAGGTCGTGGGTTCGATCCCCACGCCTCGCATCCCTTTTTTTCGCGTACTGGGGTCGTGGGTTCGATTCCCGCCCCCAGACCCTTTTTTATTCTTTTTTTGCGAACTGGGGGTCCTGGGTTCGATCCCTGCCCCCAGACCTTTTTTTCTTTTTTCATCACGCGAACTTGGAGGTCGTGGGTTCGAATCCCACGCCTCCCTTCTATTCACCTAATTAAATTTTTCCTCCTTCCTCCTCCAGCACCCGATATGGAATCCCCCCAGACCCTTTTTTTTGTTTTCGCGCAAAATACAGCAGGTGCACGGGTGATGTCACGGGTTCGAATACTGGTGGCCTCACCCCTTTTTGTTTTTTTTAAATTTCCAGATTCATTTATTTAACTTTAGTCTAAATTAACATTGTATTGTTCCTGGAAATTTTTGTCCTTCTCCAACCATTTTTAGGTGCAATTTTTTTCATAATTTTAAATAGCTATAAGATGGTTATTCAATTCTCTATATTCATTATAAAGAACATCACATTACACACATAAAATACACAATAAATACACAACTTATACACCCCAAAACAGTGCCTAAAATACTGGCCTTTACACGCCTATACATCAACTTTTCGGGTCATAGTTTGATGATCATTATCCTGATTTCCCGCACATAAACACATTCATATTTAATTTAAACACATCATTCATGCAAAAATCTAGCAGCACAACATATCCATCCTACAAATTCTTTAGGGAGCTAAGGACAAGGTCATACGAAGGGGGAACACCTTTGTTTCAAGAATTTAAGAAACGTTCGAAAGAAAGTACTCTTGGAGAAAGAATTCCATGAGATAGACCCATACCTGTATTAAGTTCAAACGAAGAATTTTCTGCCCAAAACTCTCTCCAAAAATCAATCCAAGTTACTTCAACGTCCACACCACTCAACGAACAACTTCTCTTCGCCTTAATGTTTTTGGTTGCTTTAGTTTTCTTAACTATTCATGTGAGTTCTTCAAGTGTGAAGAACTGTTGATGTATTCTCTGGTTTTTGTTGTGCTTGGCAGAATAACGTGAGAAAAATGGAGAACGTGAGAGAGAGAGAGAGAGAGTTAAGAAGCGTGAGACAGAGAGAACTATTAGGATTACAAGACTAAATTCAAGACTTAGTTAAATTAAAATTTAAATTAAATTAATGCAAATATAGTTTATATTAATTAATACACGAAGGGACCATTATGCCCTTAAAATTTCTGATTTTTAATTAAATATTAAATCACCTTAAGTACCTTTTTATTCTTATTTATTTTTCCCTTTTTTTTGGATCGCTACAATAAACTAATTTTTTGTGTAGATAAAATGAATACTTTCATCAACAATGAAGAGTTCAGCAAGAAGAAACTGATTTTCATAATGTGGGCCACAGGAACGGGAAAATTCCTTCTCTCGGTTGACCTTGCCACCCATTTTCGAGGAGAAATAATCAACTCAGATAAAATGCAAGTTTTCAAGGGACTTAAAATTGTTACAAACAAGATCACACACACTGAAAAACAAGGTGTACGACATTATTTGTTAGGTTTATATGTTTATTCTCAAGAATACTTATATCAAATGACTACATAGATAATTTTGTATTAGTAATTGTATATTGTTGTGACAAATATACTTTACTATTAAAAAAAATTTCTTTCAATTCTGAGAATGTTAATTTGATCACATTTTCTTAGGTGAAGTTGAACCAGATTCAGACTTCACAGCTGAAGATTTTTGTTTGCAAGTTGTCGTCTATATAGAAAAATTACTGAAGACTCAACGTCTTCAAATTGTTATTGGAGGGTCAAATTCGTATATTGAATAACTTGTGGAAGATCCTGTGTTCATGTTAAATATAAGTATGATAATTGCTTTATTTTGATTGATGTTGAGCAATCAGTCTTGAACCGTATAGTTGACATGAGGGTTGATCAAATGGTCAAAGCAGGTAATTTTTGTAATTATTTTATGTATCAATCAAGTTATACTATCATGAAGCTAGATAAAAACTTTTCTTATATAATTTTCTTAATAGTACTTTTGGTTATCAAATATATGTTCTACTAAATAAAACTCTTCTTTAAATTTGTGTTGCATGTAGGGCTAGTGGGTGAGGGGCGATATATTTTCATTCCAGATGTAGATTACACCAAAGGAATCCGACGGTCCAACGGTGTCCCTGAAATGGAAAGATATTTAAGGGAAGAAACAAATATAGACAGAGATGATGAATCAAAGCAGATGATTCTTCAAGCTTCAATTTCAAGTATCAAGCATAGTGCTCGTATGTTAATTTGTAACCAACATGACAAGATTCAACGATTATTAAGCAAGAAAATGTGGTTGGTGCATCATATTATTGCTACGGACATTTTCAAAGAAGATAAAGAAGAAGATCTTGATGAAGCATGGATGAATACTGTTTTGCAACCATGCCTACATATTGTGAAGATATTTCTCAAAAACGATCATCACAATATTATTATTGAGTGTACATAAACTGTCATTATCGCCATCTTCTGTTTTGGTATCTTTTATTTTTGACGTATTTTGTATAGTTTGTATTGCATTACAAATATATATGTATGATATGACCCTTATTTTTATATATGTTACTCTTGTCTGTAACAAAAATCATATCTATAAATGAAATATTTATTTTAAGTTTCGATCCAAGTCCAAGTCTTCTATATTTAATATATATTAATACAAATATGTACGTACACAATTACATGAGATCACTCATAATGTCAAGCTAATAGAGTGATAAAATAATAAATCTCGATAAATGTTCGCGAAGATTCTACACTAAAAGGATTTTGAATAATAGAATTCTTAACTTAATACTGAAAAATGTTACATAGACAAAGAAGATAAAATAGTAAATTTGTAATCTATCGGTAATGAATATATTCTACCTAATTCTATCACGGTGATTGAAGCTTGATTCAATGAAGTCCTTATCTATTATTATATGGTGCACAAGTTAATATAAATACTCGTAATTTAAATAGTTATCGATAATTGTTCACTTCCCTCTTATGGAATTAGACTAAACACGTATGATGTGTTGTTGTATAGTGTAAGATTTGACGCATTATCACTTGAATATATACCGATAGAAATATTATTGAGTTCTTTGTACAATCCTTTTGTAACTACTTGTGATCTCATAACAATATACATCTAGAAAAGTCATCCTAAAATAATTTAAGCTTAATCGCCAAAATTTAAGGTGACATATCTCTAAATTTTTTAATGAACTATTCTTATTCTAAAATATATGAATTTATATATATTTAATTTGGTTTACTAATTAATAAGTCTATACAAATCACATTTTTACTAGAAAAGCCCAGCTCTATGTGATCTCCTAACAACGTACACTAATAACTTTATCCTAAAATATATTTTAATAATAATTACCAAATTTAAGTTGATATATCTACACACTTTTAAAAGTCATTCTTATCCTAAAATGTATCAGTAATTATGAAATTGGTATGTCAATTAATAAGTCCACAAAAAGATTTTACTATAAAAGCTGAATGTAATTTTTTTTTGACATGCACCATCAAGAAAATATTATATTTTTAGATATTATATTCCAAGTCAAGCAAGGTTTCTACTTACTAGCTTTATATTTACAAGATTTTTCAATGTCTGATTTTATGAATTCACTATTCCAAACTAATTATTATTTTTTTGTAGATAAAATGAATACTTTCATAAACAATGTAGAGTTCAAGCACAGGAACGGGAAAATCCCGTCTCTCTGTTGACCTTGCCACACATTTTCGAGGAGAAATAATCAATTCGAATAAAATGTAAGTTTACAAGGGACTTGAAATTGTTACAAACAAGATCACTCACACTGAGAAACAAGGAGTACGACACTATTTGTTAGGTATATATGTTTATTCTCAAGAATACTTATATCAAATGACTACCTAGATAATTTTTTAGTATTAATTATAAATTGTAGTGATAAATATACTTTACTATTAAAAAATTAATTCTTTAAATTCTGAGAAAGTTAATTTGATCACATTTTCTTAGGTGAAATTGAACCAGATTCAGACTTCACAGTTGAAGATTTTTGTTTGCAAGCTATCGTCCATATAGAAAAAATACTGAAGACTTAACGTGTTTCAATAATTGTTGTTGGGTCAAATTCGTATATTGAAAAACTTGTGGAAGATCTTGTGTTCATGTTCAAATATAAGTATGATAGTTTCTTTATTTTGGATTGATGATGAGCAATCAGTCTTGAACCGTAGAGTTGACATGAGGGTTGATCAAATGGTCAAAGCAGGTAATTTTGGTAATTATTTTATGTATCAATCAAGATATACTATGATGTAGCTATCTAAAAACTTTTCCTATATAATTTTCTGAATAATACTTTTGGTTATCAAATATATGTTCTTCTAAATAAAACTCTTCTTTAAATTTGTGTTGCATGCAGGGCTAGTGGATGAGGTGCGACTAATTTTCATTCCAGATGCAGATTACACCAAAGGAATCCGACGGTCCATCGGTGTCCCTGAAATGGGAAGATATTTAAGAGAAGAAACAAATATAGACGGAGATGATGAATCAATATACATCTAGAAACGTCATCCTAAAATAATTTAAGCTTAATCGCCAAAATTTAAGGTGACATATATCTAAATTTTTTAATGAACTATTCTTATTCTAAAATATATGAATTTATATATATTTAATTTGGTTTAATAATTAATAAGTCTATACAAATCACAGTTTTACTATAAAAACTCAGCTCTATGTGATCTCCTAACAACGTACACTAATAACTTTATCCTAAAATATATTTTAATAATAATTACCAAATTTAAGTTGATATATCTATATACTTTTAAAAGTCATTCTTATCCTAAAATGTATCAGTAATTATGAAATTGGTATGTCAATTAATAAGTCCACAAAAAGATTTTACAATAAAAGCTGAATGTAATTTTTTTTTGACATGCACCATCAGGAAAATTTTATATTTTTTGATATTATATTCCAAGTCAAGCAAGGTTTCTACTTACAAGCTTTATATTTACAAGATTTTTCAATGTCTGACTTTATGAATTCACTATTATAAACTAATTATTATTTTTTTGTAGATAAAATGAATACTTTCATAAACAATGAAGAGTTCAACAAGAAGAAAGTGATCTTCATAATGGGGGCCACAAGAACCGGAAAATCCCGTCTCTCCGTTGACCTTGCCACCCATTTTCGAGGAGAAATAATCAACTCGGATAAAATGCAAGTTTACAAGGGACTTGAAATTGTTATAAACAAGATCACTCACACTGAGAAACAAGGTGTACGACACTATTTGTTAGGTATATATGTTTATTCTCAAGAATAATACTTATATCAAATGACTACCTAGATAATTTTATAGTATTAATTATAGATTCTAGTGATAAATATAATTTACTATTAAAAATTTATTTCTTTTAATTCTGAGAAAGTTAATTTGATCACATTTTTGTCACGACCCAAAACCGGACCGCGACTGGCACCCACACTTACCCTCCTATGTGAGCGAACCAACCAATCTAAACCTTAACATTTCAATATAATATCAACAGAAAGTAAAGCGGAAGACTTAAACTTATCAATAAAATCAATAACTATTATTATCCCCAAAATCTGGAAGTCATCACCACAAGAACATTTATGATCAAATTACTAAGCTGAGAGTATTCTAAGAAGCTAAAACAAATAAAGCTAGTCCATGCCGAAACTTCAAGGCATCAAGACATGAAGAGGAAGATCCAGTCCAAGCTAGAAGCATTAGCTCACCCTGATATCCGGAGTAATGAAGACTGGCTAGAGTTACTGTTGAGTCGAAGATGACGGCACGTTTGCTCTACTCCACAAATAAACAAGAAGAAAACATAAAAGTAGGGGTCAGTACAAAACACGGGTACTGAGTAGAGATCATCGGCCAACTCAAAATAGAAATCAATATATACCAAGTAATATCATAAAATCAACTATGATACTCAACATGTAGCAACAACAAGTACTATATCATTAACAATTACCGTCAAGTTCACACATGAGGACTCAAGCCTCAATACCATACTTATTTGGGAATTATGTTCATTTGATTGATTATATTAACATCTTTCAAGATTCGTTATCTTTATTTCTCTTGTGTCGGTATGTGACACTCCGCTCCCTCATATTCATTAATCCTCTTGTGTCGGTACATGACACTCCGATCCCCTAAATCTATTTGTCGGTTCGTGACACCCGATCCCCTAAATCTACGTGTCGGTTTGTGACACCCGATCCCCTAAATCTACGTGTCGGTTCATGACACCCGATCCCCTAAATCTACGTGTGGTTCGTGACACCTGATCCCCTAAATCTATGTGTCGGTTCGTAACACCCGATCCCCTAAATCTACGTGTCGGTTCGTGACACCCGATCCCCTAAATCTACGTGTCGGTTCGTGACACCCGATCCCCTAATCTCCTTCTATCAATTCATCAAGCCTTCTTTCTTACAAAGGCATCATCAATCTTATTATTTTAGTTCATCACGCCTTCTTTTATACGAATGCCTCATCATTAACAAAGAGATTAGGGTTTTGCAAGATTTGGGATTCAATAACTTCATCATGCTTATATAATCACAATTATATAATTACCTTCATGCAAGCATACAATTAAGCACATAGCAGGGTTTACAATATTATCAATACATATCATTCGCTATTAAGAGTTTACTACGAATATCGTAAGAGAAACCATAACCTACCTCCACCGAAGACTTGTGATCAAGCAAGAATTTCCCAAAGCCTTGTGTTTTTCTTTCTTCCTCGTTCGATTCTCCCTCTCTCTCTTGTTCTTTCTATTTTTCTTTATTCAAACCTTCTTTCTTTTACCCTAATTAGTATATAATTAAGAATAAAAGAGTGCAATAATAACCCACTAATTAACTTAAGGTTACCTCTTTTATCCCCCATGAAATTGAGTTATTAATATAAACCCACGAAATATATAATTATAGCAGGAATAGTCCAAAACGCCCCTTTAAAACGTGTAAAGAAATCCGACCCTGATTGGGATTACGCAACCTGCAACGGCCCGTCGTGCCTGCGACGGTCCGTCTTGCAGGTCGTCGCAAGGTTCAGAGAATGGATTTTCACTGAAGGCTCTGTGACGGTCCATCACGCCTGTGACGGTCCGTCCTGCCATTCAATCACGAAGTTTAGAGAGTCGATTTTCAGTATCCAATTTCAGATTTTCTAAGTGTTTTGAAACGAGACCCTGCGACGGTCCGTCGTGCCCATGACGGTCCGTCGTAGGGTCCGTCGCTTCTGCCAGTTTTTCCAGAATTGAAGTCTGCTGCTCTAAATGACTAAAAAGTTCGTTACAATAGATACCAATTTACCTATCGTTCGTCCCCGAACGATCACAAGAAAAACAAGGGCGAAAAGGAGTACCTGAATCTGTAAACAAGTGTTGGTATCTTTCTCGCATGTCGACCTCCTTCTCCCAAGTTGCTTCTTCAACCGGCCGATTCTTCCATTGCACCTTGATGGATGAAATCTCCCTTGATCTCAACTTGCGAATTTCCCTATCTAGAATGGCAACAGGTTCCTCCTCATAAGACAAATTCTCGTCAAGCAGAACTGACTCCTAACGGATAATGTAATTTCCATCCCCATGGTATCTTTTCAACATCGACACATGGAATACCGGATGTACTCCGGACAGCCCTGGAGGCAAGGCTAACTCATAAGCCACCTCCCCTACTCGCTTAAGTACTTCAAATGGACCAATATACCTTGGGCTAAGTTTACCTCGCTTACCAAACCGCATCACCCCTTTCATCGGCGAAACCTTCAACAAGACTTGTTCACCCTCCATGAACTCCAAGTCTCTAACTTTTCGATCTGCATATTCCTTTTGCTTACTTTGCGCCGCTAACAACTTTTCTTGAATAGATTTCACTTTCTCTAATGAATCCCTCAAAAGATCAGTACCCCAAGGTCTAACATCGAATGCATCAAACCAACCAATGGGGGACCTACATCTCCTACCATACAATGCTTCAAATGGATCCATATCAATGCTTGAGTGATAGCTATTATTGTATGAAAATTCCGCTAAGGGTAAGAAGCTATCCCAATGGACACCAAACTCTATCACACATGCGCGAAGCATATCCTCCAACACTTGAATCGTTCGCTCAGACTGACCATCGGTCTGAAGATGGAACGCGGTACTAAGGTCCAACCTAGTACCCAATTCCGCATGCAATGTCTTCCAAAACATAGAAGTAAACTGCGTACCTCTGTCTGATATGATGGATAGTGGAACCCCATGCAACCGAACAATTTCTGAGATATAGATTTTGGCTAACTTCTCTGCATTGTAAGTCACCTTGACCGGAATGAAATAAGGAGACTTAGTTAACCTATCAACAATCACCCAAATAGAGTCATACTTACCCAATGTCTTTGGAAGACCAACCACGAAGTCCATTGCAATTCTCTCCCACTTCCATTCAGGAATGGGCATTCTCTGAAGTGTTCCTCCGGGTCTCTGGTGTTCATACTTTACTTGTTGACAGTTTGTACATTTGGCGATAAAGTTCACAATATCACGCTTCATTCTGCTCCACCAAAAGTGTTGCTTTAGGTCACGGTACATCTTGGTTGCACCCGGATGTATCGAATACCTTGAACTATGAGCCTCTGTCAGAATAGTGTTGATCAAATCATTGACGCGGGGTACGCATACCCTTCCCTTGATCCTCAAAACACCTTCCTCATCGATTTGTGCTTCCTTAGCCTCTCCTCGCAATACCTTATCTTGGATTCTGTGCAGTTTCTCATCATCAAACTGTCTTCCCTTAATCTTGTCAAGAAAGGAAGATCTTGCCTCCACACAAGCCAACAATCCTCCCTTCTCATTTACTTCTAATCTCATCAAGTCGTTAGCCAGAGTCTGAACCACTCTAGCCAATGGACGTCTAGAAACTTGCAAGTGAGCTAGACTTCCTATGCTCCCTGCCTTTCTACTTAAGGCATCTGCCACAACATTAGCCTTTCCCGGATGATACAAGATAGTGATATCGTAGTCCTTTAGTAGATCCATCCATCTCCTCTGTCTCAAGTTCAAATCTTTCTGAGTAAAGACATACTGAAGGCTACGATGATCCGTGTAGACCTCACACTTAACCCCATATAAATAGTGTCTCCATTGATTTAATGCAAACACTACCGCAGCCAATTCCAAATCATGAGTTGGATAGTTACGTTCATGCACTTTTAATTGCCTCGAAGCATAAGCAATCACATTCTTCTCTTGCATCAGTACTGCACCTAAACCAGAATAGGAGGCATCACAATAAACAATGAAGTTCTTACCCTCTACGGGCAAGGTGAGAATGGTGCGGTAGTCAACAAAGTCTTGAGCTTCTGAAAGATTTCCTCACACTCATCCGACCATACAAATGGAACATTTTGCTTAGTCAAGTTTGTCAGTTGGGAAGCAATAGAAGAGAATCCCTTGATGAATCGGCGGTAGTAGCTAGCTAACCCAACAAAGCTCCTTATTTCTGACACATTAGTAGGTCTTACCCAATTCTTCACTGTCTCAATCTTAGAAGGATCCACCATCACTCCATCCTTGGAAACCACGTGCCCCAAGAAGGAAACTGCATCTAGCCAAAACTCACACTTAGAGAACTTGGCATAAAGCTTTTTCTCCCTCAACATTTCCAATACCATTCTCAAATGCTCCTCATGTTCCTCCCTACTTTTAGAGTAAATCAGTATGTCATCAATAAATACGATCACAAAGAGATCCAAATATGGCTTAAAAATCCTGTTCATCAAGCTCATGAAAGCAGCAGGGGAATTCGTAAGACCAAAAGACATTACTACAAATTCGTAATGCCCATACCTGGTTCTAAAAGCAGTCTTTGGCACATCCGTTGCCCGTATTTTCAATTGATGATAATCGGATCTCAAGTCAATCTTAGAGAAGACACAAGCACCTTGTAACTGATCGAACAAGTCATCAAGGCGAGAAAGAGGATACTTGTTCTTTATGGTTACCTTGTTCAACTGCCGGTAGTCTATGCACATCCGAAAACTCCCATCCTTCTTCTTCACAAACAAAACCGGAGCACCCTAAGGGGATGCACTTGGTCTAATGAAGCCTTTGTTCAATAACTCTTGAAGTTGTGCCTTTAACTCTCTTAACTCCGCGGGAGCCATTCTATTAGGGGGTATAGAAATGGGGCGAGTACCCGGTTCAAGATCAATACAGAAGTCAATATCCCTATCCGGTGGCATACCAGGAAGATCTGTAGGGAACACAACTAGAAACTCATGGACCACTGAAACCGACTCAATCGAAGGTACTTGGGTAGTGTCATCCTTGAGATGTGCCAAGAAAGCTAAACACCCTTTACTAATCATTTTCTTAGCACGAACAAAGGAGATGATACGCACCGGATTGGAAGTGTAGTCACCCTCTCACACTAAAGGATCTGTCCCAGGCTTGGCTAACGTCACGATTTTAGCATTAAAATCCAAGATCGCAAATTGCGGAGAAAGCCAAGTCATACCCAGAATTACATCAAAATCAACAATTTCTAAGATAACCAAATCTACATAAGTGTTGATCCCCACAAAGATCACCAAACAAGACCTATATACCTTTTCAACTACCACAGACTCACCCACCGGAGTAGAAACACGAATAGGCATATCAAGTAATTCACAATGTGAATTTAGACCATTAGCAAATGAGGAAGATACATAAGAAAATGTGGATCCAGGATCAAACAATACAGAAGCCATGCAATCACAAATAAGAAGATTACCTGTGATGACAACATCTGAGGTCTCCGCTTCCGACCGCCCAGGGAAAGCATAACAATGGGCCCTTTCGTTTGTTTGTCCGTTGCCCCTACCATGTTGTGATGTAGTGGCTCCAGTTTTCCCATCACCCCGACCGCTTTGGTGACCACCATTACCTCGACCACCACTTCCTCCAGAATAACGACCTCTACCATGACCACCTCTACCTCTAGCTATTGGGGGTCTATAACTCTGTTTGGGACATTTCCTGCTAATATGTCCAGTCTCCCCACATCCATAACACTCTCTAGAGTCAAGCATGGGTCTCTCAGAGAAGTGTTGACCGGTCTGAGGTGGACCCCCAACTACAGTCTGTAGTGAAGACTGAATAGGTCGAATTGAGTAACCTCCGGAACCCTGTCCTCTAGAGTAAAAACCATTAAATTCTCCTCCTTTTCGAAACGTCTTCGATGTCGATGCCATGGTGAATTCATCTGGCTTCACTCCTTCCACCTCTACCACGAAATCTACCACTTCTTGGAAGGATTTTGCCGTAGCCGCTACCTGTAAGGCTGAAATCCGCAACTCTGACCTCAACCCCTTCACAAAACGACGAATCCGCTCTTGTGGACTGAAACAAAGTTGGGTGGCATACCTTGATAGTGCACGAAAGAAGAAAGAAAGAATGGAATTTTCCTAAAGTCTTATAGCCTCTCAAAGAAAAGTAAAGGTGTCCCCCTACCGTTCCTTAAGACTCTACTAGACTCGTTCTTGTGTGATGAGACCAACGAACCTAATGCTCTGATACCAAGTTTATCACGACCCAAAACCGGACCGCGACTGGCACCCACACTTACCCTCCTATGTGTGCGAACCAACCAATCTAAACCTTAACATTTCAATATAATATCAACAGAAAGTAATGCGGAAGACTTAAACTCATCAATAAAATCAATAACTATTATTATCCCCATAATGTGGAAGTCATCACCACAAGAACATCTATGATCACATTACTAAGCTAAGAGTATTCTAAGAAGCTAAAACAAATAAAGCTAGTCCATGCCGGAACTTCAAGGAATCAAGGCATGAAGAGGAAGATCCAGTCCAAGCTAGAAGCATTAGCTCACCCTGATATCCAGAGTAATGAAGACTGGCTAGAGTTACTGTTGAGTCGAAGATGACGGCACGTTTGCTGCACTCCACAAACAAACAAGAAGAAAACATAAAAGTAGGGGTCAGTACAAAACACGGGTACTCAGTAGATATCATCGGCCAACTCAAAATAGAAATCAATATATACCAAGTAATATCATAAAATCAACTATGATACTCAACATGTAGCAACAACAAGTACTATATCATTAACAATTACCGTCAAGTTCACACATGAGGACTCAAGCCTCAATACCATACGTATTTGGGAATTATGTTCATTTGATTGAGTATATTAACATCTTTCAAGATTTATTATCTTTATTTTTCTTGTGTCGGTACGTGATACTCCGCTCCCTCATATTCATTAATCCTCTTGTGTCGGTACGTGACACTCCGATCCCCTAAATCTACATGTCGATTCGTGACACCCGATCCCCTAAATCTACGTGTCGGTTTGTGACACCCGATCCCCTAAATCTACGTGTCGGTTCGTGACACCCGATCCCCTAAATCTACATGTCGGTTTGTGACACCCGATCCCCTAAATCTACGTGTCAGTTCGTTACACCCGATCCCCTAATCTCCTTCTATCAATTCATCAAGCCTTCTTTCTTACCAAAGCATCATCAATCTCATTATTTTAGTTCATCACGCCTTCTTTTATACCAAGGCCTCATCATTAACAAAGAGATTAGGGTTTTGCAAGATTTGGGATTCAATAACTTCATCATGCTTATATAATCACAATTATATAATTACATTCATGCAAGCATACAATTAAGCACATAGCAGGGTTTACAATATTATCAATACATATCATTCGCTATTAAGAGTTTACTACGAATATCGTAAGAGAAACCATAACCTACCTCCACCGAAGACTTGTGATCAAGCAAGAATTTCCCAAAGCCTTGTGTTTTTCTTTCTTCCTCATTCGATTCTCCCTCTCTCTCTTGCTCTTTCTATTTTTCTTTATTCAAACCTTCTTTCTTTTACCCTAATTAGTATATAATTAAGAATAAAAGATGGAAATAATAACCCACTAATTAACTTAAGGTTACCTCTTTTATCCCCCAAGAAATTGAGTTATTAATATAAACCCACGAAATATATAATTATAGCAGGAATAGTCCAAAACGCCCCTTTAAAACATGTAAAGAAATCCGACCTAGACTGGAATTACGCAACCTGCGACGGCCCGTCGTGCCTGCGACGGTCCGTCCTGCAGGTCATCGCAAGGTTCAGAGAATGGATTTTCACTGAAGGCTCTCTGACAGTCCGTCACGCCTGTGACGGTCCGTCCTGCCATCTTGTCACGAAGTTCAGAGAGTCGATTTTCAGTACCCAATTTCAGATTTTCTAAGTGTTTTTAAACGAGACCCTGCGACGGTCCGTCGTGCCCATGACGGTCCATCGTGGGGTCCGTCACTTCTGCCAGTTTTTCCAGAATTGAAGTCTGCTGCTCAAAACGACTAAACAGGTCGTTACAATTTTCTTAGGTGATATTGAACCAGATTCAGACTTCACAGCTAAAGATTTTTGTTTGCAAGCTATCGTCTATATAGAAAAAATACTGAAGACTCAACATGTTCCAATAATTGTTGTTGGGTCAAATTCGTATATTGAAAAACTTGTGGAAGATCTTGTGTTCATGTTCAAATAGAAGTATGATAGTTTCTTTTTTTTGGATTAATGATGAGCAATCAGTCTTGAACCGTAGAGTTGACATGAGGGTTGATCAAATGGTAAAAGTAGGTAATTTTGGTAATTATTTTATGTATCAATCAAGATATACTATGATGTAGCTATCTAAAAACTTTTCCTATACAATTTTCTGAATAATACTTTTGGTTATCAAATATATGTTCTTCTAAATAAAACTCTTCTTTAAATTTGTGTTGCATGCAGGGCTAGTGGATGAGGTGCGACAGATTTTCATTCCAGATGCAGATTACACCAAAGGAATCCGACGGTCCATCGGTGTCCCTGAAATGGGAAGATATTTAAGGGAAGAAACAAATATAGACGGAGATGATGAATCAAAGCAGATGATTCTTCAAGCTTCAATTTCAAGTATCCAGCGAAATACTCGTATGTTAATTTGTAAACAACTTGACAAGATTATACGATTAATAAGCGAGAAAATGTGGTCAGTGCATCATAATATTGCTACGGACGTTTTCAAAGAAGATAGAGAAGAAGATCTTGACGAAGAATGGACGAATACTGTTTTGCAACCATGCCAAGATATTGTGAAGAGATTCTCAAAAATAATCATCATAATATTATTATTGATTGTACATAAACTGTCATTATCGCCATCTTCTATTTTGGTCTCTTTTATTTTTCACCTATTTTGTACAGTTTGTATCGCATTACAAATATATATGTATGATATGACACTTATTTCTATATATGTTACTCTTGTCATTAAAAGAATTCCTATCTATAAATGAAATATTTATTTTATGTTTCGATCCAAGTCCAAGTCCAGGCCTTCTATATATAATATATATTAATACAAATACGTACGTACACAATTACATGAGATCACTCATAATGTCAAGCTAATAGAGTGATAAAATAATAAATCACCATAAATGTTCGGGAAGATTCCACTCTAAAAGGATTTTGAAGAATAGAATTCTTAACTCAATACTTAAAAATGTTATATAGAAAGAAAATAACATAGTAAATTTATAATCTATCGGTAATGAATATATTCTACCTAATTCTATCACGGTGATTGAAGCTTGATTCAATGAAGTCCTTATCTATTATTATATGGTGCACAAGTTAATATAAATACTCGTAATTGAAATAGTTATCGATAATTGTTCACTTCCCTCATATGGAATTAGACTTAACACTTATGATGTGCTGATGAATCGTGTATGATTTGGCTCATTATCACTTGAATATATTCCGTCATAAATATTATTGAGTTCTTTGTACAATCCTTTTGTAACTACTTGTGATCTCATAACAAATATACATCTAGAAACGTCATCCTAAAATAATTCAAGCTTAATCGCCAAAATTTAAGGTGACATATCTCTAAAAATTTTAATAAACTATTCTTATTCTAAAAGATATGAATTTATATATCTTTAATTTTGTTTACTAATTTATAAGTCTATAAAAATCAAATTATTACCATAAAAGCCCAGCTCTATGTGATCTCCTAACAACGTACACTAATAACTTTATCCTAAAATATATTTAATTTTAATTACAAAAATTCAAGTTGATATATCTATAAAATTTCAAAAAGTCATTCTTATCCTAAATATATCAGTAATTATGAAATTGATATGTCAATTAATAAGTCCACAAAAAGATTTTACTATAAAAGCTGATGTAATTTATTTTTTTTTTGACATCCACCATCAAGAAAATTTTATATTTTTAGTTAGTATATTCCAAGTCAAGCAAGGTTTCTACTTACTAGCTTTATATTTACAAGTTTTTTTAATTTCTTACTATGAATTCACAATTCTAAACTAATTATTATTTTTTTTTGTAGAAAAAATGTCTACTTTCATCAACAATGAAGAGTCCAACAAGAAGAAAGTGATCTTCATAATGGGGGCCACAGGAACGGGAAAATCTCGTATCTCTGTTAACCTTGCCACCCATTTTCGAGGAGAAATAATCAACTCGGATAAAATGCAAGTTTACAAGGGACTTGAAATTGTTACAAACAAGATCACTCACACTGAGAAACAAGGTGTACGACACTATTTGTTAGGTATATATGTTTATTCTCAAGAATAATACTTATATCAAATGACTACCTTGATAATTTTATAGTAGTAATTATAGATTCTAGTGAAAAATATACTTTACTATTAAAAATTTATTTCTTTCAATTCTGAGAAAGTTAATTTGATCACATTTTCTTAGGTGAAATTGAACCAGATTCAGACTTCACAGCTGAAGATTTTTGTTTGCAAGCTATCGTCCATATAGAAAAAATACGGAAGACTCAACGTGTTCCAATTATTGTTGGAGGGTCAAATTCGTATATTGAAAAACTTGTGGAAGATCCTGTGTTCAAGTTCAAATATAAGTATGATTGTTGCTTTATTTGGATTGATGTTGAGCAATCAGTCTTGAACTGTAGAGTTCACATGAGAGTTGATCAAATGGTCAAAGCTGGTATTTTGGTAATTATATTATGTATCAATCAAGATATACTATGATGTAGCTATCTAAAAACTTTTCTTATATAATTTTCTTAATAAAAGTTTTGGTTATCAAATATATGTTCTTCCAAATAAAACTCTTCTTTAAATTTGTTTTGCATGCAGGACTAGTGGATGAGGTGAGACAAATTTTCATTCCAGATGCAGATTACACCAAAGGAATCCGACGGTCCATCGGTGTCCCTGAAATGGACAGATATTAAAGAGAAGAAACAAATTTAGACAGAGATGATGAATAAAACCAGATGATTCTTCAAGCTTCAATTTCAAGTATAAAGCGAAATACTCGTATGTTAATTTGTAACCAACTTGACAAGATTCAACGATTAATAAGTGAGAAAATGTGGTCAGGGCATCATATTATTGCTACGAACGTTTTCAAAGAAGATAGAGAAGAAAATCTCGACGAAGCATGGACGAATACTGTTTTGCAACCATGCCAAGATATTGTGAAGAGATTTCTCAAAAATTATCATCACAATATTATTATTGATTGTACAAAACTCATTATCGTCATCTTCTATTTTGGTCTCTTTTATTTTTCACCAATTTTGTACAGTTTGTATCGCATTACAAATATATATGTATGATATGACCCTTATTTCTATATATGTTACTCTTGTCTGTAAAAAAATTCTTATCTATAGATGAAATATTTATTTTATGTTTCGATCCAAGTCCAAGTCCAAGCCTTCTATATTTAATATATATTAATACAAATACGTACGTACACAATTACATGAGATCACTCATAATGTCAAGCTAATAGAGTGATAAAATAATAAATCATCATAAATGTTCGGGAAGATTCCACTCTAAAAGGATTTTGAAGAATAGAATTCTTAACTCAATACTTAAAAATGTTACATAGACAAAGAAGATAACATAGTAAATTTATAATCTATCGGTAATGAATATATTCTACCTAATTCTATCACGCTGATTGAAGCTTGATTCAATAAAGTTCTTATATATTATTATATGGTGCACAAGTTAATTTAAATACTCGTAATTGAAATAGTTATCGATAATTGTTCACTTCCCTCATATGGAATTAGACTTAACACTTATGATGTGCTGATAAATAGTGTAAGATTTGACTCATTATCACTTGAATATATTCCGTCATAAATATTATTGAGTTCTTTGTACAATCCTTTTGTTACTACTTGTGATCTCATAACAATATACATCTAGAAACGTCATCCTAAAATAATTTAAGCTTAATCGCTAAAATTTAAGGTGACATATCTCTAAATTTTTTAATGAACTATTCCTATTCTAAAACATATGAATTTATATATATTTAATTTGGTTTACTAATTCATAAGTCTATAAAAATCAAATTATTACTATAAAAGCCCAGCTCTAAGTGATCTCCTAACAAAGTACACTAATAACTTTATCCTAAATTATATTTAATTTTAATTACCAAAATTCAAGTTGATATATCTATAAAAATTTAAAAAGTCATTCCTATCCTAAAATATATCAGAAATTATGAAATTGGTATGCCAATTTAAAAGTCCACAAAAAGATTTTACTGTAAAAGCTGAATGTAATTTATTTATTTTTTTGACATCCACCATCAAGAAAATTTTATATTTTTAGATAGTATATTTCAATTCAAGCAAGGTTTCTACTTACTAGCTTTATATTTACAAGATTTTTTATTTTCTGACTATGAATTCACTATTCTAAACTAATTATTATTATTTTTTTGTAGAAAAAATGTCTACTTTCATTAACAATGAAGAGTCCAACTAGAAGAAAGTGATCTTTATAATGGGGGCCACAGGAACGGGAAAATCTCGTCTCTGTGTTGACCTTTCCACCTATTTTCGAGGAGAAATAATCAACTCGGATAAAATGCAAGTTTACAAGGGACTTGAAATTGTTACAAACAAGATCAATCACACTGAAAAACAAGGTGTACGACACTATTTGTTAGGTATATATGTTTATTCTCAAGAATACTTATATCAAATGACTACCTTGATAATTTTATAGTAGTAATTATAGATTCTAGTGAAAAATATACTTTACTATTAAAAATTAATTTCTTTTAATTCTGAGAAAGTTAATTTGATCACATTTTCATAGGTAAAATTAAACCAGATTCAGACTTCACAGCTGAAGATTTTTGTTTGCAATCTATCGTCTATATAGAAAAAATAATGAAGACTCAACATGTTCCAATTATTGTTGGAGGGTCAAATTCGTATATTGAAAAACATGTGGAAGATCCTGTGTTCATGTTCAATTATAAGTATGATTGTTGCTTTATTTGTATTGATGTTGAGCGATCGGTCTTGAACCGTAGAGTTGACATGAGGGTTGATCAAATGGTCAAAGCAGGTATTTTGGTAATTATTTTATGTATCAATCAAGATATACTATGATGTAGCTATCTAAAAACTTTTCTTATATAATTTTCTTAATAATATTTTTGGTTATCAAATATATGTTCTTCTAAATAAAACTCTTCTTTAAATTTGTGATACATGCAGGACTAGTGGATGAGGTGCGACAAATTTTCATTCCAGATGCAGATTACACCAAAGGAATCCGACGGTCCATCGGTGTCCCTTAAATGGACAGATATTTAAGGGAAGAAACAAATTTAGACGGAGATGATGAATCAAATCAGATGATTCTTCAAGCTTCAATTTCAAGTATCAAGCAAAATACTCGTATGTTAATTGGTAACCAACTTGACAAGATTCAACGATTAATAAGAGAGAAAATGTGGTCGGTGCATCATATTATTGCTACAAACGTTTTCAAAGAAGATAGAGAAGAAGATCTCGACGAAGCATGGACGAATACTGTTTTGCAACCTTGCCAAGATATTGTGAAGAGATTTCTCAAAAATGATCATCACAATATTATTATTGATTGTACATAAACTCATTATCTCCATCGTCTATTTTGGTCTCTTTTATTTTTCACCAATTTTGTACAGTTTGTATCGCATTACAAATATATATGTATGATATGACCCTTATTTCTATATATGTTACTCTTGTCTGTAAAAAAATTCTTATCTATAGATGAAATATTTATTTTATTTTTCGATCCTGTAATGACCTGTTTAGTCATTTTGAGCAGCAGATTTTAATTCTTGAAAAGCTGTCTAGGTCGACGGACCCCATGACGAACCGTCGTAGGCACGACGGACCGTCAAGGGTGTCATGTTCCAAAATACTTAGAATTCTTAAAATTGGGTACTGAAATCGACTCTCTGAACTTCGTGACGAAGTGACAGGACGTACCGTCATAGGCATGATGGGCCGTCACAGACTTTTCAGTAAATTTCAGTCTCTGAACTCTGTGACGGAAGCAGCAGGACGGACCGTCGCAGGCACGACGGCCCGTCACAGACTGCGTAATCTCAGGCTGAGTCGAATTTCTTTAAATGTTTAAATGAGGAGTTTTGGACTATTCCTGCTATAATTATAAATTTAGTGGGTTAATGTTAATAATTTAACTACTTGAGGGTTAAAAGAGATAACCTTGAATTAATTAATGGGTCAAATTCATTGTCTTTCATACTTAATTATATGCTAACTAGGGTAAAAAAAAAGAGGGTTTGAATAAGAAAAAGAAAAGAACAGGAAGAGAGGGAGAAACGATCGAGAGAGAGAGGAAGGAAGAGGAAAGCAAAGATCTTGAGGAAATTGCTTGCTTAATCACGACTCTTCGGTGGAGGTAGGTTATGGTTTTTATATTATTCGTAGTTAACTCTTAATAGCGAATGATATGTGTTGGGTTGTATTGTAAAGTCTTCTATATGCTTAATTGTATGATTGCATGAATGTGATTATATAATTGTAATGAAATTATTGACTCCCAAATCTTGAAAACCCCTTATTATCGATGATGCCTTGGTATAAAAGAAGGCTTGATGAACTAAAGTAATGAGATTAGTGGATCGGGTGTCACGAAATGACACGTAAAATTAGGGGATTGGGTGTCACGAACTGACACGTAGAATTAGGGGATCGGGTGTCACGAACCGACGCGTAGAATTAGGGGTCGGGTGTCACGAACCGACACATAGAATTAGGGGATCGGGTGTAACGAATCGACACGTAGAATTAGTGGATCAGGTGTCACGAACCGACACGTAGAATTAGGGGATCGGGTGTCACGAACCGACACGTAGAACTAGGGGATCGGAGTGTCACGTTCCGACACATAGTAGTAGGGGAGCGGAGTGTCACGTACCGACACAAGAATAAAGGTGATGAATCTTGAAAGATGTTAAAATACTTAATCTAATGAACCTAATTCCCAAATGAGTATGGTATTGAGGCTTGAGTCCTCATGTGTGAACTTGGCGGTACTTATTAACAATTATAGTACTTGTTGTTGCTACATGTTGAGTAATGTAGTTGATTTTATATTATTACTTGATATATATTGTTTTCTATTTTGAGTTGGCCGATGATATCTACTCAGTACTTGTGGTTGTACTGACCCCTACTTGTAATTGTTTTTCTTTGTTATTTGTGGAGTGCAGCAAACATACCGTCATCTTCAACTCAACCGCAACTCTAGCCAGTCTTCATTACACCGGATTTCAGGGTGAGCTAATGCTTCTAGCTTGGACTGGATCTTCCTCTTCATATCTTGATGCCTTGAAGTTCCGGCATAGACTAGCTTTTTATTTATGTTTAGTTTCTTAGATACTCCTAGTGTTAGTAATTAGAGGATAGATGTTCTTGTGATGATGACTTCCAGATTTTGGGGATAATAATAGTTATCAAGTTTTTATAAGTTATTTAATTGATTTTCATTAATGAGTTGAAGTCTTCCGCATTATATTGTGTTATTATATTCGAAATGTTGGGTTTTGTATTGATTGGTTCGCTCACATAGGAGGGTAAGTGTGGGTGCCACTCCCGGCCCGTTTTGGGTCGTGACAAACTTGGTATCACAGCTTTAGGTTCGTTGGTCTCATCATACAAGAACGAGTCTAGTAGAGTCTTAAGGAACGGTAGGGGAACGCCTTTACTTTCTTTGAGATGCTATAAGACTTTAGGAAAATTCCATTCTTTCTTTCTTTCTTTCGTGCTATTACTTTGATCCAATTGGTATCTAGGTGATACAAATTGGTATATGACCATCTTCACTCTATTTCGCAGATGGTTAGAACTAGAGCAACAACCGCGCCAACATTAACATCGGTAAGACAAGATGCATCTGAGCCAGCCACTGAGACTGTAGCTCAAAGAGGAGCAGTAGCAAGAGGCCGCGGTAGAGTTCACGAGAGGACGTCCTCTAGAGGAAGAGGACGAACGCCTGGCCCATCTGGTACTAGGGCGGTGACTCCTCCACCGACTAAGGAAGTAGTAAGAGAAGGGGAGGATGGGGAAAATGAACAAGTACAGAATGAGGAATTACCACCCCAACCTACCCCAGAGATGATCAATCAGGTTCTTGCTTATCTTAGCGGGTTATCTGATCAAGGCCAAGTGCCTCCAGTGTTTTCTACACCAGCACCTCAGGCTCCGGAGGTACAACATGCGGCTACTGTGGCTCCCCGCATGGATGCCTCATTGGAAATAGGAACATTTCCTCGTCTTACTACAGGACCTATAATGACAAATGACCAGCATGAACTTTTCAGTAAGTTCTTGAAATTGAAACCTCCAGTCTTCAAGGGTGCTGAATCTGAGGATGCCTACGATTTTCTGGTTGACTGTCATGAGCTACTACACAAGATGGGTATAGTAGAAGGGTTTGGTGTTGAGTTTGTGACTTATCAGTTCCAAGGGAACGCCAAAATGTGGTGGCGGTCACATGTTGAGTGTCAACCAACAGAGGCACCACCTATGACTTGGGCATCATTCTCTAGCTTGTTTATGGAGAAGTATATCCCCCGTACTTTGAGGGATAGGAAAAGAGATGAGTTCTTGAGCCTAGAGCAAGGTAGGATGTCGGTTACCGCATATGAGGCTAAGTTTCGTGCATTATCCAGGTATGCCACCCAACTTTGTTTCAGTCCACAAGAGCAGATTCGCCGTTTTGTGAAGGGGTTAAGGTCAGAATTGTGGATTTCAGCCTTACAGGTAGCGGCTACGGCAAAATCTTTTCAAGAAGTGGTAGACTTCGTGATAGAGGTAGAAGGAGTGAAGCCAGATGACTTCACCATGGCAACGACATCAAAAAGGCTTCTAAAGGGAGGTGAGTTTAATGGTTCTTACTCTAGAGGACAGGGTTCAGGAGGTTACTCAGTCCGACCAATTCAGTATTCACTACAGACTGTAGTTGGGGGTCTACCTCAGACCGGTCAACACTTCTCTGAGAGACCTATGCTTGACTCCAGGGAGTGTTATGGATGTGGGGAGACTGGACATATTAGGAGGAATTGCCCAAAACAGAGTTATAGACCCCCAATAGCTAGAGGTAGAGGTGGTCATGGTAGAGGCCACTTTTCTGGAGGACGTGGTGGCCGAGGTAATATTGGTTACCAAAATGGCCGGGGTGACGGACAAATGGGAACTACTGCAGCGCAACATGGTAGGGGCAACGGGCAGACAGGTGATAGGGCCCATTGTTACGCTTTCCCTGGGCGGTCGGAAGCGGAGACATCAGATGCTGTTATCACAGGTAATCTTTTGGTTTGTGATTGTATGGATTCTGTATTATTTGACCCTGGCTCTACATTTTCATATGTATCTTCCGCATTTGCTAATGGTCTTAATTTCCATTGCGAATTGCTTGACATGCCTATTCGTGTTTCTACTCTGGTGGGTGAGTCTGTGATAGTTGAAAAAGTGTATAGGTCTTGTCTTGTAACGTTTGTGGGGAGCAATACTCGTGTAGACTTGTTTATCTTAGAAATGGTTGACTTCGATGTAATTTTGGGTATGACTTGGCTTTCTCCAAATTTTGCAATCTTGGATTGTAATGCTAAAACTGTGACGTTAGCCAGGCCTGGGACAGATCCGTTAGTGTGGGAGGGTGACTACACTTCCAATCCGGTTCGTATCATCTCCTTTGTTCAGGCTAAGAGAATGGTTAGTAAAGCGTGTTTAGATTTCTTGGCACACCTCAGGGATGACACTACCCAAGTACCTTCAATTGAGTCGGTTTCGGTAGTCCGTGAGTTTCTAGATGTGTTTCCTGCAGATCTTCCTCGTATGCCACCAGATAGGGATATTGACTTCTGCATTGATCTTGAACCGGGTACTCGCCCCATTTCAATACCCCCTTATAGAATGGCTCCCGCTGAGTTAAGAGAGTTAAAGGCCCAACTTCAAGAGTCGTTAAGCAAAGGCTTCATTAGACCAAGTGCATCCCCTTGGGGTGCTCCGGTGTTATTTGTGAAGAAGAAGGATGGGAGTTTTCGGATGTGCATAGACTACCGGCAGTTGAACAAGGTAACTATTAAGAACAAGTATCCCATTCCTCGCATAGATGACTTGTTCGATCAGTTACAAGGTGCTTGTGCCTTCTCTAAGATTGACTTGAGATCCGGTTATCATCAATTGAAAATACGGGCAACGGATGTGCCAAAGACTGCTTTTCGGACCAGGTATGGGCATTACGAATTTGTAGTGATGTCTTTTGGTCTTACGAATGCCCCTGCTGCTTTCATGAGCTTGATGAATGGGATTTTTAAGCCATATCTGGATCTCTTTGTGATCGTATTTATTGATGATATATTAGTATACTCAAAAGGCAAGAAGGAACATGAGGAGCACTTGAGAATTGTATTGGAAATGTTGAGGGAGAAAAAGCTTTATGCCAAATTCTCCAAGTGTGAGTTTTGGCTAGATGCAGTGTCCTTCTTGTGGCATGTGGTTTCTAAGGATGGGGTGATGGTGGATCCTTCTAAGATTGAGACAGTGAAGAATTGGGTAAGACCTACTAATGTGTCCGAAATAAGGAGCTTTGTTTGTTTAGATAGCTATTACCGTCGATTTGTCAAGGGATTCTCTTCCATTGCTTCCCAATTGACGAACTTGACTAAGCAGAATGTTCCATTTGTATGGTCGGACGAATGTGAGGAAAGCTTTCAGAAACTCAAGACCTTGTTGACTACTGCTCCAATCCTTACCCTGCCAGTGGAAGGTAAGAATTTCATTGTCTATTGTGATGCATCCTATTCGGGTTTGGGTGCAGTGCTAATGCAAGAGAAGAACATAATTGCTTATGCTTCAAGACAATTAAAGGTGCACGAACGTAATTATCTGACCCATGATTTGGAATTGGCTGCGTTAGTGTTTGCCTTAAAGCAATGGAGGCACTATCTATATGGGGTTAAGTGTGAAGTGTACACAGATCATCGTAGCCTTACAGTATGTCTTTACTCAAAAAGATTTGAATATGAGACAGAGGAGATGGATGGAACTACTGAAGGACTACGATATCACTATCTTGTATCATCCGAGAAAGGCTAATGTTGTGGTAGATGCCTTAAGTAGAAAGGTAGGGAGCATGGGAAGTCTAGTCCACTTGCAAGTTTCTAGACGTCCATTGGCTAGAGAGGTTCAGACTCTGGCTAACAACTCTATGAGGTTAGAAGTGAATGAGAAAAGAGGATTTTTGGCTAGTGTGGAGGCGAGATCTTCTTTTCTTGACAAGATCAAGGGAAAACAGTTTGATGATGAGAAACTAAGCCGAATTTGGGATATGGTGTTGCGAGGAGAGGCTAAAGAAGTAATAATGGATGAGGAAGGTGTTTTTAGAATTAAGGGAAGGGTATGTGTGCCCCATGTTGATGATTTGATCCATACTATTCTTACAGAGGCTCATAGTTCCGGATATTCTATACACCCTGGTGCATCCAAGATGTACTGTGACCTAAAGCAACACTTTTGGTGGAGTAGAATGAAGCGCGACATTGTTGATTTTGTTGCCAAATGTCCAAATTTTCAGAAAGTAAAGTATGAACACCAGAGGCTCGGAGGAACACTTCAGAGAATGCCCATTCCTGAACGGAAGTGGGAGAGAATTGCAATGGACTTCGTGGTTGGTCTTCCAAGAACATTGGGGATGTTTGACTCTATTTGGGTAATTGTGGACATATTAACTAAGTCTGCTCATTTCATTCCGGTCAAGGTGACTTATAATGCAGAGAAGTTAGCCAAAATTTACATCTCAGAAATTGTTCGATTACATGGAGTTCCACTCTCCATCATATAAGATAGAGGTACGCAGTTTACTTCTAAGTTTTGGAGAACATTGCATGCTGAATTAGGTGCTAGGTTGGACCTTAGTACTGCATTTCACCCTCAGACCGATGGTCAGTCTGAGCGAACAATTCAAGTGTTGGAGGATATGCTTCGTGCATGTGTGATAGAATTTGGAGGCTATTGGATAACTTCTTACCCTTAGCAGAGTTCTCATACAACAATAGCTATCACTTAAGTATTGATATGGATCCATTCGAGGCATTGTATGGGAGAAGATGTAGGTCTCCCATTGGTTGGTTTGATGCATTTGAAGTTAGACCTTGGGGTACTGATCTCTTGAGGGATTCATTAGAGAAGGTGAAATCTATTCAAGAAAAGCTTTTAGCGGCTCAAAGCAGGCAAAAGGAATATGCAGATCGAAAGGTTAGAGACTTGGAGTTCATGGAGGGTGAGCAAGTCTTACTGAAGGTTTCGCCCATGAAAGGGGTGATGCGGTTTGGAAAAAGAGGTAAGCTAAGACCAAGGTATATTGGACCATTTGAAGTACTTAAGCGAGTAGGGGAGGTGGCTTATGAATTAGCCTTGCCACCAGGAATGTCCGGAGTGCATCCGGTATTTCATGTGTCTATGTTGAAAAGATACCATAAGGATGGAAACTACATCATTCGTTGGGATTCAGTTCTTCTTGATGGGAATTTGACTCACGAGGAGGAGCGTATTGCCATTCTAGATAGAGAAATTCGCAAGTTCAGATCAAGGGAGATTGCATCCATCAAAGTTCAATGGAAGAATCGACCCGTTGAAGAGTCCACTTGGGAGAAGGAGGTTGATATGCGAGAAAGATACCCACACCTGTTTACAGATTCAGGTACTCAATTTTGCCCTTTTTTTTCTTCTTGTGATCGTTTGGGGACGAACGATGGGTAAATTGGTATCTATTGTAACGACCTGTTTAGTCGTTTTGAGCAGCAGATTTTAATTCTAGAAAAGTTGTCTTGGTTGACGGGACCCCACGACGGACCGTCGTAGGCACGACGGACCGTCGAGGGTGTCTCGTTCCAAAATACTTAGAATTCTGAAAATTGGGTACTGAAATCGACTCTCTGAACTTCGTGACGAAGTGACAGAACGGACCGTCACAGGCATGACGGGCCGTCACAGACTCTTCAGTAAATTTCAGTCTCTGAACTCCATGACGGAAGCAGCAGGACGGACCATCGCAGGCACGACGGCCTGTCACAGACTGCGTAATCCCAGGCTGAGTCGGATTTCTCTAAATGTTTTAAGGGGGCGTTTTGGACTATTCCTGCTATAATTATAAATTTAGTGGGTTAATGTTAATAATTTAACTACTTGAGGGTTAAAAGAGATAACCTTGAATTAATTAATGGGTCAAATTCATCATCTTTCATACTTAATTATATGTTAATTAGGGTAAAAGAAAGAGGGTTTGAATAAGAAAAAGAAAAGAACAGAAAGAGAGGGAGAAACGATCTCGAGAGAGAGGAAGGAAGAGGAAAGCAAAGATCTTGAGGAAATTGCTTGCTTGATCATGAATCTTCGGTGGAGGTAGGTTATGGTTTTTATACTATTCGTACTTAACTCTTAATGGCGAATGATATGTGTTGGGTTGTATTGTAAAGTCTTCTATATGCTTAATTGTATGCTTGCATGAATGTGATTATAAAATTGTGATGAAATAAGCATGATGAAGTTATTGACTCCCAAATCTTGAAAACCCCTTGTTATTGATGATGCCTTGGTATAAAAGAAGGCTTGATGAACTAAAGTAATGAGATTAGTGGATTGTGTGTCACAAACCGACACGTAGAATTAGGGGATCGGGTGTCACGAACTGACACGTAGAATTAGGGGATCGGGTGTCACGAACCGACACGTAGAATTAGGGGTTCGGGTGTCACGAACCGACATGTAAAATTAGGGGATCGGGTGTCACGAACCGACACGTAGAATTAGGGGATCGGGTGTCACAAACCGACACGTAGAACTAGGGGATCGGAGTGTCACGTTCCGACACGTAGTAGTAGGGGAGCGGAGTGTCACGTACCGACACAAGAATAAAGGTGATGAATCTTGAAAGATGTTAATATACTCAATCTAATGAACCTAATTCCCAAATGAGTATGGTAGTGAGGCTTGAGTCCTCATGTGTGAACTTGGTGGTACTTAATAACGATTATAGTACTTGTTGTTGCTACATGTTGAGTAATGTAGTTGATTTTATATTACTACTTGATATATATTGTTTTCTATTTTGAGTTGGCCGATGATATCTACTCAGTACTTGTGGTTATACTGACCCCTACTTGTAATTGTTTTTCTTTATTATTTGTGGAGTGCAGCAAACGTACCGTCATCTTCAACTCAACCGCAACTCTAGCCAGTCTTCATTACACCGAATTTCAGGGTGAGCTAATGCTTCTAGCTTGGACTAGATCTTTCTCTTCATGTCTTGATGCCTTGAAGTTCCGGCATGGACTAGCTTTTTATTTATGTTTAGTTTCTTAGATACTCTTAGTCTTAGTAATTAGAGGATAGATGTTCTTGTGATGATGACTTCCAGATTTTGGGGATAATAATAGTTGTCGAGTTTTTAGAAGTTATTTAATTGATTTTCATTAATGAGTTTAAGTCTTCCACATTATATTGTGTTATTATATTCGAAATGTTTGGATTTATATTGATTGGTTCGCTCACATAGGAGGGTAAGTGTGGGTGCCACTCCCGGCCCATTTTGGGTCGTGACAGATCCAAGTCCAAGTCCAAGCCTTCTATGTTTAATATACATTAATACAAATACGTACGTACACAATTACATGAGATCACTCATAATGTCAAGCTAATAGAGTGATAAAATAATAAATCACCATAAATGTTCGGGAAGATTCCACTCTAAAAGGATTTTAAAGAATAGAATTCTTAACTCAATACTTAAAAATGTTACATAGACAAAGAAGATAACATAGTAAATTTATAATCTATCGGTAATGAATATATTCAACCTAATTCTATAACGGTGATTGAAGCTTGATTCAATGAAGTCCTTATCTATTATTATATGGTGCACAAGTTAATATAAATACTCGTTATTGAAATAGTTATCGATAATTGTTCACTTCCCTCATATGGAATTAGACTTAACACTTATTATGTGTTGATGAATAGTGTAAGATTTGACTCATTATCACTTGAATATATTCCGTCATAAATATTATTGAGTTCTTTGTACAATCCTTTTGTAACTACTTGTGATCTCATAACAATATACATCTAGAAACGTTATCCTAAAATAATTTAAGCTTAATCGCCAAAATTTAAGGTGACATATCTCTTAATTTTTTAATGAACTATTCTTATTCTAAAAGATATGAATTTATGTATATTTAATTTGGTTTACTAATTAATAAGTCTATAAAAATCAAATTATTACCATAAAAGCCCAGCTCTATGTGATCTCTTAACAACGTACACTAATAACTTTATCCTAAAATATATTTAATTTTAATTACCAAAATTCAAGTTGATATATCTATAAAATTTTAAAAAGTCATTCTTATCCTAAAATATATTAGTAATTATGAAATTGGTATGTCAATTAATAAGTCCACAAAAATATTTTACTATAAAAGCTGAATGTAATTTTTTTTTTGACATCCACCATCAAGAAAATTTTATATTTTTAGATAGTATATTCCACGTCAAGCAAGGTTTCTACTTGCTAGCTTTATATTTACAAGATTTTTTAATTTCTGACTTTGAATTTACTATTCTAAACTAATTATTATTATTTTTTTGTTGAAAAATGTATACTTTCATCAACAATGAAGAGTCCAACAAGAAGAAAGTGATCTTCATAATGGGGGCCACAGGAACGGGAAAATCTCGTCTCTTTGTTGACCTTGCCACCCATTTTCGAGGAGAAATAATCAACTCGGATAAAATGCAAGTTTACAAGGGACTTGAAATTGTTACAAACAAGATTACTCACACTGAGAAACAAGGTGTACGACACTATTTGTTAGGTATATATGTTTATTCTCAAGAATACTTATATCAAATGACTACCTTGATAATTTTATAGTAGTAATTATAGATTCTAGTGAAAAATATACTTTACTATTAAAAATTTATTTCTTTCAATTCTGAGAAAGTTAATTTTATCACATTTTCTTAGGTGAAATTGAACCAGATTCAGACTTCACACCGGAAGATTTTTGTTTGCAAGCTATCGTGTATATAGAAAAAATACTGAAGACTCAACGTGTTCCAATTATTGTTGGAGGGTCAAATTCGTATATTGAACAACTTGTGGAAGATCCTGTGTTCATGTTCAATTATCAGTATGATTGTTGCTTTATTTGGATTGATGTTGAGCAATCAGTCTTGAACTGTAGAGTTGACATGAGGGTTGATCAAATGGTCAAAGCGGGTATTTTGGTAATTATTTTATGTATCAATCAAGATATACTATGATGTAGCTATCTAAAAAAATTTCTTATATAATTTTCTTAATAATATTTTTGGTTGTCAAATGTATGATCTTCTAAATAAAACTCTTCTTTAAATTTGTGTTGCATGCAGGACTAGTAGATGAGGTGCGACAAATTTTCATTGCAGATGCAGATGCAGATTACACCAAAGGAATCCGACGGTCCATCGGTGTCCCTGAAATGGACAAATATTTAAGGGAAGAAACAAATTTAGACGGAGATGATGAATCAAAGCGGATGATTCTTCAAGCTTCAATTTCAAGTATCAAGCGAAATACTCGTATGTTAATTTGTAACCAACTTGACAAGATTCAACGATTAATTAGCGAGAAAATGTGGTCACTGCATCATATTATTGCTACGAACATTTTCAAAGAAGATAGAGAAGAAAATCTCGACGAAGCATGGACGAATACTGTTTTGCAACCATGCCAAGATATTGTGAAGAGATTTCTCAAAAATGATCATCACAATTGTCACGACCCAAATTTGCAAGTCGTGATGACACCTATGTTCCCAACCAATAGGTAAGCCAACCCAACATATTAACTCAACTAATCCAACAAATGAGTAAAAAGAGTAACACTTAGCAAGAATCTCCAAACATTGAGTTCCTTATAAGTACGCAATGCGGAAGATAAAAATATATCACCCCAAGAATTGGTGTCTTAAGTACAAGAGCTTCTAAAATTCGATGCAAGTCTGAAACTAAATCACTAATCTAACATAAGGGTTATCCTGTCTGAATACTAATAACAGAATAAATAAAAGATAGAGGGAGGTGTGGGCCACGGAACAGCCAAGCAGCTCACCACAACTCCAAGAACTTTAAGCTCGGACTTAATTTGCTCCACGAGATGTTCTCCTACTCGGAATCGAATCTGCACCACAAAGGGTGCAACAAGTGTAGTATGAGTATGAAACCACATGTACCCAGTATGTCTCATTGACCGACAACAAAGAAGTAGTTACGGGAATTTTAAAAAAAAATTCTTAAATTATATAAGTATATATATATTACACTCACTATTTTAGTTTCATCAATAAAGGTAATAAAACATCAAATACCTTCCAAACATCAAACAAACACATAATCATCAAAAATAAATGATGTGATGAAATCCAATGCAACATGATACCATGAAATGAATCGGCTCAGAATACCCCGTACTCACTCACCGTATATACATGATACTCCTCAGAAATACATCGAGAACTCATGACCCATGGGGGACTCGCGAAGTCCATATACCGACACGGACGATCTCCACGTGTCTGTGCGGATGATCTCAACGCACCATCATAATATCAAACAAATTCCGCACGGACGGTCTCCACGTGCCCAAATTACAATCTTAACATCTTACCATCCCCAGTACGGACGATCTCTACGTGCCCATCTTATACTCAATCTCATGTCAATGCATGTACACAATATTAATTCAAAATAAGGGGATGATGATGCATCTCACTCAATCAATATCGACATAATACACAACCACCTCAATATTCACAAATATACGGGTGTAAAAAAAACACAATCACACAAAATTTCAAGTCAATAATATATCATCTAATGCCCATATGTTTTGGCAAAATCTCAAATTACAATCCACATTCTATAGTAGTAACTTTCCATTTATAAACACTGGTACTCGTACCAATGCCTGTCACACCATTGATACGAGACCCTTATCTTTCGCCTTACCCCTTTGTCTATTTTATTTTTAATCTTTAATTAGGAAAACGTCCTTCAACAAGTCTAAAAAGTCTTAACATACCTTAAATGCCGAACTTGTTTCACCAATGTTCAAGACTTTTCCTTTCCTTTTCGCAAAGCTTCGGAACGTTCTCGATCTACCAATTGTGCAATATTTGTAAGTAAATGAGTTAGTAGACTCTAAAACCCACTCATATCTCTAATCAAGCTCCAAATCTTGATATAATTTATATGCCAAAATTATCATATTTGCTAAATTTCAAGTCAAGAATTTGAATCTAAATCTCTCCAAAAAATCATAATTTTAATGGTATTCATACAACACTATACAAATAATATTTAATTATCTACCTCAATATATTTAACTCAAATCATTATTCGATATTTGACTGAAGCAGGTCAATATTATATCTGCACTATGGGCAGGCAACGTGACAATCTGTAAAACAAAAAAAAAGACTACCAATTCCCAGAAATTTTATAACAAATGCCAATCATTGGCACTTGCCAAATGATTGGCTTATAAATCTGATTGCCAATGATTGGCTCATGATTTTCTCATGATTTCCCACCTCCATTGTTTCTTAATAGTAAATAACCTAAAGTGCACCCATTTGGCCTTAATTCCTTTTCTATAAAATTGAATAACGCCATTAACATTAAGAAGGAATAATTTTAATGCCAGTTGCCAACATATATAGCACCAAACAATATTTCTTAGTTCTTAATTTCGACCAGACGAGAACATTCACTTCCCACACATTGTTTTAATCCCTTGCACCAAAATTTATAATCAAGTTCATAAATCTTAGTGTTAACTATACGTGTCAAGTCTCGTATTCCTAAATTTTTAATATAGGTTAAGTCTAACCTTACCAAGATTCATAAATCTCATAGTATTCCATCCAATATAATACAAGTCAATAAAATATAATGAAATATCTATAGATCTAAGTACCTAATATATTAATAACTAAATCTATACTATAATAAATCATTGATATAAATTGATAGGAGAAACCACTGGTTACAAACCAGTGGTGACCTCAGGGACAACCAAAACAAGTTTCCCTTCCCATTGATAAAATTCCATAACCCAAATATTCTTCCTCAACTTCATTACATACAGCAGCTACACTTCTAATAATAATAGGAACAAAAACAACATACTCCAACTGACAACCACGAAGAAAAACTATATATATCGTTCCCTGCCAATTTTCCTATCAAACCCCTCATTATAATAAATAGACGAATAAGGGATCAACTTTATATCTACCTTACATTCTCTTTAATCCATATAAAAATAAAGAAAATCTCCAAATTGCTTCTTACCTGAAGATTTTGGCTGGTTTCCTAACGTTCTGTATTCACACCGCCCAGGCAGTTTTCTAACCCCCTTTTATTTTCTGCCTTTCTAATGTTGATTAAGCAAAATATATAAACTAATCCCACTAACCTAAATCAATTAATGGGTCAGGTAAAAAGGTATTAATGAATTATGGATATTACCCACTAACTAGTAACTATATTAATTCTTCACTAAAAATTTTATCAACTAAATACTTTTAGTCTTCGAATATTTTAAAAATAACCCCTTCTAATTTTCAAAAGGAGTCGAAATAGTCCTAGTTCTCAAAATGACCTAGCGGGTCGTTACATCACCTACCACTTAAACAAACGTTCATCCTCGAACGGGAAAGAAAAGAGCTAACCTGAACACTCAAAGAGATAAGGATATTTACTCCTCATGTCTGACTCTGTCTCCCATGTAGCCTCCTCCACTGGACGATGCTTCCACTGAACCTTTACTGAAGCAATATCCTTGGACCTCAGCTTCCGAATTTGCCTATCCAAAATAGTGATCGGCTCTTCCTCAAAAGTCAAATTTTGATAAGGTAACACGGAATCCCATTGAATCACATGATCACCACCCTGATGATACTTCTTAAGCATTGATATATGAAATACAGGATGGACACCTGACAACCCAGGTGGCATAGCCAGCTGATATGCCACCTCACCAATACGCTCCACAATCTCGAAAGGACCAATGTACCTTGGACTCAACTTGCCCTTCTTTCCAAATCTCATCACACCCTTCATGGGTGAAACCTTAAGTAGAACCCTCTCTCCAACCATAAACTCCAAATCACGAACCTTCCTATCTGCGTAACTCCTTTGCCTGCTTTGAGCCATGAGAAGTCTATCTTGGATCAACTTGACCTTGTCCAAAGACTCCCTCAACAAATCTGTACCCCATGGTCTAACCTCAAATGCATCAAACCAGCCAATTGGAGATCGACATCTCCTACCATACAGAGCCTCAAATGGTGCCATCTCGATGCTCGAATGATAACTATTATAGTAAGCAAATTCCGCTAATGTCAAGAATTGATCCCAGTGACTGATAAAGTCAATCACACATGCTCGCAACATGTCCTTAAGAACCTGACTAGTCCGTTCAGACTGACCATCAGTCTGAGGGTGGAAGGCTGTACTAAGATCCACCCGAGTACCCAACTCTTTCTGCATAGACCGCCAGAAATGAGATGTAAATTGGGTGCCACGATCTGAAATAATAGATATAGGAACCCCATGCAACCGAACTATCTCCCGAATATAGATCTTGGCTAACTTCTCTAAGTTATAGGTAGTCTGAACTGGTACAAAGTGTGCAGACTTAGTCAGTCGATCCACGATGACCCATATAGCATCAAACTTACCCAAGGTACGTGGCAACTCTACCATAAAGTCCATAGCAATGCGCTCCCACTTCCACTCAGGTATGGGCATCCTCTGAGTCATACCTCCAGGCTTTTGGTGTTCATACTTCACTTGCTGACAATTCAAACATTAAGATACAAAATCTACTATGTCCCTTTTCATACGACACCACAAATAGTGTTCTTCAAGTCACGATACATCTTAGTAGCCCCCGGATGAATAGTGTACCTCAAACTATGAGCCTCCTCCATGATTAATCTAGTCAAATCACTTGTACGAGGAACACAGATACGACCTTTAATTCTCAAAACTCCTTCACTATCAAGAATTGCAGTCTTGGCTTCTCCTTTTAACACCTTGTCCCTAATCTTACATAAATCACCATCATCAAACTGTTGAGCCCGAATCTGCTCCAACAAGGATGACCTAGCCTCCATATAAGCCAACACCTTACCAGATTCTGTAATATCATGTCTCACAAAACTATTGGCCAAGGATTGGAAATCCCTAGCTAAAGGACACTCGCCAACCTGTAACATGGCTAAACTACCCATACTCACCGCCTTCCGACTCAAGGCATCTGCTACAACATTTGCCTTGCCTGGATGATAAAGAATAGTCATATCGTAGTCCTTGAGCAACTCCAACCATCTCCACTGCCTCAAATTTAGATCCCTCTGATTGAATATATATTGGAGACTACGATGATCCGTGAACACCTCGCAATGCACGCCATAAAGATAATGCCTCCAAATCTTCAATGCAAACACAACAGCTGCCAACTCTAAATCATGAATAGGATAATTCTTCTTATGAACCTTCAACTGTCTCTAAGCATAAGCTTTAACTTTTCCCTTCTGCATTAATACACAACCAAGACCAATCCAAGAAGCATCACAATATACAACAAAACCCTCTCCCTCCACAGGTAGGGTCAAAATTGAAGCAGTAGTTAATAAAGTCTTGAGCTTTTGGAAACTAACCTCACATTCGTCAAACCACTGAAAAGTCACCTCCTTCTGTGTCAGTCTAGTTAATGGAGATGCAATGGATGAGAAACCCTCAACAAACCGTCGATAATAACCTGCAAGGCCCAAGAAACTCCAAATCTCAGTAACTGAAGCAGGTCTGACCCAATCTCTAACTGCCTCAATCTTCTTAGGATCCACCATGATACCCTCCTTGGACACTACATGTCCCAAGAATGCTACCGAACTAAGCCAAAACTCACACTTTGAAAACCTTGCATAAAGCTTCTTCTTCTTTGGAATCCCAAGAACAATCCTCAAATGATGCTCATGTTCCTCCTTAGTACGTGGGTATATCAATATATCATCTATGAAGACAATAACAAAGGAATCTAAATATGGTCTGAACACTCCATTCATCAAGTCCATAAAAGCTGCTGGGGCATTAGTCAATCCGAAAGACATCACCAAAAACTCGTAATGACCATAACGTGTTTGAAAAGCCGTCTTAGAAATATCCTCCGCCCTAACCTTCAGCTGATGGTAGCCAGATCTCAAGTCAATTTTGGAGAAAACTAAAGCACCCTGTAACTGATCAAATAAATCATCAATACGAGGCATCGGATACTTATTTCTGATGGTTACCTTGTTCAACTGCCGATAGTCAATACACATACGCATAGATCAATCTTTCTTCTTTACAAATAACACTAGAGCACCCCAAGGAGATTCACTTGGTCTAATAAAACCTATACTCAACAAATCCTGCAACTGCTCCTTCAACTCTTTCAATTCAGCCGGTGTCGTACGATAAGGAGGAATGGAAATAGGCCGAGTGCCTGGCTCCACATCAATACAAAAATCAATATCACGATCTGGTGGAAGACTTGGCAAATCGGTCGGGAATACCTCTGAAAATTCACTCACCACTGGAATAGACTCAAGCATAGGAGTCTCAACACTAGTATCTCGAATGTCTGCCAAGTAAGCTTAAAATCCTCTCTGTACCAACTGATGAGCCTTAAGGAATGATATCACACCCTTAGAAATGTGACTAAGAGAACCTCTCCATTCTACTATAGGATTTCCAGGCATAGCTAAAGTGATGGTCCTGGCTTGACAATTTAAAATTGTGTGGTAAGAAGATAACCAGTCCATACCGAGAATCACATGAAAATCTATCATATTTAAGACCTTTAAATCTGCATGAGTGTCAAACCCCATCAAGGTAACAGTACATAATCGATACACTCGATCTACAACTATGGAATCCCCGACAGGAGTAGAAACACGTATCGACAAATAAAGAGACTCACATAATATATCCATACTAGGAGCAAAATACGTGGACACATAAGAATAAGTAGAGCCTGGATCAAATAATACAGTAGGTGGTCGATGACAAACCGGAACAATACATGTGATAACAGCATCTGAAGCCTCAGCCTCCGGCCTACCCTGAAGAGCATAACAGTGAGAACGACCTCCATCAGATTGTGAACCTCCACGACCCCCACCTCGACCAGAAGGAGAACCACCTCTACCTGAATGAGAACCACCTCTACCATTCTGTGCACCACCCCTAGCTGGAGGTTGTGCAGCCCTTGAAGTCGAAGCCTGAGAACCCTGATGTAAGCCACCACGTCTGGTCCTAGGGCAGTCTCTCACAAAGTATCCCATATCCCCATACTCAAAGCAGCCCCTATGAGACGCAGGCTGATGAGAGGAACCTGAATGACCAGAATGCCCTCCACGAACTACAGGTCTTGAAGATAAACCCTGCGAAGTATGCACCGAGCTCGAAGAGTTATGCCCAGCGTAACCAGCCTCAGATGCTGGTATAGCAGCATGAATGGGTCTGCTGGACTGAGGGCGACAACCTCTGCCCAAGTAACCCCGACTCCTAGGTGGAGCACCACCATAATCACCTGAATAAGAAGTCCTCTTGCCCTCTCGCTCCTCAAATCCCTCATGCCGAATCATGTCCAACTCCTTAGCAGCATCTACCACTTTCTAGAATGAAACACCAGAAGCAGCAACCTGAGAAACTCCTAGACGGATCGGAATAATCAACCCCTTAACAAACCTCCTCACTCTCTCAGCCTCTGTGGGAAGTATCATCGAAGCATGCCTAGCCAAGGCATGAAATTTACCCTCATACTCTGCAACTGACATACCATTTTGCTGCAAACCCTCAAACTCGGCCCTCTTGCGCTCCCTCTCACTGCGTTGAACAAATTTTGATAGAAACACCTGAGTAAACTGAGTCCAGGATAGTGGATGGGATCCAGCTGGCCTACTACTAATATAATCCCTCCACCACTGCTTAGCAGAGTCGGTCATCTGAAACGCTGTGTAGTCAACTCCATGGGACTCCACTAATCTAAGATTATGCAACCTCTCATGACAACTAACTATAAACTCATATGCATCCTCAGCTAAGTCACCAGTATAAGTAGGAGGATTCATTAGTCTGAACCTCCCAAACATCTTTTGCTCATCAATGGTCATAGAAGGCCTGTTCACCAAATGTGATGTCATATCTGGAAACTCCATAATATCCAAATGAGGAGCTACAGCGGCAGCTGGCTGAGTCCTGTGAGTCTGAGAATCTGGAGCAACTATCGGATCTGGAGTTTGACCTCCAACACGGGTCTGTGAGCCATCAGAAGTGACAGGCAAGGCTCCTGCCTGGGCCATCCCCTCTAGGATTCCTAACATACGAGCCAAGGTATCTTGAAGCACTTGGGGAACAATAGTACTGGGTGGAGCTAGAGTTGGACCATCCCCCTCGACACGATCTTGCACATCCCCATGAATAACCTCTGCATCAGGAGGTATTGTCCTATCACGACCCTAGGTAGCTATTGGTACTTGACCATCCACAGGTGCTGCAATGCGGCCCCTACCCCGACCTCAAGCTCGTCCCCTACCTCTACCTCGGATAGTGTTCCCAGAAACAGGAATAGGATCCTGGCCACCACTAGCCGATATACAATTCCTCGCCATCTGAGAGAGAATGAGATATCAAGATTAGAATTTTTACAAGGTCAAGTGTGCACGATAGTGAATGAAAGGACATAATATTTCCTATATGTCCTATAGCCTCTCGAAGATAAACATGGATGTCTTCATACCGATCCTCAAGACTCTACTAGACATTGCTCTTGTACTTGGGAGACCGATGAACCTAGGGCTCTGATACCAAATTTGTCACGACTAAAATTTGTAAGTCGTGATGGCACCTATGTTCCAAATCAATAGGTAAAACAACCCAACATATTAACCCAACTAAACCAACAAATGAGTAAAAAGACTAACACTTAGCAAGAATCTCCAAACATTGAGTTCCTTATAAGTACGAAATGCGGAAGATAAAAATATATCACCCCAAGAATTGGTGTGTTAAGTACAAGAGATTCTAAAATTCGATGCAAGTCTGAAACTAAATCACTAATCTAACATAAGGGCTATCCTGTCTGAATACTAATAACAGAAAAATAAAAGATAGAGGGAGGTGTGGGCCATGGAACAGCCAAGCAGCTCACCACTACTCCAAGAACTTCAAGCTCGGACTTAATTTGCTCCACGAGATGTGCTCCTACTCGGAATCAAATCTGCACCACAAAGAGTGCAACAAGTGTAGTATGAGTACGAAACCACGTGTTCCCAGTATGTCTCATTGACCGACAACAAAGAAGTAGTGACTGGAGTTTTAAAATTAAATTCTTAAATTATATAAGTATATATATTTTACACTCACTATTTAAGTTTCATCAATAAAGGTAATCAAACATCAAACAAACACAATATCATAAAATAAATGATGTGATGAAATGCAATGCAATATAATACCATGAAATGAATCATCTCAGAATACCCCGTACTCACTCACCGTATATACATGATACTCCTCGGAAATAAATCGAGAGCTCATGACCCATGGGGGACTCGTGAATCCATATACCGACACGGACGATCTCCATGTGTCTGTGCGGATGATCTCAACGCACCATCATAATATCAAACAAATTCCGCACGGACGGTCTCCACGTGCCCAAATTACAATCTTAACATCTTACCATCCCCAGCACGGACGATCTCCACGTGCCCATCTTATACTCAATCTCATGTCAATGCATGTACACAATATTAATTCAAAATAAGGGGATGATGATGCATCTCACTCAATCAATATCGACATAATACACAACCACCTCAATATTCACAACTATACGGGTGTAAAAGAAATAAAACACAATCACACAAAATTTCAAGTCAATAATATATCATCTAATGCCCATATGTTTTGGCAAAATCTCAAATTAGAATTCACATTCTATAGTAGTAACTTTCCGTTTATAAACACCGGTACTCGTACCAATGCCTGTCACACCATTGATACGAGACCCTTATCTTTCGCCTTACCCCTTTGTCTATTTCATTTTTAATCTTTAATTAGGAAAACGTCCTTCAACAAGTCTAAAAAGTCTTAACATACCTTAAATGCCGAACTTGTTTCACCAATGTTCAAGACTTTTCCTTTCCTTTTCGCAAAGCTTCGGAAAGTTCCCAATCTACCAATTGTGCAATATTCGTAAGTAAGTGAGTTCGTAGACTCTAAAACCCACTCATATCTCTAATCAAGCTCCAAATCTTGATATAATTTATATGTCAAAATTATCATATTTGCTAAATTTCAAGTCAAGAATTTGAACCTTATTCTCTCCAAAAAATCATAATTTTAATGGTATTCATACAACACTATTCAAATAATATTTAATTATCTACCTCAATATATTTAACTCAAATCTTTATTCGATATTTGACTGAAGCAGGTCAATATTATATCTGCACTACGGGCAGGCAACATGACAATCTGTAAAACAAAAAAAAAAGGACTACCAATTCCCAGAAATTTTATAACAAATGCTAATCATTGGCACTTGCCAAATGATTGGCTTATAAATCTGATTGCCAATGATTGGCTCATAATTTTCTCATGATTTCCCACCTCCATTGTTTCTTTATAGTAAATAACCTAAAGTGCACCCATTTGGCCTTAATTCCTTTCCTATAAAATTGAATAACGCCATTAACATTAAGAAGGAATAATTTTAATGCCAGTTGCCAACATATATAGCACCGGACAATATTTCTTAGTTCTTAATTTCGACCAGACGAGAACATTCACTTCCCGCACATTGTTTTAATCCCTTGCACCAAAATTTATATTCAAGTTTATAAATCTTAGTGTTAACTATACGTGTCAAGTCTCGTATTCCTAAATTTTAAATATAGGTTAAGTCTAACCTTACCAAGATTCATAAATCTCATAGTATTCCATCCAATATAATACAATACAATAAAATATAATGCAATATCTATAGATCTAAGTACCTAATATATTAATAACTAAATAGATACTATAATAAATCATTGATATAAATTGATAGGAGAAACCACTGGTTACAAACCAGTTGTGACCTCAGGGACAACCAAAACACGTTTCCCTTCCCATTGATAAAATCCCATAACCCAAATATTCTTCCTCAACTTCATTACATACAGCAGCTACACTTCTAATAATAATAGGAACAAAAACAACATACTACAACTGGCAACCACGATGAAAAACTATATATATCGTTCCCTGCCAATTTTCCTATCAAAACTTTCATTATAATAAATAGACGAATAAGGGATCAACTTTCTATCTACCTTACATTCACTATAATCCATATAAAAATAAAGAAAATCTCCAAATTGCTTCTTACCTGAAGATTTTGGCTTGTTTCCTCACGTTCTGTATTCACACCGCCCAGGTAGTTTTCTAACCCCCTTTTATTATCTGCCTTTCTAATGTTGATTAAGCAAAATAAATAAACTAATCCCACTAACCTAAACCAATTAATGGGTCAAGTAAAAAGGTATTAATGAATTATGGATATGACCCACTAACTATTAACTATATTAATTCTTCACTAAAACTTTTATCAACTAAATACTCTTAGTCTTCGAATAGTTAAAAAATAACCCCTTTTAATTTTCAAAAGGAGTCAAAATAGTCCTAGTTCTCAAAACGACCTAGCGGTTCGTTACAACAATATTATTATTGATTGTACATAAACTCATTATCGCCATCTTCTATTTTGGTCTCTTTTATTTTTAACCAATTTTGTACAGTTTGTATCGCATTACAAATATATATGTATGATATGACCCTTATTTCTATATATGTTACTCTTGTCTGTAAAAAAATTCTTATCTATAGATGAAATATTTATTTTATGTTTCGATCCAAGTCCAAGTCCAAGCCTCCTATATTTAATAAATATTAATACAAATACGTACGTACACAATTACCTGAGATCACTCATAATGTCAAGCTAATAGAGTAATAAAATAATATATCACCATAAATGTTCGGGAAGATTCCACTCTAAAAGGATTTTGAAGAATAGAATTCTTAACTCAATACTTAAAAATGTTACATAGACAAAGAAGATAACATAGTGAATTTATAATCTATCGGTAATGAATATATTCTACCTAGTTCTATCACGGTGATTGAAGCTTGATTTAATGAAGTACTTATCTATTATTATATGCTGCACAAGTTAATATAAATACTCGTAATTGAAATAGGTATCGATAATCGTTCACTTCCCTCATGTGGAATTAGACTTAACACTTATGATGTGCTGATGAATAGTGTAAGATTTGTCTCATTAACACTTGAATATATTCCGTCATAAATATTATTGAGTTCTTTGTACAATACTTTTGTAACTACTTGTGATCTCATAACAATATACATCTAGAAACGTCATCCTAAAATAATTTAAGCTTAATCGCCAAAATTTAAGGTGACATATCTCTAAATTTTTTAATGAACTATTCTTATTCTAAAAGATATGAATTTATATATATTTAATTTGGTTACTAATTAATAAGTCTATAAAAATCAAATTATTACCATAAAAGCCTAGCTCTATGTGATCTCCTAACAAAGTACACTAATAAGTTTATCCTAAAATATATTTAATTTTAATTACCAAAATTCAAGTTGATATATCTATAAAATTTTAAAAAGTCATTCTAATCCTAAAATATATCAGTAATTATGAAACTGGTATGTCAATTAATAAGTCCACAAAAAGATTTTACTATAAAAGCTGAATGTAATTATTATTTTTTTGACATCCACCATCAAAACATTTTTATATTTTTAGATAGTATATTCCAATTCAAGCAAGGTTTCTACTTACTAGCTTTATATTTACAAGATTTTTTAATTTCTGACTATGAATTCACTATTCTAAACTAATTATTATTTTTTTGTAGAAAAAATGTATACTTTCATTAACAATGAAGAGTCCAACAAGAAAAGTGATCTTCATAAGAGGGGCCACAGGAACGGGAAAATCTTGTCTCTCTGTTGACCTTGGCACCCATTTTCGAGGAGAAATAATCAACTCGGATAAAATGCAAGTTTACAAGGGACTTGAAATTGTTACAATCAAGATTACTCACACTGAGAAACAAGGTGTACGCCACTATTTGTTAGGTATATATGTTTATTCTCAAGAATACTTATATCAAATGACTACCTTGATAATTTTATAGTAGTAATTATAGATTCTAGTGAAAAATATACTTTACTATTAAAAATTTATTTCTTTCAATTCTGAGAAAGTTAATTTGATCACATTTTCTAAGGTGAAATTGAACCAGATTCAGACTTCACAGTGGAAGATTTTTGTTTGCAAGCTATCGTCTATATAGAAAAAATACTGAAGACTCAACGTGTTCCAATTATTGTTGGAGGGTCAAATTCGTATATTGAAAAACTTGTGGAAGATCCTGTGTTCATGTTCAAATATAAGTATGATTGTTGCTTTATTTGGATTGATGTTGAGCAATCAGTCTTGAACCGTAGAGTTGACATGAGGGTTGATCAAATGGTCAAAGCAGGTAATTTTGGTAATTATTTTATGTATCAATCAAGATATACTATGATGTAGCTATCTAAAAACATTTCTTATATAATATTCTTAACAATACTTTTGGTTATCATATATATGTTCTTCTAAATAAAACTCTTTTTTAAATTTGTGTTGCGTGCAGGACTTGTGGATGAGGTGCGACAAATTTTCATTCCAGATGCAGATTACACCAAAGGAATCTGACGGTCCATCGGTGTCCCTGAAATGGACAGATATTTAAGGGAAGAAACAAATTTAGACGGAGATGATGAATCAAAGCAGATGATTCTTCAAGCTTCAATTTCAAGTATAAAATAAAATACTCGTATGTTAATTTGTAACCTATTTGAAAAGATTCAACGATTAATAAGCGAGAAAAAATGGTCAGTGCATCATATTATTGCTTTGGACGTTTTCAAAGAAGATAGAGAAGAAGATCTTGACGAAGCGTGGACGAATACTCTTTTGCAACCATGCCAAGATATTGTGAAGAGATTTCTCAAAAATTATCATCACAATATTATTATTGATTGTACATAAACTATCATTATCGCCATCTTCTATTTTGGTCTCTTTTATTATTCACCAATTTTGTAAAGTTTGTATCGCATTACAAATATATATGTATTATATGACCCTTATTTCCATATATGTTACTCTTGTCTGTAAAAAAAATTCTTATCTATAGATGAAATATTTATTTTAAGTTTCGATCCAAGTCCAAGTCCAAGCCTTCTATATTTGATATATATTAATACAAATACGTACGTACACAATTACATGAGATCACTCATAATGTCAAGCTAATAGAGTGATAAAATAATAAATCACCATAAATGTTCGGGAAGATTCCACCCTAAAAGGATTTTGAAGAATAGAATTCTTAACTCAATACTTAAAAAAGTTACATAGACAAAGAAGATAACATAGTAAATTTATAATCTATCGGTAATGAATATATTCTACCTAATTCTATCACGGTGATTGACGCTTGATTCAATGAAGTCCTTATCTATTATTATATGGTGCACAAGTTAATATAAATACTCATAATTGAAATAGTTATCGATAATTATTCACTTCCCTCTTATGGAATTAGACCTAACACTTATGACGTGCTGATGAATAGTGTAAGATTTGACTCATTATCATTTCAATATATTCCGTCAGAAATATAAATGAGTTCTTTGTACAATCCTTTTGTAACTACTTGTGATCTCATAACAATATACATCTAGAAACGTCATCCTAAAATAATTTAAGCTTAATCGCCAAAATTTAAGGTGGTACACTAATTAATAGGTCTATAAAAATCAATTTTTTACCATAAAAGCCCAGCTCTACGTGATCTCCTAACAACGTACCCTATTAACTTTATCCTAAACTATATTTAATTTTAATCAACAAAACTCAAGTTTATATATCTATAAAATTTTAAAAAGTCATTCTTATCCTAAAATATATCAGTAATTATGAAATTGGTATGTCAATTAATAAGTCCACAAAAAGATCTTACTATAAAAGCTGAATGTAATTTATTTTTTTCACATCCACCATCAAGTAAAATTTATATTTTTGGATAGTATATTCTATGTCAAGCAAGGTTTCTACTTTCTAGCTTTATATTTACAAGATTTTTTAATGTCTGACTTTATAATTCGCTATTCTAAACTAATATTATTATTTTTTGTAGATAAAATGAATACTTTCATCAACAATGAAGAGTTCAACAAGAAGAAAGTGATCTTCATAATGGGGGCCACAGGTATGGGAAAATCTCGTCTCTCTGTTGAACTTGCCACCTATTTTCGAGGAAAATAATCAACTCGGATAAAATGCAAGTTTACAAGGGACTTGAAATTGTTACAAACAAGATCACTCACATTGAGAAACAAGGTGTACGACACTATTTGTTAGGTATATATGTTTATTCTCAAGAATACTTATATCAAATGACTACCTTGATAATTTTATAGTAGTAATTATAGATTGTAGTGAAAAATATACTTTACTATTAAAAATTTATTTCTTTCAATTCTGAGAAAGTTAATTTGATCACATTTTCTAAGGTGAAATTGAACCAGATTCAGACTTCACAGTGGAAGATTTTTGTTTGCAAGCTATCGTCTATATAGAAAAAATACTGAAGACTCAACGTGTTCCAATTATTGTTGGAGGGTCAAATTCGTATATTGAAAAACTTGTGGAAGATCCTGTGTTCATGTTCAAATATAAGTATGATTGTTGCTTTATTTGGATTGATGTTGAGCAATCAGTCTTGAACCGTAGAGTTGACATGAGGGTTGATCAAATGGTCAAAGCAGGTAATTTTGGTAATTATTTTATGTATCAATCAAGATATACTATGATGTAGCTATCTAAAAACATTTCTTATATAATATTCTTAACAATACTTTTGGTTATCATATATATGTTCTTCTAAATAAAACTCTTTTTTAAATTTGTGTTGCGTGCAGGACTTGTGGATGAGGTGCGACAAATTTTCATTCCAGATGCAGATTACACCAAAGGAATCTGACGGTCCATCGGTGTCCCTGAAATGGACAGATATTTAAGGGAAGAAACAAATTTAGACGGAGATGATGAATCAAAGCAGATGATTCTTCAAGCTTCAATTTCAAGTATAAAATAAAATACTCGTATGTTAATTTGTAACCTATTTGAAAAGATTCAACGATTAATAAGCGAGAAAAAATGGTCAGTGCATCATATTATTGCTTTGGACGTTTTCAAAGAAGATAGAGAAGAAGATCTTGACGAAGCGTGGACGAATACTCTTTTGCAACCATGCCAAGATATTGTGAAGAGATTTCTCAAAAATTATCATCACAATATTATTATTGATTGTACATAAACTATCATTATCGCCATCTTCTATTTTGGTCTCTTTTATTATTCACCAATTTTGTAAAGTTTGTATCGCATTACAAATATATATGTATTATATGACCCTTATTTCCATATATGTTACTCTTGTCTGTAAAAAAAATTCTTATCTATAGATGAAATATTTATTTTAAGTTTCGATCCAAGTCCAAGTCCAAGCCTTCTATATTTGATATATATTAATACAAATACGTACGTACACAATTACATGAGATCACTCATAATGTCAAGCTAATAGAGTGATAAAATAATAAATCACCATAAATGTTCGGGAAGATTCCACCCTAAAAGGATTTTGAAGAATAGAATTCTTAACTCAATACTTAAAAAAGTTACATAGACAAAGAAGATAACATAGTAAATTTATAATCTATCGGTAATGAATATATTCTACCTAATTCTATCACGGTGATTGACGCTTGATTCAATGAAGTCCTTATCTATTATTATATGGTGCACAAGTTAATATAAATACTCATAATTGAAATAGTTATCGATAATTATTCACTTCCCTCTTATGGAATTAGACCTAACACTTATGACGTGCTGATGAATAGTGTAAGATTTGACTCATTATCATTTCAATATATTCCGTCAGAAATATAAATGAGTTCTTTGTACAATCCTTTTGTAACTACTTGTGATCTCATAACAATATACATCTAGAAACGTCATCCTAAAATAATTTAAGCTTAATCGCCAAAATTTAAGGTGGTACACTAATTAATAGGTCTATAAAAATCAATTTTTTACCATAAAAGCCCAGCTCTACGTGATCTCCTAACAACGTACCCTATTAACTTTATCCTAAACTATATTTAATTTTAATCAACAAAACTCAAGTTTATATATCTATAAAATTTTAAAAAGTCATTCTTATCCTAAAATATATCAGTAATTATGAAATTGGTATGTCAATTAATAAGTCCACAAAAAGATCTTACTATAAAAGCTGAATGTAATTTATTTTTTTCACATCCACCATCAAGTAAAATTTATATTTTTGGATAGTATATTCTATGTCAAGCAAGGTTTCTACTTTCTAGCTTTATATTTACAAGATTTTTTAATGTCTGACTTTATAATTCGCTATTCTAAACTAATATTATTATTTTTTGTAGATAAAATGAATACTTTCATCAACAATGAAGAGTTCAACAAGAAGAAAGTGATCTTCATAATGGGGGCCACAGGTATGGGAAAATCTCGTCTCTCTGTTGAACTTGCCACCTATTTTCGAGGAAAATAATCAACTCGGATAAAATGCAAGTTTACAAGGGACTTGAAATTGTTACAAACAAGATCACTCACATTGAGAAACAAGGTGTACGACACTATTTGTTAGGTATATATGTTTATTCTCAAGAATACTTATATCAAATGACTACCTTGATAATTTTATAGTAGTAATTATAGATTGTAGTGAAAAATATACTTTACTATTAAAAATTTATTTCTTTCAATTCTGAGAAAGTTAATGTGATCACATTTTCTTAGGTGAAATTGAACCAGATTCAAACTTCACAGCTGAAGATTTTTGTTTGCAAGCTATCGTCTATATGGAAAAAATCATGAAGACTCAACGTGTTCCAATTATTGTTGGAGGGTCAAATTCGTATATTGAAAAGCTTGTGGAAGATCCTGTGTTCACGTTCAAATATAAGTATGATTGTTGCTTTATTTGGATTGATGTTGAGCAATCAGTCTTGAACCGTAGAGTTGACATGAGGGTTGATCAACTGGTCAAAGTAGGTAATTTTGGTAATTATTTTATGTATCAATCAAGATATACTATGATGTAGCTATCTAAAAACTTTTCTTATATAATTTTCTTAATAATACTTTTGGTTATCAAATATATGTTCTTCTAAATATAACTCTTCCTTAAATTTGTGTTGCATGCAGGGCTAGTGGATGAGGTGCGACAGATTTTCATTCCAGATGCAGATTACACCAAAGGAATCCGACCGTCCATCGGTGTCCCTGAATGGACAGATATTTAAGGGAAGAAACAAATTTAGACGGAGATGATTCATCAAAGCAGATGATTCTTCAAGCTTTAATTTCAAGTATCAAGCGAAATATTCGTATGTTAATTTGTAACCAACTTGACAAGATTCAGCGATTAATAAGCGAGAAAATGTGGTCAGTGCATCATATTATTACTAGGGACGTTTTCAAAGAAGATAGTGAAGAAGATCTTGATGGAGCATGGACGAATACTTTTTTCAACCATTCCAAGATATTGTGAAGAGATTTCTCAAAAATGATCATGTCACGACCCAAAATGATTCGTGAGTGGCACCCACACTTACCTCCTTAGGTGGGCAAACCAACACATCTAAACCCCAACATGTACCAACAGTGCAACTATAATAATATAAATAATGCGGAAGCTCCAAAAGATACTAAGCAACCCATTTAAATAAGTTTCTAAAAGCTTAATACTTATCATCCCCAAAATCTGGAAGTCATCACATCAAGAACATCTATTCTCAAATTTACCAAGTCTAAGAGTATTTAAGAAGCCAAAACAAGTAAAAAGATGGTCCATGTCCGAAATTCAAAGACATCAAGACGTGAATGAGTGAATCCAGTACGAGCTAGAAATAATAGCTCACCCTGAACTCTGATGTGCTGGAGACTGACTAGAGCTGAGGGTGAGTCGAAGTCAATGGTACACTTGCTGCACTCCACAAAAGAACAAAGAGGAAAAATACAAGTAGGGGTCAATCAAGGAACACGTACTGAGTAAGTATCACCGGCCAACTCAAAATAGAAACCAATATACATTAAATAATAACATAAAATCAACCACAATACTTAACAGGTGGCAAACAACAACACATGAATCATTGACAACAACACCATAATAGGTACACCATAAATCACAACATCAAGCACATCTATGAGGACTCATTCCTTTACACCATACTTATTTGGAAAATAGGTTCTTTGAGATTAAGTATATTAAGTTACATCAAGATTCCTTGCCTTTAATGTTATTGTGTCGGAACGTGACACTCCAATCCCATAATACAGTGTCGAAACGTGACACTCCGATCCCATAATACCGTGTCGGAACGTGACACTCCGATCCCATAATACTGTGTCAGAACGTGACACTCCGATCCAATTATCTCATTATTTTATTTCAGCAAGCCTTCTTTATTCAAGGCGTCATTTTAATAGAGTGGATTCAAGATTAGAAATTCAACACTTTCATAATTTTAAGCCAACCACAAACCACACAATCAAAACATAAAATCACACAATCAAGTACATAGGAGACTTTACAATATCACTCAATACATATCAATCGCTATTTAGAGTTTTATCTATCACATAGAAATAAACCATAATCTACCTCCACCGAAGAATCGAAGTCAAGCAACTACTTCTCCAATGCCTTTTCTTTCCTTATTGTCTCTGAAGCCTTCCAATCTATCAAGTATATATATGTATAAGGTGTAAGTTGACAATCCCAAAAATACTCAGATTATTGTGTGTATAACCTATACCCATCAATTCACCTAATTCTATAATCATTTTAATAAAATTCAAACCCAAGGTAAGTCTAAATTCCTCCTATTATCACAATTTTAATTGTATTCAAATGAGATTCAAATGATACAATAAACCTAATATTTAATTATTCATCTCAATATATCTATACCTAATTTATAAAATAGAGAACTAAGTAAAGTAATTAAAGGTGAACGCTACTGGAATTTAAACAATTATACTTTAATTGTCCAAATCGTGAGCATATACTACTTATGTATAGTAAGTACACTTTAACATTTGCTGCCAAACTACCATTCTAAATTTTTAATCAATTGCATACAATTCAACTCCACTAACTTATAAATATTAAACTATTTATATGGAGTAATAATAAAAAAAGGCAAATTGAAACTTATCTATCATCGTTATTCCATCACCCCTCTATCACTATTACACAGTTATTGATTTCTTATTTATATGGCACCATTAATTGTCAAAATAATATTTTACGAGAAATGAGTACAAACCTTAGAGATATGAATGCCTCTAGGTGGTTTCCGCCACAAATCCTCTTCTCCTCCACTCTTTTTTTTCTTCTTCTGATTACTTATTTACCCTAGTATATTATATATATATATATATATATATATATATATATATATATATAAAATGGTAAAAATGACCTACTATTTATTTTAATATTCTTTTTTTTAACCACCAACTAAATAAATTATTAAAATTACCCCACTAATTTCATAATTATAATTATGAATAGTCCAAAACACACACTTAAATCTATCAGAAAGTATTTTCTATCATAAAAAGTTCTATTGCTCAAAACGACCAAAAGAGTCGTTACAATAGATACCAATTTACCCATCGTTCGTCCTCGAATGATCAACAATAAAGGCGAGGGCGAGAAAGAGTACCTGAATCTGTAAAAAGATGTGGATATCTTTCTTGCATATCAACCTCACTCTCCCAAGTGGACTCTTCAACTGGACGGTTCTTCCACTGAACCTTGATAGATGCAATCTCCTTTAATCTCAACTTACGGACCTCCCTATCTAGAATCGCAACAGGCTCCTCCTCATAAGACAGATTCTCATCAAGAAGAACTGAATCCCAATGAATAATGTAGTTTCCATCACCAGGGTATTTTTTCAGCATAGACACATGAAATACCGGGTGCACTCCTGACAGTCCTGGAGGCAAGGCTAATTCATATGCCACCTCCCCCACACGCTTAAGTACTTTAAATGTTCCAATATACCTCGGACTAACCTTACCTCGCTTACCAAACTGCATCACACCTTTCATGGGTGAAACCTTCAGCAAGACTTGCTCACCCTCCATAAATTCCAAGTCCCTAACCTTCCGATCTGCATACTCCTTCTGCCTGCTCTGAGCTGCCAAAAGCTTGTCTTGAATGAATTTCACTTTGTCTAATGATTCCCTCAAAAGATCAGTACCCCAAGGTCTCACCTCAAATGCATCAAACCAACCAATGGGAGACCTACATCTCCTCCATACAATGCCTCAAATGGGGCCATATCAATACTCGAATGATAGCTATTGTTGTACGAAAACTTTGCTAAGGGTAAGAATTTATCCCAATGACCACCAAAATCTATCACACATGCACGAAGCATATCCTCCAGCACTTGAATTGTTCGCTCAGACTGCCCATCGATCTGAGGGTGAAATGCAGTACTAAGATCCAATCTAGTACCTAATTTAACATGTAGGGTCTTCCAAAATTTAGAAGTAAATTGCGTACCTCTACCTGATATGATGGAAAGTGGAACTCCATGCAATCGAACAATTTCCGAGATATATAGTTTGGCTAACTTCTCTACATTGTAGGTCATATTGACCGGAATGAAGTGTGCAGACTTAGTTAACCTGTCAACAATTACCCAAATAGAATCAAACTTACCCAATGTCTTTGGAAGACCAACTACAAAATCCATTGCAATTCTTTCCCACTTCCATTCAGGAATGGGCATTCTTTGAAGTGTCCCTCCAGGCCTCTGGTGTTCATACTTTACCTTCTGACAATTCGGGCATTGGGCAACAAAGTCAACAATGTCACGCTTCATTCTACTCCACCAATAATGTTGCCTTAGATCACGATACATTTTGGTTGCACCAGGATGTATAGAATACCTAGAACTATGAGCCTCTGCAAGAATAGTCTGAGTCAAATCATCAACACGAGGCACACATACCCTTCCCTTAATTCTCAAGACTCCTTCCTCATCAATTATTGCCTCTTCAGTCTCTCCTCGCAATGCCATATCTCGAATTCGACTAAGCTTCTCATCAGCAAACTGCTTTCCCTTAATCTTGTCAAGAAAGGAAGATCTTGCCTCCATAGAGGCCAAAAATTCTCCTTTCCTTTAGTACTTCCAGCCTCATAAAGTCATTAGTCAGAGTCTGAACTTCTCTAGCCAATGGGCGTCTAGAAACCTGTAAGTGGACTAAACTACCCATGCTCCCTGCTTTTCTACTTAAAGCATCTGCCACAACATTAGCTTTTCCTGGGTGATACAAAATAGTAGTATCATAGTCTTTCAATAATTCCATCCACCTCCTCTGCCTCAAATTCAAATCTTTCTAAGTAAAGACATATTGTAAACTATGATGATCTGTATAAACTTCACACTTGACCCCATATAGATAATGTCTCCATTGCTTTAATGCAAATACAACGGCAGCCAACTCCAAATCATGGGTCGGATAGTTATATTCATGCACTTTTAATTGCCTCGAAGCATAAGCAATTACATTTCTCTCCTGCATTAGCACTGTACCCAAACCAGAATAAGATGCATCACAATAAACAATAAAATTCTTACCTTCCACTGGCAAGGTAAGAATTAGTACAGCTAGTCAACAAGGTCTTGATTTTCTGGAAGCTTTCTTCACATTCGTCCGACCATACAAATGGAACATTTTGCTTAGTCAAATTTGTCAGCTGGGAAGCAATAAAAGAAAATCCCTTGACAAATCGACGTTAGTAGCTAGCTAAACCAACAAACCTCCTTACCTCTGAAACATTAGTAGGTCTTACCCAACTCTTCACTGCTTCAATCTTAGAAGGATCCACCATCACTCCATCCTTAGAAACCACATGCCCCAAGAAGGACACTGAATCTAGCCAAAACTCACACTTGGAGAATTTGGCATAAAGCCTCTTCTCCCTCAACAACTCCAATACTACTCTCAAATGCTCCTCATGTTCTTTTCTGCTCTTTGAGTATATCAGTATATCATCAATAAATACAATAACAAAGAGATCCAGATATGGCTTAAAAATCTCGTTCATCAGACTCATGAAAGCAGCAGGGGCATTCTTAAGACCAAAAGACATTACTAAGAATTCATAATGCCCATACCTTGTTCGAAAAGCAGTCTTTGGCACATCTGTTGCCCGTATTTTTAATTGATGATAACCGGATCTCAAATCAGTTTTAGAGAATACACAAGAACCTTATAACTGATCGAACAAATCATCAATGTGAGGAATGGGATACTTGTTCTTAATAGTTACCTTATTCAGCTGCCTGTAGTCTATGCACATCCGAAAACTTCCATCTTTCTTCTTCACAAATAAAACAGGAGCACCCCAAGGGGATGCGTTTGGTCTAATAAAACCTTTACCTAACAACTCCTGAAGTTGGGCCTTTAACTCTCTTGACTCAACTGGAGCCATTCTATAAGGGGGAATGGAAATGGGGCGAGTACCCGGCTCCACATCAATACAAAAATCAATATCCCTATCCGGTGGCATACAAGGAAGGTCTGCAGGAAACACATCCAGAAACTCAGGGACTATCGAAAGAGACTCAATCGAAGGTACTTTGGAAGTATCATCCCTGAGATGTGCCAAGAAAGCTAAACAACCCTTACTAACCATTCTGTTAGCACAAAGAAAAGAGATAATACGAACAGGATTGGAAATATAGTCACCCTCCCACACTAGTGGATCTGTCCCAAACTTGGCCAATGTCACAGTTTTAGCATTACAATCTAAGATTGCAAAATTTGGAGAAAGCTAAGTCATACCCAGAATCACATCAAAATCAACCATCTCTAGAATAATCAAATCTACATAAGTATTGCTCCCCACAAAAGTCACAAGGCAAGACCTATACACCTTCTCAACTATCACTGACTCACCCACAGGAGTAGAGACACGAATAGGCATGTCAAGTAAATCACAATATAAATCCAGACCAGTAGCAAATGAGGAAGATACATATGAAAATGTGAATCCAGGATCAAACAATACAGAAGCCATGCAATCACAGACCAAAAGAGTACCTGTGATAACAGCATCAGATGTCTCTGCTTTAGACCTCCCGGGGAAAGCATAACAATGGGCCCTATCACCTGCCTATCCATTGCCCCTACCAAGTTGCGCTGCAGTAGTTCCAACTTGCCCGCCACCCCGACTGAATTGGTGACCACCATTACCTTGGCCACCACGTCCTCCAGAATGGAGGCCTCTTCCATGACCACCTCTTTCTCTAACTACTGGGGGTCTGTAACTGTATTTTGGACAATATTTCCTAATATGTCCAACCTCTCCACATCCATAACAATTCCTGGAGTATAGGTCTTTGTGAAAATGATAACGTCTGGAGATAACCTCCAAACTCAGAAAAAGGCTGACTAGTCTGCGACGGACCCCCAGCTGAAGCCTGCAATGAAGACTGAATAGGACGGGCTGGATAACCTCCTGAACTCTGCCCTCTGGAGTAAGAACCACTTAACTCAACTCCTTTACGAAACTTCTTAAATGTCGATGCTGTGGTGAAGTCGTCTGGCTTCACCCCCTCTACCTCTATCACAAAAGCAACCACTTCCTAAAAAGATTTTGCTGCAGCAGCTACCTGTAAGGCTGGAACCTGCAAATCTGACCTCAATCCTTTCACAAAGCGGCGAATCCTCTCTTGTGGACTGAAGCAAAGCTGAATGGCATACCTGGATAGTGCACGAAATTTGGCCTCATAAGCAGCAACAGACATCGTTCCTTGCTCTAGGCTCAGGACCTCATCTCTCCTCCTATCCCTTAAAGTCCGGGGTATATACTTCTCCATAAATAAGCTAGAAAACTATGCCCAAGTCATAGGTGGTGCCCTTGCTGGTTGACACTCAACATACGACCGCCACCACATTTTGGCATCCCCCTAAAACTAATAGGTCACAAACTCAACACCGAATCGTTCTACTATGTCCATCTTACGTAGCAGCTCATGACAATCAACCAAAAAATCATAGGCATCTTCAGATTCAGCACCCTTGAAGACTGGAGGTTTCAATTTTAAGAATTTAATTAAAAGTTCATGTTGATCACCTATCATTATAGACCCTGTAGTCAATCGAGGAAACGTTCCTACCTCCAATGATGCATGCGGGGAGCCATAGCAGTTGCATGTTGTACCCCCTGAACCTGAGGTGCTGGTGCAGAAAACACTGGAGGTGTCTGGCCCTGATCAGATAACCCGCTAAGATAAGTAAGAACCTGATTAATCATCTCTAGGGTAGGCTGGGGTGGTATTTCCTTATTCTGAACCTGCTCATTTTCCCCTTCCTCACCCTCTCTCACTACCTCATCAGTCGGTTGAGGAGTCACCGCTCTATTCCTAGTTGGACCAGGTGTTTTTCCTCTGCCTCTAGTGGGGTCCTCCTGCGACCTCTACCACGGCCTCTTGCCACTGCTCCTCCTTGAGTTACAGCCCTAATGGTTGGCTCAGACGTACCCTGTCTTGCCGGTGTTGGTGTTGGCACAGTTGTTGCTCTAGTTCTGACCATCTGCGAAATAGAGTGAGAATGTCAGATACCAATTTCTATCACCTAGATACCAATTGGATCCAAGTAATAGCACGAAAGAAAGAAAGAATGGAGTTTTTCCTAAAGTCCTATAGCCTCTCGAAGAAAAGTAAAGGCATCCCCATACCGTTCCTCAAGACTCCACTAGACTTGTCCTTGTGTGATGAGACCAATGACCCTAACACTCTGATACCAAGTTTGTCACGACCCAAAATGATTCGTGAGTAGCACCCACACTTACCTCCTTAGGTGGGAGAGCCAACACATCTAAACCCCAACATGTACCAACAGTGCAACCATAATAATATAAATAATGCGAAAGCTCCATAAGATACTAAGCAACCCATTTAAATAAGTTTCTAAAAGTTTAATACTTATTATCCCCAAAATCTGGAAGTCATCACATCAAGAACATCTATCCTCAAATTTACCAAGTCTAAGATTATTTAAGAAGCCAAAACAAGTAAAAAGATGGTCCATGTCCGAAATTCAAAGACATCAAGACGTGAATGAGTGAATCCAGCACGAGCTAGAAATAATATCTCAACCTGAACTCTTATGTGCTGGAGACTGACTAGAGCTGAGGGCGAGTCGAAGTCGATGGTACTCTTGTTGCACTCCACAAAAGAGCAAAGAGGAAAAATACAAGTAGGGGTCAGTACAAGGAACACGTACTGAGTAGGTATCATCGGCCAACTCAAAATAGAAACCAATATACATTGAATAATAACATAAAATAGACCACAATACTTAACAGGTGGCAAACAACAACACATGAATCATTGACAACAACACCATAATAGGTACACCATCAATCACAACATCAATCACATCTATGAGGACTCATTCCTCCACACCATACTTATTTGGAAAATAGGTTCTTTGAGATTAAGTATATTAAGTTACTTCAAGATTCCGTGCCTTAAATGTTATTGTGTCGGAATGTGACACTCCGATCCCATAATACTGTGTCGGAACGTGACACTCCAGTCCCATAATACCGTGTCGGAACCTGACACTCCGATCCCATAATGCTGTGTCGGAACGTGACACTCAGATCCCATAATACTGTGTCGGAACGTGACACTCCGATCCAATTATCTCGTTATTTTATTTCAGCAAGCCTTCTTTATTCAAGGCGTCATTTTAATAGAGAGGGTTCAAGATTAGAAATTCAACACTTTCATAATTTTAAGCCAACCACAAACCACATAATCAAAACATAAAACCACACAATCAAGTACATAGGAGACTTTACAATATCACTCAATACATATCAATCTCTATTTAGAGTGTTATCTATCACATAGAAATAAACCATAACCTACCTCCACCGAAGAATTGAAGTCAAGCAACTACTTCTCCAATGCCTTTTCTTTCCTTATTGTCTCCGAACCCTTCAAATCTATCAAGTATATATATGTATAAGGTGTAAGTTGACAATACCATAAATACTCAGATTATTGTGTGTCTAACCTATACCCATCAATTCACCTAATTCTATAATCATTTTAATAAAATTCAAACCCAAGGTAAGTCTAAATTCCTCCTATTATCACAACTTTAATTGTATTCAAATGATATTCAAATGATAGAATAAACCTAATATTTAATTACTCATCTCAATATATCTATACCTAAATTTTATGATAGAGAACTAAGTAAAGTTATTAAAGGTGAACGCTACTGGAATTGAAACAATTATACTTTAATTGTCCAAATCGTGAGCAAATACTACTTATGTATAGTAAGTACACTTTAACATTTGCTGCCAAACTACCATTCTAAATTTTTAATCAATTGCATACAATTCAACTCCACTAACTTATTAATATTAAACTATTTATATGGAGTAATAATAAAAAAAGGCAAATTGAAACTTATCTATCATCGTTATTCCATCACCCCTCTATCACTATTACACAATTATTGATTTCTTATTTATATGGCACCATTAATTGTCAAAATAATATTTTACGAGAAAAGAGTACAAACCTTAGAGATATTAACGCCTCTAAGAGATATTAACGCCTCTAGGTGGTTTCCGCCACAAATCCTCTTCTCTTACCCTCCTTTTTTAACCACCAACTAAATAAATTATTATAATTACCCCACTAATTTCATAATTACAATTATGAATAGTCCAAAACACCCACTTAAATATATCGGAAAGTATTTTCTAACATAAAAAGTTCTAGTGCTCAAAACGACCAAAAGAGTCGTTACAGATCATCACAATATTATTATTGATTGTACATAAACTGTCATTATCTCCATCTTCTATTTTGGTCTCGTTTATTTTTCACCAATTTTGTACAGTTTGTATCACATTACAAATATATATGTATGATATGACCCTTATTTCTATATATGTTACTCTTGTCTGTTAAAAAATTCTTATCTATAGATGAAATATTTATTTTATATTTCGATCCAAGTCCAAGTCCAAGCCTTCTATATTTAATATTTATTAACACAAATACGTGCGCACACAATTACATGAGATCACTCATAATGTCAAGCCAATAGAGTGATAAAATAATAAATCACCATAAATGTTCGGGAATATTCCACCCTAAAAAGATTTTGAAGAATAGAATTCTTAACTCAATACTTAAAAATGTTTGCATAGACAAAGAAGATAACATAGTAAATTTATAATCTATCGGTAATGAATATATTCTACCTAATTCTATCACGGTGATTGAAGCTTGATTCAATGAAGTCCTTATCTATTATTATATGGTGCACAAGTTAATATAAATACTCGTAATTGAAATAGTTATCGATAATTGTTCACTTCCCTCTTATGGAATTAGACTTAACACTTATGATGTGTTGATGAATAGTGTAAGATTTGACTCATTATCACTTAAATATATATCCCGTTAGAAATATTATTGAGTTCTCTGTACAATCCTTTTGTAACTACTTGTGATCTCATAAAAATATACATCTAGAAACGTCATCCTAAAATAATTTAAGTTTAATCGCCAAAATTTAAGGTGACATATCTCTAAATTTTTTAATGAACTATTGTTATTCTAAAAGATATGAATTTATATATATTTAATTTGATATACTAATTAATAAGTCTATAAAAATCAGATTATTACCATAAAAGCCTAGCTCAATTAATAAGTCCACAAAAAGATTTAACTATAAAAGCTGAATGTAATTTTTTTTTTGATATCCACAATCAAGAGAATTTTATATTTTTAGATAGTATATTCCAAGTAAAGCAAGATTTCTACTTACTAGCTTTATATTTTGAAGATTTTTTTATTTCTGACTTTATGAATTCACTATTCTAAACAAATTATTATTATTTTTTTGTAGAAAAAATGAATACTTTCATCAACAATGAAGAGTTCAACAAGAAGAAAGTGATCTTCATAATGGGGGCCACGAGAACAGGAAAATCTCGTCTCTCTATTGACCTTGCCACCCAATTTCGAGGAGAAATAATCAACTCGGATAAAATGCAAGTTTACAAGGGACTTGAAATTGTTACAAACAAGATCACTCACACTGAGAAACAAGGTGTACGACACTATTTGTTAGGTATGTATGTTTATTCTCAACAATACTTATATCAAATGACTACCTTGATAATTTTATAGTAGTAATTATAGATTCTAGTGAAAAATATACTTTACTATTAAAAATTTATTTCTTTCAATTCTGAGAAAGTTAATTTGATCATATTTTCTTAGGTGAAATTGAACCTTATTAGGACTTCACAGCTGAAGATTTTTGTTTGCAAGCTATCGTCTATATAGAAAAAATACTGAAGACTCAACGTGTTCCAATTATTGTTGGAGGGTCAAATTAGTATATTAAAAAACTTGTGGAAGATCCTGTGTTCATGTTCAAATATAAGTATAATTGTTGTTTTATTTGGATTGATGTTGAGAAATCAGTCTTGAACCGTAGAGTTGACATGAGGGTTGATCAAATGGTCAAAGCAGGTAATTTTGGTAATTGTTTTATGTATCAATCAAGATATACTATGATGTAGCTATCTAAAAACTTTTCTTATATAATTTTCTTAATAATATTTTTGGTTATCAAATATATGTTCTTCTAAATAAAACACTTCTTTAAATTTGTGTTGCATGCAAGACTAGTGAATGAGGTGCGACAAATTTTCATTCCAGATGCAGATTACACCAAAGGAATCCGACGGTCCATCGGTGTCCCTGAAATGGACAGTATTTGAGGGAAGAAACAAATTTAGACGGAGATGATGAATCAAAGCAGATGATTCTTCAAGCTTCAATTTCAAGTATCAAGCGAAATACTCGTATTTTAATTTGTAACCAACTTGACAAGATTCAACAATTAATAAGCGAGAAAATGTGGTCAGTGCATGATATTATTGCTACGAACGTTTTCAAAGAAGATAGAGAAGAAGATCTTGACGAAGCATGGACGAATACTATTTTGCAACCATGCCAAGATATTGTGAAGAGATTTCTCAAAACAGATCATCACAATATTATTATTGATTGTACATAAACTGTCATTATCGCCATCTTCTATTTTGGTCTCTTTTATTTTTCACCAATTTTGTACAGTTTGTATCGCATTACCAATATATATGTATGATATGACCGTTATTTCTATATATGTTACTCTTTTCTGTAAAAAAATTCTTATGTATAGATGAAATATTTATTTTATGTTTGGATCCAAGTCCAAGTCCAAGCCTTCTATATTTAATATATATTAATACAAATATGTACGTACACAATTACATGAGATCACTCATAATGTCAAGCTTATAGAGTGATAAAATAATAAATCACCATAAATGTTCGGGAAGATTCCACTCTAAAAGGATTTTGAAGAATAGAATTCTTAACTAAATACTTAAAAATGTTACATAGACAAAAATAATAACATAGTAAATTTATAATCTATCGGTAATGAATCTATTCTACCTAATTCTATCACGGTGATTGAAGCTTGATTCATGAAGTCCTTATCTATTATTATATAGTGCACAAGTTAATATAAATACTCGTAATTGAAATAGGTATCGATAATTGTTCACTTCCCTCATGTGGAATTAGACTTAACACTTATGATGTGTTGATGAATAGTGTAAGATTTGACTCATTATCACTTGAATATATTCCGTTAGAAAACTACTTGTGATCTTATAATAATATATATATAGAAACGTCATCCTAAAATAATTTAAGCTTAATCGCCAAAATTTAAGGTGACATAACTCTAAATTTTTTAATGAACTATTGTTATTCTAAAAGATATGAATTTATATATATTTAATTTGGTATACTAATTAATAAGTCTATAAAAATCAGATTATTACCATAAAAGCCCAGCTCTATGTGATCTCCTAACAACGTACACTAATAACTTTATCCTAAAATATATTTAATTTTAATCACCAAAATTCAAGTTTATATATCTTTAAAATTTTAAAAAGTCATTCTTATCCCAAAATATATCAGTAATTATGAAATTGGTATGTCAATTAATAAGTCCACAAAAAGATTTAACTATAAAAGCTGAATGTAATTTTTTTTTTATATCCACAATCAAGAGAATTTTATATTTTTAGATAGTATATTCCAAGTAAAGCAAGGTTTCTACTTACTAGCTTTATATTTTGATGATTTTTTTATTTCTAACTTTATGAATTCACTATTCTAAACAAATTATTATTATTTTTTTGTAGAAAAAATGAATACTTTCATCAACAATGAAGAGTTCAACAAGAAGAAAGTGATCTTCATAATGGGGGCCACGGGAACAGGAAAATCTCGTCTCTCTATTGCCTTGCCACCCATTTTCGAGGAGAAATAATCAACTCGGATAAAATGCAAGTTTACAAGGGACTTGAAATTGTTACAAACAAAATCACAGACACTGAGAAACAAGGTGTACGACACTATTTGTTAGGTATATATGTTTATTCTCAAGAATATTTATATCAAATGACTACCTAGATAATTTTATAATAGTAATTATAGATTCTAGTGAAAAATATACTTTACTATTAAAAATTTCTTTCTTTCAATTCTGAGAAAGTTAATTTGATCACATTTTCTTAGGTGAAATTGAACCAGATTCAGACTTCACAGCTGAAGATTTTTGTTTGCAAGCTATCGTCTATATAGAAAAGATATTGAAGACTTAACGTGTTCCAATTATTGTTGGAGGGTCAAATTCGTATATTGAAAAACTTGTGCAAGATCCTGTGTTCATGTTCAAATATAAGTATAATTGTTGTTTTATTTGGATTGATGTTGAGTAATCAGTTTTGAACAGTAGAGTTGACATGAGGGTTGATCAAATGGTCAAAGCAGGTAATTTTGGTAATTATTTTATGTATCAATCAAGATATACTATGATGTAGCTATCTAAAAACTTTTCTTATGTAATTTTCTTAATAATACTTTTGGTTATCAAATATATGCTCTTCTAAATAAAACTCTTCTTTAAATTTGTATTGCATGGAGGACTAGTGGATGAGGTGCGACAAATTTTCATTCCAGATGCAGATTACACCAAAGGAATACGACGGTCCATCGGTGTCCCTGAAATGGACAGATATTTGAGGGAAGAAACAAATTTAGACGGAGATGATGAATCAAAGCAGATGATTCTTCAAGATTCAATTTCAAGTATCAAGCGAAATACTCGTATGGTAATTTGTAACCAACTTGACAAGATTCAACGATTAATAAGTGAGAAAATATGGTCATTGCATCATATTATTGCTACGAATGCTTTCAAAGAAAATAGAGAAGAAGATCTTGACGAAGAATGGACGAATACTGTTTTGCAACCATGCCAAGATATCGTGAACAGATTTCTCAAAAATGATTATCACAATATTATTATTGATTGTACATAAACTGTCATTATCGCCATCTTCTATTGTGGTCTCTTTTATTTTTCACCAATTTTATACAGTTTGTATCGCATTACAAATATATATGTATGATATGACCGTTATTTCTATATATGTTACTCTTGTCTGTAAAAAATTCTTATATGTAGATGAAATATTTATTTTATGTTTGGATCCAAGTCCAAGTCCAAGCCTTCTATACTAAATATATATTAATACAAATACATACATACACAATTACATGAGATCACTCATAATGTCAAGCTAATAGAGTGATAAAATAATAAATCACCATAAATGTTCGAGAAGATTCCACTCTAAAAAGGATTTTGAAGAATAGAATTCTTAACTCAATACTTAAAAATGTTACATAGACAAAGAAAATAAAATAGTAAATTTGTAATTTATCGGTAATGAATATATTCTACCTAATTCAATCACGGTGATTGAAGCTTGATTCAATAAAGTCCTTATCTATTACTATATGGTGCACAAGTTAATATAAATACTTGTAATTGAAATAGTTATCGATAATTGTTCACTTCTCTCTTATGGAATTAGACTTAACACTTATGATGTGTTGATGAATAGTGTAAGATTTGACTCAATTTCAAGTATCAAGCGGAATACTCATATGTTAATTTGTAACCAACATGACTAGATTCAACGATTAATAAGCGAGAAAATGTGGTCAATGCATCATATTATTGCGACGGACATTTTCAAAGAAGATAGAGAAGACGATCTTGACGAAGCATGGACGAATACTCTTTTACAACCATGCCAAGATATTATGAAGAGATTTATAAAAAATGATCATCACAATATTATTATTGATTGTACATAAACTGTCATTATCGACATCTTCTATTTTGGTCTCTTTAATTTTTCACCAATTTTGTACAGTTTTTATCGCATTACAAATATATCTGTATGATATGAACCTTATTTCTATATATGTTACTCTTGTCTATACAAAAGTTCTTATCTATAGAAGAAATATTTATTTTAAGTTTCGATCCAAGCCCAAGCACAAAGTTCAAGTCCAAGCCTTCGATATTTAATATATATTATTACAAATACGTACGTACACAGTTACATGAGAGCACTCATAATGTCAAGCTAATAGAGTGATAAAATAATGAATTACCATGAATGTTTGGGAAGATTCCATCCTAGAAGGATTTTATTAGATGTCTTAACTCAATACATAAAAATGCTACATAGACAAAGAAGATAACATAGTAAATTTATAATCTATCAGTAATGAATATATTCTACCTAATTCAATCACGGTGATTGAAGCTTGATTCAATGAAGTCCTTATCTATTATTATATGGTGCACAAGTTAATATAAATACTCGTAATTGAAATAGTTATCGATAATTGTTCACTTCCCTCTTATGAAATTCGACTTAACACTTATGATGTGTTGTTGAACAGTGTAAGATTTGACTCATTATCACTCGAATATATTCCGTCAGAAATATTATTGAGTTTTTTGTACAATCCTTTTGTAACTACTTGTGATCTCATAACAATATACATCTAGAAACGTCATCCTAAAATAATTTAAGCTTTATCGCCAAAATATAAGGTGACATATCTCTAAAAATTTTAATGAACTACTCTTATTCTAAAAGATATGAATTTATATATATTTAATTTGGTTTAGTAATTAATAAGTCTATCAAATCACATTTTTACTATAAAAGTCCAACTCTATGTGATCTCTTAACAACGTACACTAATAACTTTATCCTAAAATATATTTAATAATAATTATCAAAATTCAAGTTGATATATCTATAAACTTTTAAAGGTCATTCTTATCCTAAAATATATCAGTAAATTAATAAGTCCACAAAAAGATTTTATAATAAAAGCTAAATGTAATTTTTTTTCACATCCACCATCAAGAAATTTTTATATGTTTAGATAGTATATTCCAAGTCAAGCAAGGTTTCTACTTACTAGCTTTGTATTTACAAGATTTTTTAATGTGTGACTTTATGAATTCACTATTATAAACTAATTATTATTATTATTTTGTAGATAAAATGAATACTTTCATCAACAATGAAGAGTTCAACAAGAAGAAAGTGATCTTCAAAAGGGGGGCAACAGGAACGAAAAATTCCGTGTCTCTGTTGACCTTGCCACCCATTTTCGAGGAGAAATAATCAACTCGGATAAAATGCAATTTTACAAGGGACTTGAAATTGTTACAAACAAAATCACAGACACTGAGAAACAAGGTGTACAACACTATTTGTTAGGTATATATGTTTATTCTCAAGAATATTTATATCAAATGACTACCTAGATAATTTTATAATAGTAATTATAGATGCTAGTGAAAAATATACTTTATTATTAAAAAATTATTTCTTTCAATTCTGAGATAGTTAATTTGATCACATTTTCTTAGGTGAAATTAAACTAGATTCAGACTTCACAGCTAAAGATTTTGGCTTGCAAGCTGTCGTCTATATAGAAAAAATACTGAACACTCAACCTGTTCCAATTATTGTTTGAGGGTCAAATTCGTATATTGAAAAAATTGTGGAAGATCTGTGTTCATGTTCAAATTTAAGTATGATTGTTGCTTTATTTTGATTGATGTTGAGCAATCAGTCTTGAACCGTAGAGTTGACATGAGGGTTGATCAAATGGTCAAAGAAGGTAATTTTGATAATTATTTTATGTATCAATCAAGATATACTACGATGCAGCTATCTAAAAACTTTTCTTATATAATTTTCTTAAAAATACTTTTGGTTATCAAATATATGTTCTTCAAAATAAAACACTTCTTTAAATTTGTGTTGCATATAGGGCTAGTGGATGAGGTGCGACAGATGTTCATTCCAGATACACATTACACCAAGGGAATCCGCCGGTCCATCGGTGTCCTTGAAATGGAAAAATATTTAAGCGAAGAAACAAATATAGACGGAGATGATGTATCAAAGCAGATGATTCGTAAAGCTTCATATTCAAGTATCAAGCGTAATATTAATATGTTTATTTGTAACCAACTTGACAAGATTCAACGATTAATAAGCGAGAAAATGTGGTTAGTTTATCATATTATTGCTACAGACGTTTTCAAAGAAGATAGAGAAGAAGATCTTGACGAAGCATGGATGAATACTGTTTTTGAAACCATGCCTAGATATTGTGAAGAGATTTCTCAAAAATGATCATCACAATATTATTATTGAGTGTACGTAAACTGTCATTATCGCCATCTTCCGTTTTGATCTCTTTTATCTTTGACCTATTTTGTACAGTTTGTATCGCATTACAAATATATATGTCTGATATGACCCTTATTTCTATATATATTACTCTTGTCTGTACAAAAATTCTTATCCATAGATGAAATATTTTTTTTAAGTTACGATCCGAGACCAAGCGTTAAGTCCAAGTCTTCTATATTTAATATATATTGATACAAATACGTACGTACACAATAACATGAGATCACTACAAAAATCAAGATAATATAGTGATAAAACAATAAATCACCATAAATGTTCGGGAAGATTCCACCCTAAAAGGATTTTGAAGAATAGAATTTTAACTCAATACTTAAAAATGTTACATAGACAAAGAATATAAAATAGTAAATTTGTAATTTATCGGTAATGAATATATTCTACCTTGATCTATCACGGTGATTGAAGCTTGATTCAATAAAGTCTTTATCTATTGTTATATGGTGCACAAGTTAATATAAAATACTCATAATTGAAATAATTATCGATAATTGTTCACATCCCTCTTATGGAATTACACTCAACACTTATGATGTGTTGTTGAATAGTGCAAAATTTGACGCATCATCACTTGAATATATTCTGTCAGAAATATTATTGAGTTCTTTTTACAATTCTTTTGTAACTACTTGTAATCTCATAACAATATACATCTAGAAACGTCAGCCTAAAATAATTTAAGCTTAATCACCAGAATTTATGGTGACATATCTCTAAATTTATGAATGAACTATTCGTATTCTAAAAGATATAAATTTAAATATATTTAATTTGGTTTACTAATTAATAAGTCTATAAAAAATCACATTTTTACTATAAAAGTCCAGCTCTATGTGATCTCCTAACAACGTACACAAAAAACTTTATCCTAAAATATATTTAATAATAATTACCGAAATTCAAGTTGACATATCTATAAACTTTTAAAAGTCATTCTTATCCTAAGATATATCAATAATTATGAAATTGGTATCTCAATTAATAAGTCTACAAAAAGATTTTACTATAAAAGTTGAATGTAATTTTTTTCTCATCCACCATCAAGAAAATTTTATATTTTTAGATAGTATATTCCAAGTCAAGCAAGGTTTCTACTTACTAGCTTTATATTTACAAGATTTTTAAATGTCTTACTTTATGAATTCACTATTATAAACTAATTATTTTAATTATTTTGTAGATAAAATGAATACTTTCATCAACAATGAAGAGTTCAACTAGAAGAAAGTGATCTTCAAAATGGGGGCAACAGGGACGGAAAAATTCCGTCTCTTTGTTGACTTTGCCACCCATTTTCGAGGAGAAATAATCAACTCGAATAAAATGCAAGTTTACAAGGGACTTGAAATTGTTACATAAAAGATCACACACACTGAGAAACAAGGTGTACGACACTATTTGTTAGGTACATATGTTTATTCTCAAGAATATTTACATCAAATGACTACCAAGATAGTTTTATAATAGTAATTGTAGATTCTAGTAAAAATATACTTTACTATTAAAAAATTATTTCTTTCAATTCAGAGAAAGTTAATTTGATCACATTTTCTTAGGTGAAATTGAACCAGATTCAGACTTCACCGCTGAATATTTTCGTTTGCGTGTTGTCGTCTATATAGAAAAAATATTGAAGACTCAACGTGTTCAAATTATTGTTGGAGGGTCAAATTCGTATATTGAAAAACTTGTGGAAGATCATGTGTTCATGTTCAAATATAAGTATGATAGTTGCTTTATTTGGATTGATGTTGAGCAATCAGTCTTGAACCGTAGAGTTGACATGAGGGTTGATCAAATGGTCAAAGCAGGTAATTTTGGTAATTATTTTATGTATCAATCAAGATATACTATGATGCAGCTATCGAAAAACTTTTCATATATAATTTTCTTAATAATACTTTTGTTTATCAAATATATGTTCTTCTAAATAAAACTCTTCTTTAAATTTTTGTTGCATGCAGGGCTAATGGATGAGGTGCGACAGATTTACATTCCAGATGCAAATTACACCAAAGGAATCTGACAGTCCATCGGTGTCCTTAAAACGGACACATATTTAAGGGAAGAAACAAATATAGATGGAGATGATGAATCAAAGAAGATGATTCTTCAAGCTTCAATTTTAAGTATCAAGTGTAATACTCGTATGTTAATTTGTAACAAACTTGAAAAGATTCAACGATTAATAAGCGAGAAAATGTAGTCAGTGCATCATATTATTGCTACGGAAGTTTTTAAAAAAGATAAAAAAGAAGATCTTGACGAAGCATGGACGAATACTTTTTTGCAACCATGCCTAGATATTGTGAAGAGATTTCTCAAAAACGATCATCACAATATTATTATTGATTGTACATAAGCTGTCATTATCGCCATCTTCTATTTTGATCTCTTTTATTTTTGACCTATTTTGTACAGTTTGTATCGAATTACAGATATATATGTATGATATGACCCTTATTTCTATATATGTTATTCTTGTTTGTACAAACATTCTTATCTATAGATGAAATATTTATTTTTAGCTTTGATCAAAGCCCAAGCCCCAAGTTCAAGTCCAAGTCTTCTATAGTTAATATATATTAATACAAATACGTACATACACAATTACATGAGATCTCTCATAATATCAAGCTAATAGAGTGATAAAATAATAAATCACCATAAATGTTCGGGAAGATTCCACACTAAAAGGATTTTGAAGAATAGAATTCTTAATTCAATACTTAAAAATGTTACATAGACAAAGAAAATAAAATAGTAAATTTGTAATTTATCGGTACTGAATATATTCTACCTAATTCTATCACGGTGATTGAAGCTTTATTCAATAAAGTCCTTATCTATTACTATATGGTGCACAAGTTAATATAAATACTCGAAATTGAAATAGTTATCGATAATTGTTCACTTCCCTCTTATGGAATTAGACTTAACACTTATGATGTGTTGTTGAATAGTGTAAGACTTGACGCATTATCACTTGAATATATTCCGTCAGAAATATTATTGAGTTCTTTTCACAATTCTTTTGTAACTACTTGTGATCTCATAACAATATACATCTAGAAACGTCAGCCTAAAATAATTTAAGCTTAATCACCAGAATTTAAGGTGGCATATCTCTAAATTTCTCAATGAACTATTCTTATTCTCAAAAATATGAATTTATATATATTTAATTTGGTTTACTAATTAATAAGTCTATTAAAGTCACATTTTACTATAAAAGCCCAACTCTATGTTATCTCCTAACAACGTACACTAATAACTTTATCCTAAAATGTATTTAATAATAATTACAAAAATTCAAGTTGACATATCTATAAACTTTTTAAAGTCATTCTTATCCTAAAATATATAATAAATTATGAAATTGATGTGTCAATTAATAAGTCGACAAAAAGATTTTACTATAGAAGTTGAATGTAATTTTTTTTCACATCCACCATCAAGAAAATTTTATATTTATAGATAGTATATTCCAAGTGAAGAAAGATTTCTACTTACTAGCTTTATATTTACAAGATTTTTTAATGTCTGACTTTATAAATTCACTATTATAAACTAATTATTATTATTATTTTGTGTAGTTAAAATGAATACTTGCATCAACAATGAAGAGTTCAACAAGAAGAAAGTGATCTTTATAATGGGGGCCACAGGAACGGAAAAATCCCATCTCTTTGTTGACCTTGCCACCCATTTTCGAGAACAAATAATCAACTCGGTTAAAATGCAAGTTTACAATGAACTTGAAATTGTTACTAACAAGATCACACACTCTGAATAACAAGGTGTACGACACTATTTGTTAGGTATATATGTTTATTCTCAAGAATACTTATATCAAATGACTACTTAGATAATTTAATAGTAGTAATTATAGATTCTAGTGAAAAATATAATTTACTATTGTCACGACCCAAAAATGGGCGTGATGGCACTTGTCTTATCCCACCAAGACAAGTCAGTCTAAAACTCAACTTATTACAATAAAATGCGGAAAATTTATTATCGACTTACATTATCCCCCAAAACCTGGTTGTCACGTGTACAAGCCTCTAAAGTATTATAATTGATTCCAAAGAAAAACTCAAGTCTCAAATGAACTTGTTTATAGAATAGAACAAGATCATAATTATGGAGAAGAAAGTCTGTTGAGATGGAAACAGCTACCTTACAAATCTCCAAGAAGCCTCGAAAAAGAAGAGAATGACAAGTACAACAAAAATCCAGGCTCATAACCTACAAAAAAAATTGTAGTAGCAAGAGGTGAGTACAAAACCACATAGTACTCATAAAGTAAACCTCTAAACACAAGCTAAGGGGATGAAATACGGGTACTCCTACCACCCCCAACCGAACCTCCACAACTACAACCTGCATAAACATCAGCCCAACCTAACACCTCACAGTTTACATAGCACGTAACTCAATACATAGCACGTAACTCAAAAAAACAACACTTAGACAAATTATATATCCTCCACAATAACACTTTATCAAAGTATATATCTCCAACAACAACACTTCAACAAATTACATATCCTCAATAATAGTTCAACAAATTACACATCCTCTATAATAATACTTCAACAAATTACATATTCTCTACAACAACGCTTTACATATCCTCAACAATAGTTCAACAAATTACACATCCTCTATAATAATACTTCAACAAATTACATATTCTCAACAACAATGCTTTACATATCCTCAATAACAAGCTTAGTATTCAACAATCACATGTTCTGCAGAAAGGCAATCATAAGATCAGTAAAACACAGTATCAAGTTCAATAATGATAAGTATGTGCAATGCAATGGAATGCAATGTCAAGTATAATGATGTATGTCTGACCTAGTATACACACCCGCTGTATCTCAGTCCGGGACCCATGGGGGACATATCTGTCCATGCATCTGCCGCGGCGCACGACACGACCCTCGATAATAGTAACCATCGCAGCGCGCGATACGTCCCTCAAAATATAGTATCCATCGCAGCACGCAATACGTCCCTCGAAATGGTATATCCTCTTAAGTACTCGTTCTTTCTCAATGCACACAACATTTGTCACAAGCAATGCCTCAGAATAATGCAGATGAAAAGTTCACACAAATAATGAGGAGATGACAATTTTCATAACATCACACAGTTCACGACCACACAAACATGAAGTCACATCAATAATGATTCAACAAGCCTTCAATCCTTTTTCAACACATCTCACATAAACAATTAATCACATAGCCTTTTGTTATTCCTTTTTCTTCATCATTAGAATTAATCAATGTGGATAAGTCAACCCATCACCAATCCCGTTACTCCCAAATATATATTACAAGGAAATACAAGCATTTCATACACTTAACAAGAGTTTAGAAATCCACTTGCCTCAATCAATCAAGAATTCACTCTGAAACTTGAGCCTTCCTCTTTCGTTGAACTTTCAACTCAAAGTAATCTATTCAAATAAATGACCTACATAAGATTTCAAGACTAATTAACAACAATTAAATCTATAATCAAGTTCCTAATCTTGATGTCAATTAGCATATCAATTCTCATATTTCCAAATTTCAAGTTTAGGGTTAAGTTTCAACTTCTCCATTATCATAAATTTAATTGTTATCATATAACTTTACCATCATATTTAGTTACATAATAATGTATCAAACTATGATTATTTAAAATATAATGATTATAATGCATATAAAAAAAATAAGAAAATAAGCGACGTTAATAATATGGTTCATTATGTTGAAATGCTAGAATTAACAATGCCTTTATCATTAGGAAATAATTAGCCAATCATTAGGCTACTGTTTTGTCCCCCAAAAATTGTTGCACCATTAACAATTTTCACCTTCTTTCTGTCAACCCACTTAATATAACAACAATACAATTCATATGCAAAATTTTAAAGTTAGCCGTAGGATATTAACGAAATACGAGTAATTCTTTACCTGAAAGTGAAGTTTGGATTCCCACGTTGATCACCTCTTAGCGCAGGTGATTTATGTTCTCCTCTTTAATCTCTTTTCTAAATTATGTACTAAACTGACAAACCCTACTTCTTATTTTAATATATAAGAGTTAAATAGTACATGGTCTTAAATAAATTATCACTTTAGTCCATTAACTTTTAATTAATTTAATTATCTATAATTACCCATTAACAAATTAACTAAAGTTAAAAGAATAGTTTAGAATTTTCAAAAAAGCTGGTTTTTTTGGGTAATTACAACTATTTAAAAATTATTTCTTTCAATTCTGAGAAAGATAATTTGATCACATTTTCATAGGTGAAATTGAACCAGATTCAGACTTCACAACTGAAGATTTTTGTTTGCAAGTTGTCGTCTATATAGAAAAAATATTTAAGACTCAAAGTGTTCCAATTATTGTTGGAGGGTCAAATTCGTATAATGAAAAACTTGTGGAAGATCCTGTTTTCATTTTCATGTTAACAAATCTGTGTTATCAAACCAGAAATTACTGATTGTAATAAATTGTTCAGAAACACGAAGTAACTAAAATTTATAGAATCAGTAAGCAAGATGACAGAAATTTATTTCACAAAATACTTAAAATGAACGTACCAGAATATGAAACAATCTTTTAGTTTGGAAGAAGATCAAGTCTACTGAACTCAGAGTGTCCCCTTAAGGAAATTATTCCCCTCTAGTATCCGAAGTTTGATTTGGAATATAACCTTCTAGGGTAAAATGATCTTAACCAGCAAAGTGTAGATACCAAAAACTCTACTGTCAGCGAGTCAATCCACAGCAGGAAAGTACATGAAGAAAAATATTTTTAGAAGAAGAAGGAAGATCAAAAAATTCGTTGAAAAAATATTTTGAAGAATGAGTGGTATTTATAGGCAAGAAGAATATGTTCTGAAAGGTTGCAACCCTTTCAGAATTAACATGACCATTAATGAAAATTTGCAACCTTTCAAATGGTATTGACTAATCCTGAAAGTTGCAACCTTTCAGAACAGTCATGGCGGGAATTTTAAATAAAACGGAATATAAAACAGGTCACGCGCGCGGATCCAAGTCGGGTCGAGTTAACTAAAATGTTGAAAACATTTTGGTTAACTAAAAGCTTCTGTTATCAACTAATTAATTGAAAATATATTTTTAACAAATTTTGTCCAAAAATAATCTCTCAGTCGATTATTTGCCGAAGCCGAAGTCGAAGCGAGTGAGCAACGACGATTATGGTGCGAGGGGGTCCCTCTTTCCAACCCTTTTAACAATTAATAGGAGTGTTTATGTATTTAAACTCTCCTATTTTTCTTTCCATTACTGATGTGGGATAATTGCATTTTCATAAATGCATAAGATGACTTTTCAAGTTCCCATCTCTTCAAGCTCTCAACTTTTCAAATTCCTCTCCTTCCCTCTATTTCCCATCAATTCTTGCTATATACCCAACAATCCCCCACATTGATGGGGAATGATCATAACATAGGAATGCACGGACAATTGTGTACTTTATAGGAAAGGATTAATTGCATCTGGATAAGTAGGTTTCCCCTTGGACTTTCCGTAATGAACATATGTCGGATATACTCGGTCAATCGGTAGATGTCATATCTTTGAAACGTCAAGCTTTGGTGTATACCTAGACAACCATATGTCACACAATTAACCCTTTTCTATTTATGATTCTTACGGTTGTGTTCGTTTCAGCCATGAATACCTCCTGGTTCCATGAGTGTATAGAGAATAGGCTTTTGACATAAAATTCTCTTTGAAGCGGCTTCCACTTCACACTCACATAAGTTATTTTTAACCGTGTCATCTCGTAGATACACTATTTGGTCAAATCTACCAAACTTAGCAAATCATTAAAAACTTTAAGCTTTATTACCTCATTAACAAGTCTTAAAGTCTTAACCTTTTCCTGAACATTGTCTTCATCATGAGAATAGATTGAGTTAATTGACAATGTCTAACCGTCAGCCACAACTTTGATTTTCTCCTTGAATCTAGCTCTTTGGATTTCCAGTCTGCTAGATAGAGTTACTGTCATGCTGACTTGTCCTAAGTCGTAAACCCATTTCCTTAGATGATCTTTCAACTGCCTCTCTCACTAGGACTTTCATTAGTGGATCTAACAAATTATCGCTTGACTTTACATAGTCAATTGAGATAATTCCACTAGAGAGCAGTTGTCTTACGGTGTTATGTCTCCGTCGTATATGACGAGACTTCTAGTTGTACATAACGCTCCCTGCCTACCTATTGTTGCTTGACTATCGCAATGTATGCAAATTGGTCCAACAGGTTTGGATCAGAATGGAATATCCTCTAGGAAATTCTGGAGCCATTCTGCTTCTTCACCAGCCTTATCCAAAGCAATGAATTCATATTCCATTATGGAGCGAGCAATACATGTCTGTTTGGACGATTTCCAAGAGACTGCTCCTCCACCAAGTATGAACACATAACCACTCGTGGATTTTACATCATTTGACCCGGTGATCCAATTTGCATCAATATATCCTTCAATCACAACAGGATATTTATTATCATGCAAAGGATAATGTTGTCTATATTTTAGATAACCCAACACACGTTTCATAACCATCCAGTGAGTTTGATTCGGATTACTAGTGTACCAACTCAGTTTACTAATAGCACATGCTATAGCTGGTCGCGTGCAATTCATAATATATATCAAACATCCCAAAACTCTGGCATATTCCAATTGAGAGTCACTTTGGCCTTCATTCTTTTTAAATGTACAACTTAAATCAATTGGAGTTTTGACAACATTGAAATTCAAGTATTTAAACAAATCCAATACTTTTTCAATATAATGAGATTGAGATAATGCTAGTCCCTGGGGAGTTTTGATAATCCTGACCCCTAAGATCAAATCAGCAACTCCTAAGTCTTTCATATCGAACTTACTGGACAACATGCGCTTAGTAGCATTTATATCGTCAATTTTCTTTACTCGTTATTAACATGTCATAACCATACAAACAATCAATGACTTAATGATTCATACCATTTTTAATGTAAACACATTCATCACATTCGTTAATCTTGAATCCATTTGCCAACATTGTTTGGTCAAATTTAGCATGCCATTGTTTGGGTGCTTGATTGAGTCCATAAAGTGACTTCACAAGTCTGCACACTTTCTTTTCTTTACCAGGAACTATAGACCCTTCAGATTGTTCCATGTAAATTTCTTCCTCCAACTCTCCATTTAAGAAGGTTGTCTTTACATCCATTTGGTGGATTTTAAGATCATGCACTGCTGCTAGTGCTATTAACATCCTAATTGATGTTATTCTTGAAACTGGAGAGTATGTGTCAAAGTAGTCCAGACCTTCTTCTTGTCTCTACCCTTTGACTACCAGTCTAGCCTTATATTTTTCAATTGTCCCATCAGGTTTTATTTTTCTTTTAAAGATCCACTTTAATCCTAAAGGTTTATTTCGTTGAGGAAGATCATCCAATTCCCAATTGTGATTGCTTAAAATTGATTCAATCTCACTGTTGACTGCTTCTTTCCAATAAGTTGACTCTGACGAAGACATAGCTTCTTTAAATGTTTGAGGCTCATTTTCAAGCAATAGTGCTACAAAATGTGGTCCGAAATAAGCAGATTTTCATTGCCGAGTACTACGCCTAGGTTCCTCACTAGTTAGAACATTTTCCATTGATTCTTCTCGTGATCGTTTAGGTCTTTCACTTGTTGACTCACTTTCAGTTTTATACGGATAAATGCTTTCAAAAAATTTTGCATTATCTGATTCAATTATCGTATTAACATGAATCTCAAGATTATCATATTTGTGAACCAAAACTCGACCGGCTTTACTATTCACATCATATCCAATAAAGAAACAATCTATTATTTTGGGTCTAATTTTAACCCTCTTCGGTAAAGGAACCTCTACCTTGGCTAAACACCCCCACACTTTGAAATATTTCAAGTTGGGTTTTCTTCCTTTCCACAACTCATATGGAGTTGATTGTGTTTTTCGATGGGGTACTCTATTGAGTATTTTATTAGCTGTAAGGATGGCTTCCCCCCCAAAGGTTTCGCAGTGAACCAGAATTGTTCATTAAGGCATTCATCATTTCCTTTAATGTTCTGTTCTTCCGTGCTGCCAAACAATTTGACTGTGGTGTATAAGGTGCAGTAGTTTGATGAATAATACCATATTCCAAACATATCTCAACAAAACGAGAATCATATTCTCCACCCCTATCACTCCGAATCATTTTTATCTTTAGATTCAATTGGTTTTCCACTTCGTTTTTGTATTGCTTAAATGCATCAATTGCTTCATCCTTACTATTAAGAAAATATACATAACAAAATTGAGTGCAGTCATCAATAAAACTTATAAAATACTTTTTCTCACCACGAGATGGTGTTGACTTCATATCGCATATATCTGTGTGAATTAAGTGTAAAGTTTTAGAATTTCTTTCAACAGACTTGTAAGGATGTTTAACAAACTTACTTTCCACACAAATTCCGCATTTCGACTAATCGCATTTAAAATCATGCAATACTTCAAGATTAACCAATTTTCGCAAGGCTTTGTATTATACATGTCTCAAACGGGCATGTCATAAATCACTTAACTCCAATAAGTAAACAGAAGCAGAATTTTTATTAATACTGTCAACAACCATTACATTTAGTTTGAAAAGACTCTCATTGGGGTAGCCCTTTCCTATGAACATTTCGTTCTTACTTATTACAGTTTTATCACTAACTAGGACACACTTAAACCCGTTCTTAACGAGTAGTGCAACAGAAACTAAATTCTTCCTAATAGTAGGGACATGCAGAACATTGTTCAAAGTCAACACCTTGTCGGATGTCCTTTTCAACATTACTTTCCCAGTTCCTGCAATCCTTGTTGTTGCTGTGTTTCCCATGAATAAATCTTCATTGTACTCAGTAGGAGTGTACGTTGCAAAGGCTTCTTTCACAGAGCAAATATGTCTAGTGGCACCTAAGTCGAGAAATCACTCCTTGAAATTTCCAACTAAGTTACACTCCGATATCATTGCACACAAATCATCTGCATCTTCCATCTTTTCCACGATGTTTGCTTGACTTTTGCCTTTGCCTTTTTTTTGTCCTTTCTTGGACCATGACAATCAGAAGACCTATGACCAGCCTTGCCACAATTGTAACAGTTGCCTTTGAATTTCTTCTTGGACTGTTCTAACTTCTGCCTGTTGGACTTCTTTCTCTTTTTGTCTTTGGTAGGAGCTTCTTCAACAATATTAACTCTAATGATTGTTGAACTCTTACGCTACTTCTTTTCGGTGTTTTTATTATCTTCCACAATCTTGAGCTGAATCACAAGATCTTCAAGCTTCATTTCTTTACGCTTTTGCTTTAGATAATACTTGAAATCATTCCACGAAGGAGGAAACTTCTCGATCATTGCAACCACTTGAAAAACTTCATTTACTACCATATCTTCAGCAATCAGATCATGGAGAATAAGTTGAAGTTTCTGCACTTTTGATCCAACAGTATTACTATCTACCATTTTATAGTGTAAAAACTTTGCAAAACGACAAACTTTTTCAAGCATGCATCTTCTGTCTTATATATCTTCTCAATTGCATCCCACAACTCTTTCGAAGTTGTTATTGCACTATAGACATTATATCAGTCATCCTCTAAAGCACTCAAAATATAGTTTTTACATAGGAAGTCTACCTTTTTCCATGCTTCAATTATCATGAATTTTTCCCTGTCTGGCATATCATCAGCAGGAATTGGAGTATCTTCACTTGTAAATTTCTGCAGACCAAGAGTGGTAAACCAAAAAAATACTCCTTGATGCCATCCTTTGAAATTCACACCTGTGAATTTACCCGATTTCTCTGCTTGTGGTACAAGAGTTCGGGTTGGTGCAACAACAGCCACTGTAACACTAGTGTTTGTCATTTCTGATAAACAAAAATTGATACAATCTAAGTAAGCAATAAATTATAATTGCAGACTTAGAGGAGTATAAAATCACGAAGATTTTTGTCTCCACTAGAAACACATATTTAAAAAAATAATTTCCTTAAGATTGTTAATCAATCTGTATTATCAAACCAGAAATTACTGATTGTAATAAATTGTTCAGAAACATGAAGTAACTAAAATTTATAGAATAAGTAAGCAAGATGAAAAGAAATTTTTTCACAAAATACATAAAACGAACGTACTAGAATATGAAACAATCTTTTAGTTTAAAAGAAGATCAAGTCCACTGAACTCACAGTGTTCCCTTAAGGAAATTATTCCCCTCTAGTATCCGAGGTTTGATTTGGAATATAACCTCCCAGGGTAAAATGATCTTAATCAGCAGAGTGTAGATACCAAAAATTCTACTCTCATCGAATCAATCCACAGCAGGAAAGTACACGAAGAAAAATGTGTTTAGAAGAAGAAGGAAGATTAGAAAACTCATTGAAAAATATTCTAAAGACTAGTGGTATTTTTAGGAAAGAAGAATATGTTCTGAAAGGTTGCAACCCTTTCAGAATTGTCACGACCATTAATCAAAGTTTGTAACCTTTCAAATGGTATGAGTGTTCCTGAAAGTTGCAACCTTTCAGAATAGTCATGGCGGGAATTTTAAATAAAAAGGAAAATAAAATGGGTCACGCGCGTGGATTCGAGTCGTGTCGGGTTAACTAAAAAATTGAAAAACATTGCGGTTAACTAAAACCTCCTGTTATCAACTAATTAATTGAAAATATTTTTTAGGCCATTTAATTAATCAAATAAATAATTAAAATAAATTTTGTCCAAAAATAATCTGTCGATCGATCATTTGCCAAAGCCGAAGCCGAAGTGAGCGACGACGATGACGGCGCGAGGGGGTCCCTCTTTCCAACACTTTTAACAATTAATAGGAGTGTTTATGTATTTAAACTCTTCTATTTTCCTTTCCATTACCGATGAGGGACAATTGCCTTTTCATTAATGAATAAGATGACTTTTTAAGTTCCCAACTCTTCAAGTTCGCAACTTTTCAAATTCCTCTCCTTCCGTTTATTTCTCATCAATTCTTGCTACATACCCAACATTCAAATATAAGTATGATAGTTGCTTTATTTGGATTGATGTTGAGCAATCAGTCTTGAACCGTAGAGATTACATGAAGGTTGATCAAATGGTCAAAGCAGGTAATTTTTCTAATTATTTTATGTATCAATAAAGATATAATATCATGCTGCTAGCTAAAAGCTTTTCTTATATAATTTTCTTAATAATACTTTTGGTTATCAAATATATGTTCTACTAAATAAAACTCTTCTTTAAATTTGTTTGCATGCCGCTAGTGGATGAGGTGCGACAGATTTTCATTCCAGATGCAGATTACACCAAAGAAATCTGACGGTCCATCGGTGTCCCTGAAATGCAGAGATATTTAAGGGAAGAAACAAATATAGACGGACATGATGAATCAAAGCATATGATTCTTCAAGATTAAATTTCAAGTATCAAGTGTAATACTCGTATGTTAATTTGTAACAAACTTGAAAAGATTCAACGATTAAGAAGCGATAAAATGTGGTCAGTGCATCATATTATAGCTATGGACATTTTCGAAGAAAATAGAGAAGAAGATCTTGACGAAACATGGACGAATACTGTTTTGCAACCATGCCTAGATATTGTGAAGAGATTTTTCAAAAACTACCATCACAATATTATTATTGAGTGTACATAAATTGTCATTATTGTCATCTTCTATGTTGGTCTCTTTTATTTCTGAACTTTTTGTACAGTTTGTATCGCATTAAAAATATATATGTATGATATGACCTTATTTCTATATATGTCACTCTTGTGTGTAAAAAAATTCTTATCTATAGATGAAATATTTATTTTAAGTTTCGATCCAAACCCAAGCCCCAAGTTCAAGTCTTCTATATTTAATTTATATTACTACAAATACGTACGTACACAATTACATGGGTCACTCATAATATCAAGCTAATAGAGTGACAAAATAATAAATCACCATAAATGTTCGGGAAGATTCCACCCAAAAAGGATTTTGAAGAATAGAATTCTTCACTCAATACTTAAAAATGTTACATAGACAAAGAAGATAAAATAGTAAATTTGTAATCGATGGGTAATGAATATATTCTACCTAATTCTATCACGGTGATTGAAGCTTGATTCAATAAAGTCCTTATCTATTATTATATGGTGCACAAGTTAATATAAATACTCGTAAATGAAATAGTTATCGATAATTGTTCACTTCCCTCTTATAGAATTAGACTTAACACTTATGATGTGTTGTTGAATAGTTTAAGAACGCATTATCACTTGAATATATTCCGTCAGAAATATTATTGAGTTCTTTGTACAATCCTTTTGTAACTACTTGTGATCTCATAACAATATACACCTAGAAACCTCATCCTAAAATAATTTAAGCTTAATCGCCAAAATTTAAGGTGGCATATCTCTAAATTTTTTAATGAACTATTCTTATTCTAAAAGATATGAATTTATATATATTTAATTTTTTTTACTAATTAATAAGTCAATAAAAAATCACATTTTTACTATAGAAGCCCAGCTCTATTGATCTCCTAACAACGTACACTAATAACTTTATCGTAAAATATATTTAATAATAATTACAAAAATTCAAGTTGAAATATCTATAAACTTTTAAAAGTCATTCTTATCCTAAAATATATCAGTAATTATTAAATTGGTGTGTCGATTAATAAGTCCACAAAAAGATTTTACTATAAAAGCAGAATGTAATTTTTTTTTCACATCCACCATCAAGAAAATTTTATATTTTTAGGTAGTATATTCCAAGTAAAGCAAGGCTTCTACTTACTAGCTTTATATTTATAAGATTTTTTAATTTCTGACTTAATAAATTCACTATTATAAACTAATTTTTTTGTGTACATAAAATGAATACTTTCATCAACAATGAAGAGTTCAACAAGAAGAAAGTGATCTTCATAATGGGGGCCACGGGAAGGGGAAAATCCATCTCTCTGTTGACCTTGCCACCCATTTTCCAGGAGAAATAATCAACTTGGATAAAATGCAACTTTACAAGGGACTTGAAATTGTTACAAAAAGGATCATACACACTGTGAAACAAGGTGTACGCACTATTTGTTAGGTATCTATGTTATTCTCAAGAATACTTATATCAAATGACTACCTAGATAATTATATAGTAGTAATTATAGATTCTAGTGAAAAATATAGTTTACTACTAAAAAAATATATTTTTAATTTTAAGAAAGTTAATTTGATCACATTTTCTTAGGTGAAATTGACTCTGATTCAGACTTCACAACTAAAGATTTTTGTCTGCAAGCTGTCATCTATATAGAAAAAATACTGAAGATTCAACGTGTTCCAATTATTGTTGGAGGGTCAAATTTGTATATTGATAAACTTGTGGAAGATCATGTGTTCATGTTCAAATATAAGTATGATAGTTGCTATATTTTGATTGATGTTGAGCAATCAGTCTTGAACCGTAGAGTTGACATGAGGGTTGATCAAATGGTCAAAGCAGGTAATTTTTGTATTTATTTTATGTATAAATCAAGATATACTATCATGAAGCTAGATAAAAACTTTTCTTATATAATTTTCGTAATAATAGTTTTAGTTTTCAAATATATGTTCTATTAATTAAAACTCTTCCTTAAATTTGTGTTCCATGCAGGGCTAGTGGATGAGGTGCGACAGATTTTCATTTCAGATGCAGATTACACCAAAGGAATCTGACGGTCCATCGGTGTCCTTGAAATGGGCAGATATTTAAGGGAAGAAACAAATAGAGATGGAGATGATGAATCAAAGCAGATGATTCTTCAAGCTTTATTTTCAAGTATCAAGCGTAATACTCGTATGTTAATTCGTAACCAACTTGACAAGATTCAACGATTAATAAGCGAAAAAATGTGGTCAGTGCATCATATTATTGCTACGAACATTTTCAAAGAATAAGATCTTGACGAAGCATGGACATATATTGTTTTGCAACCATTCCTAGATATTGTGAATAGATGTCTCAAAATTGATTATCACAATATTATTATTGAGTGTCCATAAGTTGTCATTATCGCCATCTTCTGTTTTGGTCTCTTTTTTTTGACATATTTTGTACAGTTTGGATCGCATTACAAATATATATGTATGATATGACCCTTATTTCTATATATATTACTCTTGTCTGTTAAAAAATTCCTATCTATAGATGAAATATTTATTTTAATTTTCGATCCAAGCCCAAGTCCAAGTCTTTTATATTTAGTATATATTGATACAAATACTTATGTACACAATTGCATGAGATCACTCATAATGTCAAGCTAATAGAGTGATAAAATAATAAATCACCATACATGTTCTAGAATATTCCACCTACAAGGATTTTGAAGAATAGAATTCTTAACTCAATACTTAAAAATGTTACATGAATAAAGAAGATAAAATAGTAAATTTGTAATCTATCCGTAATGAATATATTCTACCTAATTCTATCACGGTGATTGAAGCTTGATTAAATAAAGTCCTTATCTATTGTTGTTGTTCATCTTGTATTCCAAACATACATACAACAAAACTTTGAACATTTTTGTAAGACAACAAAGTCTAAGTACATTATCACAACTAGAAAATTAAAACTAGTAGAAAAACTAGAATCAAAAACAAATTTTAAAAAAAATATACGAAATATTTTTCTTAAAGAAGAATTGTTGTTAATATGTGTTTAAAGAATCTTACTGATTCCAATAAACTTTGCAGAAACACGAAGTTACCAAGTTTAATGAACCAGTGAAGAACAAAAGAATAGAAGAACTGAAATTAATTCACAAATCTAAAATTTATAATACACGCACCACAAGTGGAAAACTTTTAATAGGAAAAAGATCAAGTCCACTGAACTCACAGTATCCCCTTAAGGAAATTGTTCCCCTCTAGTATCAGAGGTTTGATTTGGAATATGACCTTCCAGAATAAAATGATCTCAATCACCATAGTATAGATACCCAAAGCTTCGGTGTTAGCGAATCACTGAACGGCAGTAAAGTACACTTAGAATACTAGATTTAGTAGTTGAAGAAGAAGTCCATGAATTCTATATTAAAATGAGAGGAAATCCCTCAATTTATAGAAAACAAAGGGTAGTGCGAAAAGGTTATTTATAGAAAACAAAGGGTAGTGTGAAAAGGTTCTTTTTGTGCATTACCGGAAAGGTCACAAACCTTTAGAAAAGTCACAATCTTTCCGAAAGATCGTCATCTTTCATAAATGTCACAACTTTCCATAAAAGGCACAACTTTTCATAAAAGTCGCACCTTTTCATAAAAGTCATAACTCTTCATAAAAGTCGCAACTCTTCATTTTCCATGCACACCTTCTTAAAAACCAACAATCCCCCGCATGAATGGGGAATGACTCGAAGACAAAGAAATGGACAAGTATGTGTACTTTACAAGCAAGAATTAATTGCATCTGGATAAGTAGGTTTTCCCTTGGACTTTCCGTAGTGAACATATGTTGGATATACTCGGTCAATCGGTAGATGCGATATCTTTGAACCGTCAAACTTTTGTGTATACCTAGAAAATCATATGTCACACAATTAACCCTTTACCGTTTATGGTTCGTACGGTTGTGTTTGTTTTAGACATGAACACCTCCTGGTTTCATGAGTGTATAGAGAGATGGGCTTTTGACAATCATCTTCTTTGAAGCGGCTTACACTTCACAATCACATAGGTGATTCCTAACCGTGTTATCGCGTAGATACACTATTTGGTCAACTCTGTGAAACGTAGAAAATCATTAAAATCGTTAAGCTTTATTAACTCATTAACAAGCCTTAATCTTGTATCATGAGAATGTATTGTGTTTGTTGACAATGTCGAACCGTCATTCACAACTTTGTTTTTCTCCTTGAATCTAGCTCTGGGTATTCCAGTCTGCTAGATAGAGTTACCGCCATGATGACTTGTCCTAAGCAATAAATTCATTCCCTTAGATGATCTTTTAACTTCCTCTCTAGTTAGGCTTTTTGTAAGTGGATCCGACACATTATCCTTTGACTTTACATAGTAAATTTTGATAACTCCACTAGAGAGTAGTTTTCTAACGGTATTATGTCTATGTCGTATATGACGAGACTTTCCGTTATATGTCATGCTCCATTCCCTACCTATTGCATCTTGACTGTGAAAGTGTATGCATACTAATGCCAATGGTTTGGGATAAAATAAAATATCTATCAAGAAATTCCGGAGTCTTTCAACTTATTCACCGACCTTATCTAGAGCACCTAGCTCAAAGAACATTGTAGAGCTAGCGATACAGGTCTCTTTTGAAATATTTCTAAGAGACCGCTCTCTTACCAATAGTAAATACCTATCCACTCGTGAATTATATTTCATTCGTCCGATGATTCAATTTGCATCACTATATCTTTCAATATTGTTGGATATTTGTTATAATGCAAGACCCAGTTTTAAGTATTATTTTAAATACTCCAAAACTCTACTTATTCTCATCTAATGAATTTATTTGGGATCACTTGTGAACCGACTCAGTTTAAAATAGCAAATGATATATATGATCGCACACACTATATGATATAAATCATGCTTCCCAAAACTCTAGCACAATCCAATTGTGAGTCACTCTTTTAAAATGCAAAGCTCACATTTATTGGAAACTTGACAATTTTTAATCCAAATATTTGAACTAGTTAAGTACCTTTTCAATGCAATGACACATGAAAATGCTAAACATTATGGAGTTCTAAGAATTCTAATATCTAATATCACATTAGCAACTCCAATAATTTTCATTCCACTTGCTTTATAGCATACATTTAGTAGCATTTACGTCATTAGTGTCTCTATTGATGATCAACATATCACCAATATACAAACAAACAATGACCTTATGATTTTAATGTGAACACATTTAACACTTCCATCATTCTTCAATACATTTGCCGACATGGCTTGATCAAATTATGTCATTGTTAGAGTGCTTCCATAACGTGACTTAACAAGTTCACGCACTTTCTTTTATTTACCAAGAACCACAAAACCCTCCGATTGTTCCATGTAAATTTCTTCCTCCAGTTCTATATTTAAGAAAGTTCTTTTCACATTCATTTGATGAATTTGGAGGTCATATACCACACTAATAATTTTGCATCCGAATGGATGTAATTCTAATTACTAACGAGTATATATATCGACAAGATCAAAATCTTGTTTTTTATTTGTCTAAAGCCTTTGACACAAAGTCTTTCTTTATATTTTTCAACAGTTCCATCAACTGTTATTTTCTTTCTAAAGATTCACTTTGAACCCAAAGGTTTATTTTCTTGAAGAAGATTAATTAACTTCCAATATTGTTTATTGACACCATCTTTTCAAAGAATAAGTCTACAGGAGACACAGGAAATGTTACAAAATCATATTCGAAGGAAGTAAATGTCCTTTAACATTTACTAAGCCTCTACATCTCTTTATTAAGTACATTATCTTTTTCATTTCCTAGGCCTTTTAGACCCTTCTCTAGACTACTCAAGTCTAATTTTAAAGTCTATAGTCATAGGTCCTATTTTAATTCTTTTAGGAATAGGAACTTGGACTTTGACTAGATACCCCCACACATTGAAATATTTCAAGTTGGATTTCCTTCCTTTCCATTTATCATATGGAAAAGATTGTATTCTTATCGAACAAAATCGCTTTCTTTCTAAAAAGACAACTTTTTGTTGTTCCCTTTTGAAGTAGGGATAGTCCCTTTACACAAGTTTTATGTAAATCCAAACTTATAAATAATGCATCCATCATTTCTTTTAACGTTGGGTTTTTCATTAGATTGAAGTGAATATGGCAGTAGTTTAATGGATATTCCACTTTCCAAACATATTTCTGCACAATGAGATTTATACTCTTCATTCTTATCACTTATTATATTTATACACACTCATTTTCAACTTCGATATTACATTGTCTAGACATTTCTATTGCTTCATCCTTACCGTTCAGCAAATAGACATACTCATTTCTAATGCAATTTTCAATAAAAATAACAAATACTTTTTCCCACCATGAGATGGTGTTAACTTCATATCACAAATGTCAGTGTAAATCAATTCTAAGGGATTAGAATTCCTTTCAACAGATTTATAAGAATGCTAACATACTTAAATTCCACAAAAACTTGACATTTTTATTTATTGCACTCAAAGTTAGGCAAAACTACTAAGTTGATCAGTTTTTACTTACAAGGTTTTGTAATTGACATGCCCCAAGTGTTCATGTCACAAACATTGACTCAAGCAAGTAAGACCAAATGAAAACATTGAGTTCGAAAAGCTCTTCGCGAGGTAGCTTTTTCCTCACTAATATTTTGTTCCTATTTCTTACAATTTTGTGTGATACAAATATTGTTTAGATTTTCAAATGTCCTTTTCAGAAGGACATTTCCATAACTTTCAATATAATTGTTATAGAACTACCCATTAACAAAGTTTCATCGGGTTCAATAAAGACAATATAGTCCAAATGTTATTTTTACAAAAACATAACAAATGACTATTCACCAATATTCATGTCTATGCAAACACTTTTATTATAATAGACATATTTTTTCATGAAAAATCACAACATTTTTAGTGATATTTTTTTTCCATAAAGGAACACAATTATTTTGAACAAGTATATATATAATTTGGATGTTTCATACTTGTCACATTATATACTAGTAATAGAGAAACTCAACAACCACAATACCAAATATACTCCAAAAATTTTGTGAGTATAACATAATACAAAAGTATCATTGAATTACATATCTTTTGCTCCAAAGTTAAATTAGACACCAAGTCTAATCATTAGCAAATAACCCCCACATTTCAAATGTGATCTCAAAAATATTTTTCAAGTATTTGAAAATAGTTTTTTCACATATTTTAATGTTAGAAACATTATTCTACGAAAGAATTATAGTGCTGCAATTCTCTTTGACAATGTTTACACATGTCATTCTATAGAGACACAAAATCACAAATTCTAAGTTACTGGTATTTTTCCTCTATCATAAATAGACATACCACTTAGTATTTTAAATACTAACAATAAGGACAAAAAAAAATTTACAATTTATTTCTATATTACATTGAAGTTTATAGAAAATCAAAAGTACAACACTGACTTATTATGTGAAATTTTTATATTCTTCAAACCAATTGCATAGTCTAATTTATCCAAAGTATAAAATCACAAAAGTTTTTAGTCTACAAAAATCAGACACACTAACATTTCTCATGGAGTACAAAATTATAAAAGTCTTTTTTTCTAAAAACAGAATAACACATATTCTTTATCACATAGAAATGTTTTTCTTATCAAATAGTCTTCCAACTATAACATTTTGACATACTATTTTATCAAACAAAAATATGCATCTCTTTCTTGCAAACTAAAGAATTTTAAAAGCAACAATATTTGCTAAGTAAAATTCATTCCACAACATATGGTTTGCAGATCTTTTTCCAAAGATACACATAATTAAAAAAATCAAAGATGATAACTCCTAGAAACTATTTTCATCCTTAGATAATTTAATAAGAAGGTTACCTGGTAATCTTTAAACGGAATACCGTAAAAATTTTCTGTTACATTCTCACTTCGACCTTGTTAAACAAAGCAACGAATTATGGAGAACTAATGCATTTATCTTCTACTTCCATGCTCAGATTCTCTCAATCAGTAGAGTACAAAAAATACTAACAGTATAATAATTTCCTTAAGATTATTGTTCATCTTGTATTACAAACATACTTAGAACAAAACTATGAACATCTTTGTAAAATAACAAAGTTTAAGAACATTTTCACAACTAGAAAATTAAAACTAGTAGCTAAACTAGAATCAAAAACAGATTTTAAAAAAATATACGAAATATTTTTCTTAAAGAAGAATTGTTGTTAATATGTGTCTAAAGAACCTTACTGATTCCAACAAACTTTGCAGAAACACAAAGTTACCAAGTTTAATGAACCAGTGAAGAACAAAAGAATAGAAGAACTGAAATAAATTCACAAATCTAAAATTTGTAAAACACGTACCAGAATCTGGAAAACTTTTAATAGGAAAAAGATCAAGTCCACTGAACTCACAGTGTCCCCTTAAGGAAATTAATCCACTCCAGTATCTGAGGTTTGATTTGAAATATGACCTCCCATGGTAAAATGATCTCAATCACAAGTGTATAGATACCAAAAACTACGGTGTCAGCGAACCACTCAACAGCAGTAAAGTACACTTAGAATACTAGATTTAATAGTTGAAGAAGAAGTCCATGAATTCTATATTAAAATGAGAGGAAATCCCTCAATTTATAGAAAACAAAGGGCCACAACTTTTCATAAAAGTTGCACCTTTTCATAAAAGTCACAACTCTTCATAAAAGTCGCAACTCTTCATTTTCCATTCACACCTTTTTAAGACCCAACAATTATTATATGGTGCACAAGTTAATATAAATACTCATAATTAAAATAGTTATCGATAATTGTTCACTTCCCTCTTATTGAATTAGACTTAACACTTCTGATGTGTTCTTGAATAGTGTAAGATTTGATGCATTATCACTCGAATATATTCCGTCAAAAATATTATTGAGCTCTTTGTACAATCCTTTTGTAACTACTTGTGATCTCATAACAATATACATCTAGAAACGTCATCCTAAAATAATTTAAGCTTAATCGCCAAAATTTAAGGTGACATATCGCTAAAAATTTTAATGAACTATTCTTATTCTAAAAGATATGAATTTATATATATTTAATTTGGCTTAATAATTAATAAGTCTATAAAAAATCACATTTTTACTATAAAAGCCCAACTCTATGTGATCTCCTAACAACGTACACTAATAACTTTATCCTAAAATATATTTATTAATAATTGCCAAAATTCAAGTTGACATATCTATAAAGTTTTAAAAGTTATTCTTATTCTAAAATACATCAGTAGTTATAAAATTGGTATGTCAAATAATAAGTCCACAAAAAGATTTTACTATAAAATCTGAATTTTTCACATCCACCATCAAGAAAATTTAATATATTTAGATTGTATATTCCAAGCGAAACAAGGTTTCTACTTACTAGCTTTATACTTACAAGATTTTTAAATGTCTGAATTTATGCATTCACTTTTATAAACTAATTATTTTTTTGTGTAGATAAAATTAATATTTTCATTAACAATGAAGAGTTCAACAAGAAGAAAGAGATCTTCATAATAGGGGCCACAAAAATGGGAAAATCCCGTCTCTCTGTTGACCTTGCCACCCATTTTCGAGGAGAAATAATCAACTTGGATAAAAAGCAACTTTACAGGGGACTTGAAATTTGTACAAACAAGATCACACACACTGAGAAACAAGGTGTACGACACAATTTGTTAGGTATATATGTTTATTCTCAAGAATACTTATATCAAATGACTACCTAGATAATTTTAAAGTAGTAATTATAGGTTCTAGTGAAAAATATACTTTACTATTAAAAAATTATTTCTATAAATTCTGAGAAAGTTAATTTGATCACATTTTCTTAGGTGAAATTGAACTAGATTCAAACTTCACAACTGAAGATTTTTGTTTGCAAGTTATCCTCTATATAGAGAAAATACTGAAGACTCAACGTGTTCCAATTATTGTTGGAGGGTCAAATTCATATATTGAAAAACTTCTGGAAGATCCTATGTTCATGTTTAAAAATAAGTATGATAGTTGCTTTATTTGGATTCATGTTGAACAATCAGTCTTGAACAATAGAGTTGACATAAGGGTTGATCAAATTATAAAGCCGGTAATTTTTGTATTTTTTTTATGTATCAATCAAGATATACTATCATACAGCTAGCTAAAAACTTTTCTTGTATAATCTTCTTAATAATACTTTATGTTTTCAAATATATGTTCTACTAAATAAAACTCTTCTTTAAATTTGTGTTTCATACAGGGCTAGCGGATGAGGTGCGAAAGATTTTCATTTCAGATGCAGATTACAACAAAGGAATCCGACGGTCCATCGGTGTCCCTGAAATGGACATATATTTAAGGGAAGAAACAAATAAAATCGGAGATCATGAATCAAATTAGATGATTTCTTAAGCTTCAATTTCAAGTATCAAACTTAATACTCGTATGTTAATTTGTAACCAACTTGAAAAGATTCAACGATTAATAAGCGAGAAAATGTGGTCAGTGCATCATATTATTGCTACGGACGTTTTCAATGAAGATAGAGAAGAAGATCTTGACGAAGCATGGACGAATACTGCTTTGACACCATGCCAAGATACTGTGAAGAGATTTCTCAAAAATGATCATCTTAATACTATTATTGATTGTACATAAACTGTCATTATCGCCATCTTCTGTTTTGGCCTCTTTTATTTTTCACCAATTTTGTACGGTTTGTATCGCATTACAAATATATATGTATGATATGACCCTTATTCCTATATATTTTACTCTTTTCTTTAAAAAATTCTTATCTATCGATGATATATTTATTTTAAGTTTCGATCCAAGTCCAAGCCCCAAGTCCAAGTTCAAGCCTTCTATATTTATTATATTAATACAAATACGTACGTACACAATTAGATGAGATCACTCATAATGTCAAGATAATAGAGCGATAAAATAATAAATCACCATAAATGTTCGGGAAGATTCCACCCTAAAAGGATTTTGAAGAATAGAATTCTTAACTCAATACTTAAAAATGTTACATAGACAAAGATGATAACATAGTTAATTTATAATCTATCGGTAATGAATATATTCTACCTAATTCTATCACGGTGATTGAAGCTTGATTCAATGAAGTCCTTATCTATTATTATATGGTGCACAAGTTAATTTAAATACTCGTAATTAAAATAGTTATCGATAATTGTTCCCTTCCCTCTTATGGAATTAGACTTAACACTTATGATGTGTTGTTGAATAGTGTAAGATTTGGTTATCAAATATATGTTCTACTAAATAAAACTCTTCCTTAAATTTGTGTTGCATGCAGGGCTAGTGGATGAAGTGTGACAGATTTTCATTCTTGATGCAGATTACACCAAAGGAATCCGATGGTCCATCGGTGTCCCTAAAATGGACAGATATTTAAGGGAAGAAACAAATATAGACCGAGATTATTAATCAAAGCAGATGATTCTTCAAGCTTCAATTTCAAGTATCAAGCGTAATACTCGTATGTTAATTTGTTACCAACTTGACAAGATGCAACTATTAATAAGCGAGAAAATGTGGTCAGTACATCATATTATTGCTACGGACGTTTTCAAAGAAGATAAAGAAGAAGATCTTGACGAAGCATGGATGAGTACTTTTTTGCAACCATGCCTAGATATTGTGAAAACATTTCTCAAAACGATCATCACAATATTATTATTGAGTGTACATAAACTGTCATTATTGTCATCTTCTATTTTGGTCTCTTTTATTTTTGACCAATTTTGTACAGTTTGTATCGCATTAAAATATATATGTATGATATGACACTTATTTCTATATATGTTACTCTTGTTTGTAAAAAAATTCTTATCTATAATTGACATATCTATTTTAAGTTTCGATCCATGCCCAAGCCCCAATTCCAAGTCCAAGTCTTCTGTATTTAATATATATTAATATAAATACGTACGTACACAATTACATGAGATCCCTCATAATGTCAAGCTAATAGAGTGATCAAATTATAAATAACCATAAATGTTGGGAAAGATTTCACCCAAAAAGTATTTTAAAGAATAGAATTCTTAACTCAATACTTAAAATTTTTACATAGACAAAGAAGATAAAATAGTAAATTTGTAATCTATCGGTAATGAATATATCCTACCTAATTCTATCACCGTGATTGAAGCTTGATTCAATATAGTCCTTATCTATTATTATATGGTGCACAAGTTAATATAAATACTCGTAATTGAAATAGTTATTGATAATTGTTCACTTTCTTCTTATTGAATTAGACTTAACACTTATGATGTTTTATTGAATTGTGTAAGATTTGACGCATTATCAATTGAATATATTCCGTCAAAAATATTATTGAGTTCTTTGTACAATCCTTTTGTTACTACTTGTGATCTCATAACAATATACGTCTAGAAACTTCATCCTAAAATAATTTAAGCTTAATCGCCAAAATTTAAGGTAACATATCTCTAAATTTTTTAATGAACTATTCTTAGTCTAAAAGTATGAATTTATGTATATTTAATTTGGTTCACTAATTAATAAGTCTATAAAAAATAACATTTTTCTATTAAAGCCCAGCTCTATGTGATCTCCTAACAATGTACACTAATAACTTTATCCTAAAATACATTTAATAATAATTACCAAAATTCAAGTTGACATATCGATAAACTTTTAAAATTTATTCTTATCCTAAAACATATCAATAATTATGAAATTGGTATGTCAATTAATAAATCACCAAAAAGAATTTACTATAAAAGTTGAATGTAATTTTTTTTCACATCCACCATCAAGAAAATTTTATATTTTTAGATAGTATATTCCAAGTCAAGCAAGGTTTCTACTTACTAGCTTTAGATTTACAAGATTTTTTAATGTCTGACTTTATTATTAATATTATTTTGTGTAGATAAAATGAATATTTTGATCAACAATGAGGAGTTCAACAAGAAGAAAGTGATCTTCATAATGGCGGCCACAGAAATGAGAAAATCCTGTCTCTGTGTTGACCTTGCCACCCATTTTCGAGGAGAAATAATCAACTCGGATAAAATACAATATAAAAGGGACTTCAAATTGTTACAAAGAAGAGCACACACACTGAGAAACAAAGCGTATGACACTATTTTTTAGGTATATATGTTTATTCTCAAGAATACTTATATCAAATGACTACCTAGATAATTTTATAGTAGTAATTATAGATTCTAGTGAAAAATATATTTTACTGTAAAAAAAAATTATTTCTTTCAATTCAGAGAAAGTTAATTTGATCACATTTTCTTAGGTGAAATTGAACCAGATTCAAACTTCACAACTGAAGATTTTTTTTTGCAAGCTTTCGTCTATATAGAAAAAAATACTGAAGACTCAACGTGTTCCAATTATTGTTTGAGGGTCAAATTCAAATATTGAAAAACTTGTGGAAGATAGTGTGTTCATTTCCAAATATAAGTATGATAGTTGCTTTATTTGGATTGATGTTGAGCAGTCAGTCTTAAACCGTAGAGTTGACATGAGGGTGATCAAATGGTCAAAGCAGGTAATTTTTGTAATTATTTTATGTATCAATCAAGATATATTATCATGCAGCTAGCTAAAAACTTTTCTTATATATTTTTCTTAATAATACTTTTGGTTATCAAATATATGTTCTACTAAATAAAACTTTTCTTTACATTTGTGTTGCAAGCAGGGCTAGGAGATGAGATGCGACAGATTTTCATTCCAGATGTAGATTACACTTAAGGAATCCGACGGTCCATCTGTGTCCCTGAAATGGACAGATATTTAAGGGAAGAAACAAATAAGACAGAGATGATGAATCAAAGAAGATGATTCTTCAAGCTTTAATTTCAAGTATCAAGTGTAATACTCGTATGTTAATTTGTAACCAACTTCACAAGATTCAACGATTACTATGCGAGAAAATGTGGCCAATGCATCATATTATTGCTACAGACATTTTCAAAAAGGATACAGAAGAAGATCTTGACGAAGCATGGACGAATACTGTTTTGCAACCATGCCTAGATATTGTTAAGAGATTTCTCAAAAACGATCATCTCAATATTATTATTGAGTGTACATAAACTGTCATTATCGCCATCTTCTATTTTGGTCTCTTTAATTTTTGACCTATTTTGTAAAGTTTGTATCGCGTTACAAATATATATGTATGATATGACCCTTATTTGTATATATGTTACTCTTGTTTGTAAAAAAATTCTTATCTATAGATGAAATATCTATTTTAAGTTTCAATCCAAGCCCAAGCCCCAAGTCCAAGTCCAAGTCTTCTGTATTTAATATATATTAATATAAATACGTACGTACACAATTACATGAGATCCCTCATAATGTCAAGCTAATAGAGTGATCAAATTATAAATAACCATAAATGTTCGGAAAGATTTCACCCTAAAAGTATTTTAAAGAATAGAATTCTTAACTCAATACTTAAAATTTTTACATAGACAAAGAAGATAAAATAGTAAATTTGTAATCTATCGGTAATGAATATATCCTACCTAATTCTATCACCGTGATTGAAGCTTGATTCAATATAGTCCTTATCTATTATTATATGGTGCACAACTTAATATAAATACTCGTAATTGAAATAGTTATTGATAATTGTTCACTTTCTTCTTATTGAATTAGACTTAACACTTATGATGTTTTATTGAATAGTGTAAGATTTGACGCATTATCACTTTAATATATTCCGTCAAAAATATTATTGAGTTCTTTGTACAATCCTTTTGTTACTACTTGTGATCTCATAACAATATACGTCTAGAAAATTCATCCTAAAATAATTTAAGCTTAATCGCCAAAATTTAAGGTAACATATCTCTAATTTTTTTAATGAACTATTCTTAGTCTAAAAGATATGAATTTATATATATTTAATTTGGTTTACTAATTAATAAGTCTATAAAAAAATAACATTTTTCTATTAAAGCCCAGCTCTATATGATCTCCTAACAATGTACACTAATAACTTTATCCTAAATATATTTAATAATAATTACAAAAATTCAAGTTGACATATCTATAAACTTTTAAAAGATATTCTTATCCTAAAATATATCAGTAATTATGAAATTGATATGTCAATTAATAAGTCCACAAAAAGATTTTATGATAAAATGAATGTAATTTTTTTTTCACATCCACCATCAAGAAAATTTTATATTTTTAGATAGTATATTCCAAGTCAAGCAAGGTTTGTACTTACTAGCTTTAGATTTACAAGACTTTTTAGTGTCTGGCTTTATGAATTCACTATTATAAATTAATTACATTTGTGGATATAAAATGAATACTTTCATCAACAATGAATAGTTTAACAAGAAGACAGTGATCTTTATAATGGAGGCCACGAGAATGGGAAAATCTCGTCTCTCTGTTGACCTTGCCACCCATTTTCGAGGAGAAATTATCAACTCGGATAAAATGCAACTTTACAAGGTACTTGAAATTGTTACAAACAAGATCACACACACTGAGAAACACGGTGTACTACACTATTTGTTAGGTATATATGTTTATTCTCATGAAAACTTATATCAAATGACTACCTAGATAATTTTATTGTAGTAATTATAGATTCTAGTGAAAAATATACTTTACTATTAAAAAATTATTTCTGTCAATTTTTAGAAAGTTAATTTGATCACATTTTCATAGGTGAAATTGAACCAGATTCAGACTTAAAATCTGAAGATTTTTGTTTGCAAGATGTCGTCTGTATAGAAAAAATATTGAAGACTCAACGTGTTCCAATTATTGTTGGAGGGTAAAATTCGTATACTGAAAAACTTGTGGAAGATCATGTGTTCATTTCCAAATATAAGTAGAAAGTTGCTTTATTTGGATTGATGTTGAGCAATCAGTCTTGAACCATAGAGTTGACATGAGGGTTGATCAACTGGTCAAAGCAGGTAATTTTTGTAATTATTTTATGTATCTATCAAGATATACTATCATGCAGCTAGCTAAAAACTTTTCTTATATAATCTTATTAATAATACTTTATGTTTTCAAATATAGGTTCTACTAAATAAAACTCTTCGTGAAGTTTGTGTTGCACACAGGGCTAGTGGATGAGGTGCGATAGATTTTCATTCCAGATGCAGATTACACCAAAGGAATCTAATGGTCCATCAGTGTCGTTTAAATGGACAAATATTTAAGGGAAGAAACAAATATAGAAAGAGATGATGAATCAAAGCAGATGATTCTTCAAGCTTCAATTTCAAGTATCAAGCGTAATACTCTTATGTAATTTGTAACCAACTTGAAAAGATTCAACGATTAATAAGCGAGAAAATGTGGTCAGTGCATCATATTAGTTCTTTGGACGTTTTCAAAGAATATAGAGAAGAAGATCTTAACGAAGCATGGGCGAATACTGTTCTGCAACCATCCTAGATATTGTGAAGAGATTTTTCAAAAACGATCATCACAATATTATAATTGAGTGTAGATAAACTTTCATTATCACCATCTTTTGTTTTGGTCTCTTTAATTTTTGAGTTATTTTGTATAGGTTTTATCGCATTATAAATGTATATGTATGATATGACCCTTATTTCTATATATGTTACACTTGTCTTTAATAAAATTCTTATCTATAGATGAAATATTTATTTTAAGTTTCGATCCTAGACCAAGCCCCAAGTCCAACTCCAAGTCTTCTATATTTAATATAAATTAATACAAATACATACGCACACAATTGCATGAGATCACTCATAATGTCAAACTAATAGAGTGATAAAATAATAAATCACCATAAATGTTCGGGAAGATTCCACCCTAAAAGGATTTTAAAGAATAGAATTCTTAACTAAATACTAAAAAATGTTACATAGATAAAGAAGATAAAATAGTAAATTTGTAATCCATCGGTAGTGAATATATTCTACCTAATTCTATCACGGTGATTCAAGCTTGATTCAATAAAGTCCTTAACTATTATTATATGATGCACAAGTTAATATAAATACTCGTAATTGAAATAGTTATCGATAATGTTCACTTCCTCTTATGCAATTAGACTTAACACTTGTGATGTGTCGTTAAATAGTGTAAGATTTGACACATTATCACTTGAATATTTTCCGTCAGAAATATTATTGAGTTCTTTGTACAATCCTTTTGTAACTACTTGTGATCTCATAACAATATACGTCTAGAAACGTCATCCTAAAATAATTTAAGCTTAATCGCCAAAATTTACAGTGACATATCTCAAATTTTTTTAATGAACTATTTTTATTCTAAATTATAAGATTTATATATATTTAATTTGGTATACAAACTAATAAGTCTACAAAAAATCACATTTTTACTATAAAAGCCCAGCTCTATGTGATCTCCTAATAACGTACACTAATAACTTTATCCTAAAATATATTTAATAATAATTACCAAAATTCAAGTTGACATATCTATAAACTTTTTAAGACATTTTTATCCTAAAATATATCAGTAATTATGAAATTGGTATGTCAATTAATAAGTCCACAAAAAGATTTTACTATAAAAGCATAATGTAATTTTTTTTTCACATCCACCATCAAGAAAATTTTATATTTTTAGATAGTTTATTCCAAGTCAAGCAAGGTTTCTATTTACTAGCTTTATATTTACAAGATTTTTTAATTTCTTACTTTATGAATTCACTATTATAAACTATTTATTATTATTTTTTTGTGTAGATAAAATGAATACTTTCATCAACAATGAAGAGTTCAACAAGAAGAAAGTGATCTTCATAATGAGGGCCACAAGAACGGGAAAATCTCGTCTCTCTGTTGACCTTGCCACCAATTTTCGAGGAGAAATAATAAACTTGGATAAAACGCAAGTTTACAAGGGACTTGAAATTGTTAGAGAACATAATAATAAAATTATAAAATTATTAGCTGAACAAGAAGAAACTCAAAATAGATAAAAACAGTTTTTTAATAAGATAGAAGACAATTTAAATCATATTAAGGAACAAGGAATTGAATTAAATAAAAAACTAAGCGAACTAAAAAACAAATAAAAACAAGAAGTTAATAATACATTAATTATAAGAATACAAGAGATAAAAAAAGAATTAGCATTATTAAAAGAAATAATTCTTTCATGATAGACTTAGTAGAAACTGAGACACACAAAGAAGCTATTACGTTAATAGAAAAAAGAATAGCTCTTCCAACAAATTACAAAGATTTTAATTTATCTTCTAAATCATATCAAGTTATCATAAAACAAAATAATATAATAATAAAATTACTATTACAACTAAATTACAAGATAGATAAAAATTTTAAAGAAAAAAGAGAAAGTAGAAATATAATAGGGGTAGAGGAATTAATAGAAAAATTAGTTAAAATAGAAATCACTCCACAAAAAGAAAAAATAATTAAAAAACAGAAGAAGTGGACATTTTTCATCTAGATCAAGAAATGAAGAAGGACAAGAAAGACCTAGACCAAGCTACTCCCGAAATAGTATAGGCAACAATTTCATATCAATAATATTAAATAAAACGACTAAAGAAGATAACAACCAACAGTTAGATGAAATAATTGATGTAGATAAGGATATACAAATCTTTCAATAAAACCAATTAAGATCATTAAACCCTAAAGTCTTATACAATACAAATTACCTTTACAAATCTCACTTATACAGGCACTATAGAGAAGAACAATTATCAGTAATAGGAAAAAATTCAGTAGCCCTAAATCTTATAAACTCAGATTCTCTAATAGAATTAAAAATGTAAGAAAAGACTTAATGTATATGGGACTAATAATAATAGGTATTAAAGGATTAACTAGAAAAAAATTAGGAACAAAGATATTAATTGTAATATATGATAACGGATGGTCAAACCTAAAAAAATTAATTATAGGATTAACTGAGGTAGAGATGACTAATAATGGAGGAATATTTTATATAAGCCCAGACTTTATGATGAATTTAAAAGAATTTGAAAAACATATTAAAATAGGAATACAAACTAAAGGATATGAAGAAATGCAAAGTGGAAAAAACCTACTAATGCGTATAGGATTTCTAGGAAAAATAACAGACAATAGTAATACTAGATTTAAATTACAGATAAGTGATGTGGTAGAAGAAATGGGTAATAAAGGAATACAACTAATAAAACCTATAAAGATAAACTCTGAAGAATACGCGGGATTAGATTGGAAATTAGATGATTTTAAGAAAAAAGAAAGTCTAACTCCTGATGCTCATCTAATGTACATAAATTCTAAAGCAGAGCCCTCGATTAGATTTACAGATTATAACTATGTAACTCAAAGAGATATAGATGAAGAAAGCGTCATGAAAGACATACCGTTAGAAGGAATGAACATGGAGGTAATATTAGAAGAAGAATTTGCAGTAGACTTAGCTATATAAAATGCAAAGGAGATAAGTTACAATACCATAAATAAATTGTTTTAAAAGTAAAGGATGTATACTAGGAAATCTAGACTTAGACAAGGTAACATCTCATTTTATAATATGTGAATTCGATCAGAACAGATAATAGAGGCTATAGATTAGAAAAAATATTACAAAAAAAAAATTAGAAAAATCTAATAACATAATAAGAGAACTACAAGAAAGTGATAGCGAGACAACTGAGTTAGAATCTATAATTAGCCAGAAAGAATTAATGGAGCATTAAGCTCAAGTAGCCCATTCCAAAGAACAACAGAACAAGGATATACTGCAGACAATAGTACTATAAATATACCACGTAGAAGAGTGTATAGACAGGGTGATGTTCCCCCGACAAATCTAAAATCAATAGGAAAAAGAATGCCTATAGAAGAACCAATAATCCTACAAGAAGGAGGAAGTAAAGGAAAAATATTAAACGTAGCAGCACATGATCCACAAAGATGGAATTCAGTAATAGACTTATGGAAAGGAATCGTAGTAGCAGATCTCATAAAAAATTATACTGAAACAGATGCAGAAACCATGTATAAGTACTTAGAAACCTTTTTAGGAGAATCTACTAAAGTATTATAGGAAGCCTATAAAATAGAGTTCTCACAAGAGTTCCAATATTTGGTATCATTAGGACCAAATCCAGACAATTTTACAAATAAAATTCATACACTAATAACAGGAGAAGACCCTAACAGTGGATTAGTAACATTACAAAGAAACGCGGTAATAAAATTAGATTAGTTAAGTAAAAGTAACCGATACCATATAAAGAAATTCTTAAATCATTATTTTTTACAATTGTACAATTAGTGGTAATGCTTTCGACCAAGATCTAGTTATTTAATAAATTGACTAGAGCTTTAGGAAGAGAAATAGAAAACAAATGGAGTAAACGAGAAGGAGTATTACAAAATCCTCAGGGTAAATGGTCAATAGGACATAGAATACAACATATAATGGAAATACTACAAGAAAAGTGTACGCACCTACAAATACAAAAATAATTAAAACAAAATGAGATGAATTTCTGCAAAGATATAATATACACTGCTCATAGCTATGATAAAGAACAATCTAAAAGAAAAAAGTATAAAAAGTATAAACCACACAATATAATAAAAGATATAGTAAGAAAGGATACTTTCTTAGAAAATCTTCGGCTAGAAAATCATATCTAAATATAGATAGACATGTTAGAAAATACAGAACAGATAGAAACTATAAAAATAAGCTAGAATATTTCACATGTGGAAGTATAGAACATTTAGCAAATACTTGTCCTAAAAGGTATAACACAAAAACTAGAAATGCTCAATTAGTAGAAGATTTTAATGAAACATTATTAAATGTAGACGAATATATGTCAGATAATGAGAGTATTTACTCTATAGTAAGTATTGATGTAGAAGAACAGACTAAAGAGGAAAGCTCCTCCAATTCAAAAGGAGAAGAACTAATTAATGAAATAGGACTAGAAGACCTGAATTTAGAAGATTTACAAGTTAACTTTATGAACATAGTAGAATGCGAACATATTTTGAAAAGGATACAGGTCTAGATAGCAATCCATGTTGCTGGTGCAAATGGTATCCTGGCAAAAATAAAAGAGCTAAATGTAATAAATGTTTTAAAGAAGGATGCATAACTTGCATAGAAAGCCAACTAGGACTAATAATCTAAAATAAAAAAGAAATATATATATATATAAATGAACCCTTAAAAAACCTTAAAGTATTAGTTTTAGAAACAAAGGTAAAAGAATTAAAGGAAAGAATAATAAGATAAGAAACATGGAAACATATTGAATCACTGCCATCAATAGACAATCAAGAATTAATGAATGAAGAATTTAATACCTTAATATGTGATAAAGATAAAAAAAATAATGTTAAAGTATTAACAAGACTTCAATGAGGAGAATACAAAATAGAAACCTTAGCATTAGTAGATTTAGGATGTACTAACAACATCCTTAACAAGAAATTAGTACCTCCAGAACTAATAAAACCCTAGCTAAGCCGCTAGCAGCCATGTAAATGAACGGAACACATAATATATACAGACACTATATAGATAAAGCACATGTTAGTTTTTTAAACACATGTTCAAAATTCTATAAACCTACTTATAAAATGGATAAAATATGGGTAAGAGACTTGAATATAAGGGTAGATTTTGTATTTAGGATTAGATTTTATATTATATAATAAAGGAGGCACTATAATAACAAGTAATGGAGTAATTTTTCTAAAAAGCATCACTCATACATCGTTTTTAACTAGTAAACCTAATACTAAAATAAGACACAAATTAAAAGAAAAATATTGCGATAATTGTGAAAATAATTCAATATGCAGTAAAATAGGTTGTAATGTAATATCTGAAAATTTATCAGAAATAGAAGAGTTAGAAGATTTAGATGATTTAGATAAAAATTATGTCTTAATAGAAATGGCGACAGAATTACATAATTTCAAAATAGAAATTTAGAAAATAGGACAAATAAAAAACCAACAAAACTTAGATAGATCAAATAGAAATAATAGCTGAAAAGCCTTTAAAATATTGAAAAAATAACAAAATTGTGTGTAAACTAGACATTATAAATCCAGAATATATAATAAAAACTGCTACGATAGAAGCAACTAATCAAGATTTAGAGGATTTTAGTATACAAATTAATGAATTGTTATAGTTAGGAGTAATAAAAAGATCAACCTCAAAACACAGATCGACAGCATTTATGGTAAGAAACTATAAGGAAATAGTTAGAGGAAAAACTAGAATGGTAATAAATTATAAAAGATTAAACAATAACATTAGAATAGACGGATATAAATTACCAGATAAAATAGAACTAATAAATATAATACAAGGCAAAAGAATATTTAGTAAGTTTGATTGTAAATCATGATACAGGTAGATAAAAATACACTCCGATAGTATTGAATGGACAACTTTTACATGTCCAAAAGGACATTTTGAATGGTTAGTTATGTCATTCGGTCTAAAAATTGCGCCTCCAATTTTTCAAAGAAAAATGGATGAAATATTTAGAGAATACAAAAGATTTGTTCTAGTATATGTAGATGATATATTAGTATCCAGTAAAGATATAAAAGAACACTTAGGACATTGACAGACGGTGTTTAGTTTATTTGTTAATAATGGAATAATAATTAGTAAAAAGAAAATGAAACTATGTAAGAATTACATAATTTTTTTAGAAACTACATTAGGAGAAGGACAAATTAAATATAACCTCATATAGCCAAAAAAGCCTTAGATATGCCAGATAAATTAAACAGTTTAAAAGACCTACAAAAACTTTTAAGAGTAATAAACAACGCTAGACCATTTATTAAAGATTTAGGAAAACTTGCAGGACCGTTATATTCTAAGACATGAAGCAAATGACGGAGAAATTTTAATAAAGAAGATATAAAATTAGTACAAAAAATAAAGGATAAAATAAAAAATATTCCTGATTTTAATATGCCTTTAGAATCGGATTATTTAATTATTGAAACAGATGGTAGTATAGAAGGATGGGGAGCAGTATTAAAAGTTAGACCTCATAAATATAGTCCTGACAAAGAAAAAGAATATGCGCTTATCAAAGCGGAAAATATAAAGAAAAAGGAAATAAAGCTAGTATAGACATTGAAATCTTAGCTGTAATATATGGCCTGAATAGTTTTAGAATATATATTTTAAACAAATCAAAAATATTAGTAAGGACAGACTGTGAGGCCATAGTAAAATTTCATCTGAAAATTAATGATAAAAATAGTAGTAGAAGATGATGGTTAAGTTTTTTAGATACTATATCTATTTATCAATCTATAGTATTTGAGCATATAAAAGGAAATAATAAATATATAGCTGATCAATTAAGTAGATTACTGATAAAAGTTAAATTTTACAGAATGAGGCCATTACTATCAGACAAGGGTAAAAAGTTCAACCTTCAACCCTAGACTATGCAGACTCTTACAAAAAGATAATGTTATCAAATTTACATTTTAGACCTCTATACAAAATTGATAATGTCAAAATAGAAATACTACAGTTTGGACAACAAAATTTAATAGCATATGAACAATTTAACTGAACATTCAGACATTTGCCTAATTGCCAACTAGACAAACAGCAAACATGCCTCATAGATAATATATGGATAGCACATAATAAAAAAGACACTAAATATGTAATTGTTGTTTTAAATGCGTTAGGATATTATTTTAATAACAAAACTAAAGAAAATAAATTTAAATATTATGTGGTAATTTATGGTAATAGAAATGATGTTTTTCAAACATGGATAGAAGTTTTAGACTCTATAAAAGGTTTTCAAAAACCTCTTTTTAAAGATTTTAATGATTTTACAAAAGCTTTAGACTATGCTAGAGGGATATTAGGACCAAATTACTATATTTCTCCAGCCCTAGAACAAAACCCAGACAAAATTTCACAATACAACATCCAAAAAGACACAGACAAAGTAATATTCTGCGACCATTGCCCATCTATGATCGAAACATTCAAAGGCTAAACCTCAAAAATGAAATTCTAATGCAAGAAAATGTCAAGCACAGGAAAAAACTCCAGAAAATGGAAAGCAAATGTCAGACTAAACAAGATGTACAAACTCAGATAGAAATACAGAGTTTTCCATCCCGAAAAAAAATGGATGAGATGGGTGTGCATTTCCCAGTAAATGTTAAGAAATTCACTATATCGGATGAAGATACAGCTAGTCCGGTTTAAACGGTAGCCACTTAAGACTTATCAAATCTGTTTATGGATGTCACTTTGCCAAAAAATGAAAATGAAGAAAGTCCATCTTCTTCCCAGAATAGACAAAGACTACCACTATCTTTTATCCAAAAGCTAAAACAGAAAACTAAAAAAGCCTAGAAAACTAAAGACATAGAATTTCTCATTACCTAGACAGTAGAAAAATTACTCAAACAAAAATAGGAACAAGATAAACATATCATTAAAGACCCAAGCCCAATTCCAAGCCAGAAAAGTAGTCAAGAAAACTCAGAAGATTACCTAGAGACAATGCAATTTTCCCAAAATCCTAATGATGACGATTCTGAGATGAGTTTTGATTCTATAGCATTGCATAATTTAGGCACTTGAAAAAAAAATAATAGTAGAAATACATAAAAGTATTTTGTAGAAAATAATGTAATCAAGAGTGAAGCCTCTTTAGTCAAACTGTGAGCCCCACTTTACTCACTACAACACATATGTGGAAAAACTGTTGGGACGTGTCTAGATAAAATAAAGGGATAAGATAGATACCGGACCACAGGACAATAATGCAAAAGAAGGAGCATCATTTCACGTGATGATGGCCCAGAAGCGTACCCGACTGAGATGATATGATTCTCTTTCCCTTTGAAATCCGAAGTTTGATGTCCGAAGATCTCTATAAAAGCAAACATTATCAGTTGAGGAAGAAGCAAGAAAGAAAAAGAGCAAAGAAAGAAGACTCAAATAAGAAAATATTCATGCGAGAAATTCCTCCTCAACAAAAATCCCTAGCATAAATAAAAAGTCCTCTGTAAAAAATAAATTTTTTACTAAGTTTGAAGAAGTTATATTTCTATGAGTTTTCAGATTTTCTGAAAGGAAACTTCGCTCTGTTAATTATGTAAGTTTTCATATTTAAGATCTAGTAACTTCTCATATATGTAAATTATGTTTAAAATTTTGTTATTAATATTTTGATATGTAAAAACTGTTTGATATTTTTCTTTACCATGAATATATGTTACTTAGTATATGTGTCACGACCCAAAATGGGACCGCGACTGGTACCCACACTTACCCTCCTATGTGAGAGAACCAACCAATCTAAACCTTAACATTTCAATGTAATATCAACATAAAGTAATGCGGAAGACTTAAAACTCATTAACAAAATCAATAATCAACTTCTATAACTAAAAACTTATCATTATCCCCAAAATCTGGAAGTCATCACCATAAGAACATCTATGATCAAATTACTAAACTAAGAGTATTCTAAGAAGCTAAAAAAAATACATAAAAGCTAGTCCATGCCGGAACTTCAAGGCATCAAGACATGAAGAGGAAGATCCAGTCCAAGCTAGAAACATTAGCTAACCCTGAAGATCCGATGTGACGAAGACTGGCTAGAGTTACTGTTGAGTCGAAGATGACGGCACGTTTGCTGCACTCCACAATAAACAAGAAGAAAACATAAAAGTAGGGGTCAGTACAAAACACGGGTACTGAGTAGATATCATCGACCAACTCAAAATAGAAAACAGTATATACCAAGTAATATCATAAAATCAACTATGATACTCAACATGTAGCAACAACAAGCACTATATCATTAACAATTACCGTCAAGTTCACACATGAGGACTCAAGCCCCAATACCATACTCATTTTGGAATCATGTTCATTAGATTGAGTATATTAACATCTTTAAAGATTCATTATCTTTATTTCTCTTGTGTCGGTACGTGACACTCCGCTCCCTCATATTCATTATTCCTCTTGTGTCGGTACGTAACACTCCGATCCCCTAAATCTACGTGTCGGTTCATGACACCCGATCCCCTAAATCTACGTGTCAGTTCGTGACACCCGATCCCTTAATTCTACGTGTCGGTTTGTGACACCCGATCCCTTAATTCTACGTGTCGGTTCGTGACACCCGATTTCCTAATTCTACGTGTCGGTTCGTGACACCCGATCCCCTAATTCTACGTGTCAGTTCATGACACCCGATCCCCTAATTCTACGTGTCGGTTCGTGACACCCGATCCCCTAATCTCATTCTATCAACTCATCAAGCCTTCTCCCTTACCAAGGCATCATCAATCTCATTACTTTAGTTCATCAAGCCTTCTCCCTTACCAAGGCATCATCATCAAAAAGAGATTAGGTTTTTATCAAGATTTGGGATTCAATAACTTCATCATGCTTAATATAATCATAATTATATAATCACGTTCATGCATGCATACAATTAAGCATATAGCAGGGTTTACAATACTATTAATACATATCATTCTCTATTAAGAGTTTACTACGAAAGCATGAAAACCATAACCTACCTCCACCGAAGACTAGTGATCAAGCAAGCAAATTCCCAAAGCTTTGTTCTTCTTTCTTCCTCGTTCGACTCTCCCTCTCTCTCTTGTTCTTTCTATTTTCTTTATTCAAACCCTCTTTCTTTTACCCTAATTAGTATATAATTAAGAATAAAAGGTGACAATAATAACCCACTAATTAACTTAAGGTTACCTCTTTTAACCCCCAAGTAATTAGACTTATTAACATTAACCCTCTAACTTTATAATTAAAGTAGAAATAGTCCAAAACGTCCCTTAAAATGTGTAAAGAAATTCGACCCAGACTGGGATTTCGCAGTCTGTGACGGCCCGTCGCGCCTGCGACGGTCCGTCCTGTTGCCCGTCACAGAGTTCAGAGACTCAATTTCTCTGAAGAGTATGTGACGGTCCGTCACACCTGTGATGGTCCGTCCTGCCATTCTGTCACGAAGTTCAGAGAGTCAATTTTTTGTACCCAATTTTAGATTTTCTAAGTGTTTTGAAACGAGACCCTGCGACGGTCTGTCGTGCCCATGACGGTCCGTCGTGGGGTCCGTCGCCTCAGCCTGTTCTTCTAGAAATAAAATCTGCTGCTCAAAACGACTAAACAGGTCGTTACAATAGATACCAATTTACCCATCGTTCGTCCCCGAACGATCACAAGAAGGAAAACAAGGGAGAAAAGGAGTACCTGAATCTGTAAATAGATGTGGGTATCTTTCTCGCATATCTGCCTCCTTCTCCCAAGTTGCTTCTTCAACCGGCCGATTCTTCCATTGCACCTTGATGGATGCAATCTCCCTTGATCTCAACTTGCGAATTTCCCTATCTAGAATTGCAACAGGTTCCTCCTCATAAGACAAATTCTCGTCAAGCAGAACTGAATCCCAACGGATAATATAGTTTCCATCCCTATGGTATCTTTTCAACATAGACACATGGAATACCGGATGCACTCCGGACAGCCCTGGAGTCAAGGCTAACTCATAAGACACCTCCCCTATGCGCTTCAGAACCTCGAAGGGACCAATATACCTTGGGCTTAGTTTACCCCTTTTTCCAAACCGCATCACCCCTTTCATTGGCGAAACCTTCAACAAGACTTGTTCACCCTCCATAAACTCCAAGTCTCTAACCTTCCGATCTGCATACTCCTTCTGTCTACTTTGCACCGCTAGAAGCTTTTCTTGAATAGATTTCACTTTCTCTATTGAATCCCGCAAAAGATTAGTACCCCAAGGTCTAACCTCGAATGCATCAAACCAACCAATGGGGGACCTACATCTCCTACCATACAATGCTTCAAATGGAGCCATATCAATGCTTGAGTGATAGCTATTATTGTATGAAAACTCCGCTAAGGGTAAGAAGCTATCTCAATGGCCACCAAACTTTATCACACATGCGCGAAGCATATCCTCCAACACTTGAATCGTTCTCTCAGACTGACCATCGGTCTGAGGATGGAACGCAGTACTAAGGTCCAACCTAGTACCCAATTCCTCATGCAATGTCTTCCAAAATTTAGAAGTAAACTGCGTACCTCTATCTGATATGATGGATAGTGGAACCCCATGCAATCGAACGATTTCTGAGATATAGATCTTGGCTAACTTCTCGGCATTGTAAGTCACCTTAACCGGAATAAAATGAGCAGACTTAGTTAACCTATCAACAATCACCCAAATGGAATCAAACTTTCCCAATGTCTTTGGAAGACCAACCACGAAGTCCATTGCAATCCTTTCCCACTTCCATTCAGGAATGGGCATTCTCTGAAGTGTTCCTCCGGGCCTCTGGTGTTCATACTTTACTTGCTGACAGTTTGGACATTTGGCAATAAAATCCACAATATCACGCTTCATTCTACTCCACCAAAAGTGTTGCTTTAGGTCACGGTACATCTTGGTTGCACCCGGATGTATCAAATACTTTGAACTATGAGCCTCTGTAAGAATGGTGTTGATCAAATCATCAACAAAGGGTACACACACCCTTCCCTTAATCCTCAAAACACCTTCCTCATCGATCGTCACTTCTTTAGCCTCTCCTTGCAACACTTTATCTCGGATCCAGATCAATTTCTCATCATTAAACTGCTTTCCCTTAATCTTGTCAAGGAAGGAAGATCTTGCCTCCACACAAGCTAAAAATCCTCCCTTCTCATTTACTTCTAATCTCATAAGGTCGTTAGCCAGAATCTGAACTTCTCTAGCCAATGGGCGTCTAGAAGCTTGCAAGTGAGCTAGACTTCCCATGCTTCCCGCCTTTCTACTTAAAGCATCCGCTACAACATTCGCCTTCCCCGGATGATACAAAATAGTGATGTCGTAGTCCTTCAGTAGTTCCATCCATCTCCTCTGTCTCAAGTTCAAGTCTTTCTGAGTAAAGACATACTATAGGCTACGATGATCTGTATAGACCTCACACTTAACCCCATATAAATAGTGTCTCCATTGCTTTAATGCAAAGACTACCGCAGCCAATTCCAAATCATGAGTTGGATAGTTACGTTCATGCACTTTTAATTGTCTTGAAGCATAAGCAATCACACTCTTCTCTTGCATTAGCACTGCACCCAAACCCGAATAGAATGCATCACAATAGACAATGAAATTCTTACCTTCCATGGCAAGGTGAGAATTGGTGCAGTAGTCAATAGAGTCTTGAGCTTCTGAAAGCTTTCCTCACACTCATCCGACCATACAAATGGAACATTTTGCTTAGTCAAGTTCGTCAGTTGGGAAGCAATAGAAGAGAATCCCTTGACAAATCTGCGGTAGTAGCTAGCTAACCCAACAAAGCTCCTTATTTCTGACACATTAGTAGGTCTTACCCAATTCTTCACTGTCTCAATCTTAGAAGGATCCACCATCACTCCATCCTTAGAAATCACGTGCCCCAAGAAGGACACTGCATCTAGCCAAAACTCACACTTAGAGAACTTGGCATAAAGCTTTTTCTCCCTCAACATTTCCAATACCATTCTCAAATGCTCCTCATGTTCCTCCTTACTTTTAGAGTATATCAGTATATCATCAATAAATACGATCACAAAGAGATCCAAATATGGCTTAAAAATCCCGTTCATCAAACACATGAACGCAGCAGGGGCATTCGTAAGACCAAAAGACATCACTACAAATTCGTAATGCCCATACCTGGTTCTAAAAGCAGTCTTTGGCACATCTGTTGCCCGTATTTTCAATTGATGATAACCGGATCTCAAGTCAATCTTAGAGAAGACACAAGCACCTTGTAACTGATCGAACAAGTCATTAATGCGAGGAAGAGGATACTTGTTCTTTATGGTTACCTTGTTCAACTGCCGGTAGTCTATGCACATCCGAAAACTCTCATCCTTCTTCTTTACAAACAAAACCGGAGCACCCCAAGGAGATGCACTTGGTCTAATGAAGCCTTTGTTCAATAACTCTTGAAGTTGTGCCTTTAACTCTCTTAACTCCGCGGGAGCCATTCTATAAGGGGGTATAGAAATGGGGCGAGTACCCGGTTCAAGATCAATACAGAAGTCAATATCCCTATCTGGTGGCATACCAGGAAGATCTGCAGGGAACACATCCAGAAACTCACGGACCACTGAAACCGACTCAATCGAAGGTACTTGGGTAGTGTCATCCTTGAGATGTGCCAAGAAAGCTAAACACCCTTTACTAACCATTTTCTTAGCACGAAGAAAGGAGATGATACGCACCGGATTGGAAGTGTAGTCACCCTCCCACACTAAAGGATCTGTCCCAGGCTTGGCTAACGTCACAGTTTTAGCATTACAATCCAAGATCGCAAATTGCGGAGAAAGCCAAGTCATACCTAGAATTACATCAAAATCAACCATTTCTAAGATAACCAAATCTACATAAGTGTTGATCCCCACAAAGTTCACCAAACAAGACCTATATACCTTTTCAACTACCACAGACTTACCCACCGAAGTAGAAACACGAATAGGCATATCAAGTAATTCACAATGTAAATTTAGACCATTAGCAAATGAGGAAGATACATAAGAAAATGTGGATCCAGGATCAAACAATACAGAAGCCATGCAATCACAAACCAGAAGATTACCTGTGATGACAGCATCTGAGGTCTCCGCTTCCGACCGCCCAGGGAAAGCATAACAATGGGCCCTTTCGTTTGTTTGTCCGTTGCCCCTACCATGTTGTGATGTAGTGGCTCCAGTTTGCCCATCACCCCGACCGCTTTGGTGACCACCATTACCTCGACCACCGCGTCCTCCAGAATAATGGTCTCTACCATGACCACCTCTACCTCTAGCTATTGGGGGTCTATAACTCTGTTTGGGACAATTCCTCCTAATATGTCCAGTCTCTCCACATCCATAACACTCTATAGAGTCAAGCATGGGTCTCTCAGAGAAGTGTTGACCGGTCTGAGGTGGACCCCCAACTACAGTCTGTAGTGAAGACTGAATAGGTCGAACTGAGTAACCTCCGGAACCCTGTCCTCTAGAGTAAGAACCATTAAATTCTCCTCCCTTTCGTAACCTCTTTGATGTCGATGCCATGGTGAATTCATCTGGCTTCACTTCTTCCACCTCTACCACGAAATCTACCACTTCTTGGAAGGATTTTTCCGTAGCCGCTACCTGTAAGGCTGAAATCCGCAACTCTGACCTCAACCCCTTCACAAAACGACGAATCCGCTCTTGTGGACTGAAACAAAGTTGGGTGGCATATCTGGATAGTGCACGAAACTTAGCCTCATATGCATTGGCTGACATCCTACCTTTCTCTAGGCTCAAGAACTCATCCCTTTTCCTATCCCTCAAAGTCCGGGGGATATACTTCTCCATAAACAAGCTAGAGAATGAGGCCCAAGTCATAGGTGGTGCCTCCGTTGGTTGACACTCAACATGTGACCGCCACCATATTTTGGCGTTCCCTTGAAACTGATAACTCACGAACTCAACACCAAACCGTTCTACTATACCCATCTTGTGTAGTAGCTCATGACAGTCAACCAGGAAACCGTAAGCATCCTTAGATTCAGCACCCTTGAAGACTGGAGGTTTCAATTTCAAGAACTTACTGAAAAGTTCATGCTGATCATTTGTCATTATAGGCCCAGTAGTCAGACGTGGAAACGTGCCTATGTCCAATGAGGCATCCATACGAGGAGTCATAGTGGCTGCATGTTGTACCTCTGAAACCGGAGGTGCTGGTGCAGAAAACACTGGAGGTGCCTGACCTTGATCAGACAACCCACTGAGATAGGCGAGAACCTGATTGATCATCTCTGGGGTAGGTTGGGGTGGCAATCCCTCATTCTGCACTTGTTCATTTTCCCCATCCTCCCCTTCTCTTATTACTTCCTCAGTCGGTGGAGGAGTCACTGCCCTAGTATCAGATGGCTAGGTGCTCGTCCTCTTCCCCTAGAGGACGTCCTCCCACGACCTCTACCACGGCCTCTTGCCGCTGCTCTTCCTCGAGCTACAGCCCCAGTGGCTGGCTCAGACGCACCCTGTCCCGCTGGTGCTGGTGTTGGTGTTGGCGTACTCGTTGCTCTAGTTCTAACCATCTGCGAAATAGAGTGAAGATGATCAGATACCAATTTGTATCACCTAGATACCAATTGGACCCAAGTAATAGCACGAAAGAAAGAAAGAAGAATGGAATTTTCCTAAAGTCTTATAGCCTCTCAAAGAAAAGTAAAGGCGTCTCCTTACCGTTCCTTAAGACTCTACCAGACTCGTTCTTGTGTGATGAGACCAACGAACCTAATGTTCTGATACCAAGTTTATCACGACCCAAAATCGGACCGCGACTAGCACCCACACTTACCCTCCTATGTGAGCGAACCAACCAATCTAAACCTTAACATTTCAATGTAATATCAACATAAAGTAATGCGGAAGACTTAAAACTCATTAACAAAATCAATAATCAACTTCTATAACTCAAAACTTATCATTATCCCCAAAATCTGGAAGTCATCACCACAAGAACATCTATGATCAAATTACTAAACTAAGAGTATTCTAAGAAGCTAAAAAAAATACATAAAAGCTAGTCCATGCCGGGACTTCAAGGCATCAAGACATGAAGAGGAAGATCCAGTCCAAGCTAGAAGCATTAGCTAACCCTGAAGATCCGATGTGACGAAGACTGACTAGAGTTACTGTTGAGTCGAAGATGACGGCACGTTTGCTGCACTCCACAATAAACAAGAAGAAAACATAAAAGTAGGGGTCAGTACAAAACAGGGGTACTGAGTAGATATCATTGGCCAACTCAAAATAGAAAACAGTATATACCAAGTAATATCATAAAATCAACTATGATACTCAACATGTAGCAACAACAAGCACTATATCATTAACAATTACCGTCAAGTTCACACATGAGGACTCAAGCCCCAATACCCTACTCATTTGGGAATCATGTTCATTAGATTGAGTATATTAACATATTTAAAGATTCATTATCTTTATTTCTCTTGTGTCGGTACGTGACACTCCGCTCCCTCATATTCATTATTCCTCTTGTGTCGGTACGTGACACTCCGATCCCCTAAATCTACGTGTCGGTTTGTGACACCCGATCCCCTAAATCTACGTGTCGATTTGTGACACCCGATCCCCTAATTCTACGTGTCGGTTCGTGACACTCGATCCCCTAATTCTACGTGTCAGTTCGTGACACCCGATCCCCTAATTCTACGTGTCGGTTCGTGACACCCGATCCCCTAATCTCATTCTATCAACTCATCAAGCCTTCTCCCTTACCAAGGCATCATCAATCTCATTACTTTAGTTCATCAAGCCTTCTCCCTTACCAAGGCATCATCATCAAAAAGAGATTAGGTTTTTATCAAGATTTGGGATTCAATAACTTCATCATGCTTAATATAATCACAATTATATAATCACGTTCATGCATGCATACAATTAAGCACATAGCAGGGTTTACAATACTATCAATACATATCATTCTCTATTAAGAGTTTACTACGAAAGCATGAAAACCATAACCTACCTCCACCGAAGACTAGTGATCAAGCAAGCAAATTCCCAAAGCTTTGTTCTTCTTTCTTCCTCGTTCGACTCTCCCTCTCTCTCTTGTTCTTTCTATTTTCTTTATTCAAACCCTCTTTATTTTACCCTAATTAGTATATAATTAAGAATAAAAGGTGACAATAATAACCCACTAATTAACTTAAGGTTACCTCTTTTAACCCCCAAGTAATTAGACTTATTAACATTAACCCTCTAACTTTAGAATTAAAGTAGAAATAGTCCAAAACGTCCCTTAAAACGTGTAAAGAAATCCGACCCAGACTGGGATTTCGCAGTCTGTGACGGCCCGTCGCGCCTGCGACGGTCCGTCCTGCTGCCCGTCACAGAGTTCAGAGACTCAATTTCTCTGAAGAGTATGTGACGGTCCGTCACACCTGTGACGGTCCGTCCTGCCATTCCGTCACGAAGTTCAGAGAGTCGATTTTCAGTACCCAATTTCAGATTTTCTAAGTGTTTTGAAACGAGACCCTGCGACGGTCCGTCGTGCCCATGACGGTCCGTCGTGGGGTCCGTCGCCTCAGCCTGTTTTTCTAGAAATAAAATCTGCTGCTCAAAACGACTAAACAGGTCGTTACAATATGGTTAGTCTCTTAGCCTCTTAAAAGCATCGATAGATTAATGTGTAAATTTCTAAGAAACTGACAGGTCATGTTGAATGTTCTTAAGATAAAACTATGAATGACCATATCCAGGGTGTGGTTAAAGAAGACTGCAATTAGAAACAAAAGCAAAGAGAAAGAGACGAACAATAATAATAGATTCATGAATGGACATAGCTCATAAAAAAATAATTAAAAATATATATAAAAAAGAAAAAGAAAAAAGGGAAGACTACTAGAAACTTATACTGATAACTACATAAAGAACAAGGGAGTGAAGAAGTAATGAGTAGGACTTCACAACAAAAAGTTTTATCGAATATTAACAAATCTGAAATAACCCCAACAACTATATTGGTGTCACTACTAGAAACTTATACTGATAACTACATAAAGAACAAGGGAGTGAAGGATTACTGAGTAGGACTTTACAACAAAAAGTTTTATCAAATATTTAACAAATCTGAAATATATATATATATATATATATATATATATATATATATATATATATATATATATATATATATATATATATATATATATATATATATAGGGAGTGCATACATAATGTGTAGTTATTAAATTAAATACGGAAAAGGATCATATTTGTCCTTGAACTCTCAGGAAATGATCATATTTATTCTTTGTTATACTTTATATATATATATATATATATATATATATATATATATATATATATATGTCTATCCTTACCATCCAACTTTAAGCATATATTTGTACAATTAAGTATCGTGTCATCATTTTTATTAATCTACGTGGCGTCTACATGACATCTACGTTGTTCCATGTGTATGTATTTTTATTATAAAATTTGATTTTCTATTTCGATTCTATCCGACCCTTTAATAAAATTCGCCTATTAACCCGATTTCAGTTCCCATCAATTCACATTAATTTAGCCATCAGAACATGATAATACAGAGACAACAACCTTCAACTTTCTTTCAGTAGCTTTACAAGATCTCAGAAAAAACAAAATTTTACCAAAGCATCCACAAAAAGATTGTTTTGACAAGATCTTGTAGGTTGTTGATTTTCATAATTTTTTCAACTGCTAACTCTTCACAACAAATATGTTGTTGTCCAAGAGCATCGGTCCTGGAATGAATTCAGAGAGTAATTCATGGGACAATTTTCTTAAATACCTCATTCATATGGATCCAAAACATTTAGATAACATAAATTAAATTAGTGCACGAAAAAAATAATAGAATGACTTTTCTCTATTATATGAAGTGTCACAAGAATGACGAGTACAGAAATTAGAATTAATGGATATTGAAATCTGGTTAATGAGTCTATATTTTAGTTGGATCGAATTTTACTAAATGGATAGTATTGAGTACTAAATATATGATAAAATTTTATAATAAAATAATAACATGAAGCCACATAGGTGCTATGTAGGCGCCACATAGACTAATGAAAATGATGGTACAATACTTAATTGTACAAGATTAAATATATGCCTAAAATTGAATGATAAGAATAAATATATTTTTAAAAAAATGACGGTACAATACTTAATTGACTCTTTTTCCGAATTAAACAGGGTAGAATTGTATTTTCGGAGCTGGATAAGTCTTATCATTAGACTGCTCCTCTCTGTTGCCAAACATTCCGATTAGATGACAATTACCGTGTACACCCCTGCGCATGTTACCACCAGCGTCTTAAATTCCCGGCTCCTCCGCTCTCCGCCACGACGGACATTGTCGACGGCGAGATATCACCGCAATTTTTGCTTAACTTGCGTGTTAATACCGGAGACAAGGCGGGAAAGCAGACGATTGGTCAACATAGCCCTTGGGGTCTTGCTTCAATGGCTAGCTCTACCTAACGGTGATTCCCTTCATTCTAGCAATGCTAACCTGCGCCACTGTTTAATGCAGTGCGCCTTACTAATTACATTTGTAATCATCTGCTCATGTCTAAAGCGACTTTTGGCTGCCATAGGTTATCATACAAGTGAGATAGTGATCGAAATTGGTATTATATATGCAAAAATGAAATTGTAGTTATATTCATTGCTCTCTGTGTGTCTAATTTTCTTGTCCTTCTGAAAATTTGTTTTGGATTAATGGAAAATTTTACAAGCGACTTAAGAAAGTTGTGTTGGAACTTTTTCATTTGCAGATGCAGTAGGAGCTAGCCCTTTTGACAAGTATGTGAAAAGGTGAGCACAAAAGTTGTGGGTATTTGTAATAGGTTACCTATATAGTTTTTATATAGTTGATGCTCTAATCCCATCTTGATGTCTATTGCTAAAAGTGAAGTGTCCAGTTCTGTATTCAGTAGCCAAAGCATTGTTAAAGTCCCTACATAGATGAGCTGCTTGGATAGAAAGAAACCTCAGGTGCCATCAGAACAAGAGCAACAATATCCAGAAGATGAAGATGAAGTGCTTAGTTCTGTTTCATTTTTGGTGTAAACAGGAGTATAGGGAAGATCTAGAATCAATTATGGATGTCTTAAGATCTTTGTAAGTTTTTGTTAAAATGGTTGAAGATCTTCTGGATACTCCTCCTCAATTGTAATTAGGAAACCTGTAACTTGTTGTGGTAGGATTCTGTTCTTTTAGAAACAGAATACAAGTTGTTACCTTCTTAAAAAAAAAAAAGGTCCTCACATACCAAGCCTTCTAGACATCACTCCCAATTTGAATTATGTCCCTCCACAACTCCTCTCTATTCTGACTTCCTTTCTTGGCATAGAAAATAGTTAGGTAGATTGAAAAAGTATCATTTGCAACAGACACTAGAATGAGTAAAGAAGAGACATTTGGTTTCTAGGTGTTTTCTCTGTATGGTGACTGAGGAGACAAACAAGCAGCTTTTTTTGCACTGCAAGTACACTGCTCAGTTGTGGAATTTGTTTCTCAACATACTGGCTATAGCTAGGCCATTCCTGAGCATACACCAGACCTTCTTAGTTGCTGGATCAGAAGAGGGGGAAGTAAGAGTCAAAGAGATGGTGGAGATTGATTCCCTCATGTATATGGTGGTCAGTATGGAGGGTGAGAAATGCCAGATGTTTCAAAGATAGGTCCAATCCCATTCATAAAGTCAAATGGAATTGTGTTGTATCTTTACTCTTTTGGTGTAAACAATTATGTATAGAGGATACTGATCAGATTATAGATCTGATAGGGAGTCTGTAATTTAACTTTTTGGTGGTGGCCAGCATATCCTTAATGCTGAAGAATACAAACTTACCTATTTCGAAAAAAGAAAAGAAAAAAGAAGAGTATATTGTTGATGAACCACCAGTACCTACACTTGTATATGAGCCCTCCATAGTAGTCATACCCTACCATGAAAAGCCATAGGGTAGTTGAGACAATGTTTGCAGTCAGTATATTCCCAGACTTTTGCATTTTAGTTCTACTTTCAATAACTCCCATAATTTCTATCTTTTATCTTTTCTTCTGCAGAAAGAGCTTCAACTCTTCTCTTTCAAAGGTTGGCTAAGCTTTCTTATGTTCCATATGGAGATAATCACTGAGGGAGATGGGTATCCCTCGGGTCTCCAGTGTGAGTGATCCTCACATCTTGAAGAGCTTCATAGCCATTTGCAACCTTCACATTTCACATGCTCCTCTATTTGTAGAACTTTAGGAGGCTACACCTTTTTTTTCCAGTTATATCTAGGTTGTTTAGGTTTTCGGTTCCTGGGCCTCTTCTTGTTGACTTCCTGGGACTTAGGCTCTTCCTGTGCTTCCACTTCAGAATCCATCATGCTTCAACTTTTTGGACAAATGTCATACACTTTGAACAAAGTTTTGGATGCCAATTATACTCAATTATGAAAAGATCCAGTTGGTATCATTACTTCAATAGACTCCAAGAGTGGCCATGATCAGCTTCAACTAGTACTCTAGCGTATGATTTTCGTGCCATTGAAGCAGTGAACCTGTCAGTGAGAGGGGTTTCCCAGTGTCACTCGCAACCTTACTCAATACTTCATCAGACCAATAGGCCACCGGAATTCATGGTAGCGTGATCCAAAGGGGGATTTTTCTTTGAACATGTAACATGTTTGTGTATTAATAACAAACTACACAAATGGTGTGTAATCACCCATATTTACATCTAGATGAGCAAAAAAATAAGCTCCCTAATCTTCTCATTAGGAATCTAGTACATCATATATTGATTCTAACTCTTCCACTAAGCTATGTTTACACCAAAAAAAGAAAAGCCCTTAACATTTTATCTTTAGTATCTGAATCCTAATGGCTGTCTTCAAAACACACTTGGTTTCTTTCTTTCCACTCAGTCCACCAAATGCAAGCTGGGAAATTTTCCATCTCTCTTTCTAGTTGGAGGGATTGGTATCACTAACTCAACATTTCAGTACCTCAGATACTCTTCCCAGCATAGTCCAGCTAATGCCTCTCAAGTTAATAAAAATCTTCCACAACTGATCAGTCCAGCTGCAATGAAGAAAGAGATATGAGAGATTGTCTCTGCTTCCTTACCGCATAGGAAACACCTTGAGCAAAAATTGGAACCTATCCTCATGAGTTTATGTTGTGTGAGTACAACTTCTCTTGCTAGTAACCAAGAGAAGCATGCAACTTTGTGGGGGATCTCAACCCTCCAGATGATCTTCCCAGTCCAAGTCCCACTCTAATTGTTTGAGGTTGTGAATACTCTGTATGCTGCTTTCACTGTAAATTTGTTCTGCTTATTTCTTAGCCATATCAAGCAATCTACCTCAGTTGATGTTCTTTTGAGCTGTTCAAAAGTTCTGAAAAAGCTTGCTAGCCTATCGATTTCCCAATCATTTAAAGTCTTCTGAAACTCAACTGCCACTCCTCTTCACCCCTATACAACACACCTTACCATCCTTAGAGCTAGGAGGAACATAGGATAGTGTCTTATCTTCCTTCACACTCCTATGCCCTAATCTTTTTTCTCCGCCAGATGAAGTACCAGCTTCAGAGAATTGTAGCTAGCAGGCTGCCAGTTGAGTACCGTTTGTTCACCCCCATATGGCTCCAGATGGATAGAGGATGAAGAGTTGGAGTCCTCTCCTTTATCCTGAACAATTAATGAAATCATACTGGGATTAAGCTTCCAAACTTTATTGATTGCATTCTACAACTCATTCCATCCTCCGATGTGACCAATTTCTCTCTGATTGTGCATCTTTACCAGAATGTAACTGTCTTTGTTCCCTTCGTCTCTTTGTCCACGTCATCGGGGTTGGTCCTTTACCTTGTCTTCAGCATGGTCCTTCTCTCTTTTCTGAGGATACCTCTCCGGCGGGTTGATCTTCACAAAACTTACTTTTTAATTGTACCCTGTCGCATAGTGTCCATTCCTCACCATGCCATGTGCGTTAGTCAGTTCCAGCCCAATAGAGTTATATGGTTTTATTTAATAATAATAAATTTGATATGGTTTTATTTAATAATAATAAATTTGATGATGTATTTAATGACTTGAGTTTGCACTTGGGTCTTTTTTTTATTGGAGTAGTTTGCACTAGGAATATTTTAGTGAAAATAATAAAAAAGAAGGTATCTTTTTAGTATGATAATGAAAGAGGCGAAGCATCGATAGTGATTTTATTTAGTTCAAGCAAGTTTTCCCTGGTTTAATTTAGCCCGCAATTTAAATGAAGTTAATTTATTTTTTTTCTTCTGTGCCCCTCTCAATTCTCAAGTCAAATTTATCTTGGGCAATCTGTTCTGTGAAGTAAACTAATTTCCCAAGTGGCGTTGACTATTTAAAATGTGCTAAGCTTTGGGTTCAAAGCATTGTTGCCTGCTAGCAAAGATGAAACTTGTATGTGGCAAAATTTTGTCCCCACATCAGAAAAAAAACAGTTTTTGTTTTTTCCTCAAGTGAATTACAGGATTGCCAACTTTTGTATTTTCACAACTATTGGTATTCATGTCAGAACATAGGCTCAAATAGCTTGTATAACTTAGTGATGTCAGGTGACTCTGTGCCATAATGTTCCGCAATCTTCATTAATTTCCATCACCCTGCCATCCTAACTTCACATCTGCCAATCTGCTTTACTTAGCTACCGTGATTGGTAAAATTATCTTTTGCTCAAGTCATTGTCATATGTGTTCTCACTTTAGTTTATAAGCCTGCGATACATTGCGATTTTGTTTAGTCTTTAAATTGAGTTGTCGTGTTCATTTTATTATTTTAATTTTTTGTTTTGATAACTAGGAAACAGCTTGATCCACTGGAGGCTTATGTACCAGCTGTGCTGCTAGCTGGGGTGCAGATTAAGGAATTAGGTGACATTCGTTTCCCACTTTCACTTTTTTCATTTCCTAGTGTGAAAAACTTTTAGAAAATATCCTCCAATCATATGTTATCGCTCCTTAGTTATCCAATAGTTACAACAGTAATTCTTTCTTTTCAGTAGTAGTTAATTTTCTGTAATAGTACTGTTATTTTCATGTAATAGTGCAGTTTTTTATTTCAGTTAAGTTAGGAAGTCATGTCCTAGTTTGTAGAGGTAGTTATTTTGTAAGTGTTGTACTTAAACTATTGTGTGTCTGAGGAAATGAAAAAACAGAAATTTACTAAGTCTTTGAGTACTTCAAACTCAAGAGATTGCAGGTTCTCTCTAACGAACCAACGCCATAGGTCGTAGGAAGAAAACATTCGGTTTCATACTACAGTGCCCCATAACCAGATCCATATCAGGGGACCATAACATCATGCTGCAATCAGTGTGTCTATTTAGATCGAGTATTTCAATGATCTTTAAAGCAATACAGAGATATACTAGATTTAAAGGAGTAACAATGGATAGACACCCGAAGTTGGCACCACGGTCAGATAGACACTTTAAATGTGCCAGTGATCATTAGACACCTTTTCTTGATAGAAATTTGTATCATGAACATCTATCTGCGAGATCACCCGCTTGAGACTCACTCTTTGCTGATATCAGATGGTCAAATGAAATAATGACATCTGTAATCTATTTTTTTTAATAAAAATAGAATTAGAATAACTTATAAAATACAAATTTTATTTATTTACCTATACCATAAGATGGTAGATTTCCTAGGATCAATGTAATTATGGTTTTAGCTTGTAACTTTTTGGAGGTAGCCAGCATACCCTTAATGCTGAAGAATACAACTTTAACTTTATCAAAAAAAAAAAAACTATACTATAAGATGGAGTTTACATGCCAAAGCAGGCAGTGGGTCAACATGTCTACTTTGGCATGTAAGGTAGTTAGGTGATTTTAAATAAAATTAAATAACATGATTGGCTTAAAAACAAGTTAGAAACTTAAATGATAATGTCACTAAAACACAGGTGGTTAGAGAATCTTGAAAAAGGTAACGTTTGGCAGCTACTGAGATGCATTTGGCGGAGCTCAAATTCATTTAGGTGATTTCAAAAAAATTCTTGAGTTATTTGTTTGTATTTTTTTTAATTTGTTATATATTTGAAAATTGTGTATTATAAGAGGGAGTTTGCATGCCAAAGCAGGCAGCAGGTCAACATGTCTTCTTTGACATGTAAAGTTAGCTGGGTTATTTTAAATAAGATTTAATAACATGACTGGCTATAAAACAAGGTAGAAACTTAAATTACAATGACACTAAAACACATGTGGTTACATAATATTGAAAGGGGTAACTTTTGGCAGGTACTGAGACGCATTTGGTGGAGCTTAAATCCATTCAGGTGTTCTTAAAAGAATTCTTGACTTATTTGTTTGTATTTTTTTAATTAGCTAAATATTTAAAAATTTTCATAAAAAATATCATTAATCAGAATAATTAGCAACTTATAATATTTAAAAGACAAAAAATCGAATTGACTCTCGAATTCTATTAGTGCCACATAAATTGGAGAAGAGGAAGTAACATGTATTATCTGAAAATTAAGCTAAAAGTACTATCAATCTCAATAATTAATAATTCAAAATATTTAAAAATCATATAACAATTTAGTTGACTCTCCTAATTCCATCCATGCAGTATAAAATTGAGATAAATAGAGTAACACATATTGAGCATGTGTTTGCACGGGCTCTCCAGTAAATATGAGAAAAGCACTCTGTTCCTCTAATTTCTTTCATCAAATGTTTCAGAACTGAACCTCCGATCCCCCCCCCCCCCCCCCTTTTTTTTTTTTAAGTTGTATTCTTCAGCATTAAGGTATGCTGGCTACCTCCAAAAAATTACAAGCTAAAACCATAATTACATTGATCCTAGGAAATCTACCAACTGTTCTGCTACTTCTATACCTTCTTCTTTACACCAAAAAATCAACATGTTAATGCGATTTTCTTTAACTTTCTGCATAGTGTTAGTAATATTCTCATGACACCTAAGATCTCTTTCTCTCCAAATAGTCCACCAGACACAAGCTGGTACTATAGACCACCATTTGTTTTATGTCTTGCTCCCCCCCCCCCCCCCTCATCCAGCAGCTCAAAAGATCAGCAGTATGTTCTGGCATCACCCAAGGCTCTTGAGAAATGCTGTAGACCATGCGCCACACCTGAACAGTAACCCTACAGTGTAGAAATAAGTGGTTGTTCGTTTCTTCCTTCTCATGACAAAAAAAACATTTGGAGACAATCTGGAAGCCTCTTTTTCTGAGTTTCTCCTGAGTGAGACATGCCCTTCTGGTGACCAACCAGGTGAAACATTTTACCCTGGTTGGAGTGTTGCCCTCCCATATTTGTTTCCATGGACCATGAATTCCCCCAGAGTGAGTCATGACCTCTCTCCTATACAGTCTACGTACAGAGAACTTGCCATCAGAGTCATGTTTCCATCTTATACCATCTGCTTCCGTAGTAAGGCCCGTGAATTCACCCAATTTGAGTAGCAGTTCAGCAATTCTATCCACTTCCCAATCGTTTAGATTTCTCCTGAAGGTGAGGTTCCATCCCTGACGGGACCAAATCTCAGAAATTTTAGCCTCAGGATTGGTGCAGAACGAGAAGAGATCAGGGAAAACCGTGTTTAGACAGTCTTGTCCAATCCACTTGTCCCTCCCAAAAAATACTTTGTTGCCCTCTCCCACCTTGACCACCAAATTCTTCTTTAGACTATCCCATAAATTTCTGATTGATCTCCAAACTGATACCCCATATGTGCTATCTACTACATTAGACATCCACTCCTCGGTCTGCCCATACTTGTTGAGAATTGCTCTTCTCCATAATGCCTGATCTTCAACCACAAATCTCCAAAGCCATTTAGAAAGTAGACTTTTGTTCTGGACCCTCAGATTTTTTATGCCAAGACCCCCTGTCTTCTTGCTTAGTAAGGCTGTCTGCCATTTAACTGAAGTGTATTTTTTCTTCTTCTTTGTTCCCCGACCATAGGAAATCCCGCCTCAATTTATCCAACCTCTCTTCTACCTTTGCTGGTAGAGGGAAAGGAGACATAACATATGTAGGCAACACATCTAGGACCGAATAGATCAGAGTGACTCTTCCTCCCAGAGATAGATAGTTTGTCTTCCAATTAGCCAACCTCTTCTCTGTCTTCTCAATGATTCAATCCCAAATCACCAGCTCCTTATGATTATTCCCCAAAGGCATTCCCAACATCTGAATATTTGCCACTTCCTTGACTTGGAAGATGCTGCTTTTCGCCCAGTTCACAGCCAGTCCGGAGACGGCCTCAAAAATCACCAAAACAACTTTAATGTAACTAACTTGTTCAGCCTTTGCATCGCAAAATATTAGTGTGTCATCTGCATATAAAAGGTGACTTATCTGCAAATTGAGTCCTGACTGATTACTAATGTTGAAACCCTTTATCCAGTCCTTCTGATTGGCCGCTCTAATCATACTGTTAAGACCCTCCATAGCTAAAATAAAAAGGAATAGGGAGAGAGGGTCTCCCTGTCGTAAACCTCTCTCAGAAGGAAAAAAACCAGCAGGTTCTCCATTAACAAGTATGGAGAACCTGACAGTTTTGATGCAAAATCCTATCCATTTAAGCCATTTGTCTCAAACCCCATCTGCCTCAGTATATTAAGTAGAAACTCCCAATTGACATGATCATATGCCTTTTCTACATCAAGCTTGCACATGATTCCTGGGATCTCTCCTTTAATCCTCGAGTCTACACATTCACTTGCTATTAACGCGGCATCCATAATTTGTCTTCCTTGAATGAAGGCCATTTGGTGATTATTCACTAATTTGCTTATCACTTTCTTTAATCTCTCTGCCAACAGCTTGCCAAAAACCTTGTAAACTCCACTAATGAGACTGATGGGTCTGAAATCCCTAAGTTCCAAAGCTCCTGTCTTTTTTGGGATTAGAGCCACATAGGTGACGTTGAGACTCTTCTCTATTTCATGTCTTTCATCAAATTGTGTCACTGCATTCATGAAGTCTGCCTTCAGTATCTCCCAGAAGTTTTGGAAAAAACTCATCGGAAAGCCATCTGGTCCGGGGGCCTTATCACTAGTACATGCTTTTATGCAATTTAAAACTTCCTCTTCCTCAAATTGCCTCTGCAGCCATACATTTTCCTCTTGTGTAATGCTTTCTGCTCCCTGTACTTTAATTTCTGGCCTCCATTGTTCTGTTTCTCTGTAAAGATTTTGATAGTAACTGATTATGGTTCCTATAATTTCTTCTGAATCTGTTACTGTAACCCCTTCAACCATCAGCTTATCTTATCAATGGTGTTGAATCTTTTATGAGCTGTAGCCATCCTGTGAAAATACTTGGTATTTCTGTCTCCGTGTTTGAGCCAGTGTATTCTTTCGATCCCTCTCCCCTTTTTCTTTCTACACCTGTCGTTATCCTCTCCCTCTTTTTCTTTGAACACCCCCCCCCCCTCTTCCTCTTCTTCTTCCCCACCCTTCCTCCTCTACACCTTCCACCTTTCCCTTCCCCGCTCCTCCTTCAACAAATCTGTCAAAACTGTTGCGGGTCAGAATCTCTCTCAAAATTCTGAAATGTTGTTTTTTTAAAAAAATTGTAGAATTATCAAATGTTCTCAGAGTTAATTGAGCATTCATGTTTTTTCTTAAATTTTGATATCGGAAACATTATGCACTCTTCAAATAAATTATAGATTTTAAGTTGTACTTCATGTGAAATTAGTTGGTTTTTGAGTCATTATGATTGAAGTCCATCCTGTGCACTGCTTCAGTATGTTGTAATGTTAAAGCAATTCACTCTTATTATACAAGATGTTGTCGTATCAGTTCATATTTTTTCAGTTGGTTGTGGTGGTATATGGTGGAGGTGGGCAGAGGGTGGTGGAAAAAGTTGGAGTTAGAATAGGTCACTTCCATAATGTGTTGCCTCTTCTTTTTTTTTTTTGAGAAGGTAACGATTTGTATTATAAACCAATACTTATGTAGTACTGAAAGCCCCTTTACAAAAACGTATGAAATTCTAGGAACAAAAACAGCAAGCCTAGCATGATTCTAATACTTTTCTTTTTTTTGAAATAGATGATTCTAGTACTTCAAGGATTGCTTCTGCATCTACAGGGGAACTCTTTGTACACCAAAAACATAACAAAATACAATCTGTTTTGATCATCTGTAGGGATCTATCCTCAAAGCTTCTAGCATTCCTTTCTCTCCAAATGGTCCACCAGATGCATGCTGGAATTGTCCTCCAATAATTTCTGTTCTTTGCCTCAATTCCTGCATCCTCCCATCTTGAGAGAGTGTCAACAATCGTGCTAGGCATTGGTTATCCAGATTTGTCTCCAGGCCAATTGAGGGTTAGAGGAGTCCTGATCATGACCTTGTAACCTGAGCTCACTTTGAATCTTCCTTTGTTGTGCTCTGTCCACCGTAGGCAGTCCTCCCCTTCCTTCAAACCTTGAAATGATTCCAACCTTTTAAAGAATTCAACTAATCTACAAACTTCCCATTCATTTAAATTCCTTCTGATAGTTAGATCCCAACCTTGGGGAGACCACATTTCAGCCACTGTTCTGTCTTTATGCAGTGCTAAGTCAAAGATGTTGGGGAAGATCTCTGACAAATTTTGATTACCAAGCCATCTATCTTTCCAGAATTGTGTCCTGACACCATTGTGTACTGTTATAGTAGTATGATTCCTTAGGAAAGGCCACCAGTTCCTAATTGATCTCCAAACAGTAACACCATAGGGATTGGTTGCTTCCTTGGTGACCCATGAATCCATCTCTCCGTACTTCACTTTAATCACCTTGTTCCACATTGAGTGTGGTTCATGAGCATATCTCCACAACCATTTCAGCTTTAGAGCCTTCCTTTGGTTCTTCAATTTTTTTATGCCTAATCCTCGTTTTTTTCCTGTGATCATAAATCTCCATTTTACCAGATGGTATCCCTTTCTTTTCTTGTTTCCTTGCCAGAAAAAATCCTTTCTTAGTTTATCCAATCTCTATACTACTCCTACTCCTGCAGGTATTGGAAACAAAGTTAGCATGTACGTAGGAAGGGCATCCAAGACTGCATTTATCAGAGTGAGCCTGCCCCTTTTGATAAATATTGTGCTTTCAATCTGACTAACTTCTTCTCACATCTCTCCAAGACAGAATTTTTTAATTTCTTTGTACTGTGATTTTGCTCCCAATGGCATCCCAGGTAGATAGCAGGTAGTGCTCCCACCTCGCCTTCTAGCACTGAGGCCAAGAGCTCCATATTGGAGACCATGTTTATGGGATATAAATGGATCTTTCCCCATTGATGTGAAGACCTGACATACCTTCAAAAAGCACCAGAATTACCCTAGGGTATCTTAGTTGTTCCTCATCTGCATCACAAAAAATCAAAGTGTCATCTGCATATTTGTGTAACCTCCAAACTCTTCTCATTGTTTGTGGACACTTCAAATCCCGCGATCCACCTATTTGTTTTAGCTGTCTTGATCATGTTATTAAGTCCCTCCATGGCACGAATAAAGAGGAATGAAGATAAAGGATCCCCTTGTCTGATTCCTCTTTGGGCTTCAAAAAGACCTTCGGGAGCACCGTTAATGAGGACAGAAAACTTTACTGTTGAGATGCAAAACCGTATCCATCTAATCCACTTTTCTCCAAATCCCATTTTCCTGAGTATATTGAGAAGGAACCCCCAGTTAACATGATCATAAGCTTTCTCAGTGTCCAGTTTGCATAGGATGCCTGGTTTCTTTTGACCCACTCTAGAGTCTATTGCTTCATTTGCTATTAAGACCGCATCCATGATTTTTCTTCCTTTGATGAAAGCCATCTGTTGGGAGTCTACCAGCTTGTACATCGCCCTTTTGATTCTCTCTGTTAAAACTTTAGACAAGTTGTCATAGAAACTGCCTATCAAGCTTATTGGTCTGAAGTCTTTAAGTTCCTTTGCTCCTTTCTTCTTTGGGGTCAAGGCAATATAGGTAGCATTGAAACTCTTCTCAAACATTTCCTGCTCATAGAAATAATGGAAGGCCGCCATGATGTCATGCTTAAGAATTTCCCAACATTTGATGAAAAAACCCATAGTGTAACTATCAGGTCCTGGGGCTTTATCAATTACACATAACTTCAAGCATTTATAAACTTCCTGCTCCTCAAATTTGGCCTGTAGTTGTGATCTTTCTTCCTCTGATATTGAAGGACAATTCACTAAATTTCCGTCAGGTCTCCATCTTTATGTTTCAGTATACATTTTCTCATAAAACTTGATAATTTCCTCATTACTCTGTTTGGTTCTGTGATGGTCTTTCCCTCTACTTCCAATTGGTCAATATGGTTGCTTCTTTTATGGGAATTTGCAGAATTATGGAAGAATTTTGTATTGTTATCTCCTTCCTTCAACCACAAAATTCTAGAACTTTGTCTCCAAGCACATTCCTCATTTTTTATCAGTTCTTCGTACTCCATAAAGATCTCTGCCTTCAAAGTAGCCTCTTCCTCTGTCAATGCTCTTTTGTTCAGCAAAGAGGGATTTTTTAGCCTTTGAAGCTGTCACAGGGCTGGAAGCTTACCTTGCGAGGAGTCACCTGTTTAGTGTTGATATTGATGGTAATATTGAAGAGTTGGCTGAAATTGTGATGTAACGTTTCTTGTTGTATATTTGGGACTTCCTCTGAGTGTAAAAAACAATGATCAAATGATGGTCAATGAGTTCTAGACATGTGCAAAGAAACTGATCCCCCGGGAAAATAGTATTTATCTTTAAGTGGAAGGCGCACTCTAATCAACATAAGAAAGAGGGGATTGATCAAAAATCTCATCCTTTTCCTTGAAGGCTGATGTGATTTGTTTCCAAGATTCTAAAATGGAGGGGGATATGAAGGAAATAGTAAGAGAGTTATGGGGGGTCAGATGGATCAGTTATACTCAACTGGAGGCAAGTGATATTAGGGGAGGGATTATCCTAAAGTGGGACAACAGAATTTGGGAAGGGGAGATCAGCAGTATAGGCTCTTACTCTGTAACCTGTTATCTACAGTGATTACAGGTAATAATCAGGATTTCTCTTGGTATCTTACTGGAGTATATGCATTAAATGACATAATGGAAAGGGAAGAGGCATGGTGGGAAATTGCATCAGTTAGGGTCTCTGATTTCAGGTCCATGGGTTGTCTCTAGAGATTTCAACACGGTTAGACATCCATCAGAAAAGAAGAATTGCAACAGAATTAAAAAATCAATGACAGACTTCTCCGAATTCATTGAAGACATGGAGTTGATAGACTTCGATTTAACATGTGGTCAATTTTCCTGGAAACAGGGGGATAGACAGGCAACTGCTGCTAGACTAGATAGATTCCTAGTTTCAGAAGGATGGAACACACATTTAGGACTATAAGACAACTTGTTATTCTTAGATTGACCTCAGATCACACAACGCAGATGCTACAATGTGGTGAGTATGAACTCGATAAATCTTATTTCAAGTTTGAGAATTGGTAGCTTTAAACTGAAGATTTTGGTGACATTGGTGACAGAGTGAAGAACCGGTGGGAGTCTTTCCACTGCACAGGAAGGCCCGACTATATCTTGGCTTTCAAACTGAAAGTTATGAAAGGAGAAATTGAAGGAATGGAGTAAAATAGTCAAGGGTAATATGGAATTATAGAAACAGAACATACCAAACCATTTAACATAATTAAAGGAGCCAAGAACAGAGGATTTTGACAGAAGAAGAAATAACCAAGAGGCTAACTTTATCACTGGAATTTGAAGATATCGATAGGCATGAGGAGACTGCTTGGAGGCAAAGATCCTGGGTACTATGGGGCTAAATTAAGGAGATAGAAATACCAATTTTTTCACAGGACAACTAATGCACACAGGAGAATAAATACCATCGGTAAACTAGTAGGAAGAGGAGAAACTTTGACAGACCCAATCAACATCAAGAAAGAAATAATCTCTTTCTTGAGTTCTCTACTCAGAGACAGAGGAATGGATACCACACTCTGCTAGGAGCCTGCAGGAACTGTCCCATGGTCAGTGCAAAAGACAAACTAATGTTGATGGCCCCCTTTGAACCACAACAGATTCTGGACTGCTCTAGGACCAGATGGTTATACTCTGGCTTCTTCCACCAATGTTGGGCAGTGATTAGTTCAGATGTAGTAGCTGTAGTACAAAACTTTTTATAATGTAGGTTTCTTTCAGAAGAGATATAGTGCTATATTTGTAGCTCAACTCCAAAGAAAGTGGGTGCTATTGAATTAACTGATTCCAGCCAATCAACTTGATTGGGAGTGTCTACAAGATCTTTTCCATACTCTCAGCAGAAAGCTTGAAAAAAGTAACCCACAACTTGGTGCCAACAGATGGCCTTCATCAAAGGAAGACAAATCATGGATGCTAGCTACTATGATGGCAATTGAATGTGTTGAAGGAATGCAGAGGAGCAATTTGCCAGATATCTTATGCACACTAGATATCCAAGAAAACTTTTGGCCATCTTAACTGGAACTACCGTCTTGAACTATTACAGAAGATGGGATTTGGATCCAAGTGGATAAGGTGGATCAAACATTAAACCGGCAGAGTCAAATTCTCAGTATTGGTCAACAGAGCCCCCTACTGGTTTTTTCTCTTCCTACATAGGCTTGAGACAAGGAGCTATAGAAGGCATAAGCAATATGATATAGACTGCAAAATTAAATGGATGGGTCAAAGGTTCCCAAGCAATTCCCAGTACAGTGAACGACTTACAAATATCCACCTGCGGTATACTGTTGACACCCTGGTTTTCTGTGAGGCTTCCAAAGAACAAATTCTATTATTGAGAGTGATTGTCATCCTTTCTGAATCCATATATGCTTACACATTATTTGGATAAAGAGCTACATTTATCGTGTCAATGAAATGGCTGATATTCAATCCTTGGCTGATGTTTTAGGAGAGACATGAACACTTCCTACTAAATACTGGGGTATGCCTCTTGGTGCAAAGAGAAAATATGTGAGATATGGAATGAGGTGTAGAAAAATGTGAAAGAAGACTAACCAACTGGAGAAGTCAATATATCTTTATGGGAGGAAGATTGACTTTGAACAACAACATGCTTGATGCTTTACCCACATATATGATGTCTATCTTTCCTGCCCCTATATATGTGATAGAAAAGATAGACGCCTTAAGGAGGAATTTCTTCTGGCTAGACAATGATGACAAGAAAAAATTCATCTTGGGTAACTTTGACAAAAAAACAAGAAGAAAGGGGGAATGGGAGTCAGGAACATGTTGATGCACAATAGACGTCTGATTATGATGTGGTTGTGGAGATTTGATATAGATGACAACCAGCTTTGGAAACAAGTTGCTAAAGCTAAATATGGAAAAGAGGGGTTATGGACAACAAAGGTAGTGACTACTTTCTATGGATGCAACATCTGGAAATCTAGGGATAATGCCCAAGTACCCCCTCAACCTATGCCCGAAATCTCAGAGACACACTTATACTATACTGAGGTCCTATTACCCCCCTGAACTTATTTTATTAATAATTTTTTACCCCTTTTTAGCCTACGTGGCACTATCTTGTGGGCCCAATGATGGTTGACTTTTTTTTCAAACTAGTGTCACGTAAGCTATAAAGGGGTAGAAAATTACTTATAAAATAAGTTCAGGGGGGTAAAAGGACCTTAGTATAGTATAAGTGTGTCTCTGGGATTTCGGGCATAGGTTGAGGGGGTACTTGTGCATTTTTCCGGAAATCTATCCGAAACCTTTGGCCGATTTTCCAACAAAGAATAGGCTTCAAAATTGGGAATGGAATGAAAAATTTCCTGTTGGAATGACGTTTGGATTAGAGAAAACACACCCAATCATCTCTTTCCAAAATTATACAGCTTTTGTCAACAAGCATCAATAGCTGACATGTGGACAGACATGGATTAAAGACTTATTGACCCTGGGAATATAAGAAATCAATGTATTTAGGGAACCGAAACTTATCATCTGCCAAACTCAAAAGAAATGAAAAACGGGCAAGTATTGAGTCTCAGATTTAGAAGAATTTTTGAATAATTGAGAGATGGAAAAAATTGCAGATTTCCTCCACATTCTCAGTTAAATGGTTTTTTAGAAGAGGTGGATAGCTTAGTTTGACATTGTCACAGCAAAAGGGAAGTTTTTGTAAAGTCTATATCTCACTAGCTCCAACAATCAAGTGGGTTGTTCACTATGGAAGATGAGCTGGTGGTGAAAATTCCTTACAATGTAAGCTTGTTTCACATGGCTTTTTACTACAAAAAAGGTTCTGACAAATGAAATACTTGAGCAAGAGAGGAATGCAACTATACTCAGATGTTATCTCTTTGTAATGAACAAGTAGATATAGTTAACCACCATTTTTTTTGCACTGTAAATGGACATATCGACTATGGAAACTTTTGATCAACTTGAGGAAAATTTAGTGGGTGATGCCAAGAAGAATAAAGGGAGTGCTAAACTTAAGGAACAGTGATGGCAATGCAACTAGCAGGGAGGAGATATAGAAAGATCGTCTCAGCTTTATTTGGTGGTCAGTTTTGACTAAGAGAAATCAGAGATGTTTTGAGGGAAAACATTGTGACATCCAGAAGATCGTGATAAATTGCCTACCCCTCTATTATTTTTGGTGTAAACAGAAGTTGTTCATACAAACTGAAGATATTTTGTATGTTCACAGTTTATAATAGTTAAGTTTTAACAGATAAGACCCTTATGTAATCAGCCTACTTTTTTGTCGGACTAACAATTTCGTGATGTAGTATTCCTGTTGATATTAATTTTTACTTTTATGAAAAATTTACCAACTCAAAAATATCATTTGAATGATCATGATGCAATACGAAGAGCATATATTCAAAAGTCTTTTCCAATTTCAAAATTACAAGTTTCTTCAATGATGAGCTTTTGAGTAACTATTTGGTATTTATAGAAAAAAGAACATTTTTAATATTTCCAGTGAGTTTATGATGGACACGTCTTAGAAAATGAGAACTCTGAGGAGAGGTGCAACAAACAACAACATACCCAGTGAAACTCCACAAGGTTTAAGGAGGGTAGAATGTATGCAAACCTTACCACTATCTCGTGGAGGTAACGATATTGTTTTCTGAGAGACCCTCGGCTCAAGTGCAACAAATCCCGGTATAAAGGAGACAATGAAGATCGAGGAGAATTTGGCTAATAATGAGGAAATGATGCAAAAGTTTACCAGAGAGATTAATCATGTGATAATCCAAACTCCATAAACAACACACTAGGGTAGACTATTAAGAAAAAAACAAACAATTATAAAAATAAAAATAAAACAAAAGAAGTACAATAATGCAACTAGTACCATTGCAAACACCAGCCACCCTATGCACGACAACATTACACTACCTACTAATTTTCTACCCTAATACGTATCCTCCACACCCTCTTATCTAGGATCATATGGTCGGTAGCTTGAAACTGCATTATATCATGTCTTTCATATCTCCCTAATACTTCTTCGGCCTACCTCTGCCTCTCTTCATTCCTTCTATAAACAACCTCTTGTACCTCCCCATTGGTGCATCTATGCATTTCCTCTTCACATGTCCAAACCATCTGAGTCTCGCTTCTCTCATTTATCTACCACTGAGGCCCATCCCACCTTATTTTGAATATCCTCATTTCTAACTTTATCACTACCTAGTATTATGGGTGGGCGTTCAGTTCTTTGGTTCGGTTTTATCAAATTTCACTTCGGTTTTTCGATTTTCTGTTTTAGAAAAGTGTGCACCATATACCAAACCAAAGTAATTTGGTTCCATTCGGTTTAGTTAGGTGTTTTTAAATTGGTTTTTCGGTTCGAATGAAAAATAAAATGAGGACAAAGTCAAAGTGTAAGATAATTAAAATTTAAAAATATGTTGAGGGATCATGTGTCTCTCATGGAACGCTTGTTGTGCTAACTAAAAGACTAATCATCTTTGTCAAGAACATTGTGCCTTCAACTATTTCTCTAGAAAAACAAGGACGAAGACGGGTTCCTTAACATAACATACATTGATAAAAATATGTTTTGGTTATTCTTGAAAACTAATATTTGAAGTTAACTATTAATTATACATTTGTTTTGTTTTTTTTAATTTGTTCATGAATGATTTAATTGTTAGTTGAATTTTTATTATTAATTTGTATTTTTTTCAATAAAAGTTCGGTTCTTCGGTGCACTGAAGTTCTAAGACCCTTACACCGAACTAAGGAACCGAACTTTTGAAAAAATAACACCGACACCGAATCGAAAATTGAAGAACTGAATTAGTTCGGTTCGATTTTTCAGTTTCCCGGTATTTATGCCCACCTGTACCTAGTATGGCCACACATCCACGGACCAAACATCCATCGCAACATTCTCATCTCTGCAACTTGCATCTCTTGGACATGGGAGTTCTTAAGTAGCCAACATTCAGTTCCATACAAAAATGTTGGTCGAACCACCTTGCTACACTACTTACCTTTGAGTTCCAGTGGTACCCTTTTATCACACAAGACTCTAGAGGCAAGCCTTCACTTCATCCATGTCACACCGATACGATGTGTGATATCATCGTCGATGTCCTTGCTCCCTTGACGTATAGATCCAAGATACTTGAATATATCTCACTTGGGGATATTTTGTGTGTCAAGCCTCACTTCCATGCTTACCTCATGCATCACATCATTGAATTTGCACTCCACATATTCTGTCTTGGTCCAGCTCAACCTCAGCCCTTTAGCCTCCAAAGTATGTCTCCACATCTCTAACTTAACATTAACTCCAAAGGTGTAGTAGTGTGCTTGAATTTATTTTTCTAATATATGGCATTGTTATATTAATTTATTCACTTCTTTAAATGTCGACGGTGCTTATGGAAAATCATGTGTAAGTCACTGGAAGATAACTCTAGGTTCTTACAAGTTGTCACATTTTACTGAGTGCTATATATTTGGAGTGTATTGTTAAGCTTAAAAAGTTCTATTGTAAGATTTCACAGCATGATATTAACATTATCTTTTGGCATTTTATAGAGAAATCCTTAGAGATTGATCAACCTAAATATGGAGATTGCCGGAATATATTGCGTTCTGGTCCTGCATCATCTCTTCGTGTCAATATTCGAGCAGTAAGTTAAAGTTCTCCCACATCTCACTCTCAACTCTATGAATGACATTTTCTGACGGTTGATAATTATCCATCTGTACAGCTTTTCTCAAAATTAGGAATGTATGAAGCTGATTTGCTTGGTTTAGACTTGTGAATGTTCCATTCTGGTCTTGGAGCACGCTATACATCCTAAGGATGAGTGATAAATTAGGGATGTTAAATGATTTTAAACATTTTGAGACAATTTTTTATCTCGTAGGCAGTAGGAGGAACTTGAAAAAGATTCGAAGAGAAAAAAGCAAGAATTTCTTCATTTATCTGCAAATGCTCTGCTATGCCATATCTGCTGCATGGTGCTAATATGAACATTTGTCATTTAGAAGTCCAAGCGAAGTATTCGAATTAGAGAGTCAGTTAAACAAAATACCATTGCAAGTAGCATTTTTGACAGTTTATCATATGTCTATCAAATCAAGGAGAAAATATCCCGAATGCTCAAATTTTAGTTACCAAGAAAAGAAAAAAAATCTGGGTACATAAAAAAGAAAAAGCTCCAAATTTTTTAATATATCTTGTTGCTTGGTTTGAAAATGGTGTTGCACTGATGTTTTATATTCCTTCACATGTTCGACTAATTCTAGGCAGTTCTTTTTTCTTTTCATTTAGTTATGTAGTTTGTAATTTCTTTTTCTTAACTAGTCTATTGATTGTTGTACAGAGAGATACTTAGGCTTCTTCCTACTACAAAATAGATGATCAACTGCTGAAAAAATTCTCTTATTTTATCATTCAATTTCAGGTAGCACAATACGCAGCTGATGGTGGCAATGGTAAATTAGCTTTCAGTGATGTTGATGAGTGTCTGAGGTACTACGTCGTACATTCACCTGTCAACCTGAACAATGTTGTTTAACTATAACGTAACACGGTAACATTATAGCTACGCAGTTAAGGCTGTATATTAAAATTTGTTGTACCTGCACAGGATGATCAGTCTATTGGGTAGATGTAAGAAAATTTTAGAATGTCCTTGGAACACTGATGATTTCTCTAGGTCAGAGAGAGTTCCATAATTGATTTTGTTCCTGTAAGCTTCCTGATTTATTTTCTTGAACAAGGTTGGCTGCAAAAGATCATGTCACGAATATGATATTATTATTCTACACTGCCAGATGGAACACCTTCAAATTGATGACAAGAGGAGCATGCTTAGTATGTACATCAGTAAATAAAAGGACCAATTTTAACCAAAATGCAAATTGGACCATCATTGCATGTCAACTTTGTTTTTTTAGTCACACATGATGCTATTTGTGTTTTTAATCTTTCACGCAGTGCATTGGAAGGACTTGACTCGTTGCTTTTGCGTGCATCAAGAAAGGATCCAGGGGCCTCAATTGACTCAATGAAGGCACAAATTGCTACTGCCTTAAATGCATTGGACAGGTCATACTTCCATCATTCTGCCTCAGTTATAATTCCTATATGAATTCCCTACATCCTTTCTTCTCTATCCAAATAATAAATAGCGTCTTTCAACCTCAGTGATTCTTTATATCTCAATTATCCCTGCAATAGTTATCTAGTTTAATCTGAACGAGTGGCGGCTTTTGCCTAGTAGTTATTTTTTACCTTTTCTTTCTTCAGTCTTCTTAAAACTGTCCCAACTGATGTGCTTGAAAAGGGAAAGTCTGTAGCTGATTCATATTTTTTTGCTGGTGAGGAAGAAGTAGCACCTGAGAGACTGGACCCTGAGCTGAAGCAACTGGAATCTATACTGTAAAAAATTACAAAAGCCTCTTTCTTGATCAGGTCAATGTTTTTGCATTGCTCATTAGTTGATGGGCAGAGAGAGTGTTACTCTTTACTCTCTTCATTGATGCAGGTCATTCAAAGTATTTAAGTAATTAGTGTTGTTTTATCTCTCTACTGAATCGTTTCATATATGCATATTTACTAATGTAAAAATCACACCATATGTACATTTAAGGCTATATATATCGAGTTATAAACATACTTTTAAAATATTCTTACTTATAGCATATCAATTAAAATTATATTTATTTAAAAATCAATTATAATATAATTTAAATACTAATTAATCTGTTTAAATTTTTATTTTTATTTTTATTTTTTTATGTAAAGAAAGTTAATAGAAATACTTACAAATCATCAAATAATAGAATATTAAAAAAACTCTTTAATAAGACTTATTGATTTGTGGGGAAAATTGAATTAAGGTTTGCTTAGAAGATTAATTTTTCTCTTTGTAATATTAATTTTATGATTACAATAATGCAACAGTATATTCAAAGAAATAGGTCATCCTATTTCTAGACTGCATAATTACAACTATCCTAATAATCATATCAATTTTAACTAGTTGATGGCTAACCAAACATCCTTTGAGATTTTCAGTAAGTTGAAATAGGTAATGGGGTGGAGATTAAATCACGAGCACTGATCTACAAAATGAACAAGTGAGATACAAGTATGCAACATTTGATTTAAGATGGCTAAAATTGGAATAAATTTGAATATGAAATAGCTAGAATTTAATTAATTTGAAGCAAAATGTATGGATTGCAATCTGAATATTACATATATTTAAATAGAAAATAGATGAATATTTATGAAGTAAAATTGTAACTTTCCATATAAGGGAAATACACACTTCATTAAATTATATTTACAAATTAGATACTAAACAAACTTGAATAATATCCAAAAATCATTATTTCAAATTAATAAATAATAATAGTACATAGCTACATGTAGCCTACAAGAATAAAAATAATAGTTCTTTTGGAAAATATGATTAATAAGATAAAATTAAATATGTATATCAAATAACAAACGCCAAATGAAAAATAAAAATTGAGCATCAATAACATTGTAATGGCATCAAACAAACTCAAGGCAAATTGAGCCTAGTCTAGATAAAAAGGAAGCAGAGAAATTTCTTTGGGCAGACGAGACAAAATTAATTTGCTTTTTGCATCCCAAAGAGATGAGCCAACTATTTTTTGTAACCTTGTTTTTAGGGGCAACCAAAATTTACGCATTCATTTACTGAGAAGGGCAAGAAGGCTCTAGTTTTATTTTCTTCATCCATGACATCTGAATAAAGTTGCATTAAGTAGTGCACTAACCGAATCATAAAATGTAAAAGCCAACACCAAAATATTAAGGTGTACGCTCGCTGTATGTTTCACCAATCACAACATAAATAGTTAAAATATTAAGTTTAAGGTGTTACATGTATGAAGCTCGCTGTATGTTTTCACCAATCACAGCAACATAACTAGCTAAACTATACATAAAATATGAACCTCTCTAGTCAAATATGTCCGTCCCTAGCCAGCCTACACAAACCTATCAAATATTTCATTTTGCCTCACGATGGGACTAGGCTGCTGAAGATGCGTTTCAAACTGGGACATGCAACCCGCAACCTCGTCATGTTCAATGGACAAATCTGTTAAGTGGAAAAAAGGATTATCAGCAAATTCAGATGAGCTCTTGTATCAATACAAAAATCAATACAGGGCATTTTCTTAACATCAAAAGTACTCCTGACCTTGGGACAAAAGCGAACGTCAAGCGTCTCAAGCATCATACATCGTGACACAGCAGCTTCAACTGATTCCTCATCAACGTTGCAGGACTGTAGGACAACAAAAGCAAGAGTATGGGAATAACTCCACATCACAATTGTGTCGCAAGTATTTCAATTGCACAAGCACCTTATGGGTGTGCCAACAATTTTTTAAGGGAGTTCATCAAAGTAGTTTTTAACGAGACAAGAAAAAGAAAGGCAATCGATTTCACAAGCTCTACACTAGAAAGTAATATGCCTTTAAGGTAAGCCTGAGACGTGTAATGATAGAAGCAATAACGGAAATACAGCCCAGAGAAAGCAAAAACTTCTAAAGAAAAAAAAATAAAAGCTCAGTTATCGCAATATTCAGCAAATAAGCACCAGTTAAGAATTCAAATTCTCCTTTCAGTAATTTTAGCCCAAGCACATCATGCTCCAAAATACAGGTACGATGCCCCCAAACTACATTGCATCCCTAAGGACTTCTAACACTTCCAAATTTGGAAAATGTTTATTATCTGTCCACATGAATGCCTAGGAAGACCATGAAGAGTATTAGGATTTTAGTAGACCACTGTGTTAATTTGAGTACTCCTAAGACAATATGCAGCTAGCTATTAGATCTTACAATACAATCCCATTAGTGACTTGATTAGTCATGTTCTCTCTACAGAATATCAAGCTTAAGGGTATGCATGTTCTCCATACCAACCTACTGAACCAGAGGCAGGCGAGAATGTCTTGTAAAACAGACCAACGAGCATCCTCCTATCCTGAATGGAGGAGTCTTTTGTGTAAAAAGGTAATTGAAAATGAAGTTGAATCATTTATAGAACTCATAAAGTCCCTACAAGGTGGGAAGGGGACTGACATTTGTAATGGTTGTACAGTTTGCATATCCTTCGTGCCAAGTTAAAAAACTATTACTACCTCAACAGGGGAAAATAAGCACAAGCGAAATGATAAAAAACAACTAGAAAGAACACTTTTGCAGCAAAGCTGCCACTACAAGAATTAAAAAGCGGGCAAAGAAAGTGCCTTGAAGATACAAGAATACCTGAAGAAAGAGGCTACTTAATCTTGGACATTCCAGTTGCAATGATTCCAATGAACAGCAATTGCTGAACAAGAGAATATAATTAATTAACAACTATGATCATGAAAACAAAGTCATTGATACAACATTAACCTACGAAATCATATTGCTAAAGAACATACCTCAAATTGAGAACGCACAAGTTGTAACAAGCTATATCAACCTCCTTCAAATTCCCAGACAGGGAAAGGTTTAATGATGACAAAAGGAAACCTTGTGCCATTGGAATAAGCACCTTTTTTATATTTGGGCAGCCTACACAGTTAAGGTTCTCTAGCAAACGCTTTGGTTGTTCATTTGACAACTGCTGTTCTCCCAGGGAAGATACATGAGGTATACTAACACTGGGTATTTGTGACAGTTGATCTCCAGAAAATCCCCAATTTAAATCATGCATATTAATACATCCATTCAAGCTGACATGACTCAAATGTGTGCAGCAAGCAAGCAATTCCTCAATGGCTGATTGGCATAAGGTCCCATACGACAGATCCAACTCACAAAGGGCTGGAAGAGCATTTTCTTTATAGAGGGGTTCCAAAGATGTATCAGTGAGATACTTGCATGCTTGCAACTTTAGGACCTACAACATAACATATATATAGATATATATATAAAAAACCTTAGAGAGGGGTTAAAAAAGGAAGGTGGGGGTGGGGGTGAGGGGCAGTAAGCCAAAAAAGCCCAACAATGTATCATGCAGATCCAAAAAGTTTTTCCCAAAAGCAATAAGGATGTGCCTAGTGCAGCAAAAAAGAGAAACACACTTGCGTTGCTAAACTAGAGTCGCATCAGAAAATTTCAGATATAGCATTAGAAAATCTGCATACAGGGAAGAACTCAAGCCCTTGCACTGAAACAAATTGGGTACAAGACAATGGCAAACATTGGATATGGAAAAGTTAAAGCATCTGTTGGAAAGTAGAAATATTCAGATGTTACACTCCAAAATAAAAAAGAACAATAGAATGCCTACAGTAACTGGATCCCACATTTAACTTCCACAATTCCAGGCCGTCCATCTTCAAGGGTCTAAAAAGGAGGGCCGATAATGAAACAGTTAAGGTGGAAATTCTAGTCTAGAGTTTCGTAATATTTAACAAGTGCATTTATAAACAATCCAGCCAAGTGACACAACTATTTGAGAACAGAGACAACATCATCAGTCCTGGAATAGCATTACAATATCCTACTCCATCAACAGCTAATATAACTGTAGATTTTAGAAGTCCAACAATCTACAATCTTATTCTATACTTTGTTGACTCTCTTTCCCTTGCCCTCCAACTAGAGTTCTTTTCAATGCAAAATGGAAACCTCTTACAAGTTTTCTGATTGCTCTTTACAGTTTCTGTTGTTCCAGCTCCACCAGAGCAGGTAAAAGCTAAAGCCTAAGGCTGTCTATAATAGACCCTAGTGATCCGGCCGTTCTCCGGACCCAGAGCATAATGCACCGGGCTTTCCTCTTTAAATTAATACAGTTGGCACCCGTCAGTACTGTGGTATAACTTGGTAAGAAAATTATAATGGTATTTTGTATTGAAAATTTGAAATTTTGTGGTTCTGCATCTTCTTCTGCTTAATGAAAAGCTTCAAAGTTGACTTCTTAGCCACAACAGAGAAACAGCTTATGGTACTAAAGATCACATTTCTTTTCCAAGAAGAATGGTCAAACACCTTAACTAACAAAAAACTAAAGGAAAAAAAACCACTTCTAGTTCCCGAAAAATATGGCCACAAACAATGATTATTAAATTTGCAATAGTCAAAATAAAATCAGTTCTACTGAAATAAACTTTCAATCAGTCAGAACTGATTCACAAATTGTTACTTACATCCATGTGTTTTAGCTTATACTGCAAGAGGGAAAAAAGGAGAACAGAAAAAGGAAAAGGAGAGATTAAAGTAATTGGCTTATGACCGTGTGTTCATCCCATCTTAACATGAGTAAATTTTGTAGTTAGGTATTTTAATCAGCACAAACTTAAGCCAGCGCATCCCATTGATACCAATAGAAAAAAAGATAGGAAAGGGCCCATAGATCTAGAAGAGTCTACACTAGATAAATAGGCATACTTTTTCCACAAAATAGAGTGTTAAATTAAGTTCATCTAGCTTCCCACTGTAATGGAGAAAGTGATAATATGCTTAGGTGATAGAAGTTACCTTTAACTGCAAGCATGATTCATAAACAGGTTGCAAGGTAACCAAAAACGTATAGGATAGATCAAGGTAGGTCAAGTTTGGGAGGGACTGCAAAGAGAGGAGTCCATCACAGCCAACAGATGGACATGACATTAATACTAATGACTCGATGAGGGGGCACGACGAAGTCGTGGCAGATAAACAATCATCCTTGAGTTGGCTGCATATATGGAAAGAAATTAATGAGATGTGACAGAACTAAAAAAAATATGCACGTGTGACAGCCGAGAGAAAGTAAGCAACCTGCAGAATGAAGCATCAAAAGAGGTTAACAGGGGGCAATTAATAGATGCTTCAGAGAGCACACCACAGCCCTTCAGCTCAAGTGAAGCCATTTGTGGAGCTTCAATATGAAGCATATTCATTTTGGGGCATATACCAAGATTAAGTGACCTAAGACCAACCTGGAATAAGAGCACACATTTATCAAACCACTTGGATATAAATAAAGAAAAAAATGCATGTGTAACAAATTAACAATCATAAAATCAGCAGGTGAACATACAACTCAGTCTCAAACCCAGAGATGATGTATAGAAAAGAGGAAGGAGTTGATGATCACTTACGGGGCAAAATGATGCTACTTCAAGATGATCACAACCATCTAAAGATACTTGTTCAAGATATGGGCACCTAAGCGCAAGAGAAATTAAAGCACGGCAACCACCAAGTGAAAGAGAAACCAAAGAAGTGCTGCAGAAAGCCACAAGTGTCAAGCTCTGAAAAAAAAAGACCGCAATTAGATTTGGACCATAACAACACATACAAATATTACATAGATACAGCAGGATCTTTCAAGTTGAATAGGCAGAAATATATCATTATTCACTTTCAATATAAAAAAAAAATCTTTTCTGAATAGGTGTTAGCCTAAACAGATCTGGAAGAAAAAAGAACACAGAAGGCGAACGCTAATCAGGACCCACTCTAAAACAGTAGAAACCTTTCCCTCTCTCAGCCCCCTTTTCCCCAGGAGGGTGCAACATGAATATATTACTCTCTCTCACCAGGTGGGGCCCCCTTATTCCCAGGAGGGGGGAGGGGACATGGGGGAGGGAGAGACGATAACCGAAATATAATACTTATCTTTTGTTAATTTCTTCAATAATCTACCAGAATATTGACAAATGTAGTTCATTATTTTGAACATCTCTAAGAAACTGCAATGTCAAACCCAAACCTAATTCAGCCTTGCTTTTCTTGATCACCAAAAATCAAATAAAAGGGAATCTTGATTGGAAGAGTAGTACATATTTTCATCAAGCTTCAAAAGAAAATTCCGCTTTGACATTTTCTTTAAATGGTGTGACATCAGCTCTAATTGAATCAGGAAAAAAAAAGGTGAACTATTTTCTTCTTCCATCTGGGTAATAGTTCTCATGTTATAGTTCAGCTTAAACCGTTCCCTTAAGAACTCCCATGTATCTAATCAAAATGTTGAAAGAAACAAAGAGCTTATGATACCAAGAAAGACGTTAACCCTAATAGTTATATTTTGACAAGATAAAAATACTTCAAGCCAATTTAAAAATGTGAGCATAAAATAAACACTACTGGTAAATATAGGAATACATAATCACTATCCTTAATCCCAAAACAAAGGAATTAGAACTTTTCATCTTTCCCGCTTCACCTCTTGAACAATTTCAATATTTTTTAACTTCTCTGAGTTACTGAAGGAGAGTCTCGCAACAAGTTGTCCAGGGTTCTTATCCCATCCTCAATGTGGGATAAGAATGACACTACAATACCGGGATAAGTTATCCCTCGATTTTATCCCAACCAAACATGGGATAAACTCATCCTAAAACTAATCCTGGAATCAGTAATCTCTTATCCCTCATATCAAACGAGCCCTTAGCACACCCAGTAGAACGCCTTCCCAGGCTGACGCCTTCCCAGGCTTACAGCAAATAAAAAAGCACAACCAGATGACACAACGGTCAGTACACTTGGATCATACTTTTTTCCTTTCATCATCTTTCATGATTACTAATTAAAATACCTGATTATTGATTGTCATAATTCAGTACTATATTTATTTACTAGGAAACATGCATAAAAAAGAATCACCAGTATCTGTTACAAGAAAAGCAAAAATGGCACTATGATCATAGGTCCATAACCACATTGATATACATGAGTACAAAAACAAACTCTTACAAATGTACTCGGCTTAAGTGAACCACCTTCCGTTGACAAGCAAAACTAAGAAGAGATCATATATATCGATAGGTTTAGAAAAATAACAACCAAGAATGCACAAGTTAGCAATGAGGAACTAAAATTGCCAACCTCACAGTTATCCAGAACTAAGGATTTAAGCACAGGACAGCCACCACCATCACTGAAAACTTCACAAACAGAATTGGTGAGCGATTCACACTCAGTAAGGTCTACTTCTAGCAAATTCGGACACTGTAATGCAATTGTTGTCAAGCTTTCCTGCTTCTGCAAAACTAATTTCTGTGGAATGATGAAGGAGAGAAATATTATTCAATGAATAGAATAATTCTAGTCAATAAAATAAGATGACAATATATAACATCTAGGAATACACTTACTTTGAGAGCACTTGAAGTTATATTGATTCTTTGAAGCAATGGGCAATTAGAAACAGTAATTGATGATAACATTCCACAATGCAAGTTAAGGTCAATAAACCTGTTTCAATATAAACAGTAGGTTACTGCACAAAAGAGTGACGGCAATCAAGGGACGGAAAGAAGTTCCCTTGAGACTGGATATGGAGACTGTAAAGCCTGTATCATACTTGCGACAATGTACTAGTCTAATGCTCTGAAGGCGAGGAAGATCCAAGGACACTGATGTCAATAAACTGCAATTATCAAGCTCCAGAACCTGAAAAAAAAAGTGAAATTCACTGTTCAATATGAATGTAAGGACTCCTGGTTACAGCACGGCTACCAGTATGAAAAGGGTGAGGAAAGAGACAAACCTCTAACATATAGCTATGGGCTATGGCAGCCATGGAAGCTGATGTTATGCCCTCACAACTATGAAGCTTGAGAACAGTCAGCATAACCAGCCTCACAGACTTCAACAAGTAACAAGTGTTAGTATAAACCAACTATGTCAATTTCAGGTACTACGTAATTTTAATGAATATACTTATGAATATACCTCAAGAGAAATGTTTGGGCAGTATGAAGCATCCAAAACTCGAAGATGTCCACAAGTTTGAGCTATATCACGCAGTGTTTCATCACTGACACATGAACAATTTGACATATCCAAAGATTCTAAAAGAGGGCATGCGGTGGCAGCCGAACGAATAGCAGCGTCGGAAAGTTTGTGACAGGAAGCTATATCAAGGTCATGTAAAAGAGGGCAATTAAGCACTGCATGTGGCATGCTACTGCGCTTCAGTGACAATGTTTCAAGTTGCGGACATCTGTAAGAATAACAACAATTGAGCACAATTGGATGCTAACTACTTTAACAAATTAAAATTGTTGACTAACATTACACAACCTGATAGAAACTCGAAGCACACGACACTTCACTAGCTGCAGAAGACGCAAGCTATCATGAGAAATTGGTATCTCTTGAATGCCATTTCCAAGAGTGGCATCATTAATGGTCAAACTCCTCAACACATGGCAATCTGTCAAGGCTTGAAAAAATGTTTCCCCCAATTGACCTCTGCCCAATGACAGAGTCTCAAGATTCCTGGAAACAATGAAATGTATCAAATTAGTCACTTATAATGATTCCAAGAGTAGTGACAACAACATAAAAAAAATTATTACCTTAAAGAAGAAACGGCTTTCATTGCTAGTGGGTGAATATTAGGAGTTCCATATAAGTTGATTGTTGTTGCATTTGGGTATCGCCGACACATGTCCTCAACTACATCATACATGAACAAAAAGTTGCAATCAATTGAAACATGAATTTTATGTGAAGTGATCATAGTAGTGTGGAAGGAACAGATATGAGGAAAAGATACTCACACTGATTTGAGGATATCTGTTTGTTCTCAAAATTCAGATATCGCCAAAAGTCTTCATGAGAGCTAGCTGCTCTCCACTGGCTACATACACTTGCAGCTCGACAAAGATCAATATGGTCCAAAAAGGAGAACACCTGGCAACAGATGAGGCATATATTCCATTAATCAGAAACTTGGTATAAACACTTATTGATTAAGCAACTCAGAAGGAGTGGATGTGGCAACTAGTAAATACCATATGCAACAAGTCATCAGTAAGATCCATCCGCACATCTAAATCCTCCATTTTAGAATCTTTCCCCTCATCATCTGTTGCACCAAGTAAGTTAGATAAACTCACATCTCCACCACCCTCGTTCATTGGACATAGGTAACTGGTTTCCTGCAACAAGTGGTTGTCCCAATCCCTGCAAGAATATTAATCAACCAGTCTTCATTTTTGAGTTGTTGGCCTACATTTAGGGCTTACTTCAAAACTCAAAAGACAATTTGTTTATATCAAATTAAAGAGTAACATATATTAGGCTATGCTTTTGAAATTCCAAATATAACTAGCTTTAGAAATAATTCTACTCCATGCTAATATTACTATTTTCTTTTCTCTAAAAGAATTATGTAAGAATGTACTTTCTCCAAAACTCAGTGAATTGTGCAACACTCTTGACCACATGTAAAACTGTACTACACGAGAAATAATTACAGGACTCTTGAAAGTCTTTAAGTAGTGATAACAACAACTGATCCTTGTAATTAGGCTTGGGTTGCTTAAATGAATTCTGTGTTAGTTCTCTACTATGGCCAATTTCATTCTAATATTCAATAGAATTTGACTAATTTAAAAAAAAAATTGTAAATGAAGGTGTAATATTGTAAATGAAGGTGCAATATTGTAAATGAAGGTGCAGTAGCAGGTCTTACAGCGAAAAGGAGTTAACTTTGGGCCTTTTACTACAGGTAAAAGGATCAGAATCCTCTTTCAGCACTGTTGAGGATGAAGCCTCTCCACTCAAACCCAAATTCAAATTAACATCCAACATTTTCTCACCACTATAACTTTCATTCTTCACCTCCACTGTACTGGATGTCCAGTTACTATCAAAATCAATCTCCTCATTCTTGGGAACACCAAGATCACCTACAGCGCCCGCTTGTGGACTCACCACTGCTGCAACATTGACACCTTCAAAAACATTCCTCCAGTCAAATGCCGAATTCTCATCTGGAGATTCGTCACCGTTATTCCCCAAAATCGGGTCCCTCATACTCTTGTAGCCCTTCTTATTATCTTCTTCTTCTCCAAAACATAAACAACACCAAATCCTCATACACTCACTCACACCACACTAAGAAAGCAAGAAAAATAAAGAATAGACCCAATTTTTTTTATCAATTTCTGATCTTCAGAAACCCTAGGTCACGATCTAAAACTTTCCCCCCAAAAAACCTAACTTTTCAACAAATTACACCAAACGACTCCTTTTTCACGACAAAGCACACAAATTACACAGTTCACAGAGTCTAACAAATTCTTGTTCAAGAATTTTCGACAAACCGGAGAATGGAGTAGCAGAAAACAATCGATACAGGTGTATGCATAGAGAGAGAAAGAAAACTGTATGAGAAGTGCAGTGAGAGAGATCTGATCGGATCTTTCGAAGGATCGAAGGCTGGCAGTGGTGACGCTTTTCTGGGATTGAGCTTTGGAAAGATCGGCAAACGGAGATTTGTGGGAAAAATAATATAGACAATAGAGCTACTTCATTTTGCCTTGTATATATGTCTGTATCTCACCACTTTATCTCTCAAAAATCAATTTATACTTCTTTTTTTCTTTACGCAGCTCGTTTAGATTAGCTTAAAAGTTGATTAAAATTATTTTTAAATTAATTTTTTATTTTTAAAAATATTTGATAAATATAACATTAAATAAGTTATAAAGTGTTTGAAAAATTAAAAATGACATAAATAAGTTAGAAATTGAAAATATGTCTTCCTTACTTTTCATTTTTTAACTTAAACATCATTTTAATTTGTTTTTTTTATTTTTGATCTAAAGCCATCAATTTAAACGGGCTCTAAAACTTTCAACATGGAAATTATAAAATTTGAAAAATAAAGTACTATTTAAAGTTGAAATTGTGTTTGTATATATTTTTAAATTATTTTTGTAAATGAAATATAGCGAATTTTATTTTATTTTATTTTAAATTAAAGTGAGACCTTGAGATCTCTTTTCATTAAAATAAATAAAATGGAAAACAAAAGATTTAATGTGCCAAGTTTGATTCAAAATAAGATTTAGCCCAACTCAAAAAGAAAATAAAGATAAAAATGAGTATAGACAAAAATAAATAGGATTTAGATCCTCGAATGTTTCAAGGGTAACAACATATGAATTATTTGTATTCTTCGACAACGTCTTGACAAAGGGGTTTAGAGCGTTGGTTACGCACTGTCTAAGCAAAGATCTCATTTTTAGAGAATTTATTAAAAAGCGACAAAGTTGTGGTAAGATTCTTTGTTTTTCAACCATTTTGGTTTGAATACACATTGAATTCTGAAAATTTATAAGCTCTAACTTCCCATATGTTATTTGTGCTGGAGATACTCGAAATGCTAATTAAACTTATGTAACGACTCAAAGGTTCCACATTCAGATCAAAAGTTGCACAATTAAAAAAAAATATAGACTTGCAGAATTTTGAGTTCTATGGACAGATTTTACGAGTCGTGAAAGGTAGTATGATTCGTAGGAACCATCCATGTATGATACTTCGAAAATCATAAAAGTTGGGTCAGAATTTACGATCAAGTTTATGAGTCGTGAAAAATTGTATGGATCATGAACATGAATCATAATTGAAACTACATAAAGTTGGAAAGTTGGATTGGAAACGGACGAGTGGTTTTCGAGTCATAATATTCGTGTCATGGCAAGACCTCGTGAACCAAAGTTCTAAAACCTTAGGATATTTTCCAGACTTACTTTTACAACTTGATAGTATGAATCGTGTAATGGACTACGACTCATGATTTAGGTCTCGTAGATACTTCCTGAAAAACTAAGCATTTCAATACATATTTTCTACTAACGACCAGGATAGGTCATAAGACATACTACGGATCGTGAAGGGCTTCATAGGTCAAAGTTCAGAAATTTGGAATATTTTCCTTTGAGCTCTATGGAAAGGGTTTTATGGCCCGTAGAGGATATCATGGCCCATGAATACTCCCGTAGAAGCTCCCCACAGTTTTTTAACTAGGGTCTTTTAGTCTTTTTCCACTCTTTTCATTTCTAAATTATGTATTTTGCATGTTCCAAGTGGGAATAAAGGATTCCTAACAACCATAATTCCTCATTATCTCTTGCTTCTCCCAAAATCAAGTTTCTTTATTCTTATGTTTTTCTTTTTAAGGCAAGAAAAAGTAATTCAAACTTCAAGTCCTTCTTCCAAGATTCAAGTTATATAAGATTTCATTCAAGGTATGTGAGAACACCATAAATGGGTTGTTCTTTATCCATTGAGTCTCAAAAAATTCTCTATTTAAATTGTAGATTTTCCAGAACTAGGAGTTCTTGTGATCTTGGGTTCTTAATGAATTTCAATTTCTTCTTCATGATTAATATTAAATTGTATGATTATGATGCTTTTAGTTAGAGGTTTCTTCGAATTATGTTTAGTTAGTTTATGAGCTAATATTATCAATACGATTAGCTAGTATGTCACGACCCAATACGAGTCGTGAGTGGCACCCACACTTATCCCCCTAGGTGCGCGAACCAACAAGTCTGAACCCCAACATATACCAATAGTTCAACTATAAATAACAAAAATAATGCGGAAGCTCCAAAAGTTATTAAGTAACCAATTTAAATAAATTTCTAAAGTTTAATACTTATTATCTCAAAATCTGATAGTCATCACATCAAGAACATCTATTTTCAAATTACCAAGTCTAAGAGTGTTTCAGAAACCAAAATAAGCAAAAAGATGGTCCATGTACGAAATTCAAAGACATCAAGACGTGAATGAGAGAAACCAGCACGAGCTAGAATTAATAACTCACCCTGAACTCTGATGTGCTGGAGACTAGCTAGAGCTGAGGGCGAGTCGAAGTCGATGGTACACTTGTTGCACTTCACAAAAGAATAAAGAAGAAAATACAAGTAGGGTTCAGTACAATGAACCCGTACTAAATAGGTATCATCGTCCAATAATATCGTGTCGGAACGTGACACTCCGATCCCATAATACCGTGTCGGAACGTGACACTCCGATCCAATTATCTCATTATTTTATTTCATCAAGTCTTCTTTATTCAAGGCGTCATTTTAATAGAGAGGGTTCAAGATTAGAAATTCAACAGTCTTATAATTTTAGGCCAACCACAAACCACACAATCAAAACCTATAACCAATCAATCAAGTACACAAGAGACTTTACAATATCACTCAATACGTATCGATCGCTATTTAGAGTTTATCTATCATATAGAAATAAACCATAACCAACCTCCACCGAAGAATCGAAGTTAAGTAATTACTTCTCCAACACTTTTTCTTTCCTTATTGCTTCCGAACCCTTCCAATCTATCAAGTATATATATATATATATAAGGTGTAAGTTGACAATCCCATAAACACTTAGATTATTGTATGTCTAACCTATATCCATCAATTCACCTAATTCTATAATCATTTTCTTAAAGTTCAAACCTAAGGGTAAGTATTAATTCCTCCATTTAGCCCAACTTTAATGAAATTTATGTAATTCACTACACTTAATGTTTAATTGCCTATATCAATATATCTAACTATTGTCTATAATATGAGAAAAAAAATATTTTAACATATAAATATGGAAGCCACTAGTTACAAAACTAGTGGCAGACTAACAACAACGTCTAAAACTCAACTTTGGCAAATAGTCATCGTGTCACCTCATAATTGTTTGATCTCCACTTTCCAATCAAATACACCTTTAACTATTTTATTCATCCTTATATAGGCAAATAAATATAGAACATAGAAAGATTTATGTAAGTAATACTAACAGTTTTCCCCAACTACGAAGAAAGAATTAAAATTGTGAAATCATTTACAATAGTTCTGTGAGGCCGTGACCAATCCAAATTTTAATATGTAAATATTGATGTGTGCTACCTATTCTGTTTTTTTTTCTAATTTCTCCCTGCACATGAGCACTATTACTACACCTATGCCCATTTAATACTCCATTTTATAACATAATAATAATAAATAGTTGACCAATCATCATGCTGCCACTTAACAATTTCCCAACCATCTTTTGTATATATATAATATATGATAATAAATTTAATTCACAATTTAATGCACCTTATGTAAACAAAATGCAAAGAATCACTTAACAAATTTTACTTGTCGTATTAACTTCGATATGCGGCGGAACTTCTCTTTTCGATTCCCCTCTTTTTCTTTTCTAACTCCGCACAAGAAATGACAAACCCTATTACTTCTATGATTTATTACAAATATAACAATGAAAGTGACTCACCATTAATTTTAATGTTATTATCTTTAACCATCCACTAAATAACTATTAAAAACTATCCCACTAATTTCATAATTATAATTCGGAATAGTCCAAAACGCCCATTAAAAATCTATCAAAAAAATATTTATGAAATAAAAAAACTCTAGTATTCAAAACGACCAAAAGAGTCGTAACATAGTACTTATTTTTTTTCTAGATTTATGCATTAAAAATAGAGCTTTTGAACATTTAAATTCAAAATAAATACTCAACCCAAATTGTCTGTAAATATTCAATCACACAAGTATAATAGTTTGCAAAAACATCTCAAGGAAAAGTATATGCTGAAAGATTCTTCAACTATATCTATCTATGAAGCCTCTAATGTTTAACATATGTGTCGAGACAAGACCCATGGTGCCTTGAAAACTAAATCAAAGAAAAATGTGAAGTCCTCCGCAATGCAAAGAGGCTCACCAAAACTATTTAGAGTGTAGAATGATCTCAAAAGAACACTTAATTGATGATGCTAAACACATGTATCGACATCATAAAATGATACAAGTTGAATGACATCCGTACATTTGAATGTACAAGTATGTAATATGGTGGTATAAACAATTAACTAAACTGAAGGACTAAAACTTAAAAGCAACTCAAATGAATCAATACATGAATATGAAGTGAAAAACCATTTAAGCTTTACAATAAAATATGCAATAAAAGTAATATGAAAATAATATAGTTTACTTTGTGGGAAGTTTCTCTAACTAACAATCATTACTATGAGCCTAGCAATGATACAATGTTTCACCCCGTTGGAAGGGTCATGCCTTCTCGCGAGATAGCATGATAAGTAACCATCGATCCATCTAATAGGCCTTCTAAGGCACATTGAGGAGTCGCACGAAGAATAGTGTTTGCTTATTCTGCGTTGGCTACGTAGTTTTATGGGACTTTTGAGTCATCAAAACTCTTATCCAATTCCATGCTCGATACAACTCCCAAAATATTCAATAAAATTAATGCTCAATTACCATTTACAAGGAAAGGGACTATTACTTATTTTACTTTACTTTTCACTTTGCTCAATCACCCTTTACAAAGAAAGGAACTATTACAGTATTTAATCTCTCACTTTGCTCAATCACTCTTTATAAAGAAAGGGACAATTACATTACTAAAGTATTTTTCGGAAACATCAACCATACTTTTTTTTTTCCTGAATTGTCTTTATAAATTCATTTGATTCCTTCTTTAAAGACTTTGTTAATAACTTTGCATATAAAACGTACACTTATATACTTATATTTTAAGTCCAAAATCGATATATGAAAATTTAAAACTCTTATATTTTTCTGAAAATGGTCTTTTTTTTTTTATATAAAACTTGACACATTCAAAACCCTTTAAATTTCCTTAAACTTTCTTTAAGAAAATAATGTTTTTCAACTGTTCTCTCAACTCACTTTAGTTTCCCAAATCAATGTAAGGAAAACTACCAACTCAAATTACCTTCAGAAAAACTCAATGTATATAGGGTTCATGAGGAACTACAAGTATGAAAAAAATTATAAGATATACAGGAGAAAATATGAATCAAGACCTCAATTGTTAAGGAATTGAATTCAAATACCAAAAACCATGAATCCTTTATATATAACAATTTCTGACTAAATTGAGGTTGAGGGAATGAGGACGAAGTAGTCCAATACTATAAATAGTATTACATACCTAATTATGAAGGTTTTAGAATGAAAACGTTAGTGGATACTTGATTTATCCTGAGCTTGAGGTGAAACATTAGCTCTTTGGAAAAACCTTCAATATTGGAATATTGAAGCTTTATCTTGATAAAAAAAAACTCTTTTATGAAGTTCTTAGAGTGGAAGAACTTGGGAAAACCTTGGGTGGAAGACATCTTTTTGTATCTTGAATTTTTGGCATGAAAGTTTTAGGGTTCTTGATGGAGAAGAGGAACCCTAGGTGAATCTTAGGAGAATTTCTATGAAAACTAGTTAGTTAAATGATATACTTAGTTAAAACACTCAAAAATGGCTTAGCACAAGGTCTAAAATGACAAAGGAGAAAGACCAAAACGACCCCAACTTTAAAACTTTCAAGGGGTCTAAAATGGGTTGTTTCATAGACCGTAAAGGCTTCACAGTCCCTAAAACTCTTCACGGGCTATCTATTCAGCCGTGAAGCTTCACTAGCCCGATAGTGCTTCACTAGAACGGCTATAACCTTTTACTTTAAGCTTGAAATGAAGAAAACTTGGTGGCATTGAAAAAAAGACTCAATGAACATTGAATTGATAGGTTATAGGTTTCCATCTAATTCATATTGTACCGAGAGATATCATTTGAAGTTGAGAAAAAACTTCAAAACTGATGGGTGACTTGTACGGACCCCTAAACAGAGCGTACAAGTCGCTACACACTGTCTAAGGTCTTGTCTAGGTGACTACCACCTTAGCAGCCTTGGACGATCGTCCACCCTGCTCTAAACAGGTCGTGGACCCCTAAACGGAGCGTCTAGGATGTCGTGAAAGGTCCATGGTCCATTTTGAGTTTGTAGACTTGCTTGTTACCCTCTTTATTCCTTTTCGAAGTCCGAGGTGTTATACAAACGATTTAAATTTTAAGAGTAGAGTTGTGAGGTGTTATAGAATAATTTTGGTCTTGTTTTAGAAATTTCTGGGGTATTACAATATCTCCTTTTCGGGAACATTCATTCTCGAATGATAGCAATTGAGAACGGAAAGGAAAGGAGTTACTCTTAGTATCTTTTTGACTTTTGAACCTGCCTACTAACATAGGCATAATTGATTCATACTAAGAGTTTGGGAGTGTCCAAAGCACCTAAGTCAAGAACAATACCTTTTTGAACATAGTTGGACTCCATCTGAAGTAATCTTACATGAAATAAAGGATGTGACATAAAGTAAGAATAGGAATACTACTCCTTGAGTGATTTGATTAGTAGTTTTTAAGCTTAGAAACACTTCTCAACTATGCTCTTTTTTTTATTACTACACTTCATTAGCTGCAACACCTAGCTCCCACTAGTGTATACAACTACTCTTACAAATATCTAATTCAAATCACTTGTTCTTACAGTGTTCGAGCCAAATCTCTAATTCACAAGGTGCTAAAAATGAGATAGTTATACTTATCTAAACCACAAGATTTAGGTTTTATGCCTTTATAAGAAATCTGATCCCAATATTACTACTCCTTACCATTACATTTAACAAAACTTTGAGTCCTAGTCAAGAAACATCTAATGCATCATGTACTCATCCACATATAACAATGTCGCATTCAATTTAGTACTGTAGTCAATCATGGACTCCTACTAATCAATCCTCCTAAGAACTTCTCTTCCTCTTATTATCTATATCAATTAAAATTTAACACATTACTATCAATAAGCGAACTAATTACTCTCACCTAACTATTACTCATAGTAAAACTTTATTCATCCTTCCTCCACTTTTCTAACCTTAGATGGAATAAGCACACAATTGCTACCAACATAAGAAACAACAACGTTATCCTTCGATCATCACTCAACTACCATCATCATTAATTAAAAAGGATCAATAAATGAGCTTTAGGGCGAAAGATCATAAGCACGATTCATTCAAGAATTATAATATAAGAATATGCATGGCATAACATTATTTTGCTAGCCATTGATATCAAATCATGAATTTATGAAAATGAGCATACTATGAGACGTGAGTGCTTATATAAATATGATCATATCATGAGGTTGATATCCATAACTTTATGAAGTAAGATAGAGATCAAAGGGCTAAAGTCTTTACCTCTCATTCTGGGAATTGAGCATATATGTGAATCTACATGATGTGTATTAATATAGGTCATAGACACAATATTGATATTAGAAACATCAATAATATGTTGTAACAATTGAACTTTGAGGAATACGTTAGAGTATGAATGATCAATATATCACTTTCTCAACACTTGACTTTGTTTATTATTTTATCATCCCCTTCTTAGGTTGAAGTTGATGCTATAAAGTTGTTCCATCTTTTATAAACTAGTATATATTCATTTTTATTTGAATACTCGGGAAAGTCTTATCTCATGTCTACTGAACTCTCCATGTACAAATATTAAGATTCTTCCTAGGTATTCTTTTTAAGCTGCATCTCTTACTGTTTTCATGCTTTTATAGAAGTGTCTATGATCATTACCCATATGGACTATATTGGATCCCTTGACTGAAATCTTAAGGGTAACAAATAATACTTACATTAGTCTACCGATAAATAATGCTTACATTAGTCTACCGCACATTGACAACACAATTATACTATCTAGGCACACATGAAAAATATCATAAACTTAGTTAGAACCTCATCTAACTACATACCATCTGGAGTATACCCTCTTGATACTTTTGTTAATCTAGTGACTTAGCCATACTTCATTTCTCTCACCTTAGGGTAAGAGCATCACACTTGAATCATTCACATACATTGCAACTAACATCTTAATTCGTACGTACTCTTTATCAAAACTACCAGATTCGATCTTAAAACTAACATCAGGTCACCTTTATATTGCCATTTTTTATCACAACACTCATCTCAAATTCAAGCTCAGTGTTTAGTAACAAACACAAATATCAATATAATTTCTCGCTTTTGTTCTAACTTACAACTAATAGATAATATTAAGAAATATTCACCCACTAAGACCTCATGACAAGTAGTCAATCTTTATCTCTCAGTCTACAAACTTACAAATTATTCTCACATTCCATCTCACAACTTAAATACTTACTCATTTATTATACATTATTGCCTAATTAATTCTATAACCCTCTGAATATCATGGTTCTCTCCCTCAAAAATTATAATCAAGATTAGAGCTATCACCTTATGACTACTTTATTCTTTTATTCAACACATGTACTTGACCTTAACTACCACAATGTTACATTAACATAAGCTCTATTTGGGTTAAAGTATATTGTAACTCATCTTGTCTAGTAACTATTATTCCACCTTCTATCATTAGATATAAACAAACTCATCACTTACTTTTCTACCCATAAGGAAAACTCCTCATTAATAAATTACATGGTGCATGAGTGCAACAACATAATTTGCCTCGTCACTATCTCCTTTCTTAGATTACTACACCTCTAGATGCATTCTTCTAACTCTATGCACTTTTACTACTACTGATTATAACATCATAACTCATACTATCTTTTAAGGTGAAAATACTATCCAAGCTCTAAAACATATTTTCTCATAAAAGTCTTAACTGAAACAAGGTTTAGAGAAGACAGTTTGGGAGTACATCTTGCTTTTAGCTTGAACACACGATTCATATGAATAAGAGTTCATTCTTTCAAATTTAAGCACACATGAGGTTCTCTCAATTCCTTCTGTAGTCTCATGACTTTTACTTAAAGTAACTCATTGATAATGATCAAGTCTTCTTTTTTTAATCACCTTGAGTATGAGACGTAGTTGAATGGATTTGAGAAATGCATGAGTTTGAATAAGTTCCTTATGACACAATTTTATTGCACGATTTAGAGTATGAAACAAGGAAACTTTTCTTAAATATATGTAGTCCCTCATTTATAAAAGTAGGGCCCTCAAAACCATAAATAAGATCCTACTTAACACGACTTGATAGACACCAAAGAACACTTGAGCTTTGTGCTCTACTGCCAAGTCTGTCATGCTTCGAGCCTACACCTGGACGTGGTCGGAACTCCAGAACCATTATTGGTTCCCAAGAGAACCCTTCACCTAGCAGACTACTTAAAATAATACTTACTTAAGCGATGAAAGGATTAAGATATATCTTTGAACACTTAAACTCAAAATAAATACTCAACTCAATTTGTTTGTAAAATACACAATAACACAAGTATAATAGTTTGAAAAAACATCTCAAGGAAAAGTATATACTGAAATACTCCTCAAATCTATCTATATATGAAGCCTATAATGTTTAAGATAGGTGATGGTACAAGACCCACGAAGCCTAAAAATGACTAAACTAAAAGAAAATGTAAAGTCCTCTGCAGTGCAAAAAGGCTCACCAAAACTATCTAGAGTATAGAGTGATCTCAATGGAACGTCAGATGATGATCCTAAACACCTATGTCACATAAAAAGATATCGATTGGATGACATCAATACATTTGAATGTACGAGTATGTAATATAGATGAATAAACAATTTATTGAAGTAAAGGACTAAAAGCAACTCAATCAATACATGAACATGAAGTGAAAAACCATTTGAGCTTTACAATAAGATATGCAATAAAAGCAATATGAAAATAAAATACTTTACTTTGTGGGCAGTTTTTCTAAGCGATAATCATTAATATGAGTCTAACAATGATACAATGTTTCGTCCATGTTGCAAGGGGCATCCTATACCTTGCTGGAGTATAGGATGATCCTATAACAATGGATCCATCTAATAGGACTTCTCAGAGGTAGTGAGGAATTGCATGAATAATCGATTGTTATTCTATACTACGCTGGTTGCATGGTTTGTTTGGGACTTTTGAGTCATAAAAGACTCTTACCAATTTGGTGCTTAACACTACTCCCTAAATATTGACCCAATTTGGTGTTAACACTACTCCCTAAATATTCAATATACTTAATGCTCAATCACCCTTTACAAGGAAAAGGACTATTAGTTCACTTTACTTTTCACTTTGCTCAATCAACCTTTTCATAGAAAGGGACTATTACAGTACTTTACCTTTCACTTTGCTTAATCATCCTTCACAAAGAAAGGAATGATTACATTATTGAAATACTTTTAAAAATATCAATCATAATCTTTTTTTTAATTGTCAAATAGTACATATGAAATCATTTAATTTCTTTTTTAAAGACTATGTTTAAAACTTTACATTTTTATGGACATATCTTTAAAATTCAAGATCGATATATAAAAATTGAAAATCTTATACTTTTATGAAAATAGTGTTCTCTTTTTCAATATAATCATGATACATTCGAAACCCTTTAAGCTCCATTAAACTTTTTTTTTCAAAATAATGCTTTTAAACCTGTCTCTTAAACTCATTTTAGTTTCCAAAATCAAAGTGGAAGTACAAGCATGAACAACATTACAAGATGCACATGCAAAAATAAGAATCAAGACCTCAACCGTAAATAATTGAATTCAATTACCAAGAACTATGAATAGATCCTTTTGATGTAACAATTTTTGACTGAATTGAGATGTAGGGCGTGAGGGCGAACTAGTCCAATATTATGAATAACCTTACATACCTGCTTATTGTCACGACCTGAAAGTACCCCCTAGAAGTTAGGGAGAACCCTCGTTTCATGACCAGGCGTAATTGATCCTTTGGAGTCCTGTACAAGCCCTTTAACTATCGTTCATTACATAAGACATGAAATGTAGTGCGGAATATTCAAGAACATATAATAAAAACTAGTATTTCATAAACATTTAGAGAACCTCATCGTCACAAGCCAACTTAAAGACACGACATAATATCTTAGGGATACGACCCTTTAAATTGAAATAAAATACATAATAATTCTTTAAAAAGAAAACTAAGAAAGGACTATGCCCTCGAATATATGAGGACATACTTTTTCTTGAGAGGAACTTTCCCAAGTTTCGCCTTCAAACCTTCAAAAGCTTCCAACCTATACTTATAAATAATGTACTAAGTATGTCATATGCAAAAACATGCGAAAGGGACATTTTAGTAAAATAACAATTCATTCCAAATAAGTAAAACATTCAACAATATAAAAGTAAAACACCATAAGAATCATCATTTAACACTTCGAGGAGGATTTTCTTAATTTTAAACTCAAAAGGGCACTTTTCAGTAAAGCATATCAAACATTACAGTAGTTTCATTTAACACTTACAGTGAACTACTTAGACTCAAAATGGTGAAACTTCCCAAGCATTGCCAATGAGGAATAAGCATCATTTCTGTAGGAGTTTCCCTTCAAAGGTCATCCTAAGACTCACTAAGGTAAGACATGAAGACAGTACACATATACCTCCTTCAATACACAACAAAGCGACCCTCAAGACTTTCTTCCTTTTGGCATACTCACCTCGGGATAACAAGCACCCACTCAATTGCAATACAATAGAAGAACACCCAATAACACATCAAGAATTCCCTTTCGAAATGTCTACTTAGTACAATGAGTAGATGGCGTCCCATACCACCACCTACCCTAAGTAGTACACTCTTTTAGAAGATGTCACCAAGACTCTCCTTTCGGAAGGTCCTACCTAGTGCAATGGATTGATCGTGTCCCATACCACCACCTATCCTAAGTAGTACATTTTTTAGGATATTTAGTTCAATCAATTCATATAAGACTCACCAAGACTCCCCTTTCATATTTCCTACTTAGTGTAATGGATAAATAGCGTCCTATTTCACTACCTACCCTAAGTAGAACACTCCTTTAGAAGACTTAGCACATTCGTTTCTTTTGTGGGAGTTAGCTTAACCGACATAGACCATGACTACTAGACATGGAATCCCGGCATTAACCCCTATCGGATGAGGGATCCTCACTTGCCTAGAGTAAGGTCATTCTTTTTAGCTTTTACATGGCTTTACCAATAGCTACACCTATGCGGGCGTATAGTTAAGGGATAAGGAGATTGCTACTGAGTAACTCATTCTCTACTAACGAGGCGTACACATCTCAAGAGGTACATTGGAATAGAACATCTCAACTCACGAAGTGTAACCACATCTTCTTCATATCCTCTCGGTGCTAGACATAACCCCCACATATTCTAAACATTTTAAACTATAGGTTAAGGATAACTAGTGAATACCACATCTCAACTTGCGAAGGGCGTTCATCCACCGACCTATCTTAGAAAGCCCTTAGGATGTAGTGAGGTTGCTACTGAACACTTCATCTCAACTCACAAAGAGTGTTCACCCCAAAACTCCTTTACTCACTCAATTTAACTTCATATATTCATTTAAGTATGTGTGTGTACTTGTGAGCACATTTTGCATATAAGCATCATTTTATTCACATTAGCTTCTATACATGCTTTAGACCTACATTCATCTATTCACACACTTTACATGCTTCACAAAGTCACATACTTTACTTAGGCATAATCTAAGCCAAACATGCTATTCAACTTCACAAAACACAAGACAAGACTTATCTTTAATATCACCTCATTTCATGTACTAGGCCTTCAAATCCACATTCACAAAACATACTAAGTAATATCAAGTTCATCAAATAAACACCGCCACCAAGAAGGTGGAACATACCACTCAAGAGCAATTTTATGATAAGGATTACACAATATAAGAAACTCAACATATAACCAAACCATCATCACCCATAACCAATTTCTCAATATTTCATCATACTAAGGCCATTATTTTAGTAGCTAAACCAAAATGACAACATAAGAAAACCAAAGTTCATACCTTACCCAAACCATGCTCATTTAACCTATTTCTTACCAAAAGTTTGAAATATGCATATACATGAGTTCATTAGGTTTTTAACATTAAAATCATCAATTCATACTAGAATAAACACATTTAAATCATTAAAACACTTTTACAAGAAGACCCATGCTTAAAATCAAAGATAAAAGGAATTTGAGTTTCAAAACCCTTTTTGAAATCTTTTGGAAACGACTCCTTGAATGGAAGAGGGTTCAAGGATAGATACCATACCTCAAAAAGAAGTAAACCCACTAATTTTTTATGAAGATACACGTCCAAACCATCCCTTCTTTCCCTCCTTGAGTCTTAGCTCCAATGGTGACTTTGAGAGAGATTTCTTTAGAGAGGGAGTTTGAGTATTTGAAGTGAGGGGTCTTGTCTAGGTATAGGATTTAAAACTAACTTAATATAACTTAAAATCACTAAAATTATTGACTTAGGTTTATAAAAGACTTGGGGTGAATTTACACAAAACACCCCAAGTTGGCAGCAAACTTCAACAGCTTTTGAAGGAGTCAATCGACGACCCAAGCTACTGGGCGTCGTTTGGTCGATGGCCCGTCCTGATGGGCGTCGATGGCTTTAGAGTCTGATTCATGGGGGATACACTTCACACTAAGTATGGGAATACGTACCCCAGTTGACGGGGCGTCGATAGGTCTACGGCCAGTAGACTTCCTCCATCGATGGAGCAGTGATTTGGCAGTTTTTGTGCAAAGTCTTGGGTCCTCTTCTAGGCCCCTCGTAGGTCCTAGATGGAGTCGTACCCGGATGTTAAACCCCTATACTAATTCATCTAGGTCTTATGAACATCCAACATCAAATTCAAGCAAAACGAACACGTAAAACTCACTCAAACACCTCAAGACACACAAGTACTTTTCTAAGGCATATCTTCCGAACGTCATGGACGTTCTTGGACGTTTGACCTCCAAACTTAACGAAACTTCACACACTGAATAAGAACACTAAAGTAACTAATTTTAAAACAAAATTTACTCCAGAAACACTCACGATGCTCTAGTTCACCTTAGGTCATTTTGGGGCGTTGCACTTATGAAGAATTTAGAATTATAACGTTGGTGGAAACTTAATTTATCTCGAGCTTTAGGGAGACCATTAGATTTTTGGGGAAAACCTTAAATCTTGGAATTCTGGTGCTTGATACTTATAAAACAAACTCTTTTATGAAGTTCTTAGAGTGGAAGAACTTGAGAAATCGTTGGGTTGAAGGCTCCTCTTAATATCTTGAATTTTTGACATGAAAGTTCTTGATGGAGAGGAAAAAAGGTGAGTTTAAATAGAATTTATAAATACTTGAATGTCTTGATTGTTTAAAACTAGTTAATTGAATGATATATTTCGGTTAAAATACTAAAAAATGGCTTACAATAGGGTCTAAAATGACATAGGGGAAAGACTAAAACGACCCCAACTTTAAAACTGTCAGGAGGCCTAAAACAGGCATTTTCATGGACCATTTAAGGGTTCAGAGCCCATCTAGCCAATTGTGATGTTTCTCCTGTCCGGCTATGCTTCACTAAAACGGGTATAACTTCTTGCTCCGATCTCAAAATGAGGCAAACTTGGTGACGTTGGAAAGAGGTCTCAAAGACCTTTGATTTGATAGGTTAGATTACCTAATTTATTTTATGCTGAGAGATATAATCATTTAAAACTTAGAAAACTTATGGGTGACTTGTACAAACCGCTAAACGGATCGTACAAGTCACTATAGGAAATCTAGAGTCTCGTCTAGGTGACTCCCACCTTGGAAGCCTTGGATGGTCCATGCCCTAAATGGGTAGTGCCCCCTAAATGGATCATCTAGAGTGCCGTGAACATGGTCCATTTTTGGTTTATTGATTTTCCTGTTACCCTTCCTTTAGACCTTTTCGAAGTCTGAGGCATTACACGAACTATTTATAGTTTAATTGTAGACTTGCGCAGTGATATGAAGTGATTCGAGTCTTACATTTAAAAAAATTGGGGTATTACACCCCCCTCCCCCCCCCCCCTCTTTTTATTTTCCCCTCCCTTGCTCTCTCGCTTTATTCCATTCCCTCTCATTGCTTTACAACACCCTTTTTTCATTATGAAGCTATAACAACGAACTTCTCCTTCACTATAATTGTATCTTTAAATTTTTATGGTTTATAAAGGGAAACACATTTTGTGGAATAAAGGGTGAGTATTTGTGTTATGTATGTATTATGTATGTCCTTTGCATATCTTGTATAAATTCTATATTATGTGCATCAATATTATATACATGATATAAAATAGTTATACATTTAATCTACATATGATATACAAGTGATCTATATGACACTATGCATCTTCCACATTATAATTTAATTTAAAATTCATTCCAAAACCTCAACAAATATTTATCAGTTGAGATAAGCTTTCAAATATTCTCAACTTTATGAAATTACACCCAATAAATTTTTTTTTGATTTTGCAAACCTAATACATAAGTTAATTTGAAATTTGGAGTCTACAATGTTTTACCAATATTTTTTTTTCATTTGTTTATTTAATTTTCTTATACAACCTAATATTACTTTCGTATTGATCTTCTCTAAACTTAGATACATTAAATAATTGGTGGTTTTGATCGACTCCTTCCAATAATCAAAATGAGATGATTGTATGTATCTTATTAGATTCGTAAAAATATGAGAGAAAATATAGATAGAAGAAAAAATTATTAGAATTTATAAATTTTATTGTGGTAAACTCTGATTTTGATAATTGATAAATCAAATGACAGGATCCGATACCTCCAACCTTGTCACGCATAGTTAACAACACAGTTATAAAGTATATTATTTTTTCATAGTGCGACGATGTAGCAATAGGACCGCGATGTCATTTTCCTTCTCAACTAATGAGAATAATTCAAAATTTTGTCCTTTATCTCTCTCATAGATAAAAGGACATAACAAAGAGCAAAACCTAGCTTTTGCAAATCTAAAATATTTTCTCTTGTGTCAAAGGTATTATGTTGTCTAAGCTCCCTCTCTTTCTCTCCCCCTTCCCCTTTATCCTAGTTTATTACAACAACTACTTATTCATTATGAAGTTAGAACAAAGTACTCTCCCTTTACTGTGTCTTTATATTCTTTAAATAAATCTCTCTCTAGATTCTATATATAATACATAAATATGTATATATTTATTGTAAGAAGAAATAGGTGAAACTTAAGAAGCACCTAAGCATGAAACAGTAGATGCGAGAAAAGGGTCAGATCCAAATGATTGCGTAGTGCTTTGAGACATCAATCATGTATTATTGTGTTTTTTTAATTGAAATGACTTTTACAGTATTACAGCGAAATGACAAGTTTAATTGGTGAATAATATGTAAAAATAAAGGTAAGAGTTTTGTGTATTAGGATCAGGGCCGACTCGACAATATTGGGGCCTAAAGCGAAATTTAAGAGAGGGGCCTTAATACTTTTTTTTTTTGTAAATCATATATACTTTTATTTGAATGTTCTTCTCTTGCTATTTTAGATGCAAACAACAAAGTTATTAAGTATTGTTTTATAATCAATTTGTTTTAATAATTCTTTTTGAAATGATAATATAGCTAATTTATTCAATCTCTCGTGAGAGTTGAGACATTGTTGATATTAAAGAAGATTGAATCAATTTTAAATTTTAAAAAACTTCTTTCGGATGAGGCAACGGTTACAAAAACTGTTAATATTATTTTATAAGCGATATGTGTATTTTAAAAAGAATCAAGTCTTTTAATTTGATTGAGTATTTTCATTGGATCATTATTTTCTACTTGTATTATTTCTGTTTACACTTTTAATTCTTAATATAAATTTAAACCATCAATTAAATGTTACGTGTTAAAGAAAGTTCAAAGTTAAACACAATATTTTTTAAATTTTCTCATCATCTAGAAATCTCAATATTTTACCACTAAATAAGAAATCATTTTCTTCATATTCTTCAATTGGTTCAAATATATTTTAAAATTAAAAATAGTTTGGTCTTCTCTACATGTATAAAGTAATCAACTCTAAAAGATTCTTCAAGAGACTTTGTGATTTCATTATCCATGTTTTCATTAAATTATTTTTTACGAAATTCAGGTTTATATCATCTTATATGCAATTTCCTTAGTAGAAATTATAGTACTTATGCCCCCCCAAACCCCCCCAAAAAATATGGGGGATGACTTTAGTGGTTCATCATCGTGTGTGTATATGTATATGTATATATATATATATATATATATATATGTTATGTCCATCAATTTATACGTAATATACTAGAGTTATACATTTAATCTACATATGATATGGAAGAAAAATATATGAGACTATTCCTCTTCCACCATAAAGTTTGATTTGAAATTCAACTCCAAAACCTCACCAAAAATTTACAAGTTGAGATAAACTCCCTAATTTCTCATTTTTTTTTAAAAATCACACCCTATAAAAATAATTTCAATTTTGCAAACCTAATACATAATTTAATTTGAAGCTCGGAGTCTACAAAGTTTATCAATGAAGCATTTATTCACTTATTCGTTTAATTTTTCCATTGTTTAGAACCTAATAGGCCTTGTGATCCATTGAGCAACACCTTATTTGCTTTAATATTCAACTTCTCTAAACTTACATACATTTAATTAATGTAGATGGACTTTTTATAGTGATTAGAAAGAGGTGATTGCATATATCTTATTAGATTTCGTGAATGTGAGAGATAAGATAGAAGATAGTAAAGATCATTAGAATTTTGATTTTTATTATTCTTTCCCCCCTCATTGTGTTTTTATATTCTTTAAATCAATCTCTTTCTCTAAATTCTATACATATAATATATAAGTATGTATATATTTATAGAAAGAAGAAAGACACGAAGCTTAAGAAATACTTAAACATGCAACAATATATGCAAAAAATGGATCAGATCTAAACGACAATGTAGTGCTTGTATAACATCAATCATTTTCTTTTTTCACTTTTTTTGTATTGAAATAATTTTTACATTATTACAGTGGAATGACCAGTGGTTAAGTAGTGGATAATATATGAAAATAAGGGGTAACGGGTTTTTGTTGAACAATGGTCAGTTTCATTTATGTATATATTATATATCATGCATAAATCTTAAGTATTTTATGTCTATAAATATTATATACATGATATACAAGAGTTATACATTTAAACTACACATGATATACAAGTGACATATATGGGACTATTGATCTTCCACTTAAAGTTCAGTTTAGAACTCAATTCAAAACCTCACCAAATGTTTTGAGATAAGCTCGCAAATATTTCCACGTTCGTAAAATCACACCCCATAAAAAATAGGCCTAATCCATCGGTGACCCCTTAAACTTGGCACAAAATTTCACTTAGACACATCAACTGGGTGATGTTCATTTTAAGACCCTCATGTAGGATCTCGTTGTGTCATTTTGACACTTTTCGCTGACATGACATGGTGAGTGTAATACACTCAAAGTCAGCGCACGAGGAGCGTTTTTTCAGGCCAAAAAATTATTTTAAAAGCATTGTTCATTTCTTCCCTCAATCTTTCTGATTATCTCATCCACCACACACCATCAACCCATGCTACTGTAACATCGCCATTAATCTTATTAAATTTGAAATAATTTTTAATTTTTCAGATCTAAAATCACCACAACCATTATCTTCTTCTCATTTTATTTCTTTAGATCTAATAATTAAATTTCAGCGCCACAAAATAATTACTCTATTTCGTGTTCACATATTTAAATCCTTTGCACATAAAAGAAAGAAAAAAAAATAAAAAATTCTTCCATTGTTAGTTATAACTGATTTTTTTTAGAAGTAAAGAAAAGGAAAAAGTGTGTTTTCATAAACTAATTTTTTCAATGTAATTAAATTCTTTTGGAAGTGTTTCTTGAAAAGACGATAGTGAAAACAGGTTGAAGTTGGGGTGGGTGGGGTAAAGAGGATGGATGCTCTAATGGGGGTCGAGAAGCGGTTGGGGTTGGGATGTGTGGGGTGGAGAAGACGCCTGGGTTGGTTTGGGGGGGGGGGGGGGTGAAGAAGATAAGGGTGAGTTTTTTGAAAATTAGAAGTGTTGAATTTCTTTTTAAAAAAATTATTATTTGAGTTTTAAATGTCACATGTCATCAAGTGAGTGGTTATTTAGTCATTAGTTTAGAATTATTTTTTATATATATGACATGTGTCTTTGTTTAATTCGTCGCTTTGACACGTCATCGGCAAGTGTATTATAATCACTTTGTATTTTTGGATGATTGTTAAAAAGTGTCGAATGACATAACGAGATCCTATATGAGGGGTTTAAAATGAACATCACCCAATTGAGGTGACAAAACTTTATTGACGGAACATTTGTTCACTTGTTTGTTTAATTTCCTCATTATCTAAAAACTAGTAAATCTTGAGATTCATTAAACAACACCTCATTTTGCTTTGGCATTCATCTTCTTAAATGTTCAAAATGGTCCTCCATGTATAGGGGTTGAATTATTTTGGTCCTTTATATATATCACCTTATTAAAATAAAAGTGAATCATTTTGGTCCTTAGCCCTAAAAACTAACTGAAAAATTAAAAAAATAAAGTGTTAAACTTAAATGTGGGTCCCACATTTGGTGGATCCTTTATTCTTCCCTCTTTCTCCTTTCCCATTTTATTTCTTTCGCCATTTTTTGTCAAATTTGCAATTGATTTATTCTTCTAATTCACTGCCAAAAATCCTCTAAAACAAAGTTCTCTTCAAAATTCAAAAAATGGTTTGTTAATTTTTTTCTACCTTTGTCCGTTCAATTCTTATCTCAATAACATTATAATATTTATGAATTAGTTAACATTTTCATCACAAATTTTGCATTAAATAGAAGACCCTTTTCACAAGCTCCTTAATTAATAATGAAGGAGAAAAGAAATGGCAGAAGAAAGAGGGAGGAAGAAAAGTGTGGGACCCACGTTGATTTTTACCAATTTTTAAAACTTTTCGGTTAATTCGTAAGGCTAAGGACCAAAATGATACACTTTTTATATATACATATTGAGGACTGTTTGAATAAGGTGATACATAGTAAGGACCAAAATAATTTAACTCCTATACATGAAGGACTCTTTTGATCATTTTCTCTAAACTTACATATATTTAATAAGTGGTGGTGCAAATAGACTCCTTCTAGTAATTAGAAATAGATGACAACATATATCTTATTAAATTTCATGAAAATATGAGAGATTGGATAGAAGAAAGAAGACTATCATAATTTCTAATTTTATCATTGTAAACTCTTATTTTGTTGATTGAAAAATCATATGAAGTGACCTGATACCTTGAATATTCTCATCCAAATTCAACAACATAGTTGTAAAGAGTGCTATTTTTGCATAGCGCGATAGTGTAACAAAACAATGCCAACAGTAGGAACTCAATGTCTCTTTTCTTCTTTACCAATGAGAAGAGTTGAAGATTTTCCCCTTTATCTCTAATAGATAATAGGACATGACAAAGAGAAAAATCTAGCTTTTGCAAATCTAATTTTTTTTAATCTTGTCTCAATGGTACAAGCTGTCTTAGCTTTCATAAAAAGGAAAATCTCTATAGCAAGGGACCTACTTTTACCAATTGAAGTTGTCATTTAGTATCTTATTATTAGGTCTTGTATATTGTGATAACAATGTAAACATAATCTTCTCTATGAAGTTTGTGCAGGTGGCTTCTTTATAGTGTTTTTTTTGGAGTCTATATCACTTAGAGCTAAATGGTGTAGTAAGAGGATATTAAAGTTTTTACATTGAAGTCTTATTAAAGAGTTGTTACAAGGGGAAAGTGTAACACCCCGAAAATTTCAAAGTCAGACTCGAACCATTCTTCGTTGTTAATAAAAAAAATTCAAGTGATTTAAACTTTACATAGGTGTTAAATTCACTAGGTGTAACACTTCTAGTTTCAAAAAGAACTATAGAGAAATTTGTTTATGTCACCCATCAGTTTTCTTAAGCGTTGGGTCTACTTCAAACTATCATATTTAGTAAAGGAGAACATTCACATATAGACACTTTTAAAATATCTTCATTACTCTCCATAGCTATAGTTTAATAATTATAATTCATAGTTATATGCTACAGGGAGGAGAGAGGCAAGAGAGAAGGCAAAGAGTGGGAGAAAGATGAATTATATATGAACATCAATTAGATTATTATATATTATAAATATGTATTTGCATATGTGGAAAGCGAGATTGGGCAGAGAGTAGGACTTAGGTGAATTGTATATGTATATCGGTTATATAATTGTGTATTATACATATGCATTTGTATATATGGAAAGCAAGATTGGGAGAGGGAGGAGAGAAGCGAGTGAGAGGGGGCAGAGAGTGGGAGAGAGGTGAATTGTATATGTATATCGATTAGATAGTTGTATATTATACATATGTATTTGTATATTATGGTAAATTATACATATACAAACATGACTAATTATACAAACTTAGCTCACATAATTAATGTATAATGTTAGTCGCGAGTGGTCATTATAGCAAACTATAGCTATGATGAGTAAATAAATAGTATAAGTTTGCTTAACCACATAATTTTTCCTTTAATAAATAAAGAGTTAAGTGGCTCATGACCTACCAAATTAAAGGTCTTCGAGTCCTCTTTCCAACGACACCAAGTTTTCTAAATTTTAATATCTGAGTAAAAAGTTATGACTTTATATCTGACTAAACGTCTAGAAAAAAATCAGTTTTGATAATCAAACCCTCTTATTCACTCCTAAAATTTTATACTAAAAAAATCAAGAAATAATAAGGCTAGTGTAACATCGGTACCCCGTAAAACCTTGTTAGACCTAGCTAGTGTTTGGTGGGATCTAGTAGGTGAAACTAGAGCCTAAAGAGAATATTTTGAGCCAAGGTAAGGTTCAAATGATGTAAAATGGTTTATCAAGTTTGTTTGAGGAGTTTGGAGGTCAAACATCAAGAAACTAGGAAACTAGTAAGCTGAACTAGTGTGTGTAGAGTCTTGTAGTTGAGTCTTGGAGTGTTGTATGAGGGATAAAACTTGTAAAAATGATTAAGTACTTATAATGATATATTTAGTGGTTTAATGTCAGGGTACGACCCCCTCAAGGACCACCCAAGGGTTCCTTGAAAGGGACCTCAAAAATAGTCCCCAAAACTGTCAATTTTGTGAACTACAATTGCAATCTACGCTCTGTAGATTAACCAACACCCCATAGGTCATGGGCTTAGGTCAGGCCTGCAATTCCCTGCAAAATATGAGCCACGTGTCTGAACCACGAGACCAAACCATGGGTATTAGATCAATCTACGGTTCATGGATGGCCAAACCGTAGCATTGGCCTGTTTTGGCATGTTTAGTTTTAAGTGGGGATTTGGGAAATTAGTTAGGTTTTTAATTAGGGTTTAATATAGGTAAGTTAATGAGTTGAATTAACACCTATATAAGTTTAATAAACCCTAAGCTTATCACTCTAACTAACTAACCTAAATATCCCGAAATTCTCTCCAAAAATCATCTCTCTAGAATTGAAGAAGAAGATGAGGAAGAGAAGAGAAGAGAAGAGAAGAGAAGAGAAGAGGGAAATAGCTTAGGTCAAGTTTCTACATTGTATTCAAGCTTGGTTTAGGGTTGTTATTGAAGGTATGTGAAGCTTATTCATCCATGGGTTTTTCCACCCATGGAACCCCCCATAGTTTCTCCCAATTGTGAAATCAAACCCAAAATTCTAGCTAGAGTTGTGATTACATTATGGGTAGGGCTTGAATGTGGCTCCAATCTAGTGAATAACATTCATTTATGTTTGAATTATGTTTGTTTGATTCTTATATGATGATTTCATGTACATTCCATGATGAACCCTAATCTAAGTTGATGAAGGTGATCTTTATGAGTTTATGCAAATAAAGACAAGGTTATAGGTTCTAAATTGATCTTCCTAATTCAATTGTCTTCAATACTAATTGATGATATTTAGGATCATCTAAATACGAATTGAACTAGACTTGATTTAATAGGAAGGATCTTGACTTGTAAAGTTAGAATTGAACCTTGACAATCAAATATGACTAGAATTACTTTCTAATGAATAATATGTTTGAATACCTTGTAATTTAGACATGGATCATGATGAAATGAAGTTAGTATTGAAAATAGGGCTTTTAGACATTCATGTTAGGGCTTTTGGGGGCATAAAGTCAATATGAGGTGATTTTGATTGAGTTTTCTCTTTCTTTTATATACTTAGACATGAACAATCAAAAGAATCAAGTTCTCTCACATAGAAGGATTTAACTTTGACTTAATAAACTAAAATGAATCAAATCATGTTAGACTAAAATAGCTTGGAGTTGTGATATATGATTCTTTCATGTGTAGCTTGACTTGGCAAGACAAAACCAATTTAGTATAGCTTAATGTTGAGGCTTGTGTTTATTTCATGTATAACTTGACTTAGTAGGATAAGAACAAGGTTGATAGTTTGTGATGGAGGATCTATAATCTCCTAAAGTATAGCTTGACATAGAATTGTAAAATGCATATCATGATAGCATGAGTTAGTAGTAGTCATGGTAGCCTAGGATTGAGGATTTATACTCTCCTATCGGTAGATTGAACTAGCATTGTTGGGATGCATTCATTGTAGCTTTACTTGGTTTAGCCAAGACCATTTCATGGTAGCTTTGGGATAGAAGACATACTCTCCTAAGGGTAGCTTAGGATTGAGGATCCATACTCTCCTAAGGGTAGCTTGACTTGTATGCAAGGTGCATTTCAAGGATATCTTGAGTTAGGTTAGTCATGGTAGCTTGGGATTGAGGACTCATACTCTCCTAAGGATAGCTTAGGGTTGAGAATCATACTTTCATATGGATAGCTTGAATTTGTATTCTAGTACACTTGTAAGGTAACATGAATTAGTTGGTTTAGGAATAGCTCGTGGTAGTTAGGATGGGACCTTTGTGCCTTTGTTAGAATAGAATTTACTTACATGTTAGTATGTCTTCCAAGGTAGTTAGCTTATCTTAACCTAGTTATGTTAGAAGTGATGATAGCATGTTCTAGCCTATTAGAGGGTTATTCCTTGGTATCCTTGTAAAGGGTAAATAAAATAGAGGGATTTGACCCCAACTAGTGAGCATTCATGATAGTCTAAAGAAGTACTTAGTGTGGGTAGTAGTATGAGATGTTATCCATACATGGAACAAGTATGACTTGAGGCTAGTTTTAAAGGGTTACCTTATGTAGTATGACTTAGCTTGGGTTGTTGCCATAGTTTCCTTCCAAAATATGATTGACTAAGGTGGTAGTTCGCTTGTCTTTATTAAGTAAGCTTTTAGTAAGACCAAATGGAGGGTGAATATGACTATGATGATATCAAGGCTATGCTTAGTGTGAAGGGTATTATGCGATGCCTTTCATGCATTGCACAAGTGTGTCTTGAGGTTCCTTAGAATTATGGTGCTCTTATGGTAGAAAGACTTATGACTTAACCATGCATGTAAACTATGATTAAGATGACTAAAAAAAGATACTTGGCTTGGGTAGTATTATGGGATGATATTCTTGCTTTGCACTTGTATGCTTTTGGAGTTACTTGAGAATGGTGTTATTATGATATGGATGACCAAGGGTCTATTATGTTGATATGATTATGACTTCTCTTGTTTGCTCATTAACTATGTCTTATGTTGACTTATGTTTATATGAAGCTTATGTTGGAGACTTTGATATGACTATGATGATTATGCTTATGAACATGTTATATCTCTTATGCTTATGTCTTATATTGACTAAACATTTAATATGCTGTTATGATTTTGTGCGAAGTTTCATACTTATTACCTTTGTACTGACACATATTGCCTACATTCTAACTAAATGCAGGGTTGGAGTCTTGAGTTGCTATTGGAGGCTAGGTTTCAAGGATCTAAGGAAGATTGAATGTTTTGGTGAGTCCTCATAGCTTCGAGGAAAACATCCATTTTACCTTTACGTCATTTACTTTTATGTGTAAGACTTCGTATGGGATGCATCCCAAATTTTATATTCTAAAGTTGTAATATATGGTTTGTGATATAGTCTACAAAGTTTCCGCATTCTTTTATTATGTCTTAAATGATATATTTTAAAAGTTCCAAAATTCCTCCATATTTTCTATCGTCTTATGTTATGATCATGCTAATGGCTTGTATGAGACCCCTTTGGGGTCAAATACGTTGTGTCACATCTAAGGGTGCTCTCAGGGCGTGACAACTAGGGTTCTTCTTCCAAGATTCTCCTTCAAGTTTCCTCAACAAGATTTCTCTTCCATGTATAAAAGTTTTTATAGTGTCGAGTTTGTTCACCTTTACGCCAATCACGAGTTTCCAATTTCAAATTCATCCATGAGATTTTCTATATTGAGATTTATATTTAGTTCTTCAGTTTAATTGATAATGGAGAACCTTGAATCCTTTAAGTTAGGATTTTACAAAATAGTTGAGTTTCTTGATTGAGTTTTGTGCGGGTTTTATTGAAATTGCTAAGTAATTGTGAAATTTTATGAATTCGGGCAATGAAACTCTTTTAGGTATGAGTTGAGTTGAGTTTGGGATAGAAAGAAAAGATCGGGCAAATAATTGTGCCCAAGTCCGCATCACGGAGGCACTTAAGATTTTCAGCATCTAGACGACCATCCCTCTCCACGTCAGGGAGATGATACAAAGTTTTCTGTCTTAAAAATTATTTCGCGGCCAAAAAGTAAAATCCTTCTCCGCATCATGCCAGTGCTTCTTCAAACCGTGTCTTTTGCTCTATTTTTATTCCTAACAATCTAAGCCTTCATTAATCATTGAGAGATCCTCTATCCTTATGATAAATCTCAAATTCACATTTCAAATCAAGAAAATTAAGTGAAAAGTTCAAGTGGGGTTTTGAGTCAAATTGAGAATTCTTTTGAAATCAATTATAGTTGTGACTAAGTCTTGAGAAGGTTAAGATGAGAATGAGAAGCGTGGTTGTCATGAGTTTCTTAATTGTCAATAAGACTTTTTAGTCAAGTTGTTCATGTCCATAATTCCACATGAACTATATGAATTGAGTGCTCATCAGATGAGTAGTATGATTAAGTCCTTGAGTTATGGAGTTATTGAGTTCTAAGTATTGAGTACTATATATGGTTATTGAAACCCTTGAGTTGAGTTATTCATGCCCATAATTCGTCATGAACACAATTTTGAGAAGTCTTTTACAATTATTTGTAATTTATTTAAAGACTTGAGTAAATGAGTATGAGGATGAAAAGTTTCGAGTTTTATTTTTCAAAATGATTATAAAGGAACTAAGTATTTCCAAGAGTACATACTTTTACATTTATCACGAAAGGGAACCTTGATTTCCAAATGAGTTCACAAATATAAGTTATATTATTGAGAGTAGTATTGAACACCGAAATCTAGACAATTTCACACAACTCAAAGTCCTCATAAACCATGTATGCCGACATGGTTAAATGGTTGTACTTTTTATATGATTCCTTTATTGCTTTTAGGCATAGATTAGTGGTTTCACTTAGTTGAGGATGTTTTATACTCCAACAAGGTATAAAATAGTTCTGACACCGTGGGCGAGATGATGTATATATTACCACATAGTTCATAGTAATGGTTCTTGGTTAGAGAGTCTCTCAAGTAAGAGTTATTATTGTATTTTACATACAATTTAGTTATAATCTATTGTTTTAAAAGTTTTCCATATATTTCATGTTATATTGTTGCTTTATCCTTGAGTTAAGTATCCTTGAGTTTGGTATCTTTTATTTGAATATCTTGAGTTGAGTCGAATCGAGTGGGATTACACGAGGTAAGTATGTTCATTTTTATCAGTTCACGACTATGCTTATGTTGTAAAGTTCCCCTTACATGCTCGTACATTCAATGTACTAGCGTCATTTAGTCTGAATAATTTTATGATGCAGATACATGTATTCATAATCATGAACAATATTTTGTTGAGGTCATGTGACATTTTAATCAACTTTTGTGAGCCTTTTTATATTCCATAGATTTTTACCTTTACCTTATAGTTAGTATCTTTGAGATATCGTGGGTCTTGTCCCGATATCATTCTGTAATAGTAGAGACTTCATAGATAGGTAGAGTTGAGTAGTTTTCAGTATTTTCCTTCTTTTGAGTTGGTTTTACAAACTCTAAGTTTATCTATTGAGTATTGTTCAGACTTTTAAAGTTCAGTATTTGGCTTTAATAAATTTAATTCATTTTAATCTTATGTATGTTGAGTTAGTCTTCCGCTTGTAGTTAGCTATGATAAGAGTTCGCTTGGAACAACCAATGGTTCTCGAGTGTCGGCCACATGCAGGGTCTAAACTCGGATCGTGACAGGAAGACATTATGATTTTAATTCCTAGAATTATAAACGTTCATGATCAAATCATTGCACGTGTTTTGGTGAAGTTGTTAGGGTGAAATCTTTGAAAGGTTGGTCGTGAGTTATCCTTATTTGAAAAAGAAAGTTTTCAAGTAAATATTATATGTTCTTTACTTGTTGTTTCATTGTTCTTTACCTTCTGTTCGTAGCAGTTTTCAATAATGCACTTGATCCTTTGACTTGTTACAAACTCATACAAGCCATAAATTGGTATAAGAGTTTTTTCTCCTAATAGGATAACATTTAGCAAATTCAGCCAAAATGGATGCCCCACCAAAACTCGAATAAGGTAAATCTACAACTAGACCATCTTGATTCAATGAATAATATTATGAGTGGTGGAATGCAAGAACGCATGCCTTTATCATGAATGAAGACCATGAGTTATGGAATGTCATTTGTGATGTTAAGAAAAATTAAGGCTAAAAATCTTCTCGTTTTGGGCATCGGACCCAACTTAGACAATTGAATCTCTACTTGTGAAAGTGCCAAGGAAGTTTGGAAGCTTTACAAATAACTCATGAAAAGACTAATTAAGTTTAGTAAAAAATTGACATGCTTACTATTCAAAATGGAGGAGTTGAATCCAATCAATAGATACAAACCAGATTCACCTCCATCATTGATAAATTTAATTATCTTGTTGAATTGACGAAGACAAACAAGTTGCTACGAAAATTCCTTTTGAGAAAGTAAAGTCAATGCCATCATCAAAGCTAAAGACCTTAAAAGTCTAACCATGGATGAGATAATAGGTACCATGAAGACCTATGATCTCAAAAAACACCGAGATTAAGAAACACAATATCCAAAAAGGGAGAATAGTCTAACTCTCTAAGTTGTAAAAAATGACTCCAGTGAAGATGATGTTGAGATAAAACACATCGCCAGGCATTTTTAAATGAAGGTGAGGTGAAATAGAGGTTTTACTATAAAAGAAAACACAAGTAAACATTCAAAGGAAAACGACTGTTGCTACAACCGTGGAAAACCTATGCACTTTATCAAAGGAAACTCAAGTAAACATCCAAAGGGAAACGACTGTTGTCACAAGTACGAAAAGCCTAGACACTTTATCAAGGACTGTTCTCTGCACTTATAAGATTATAAAGATTAAATAAAAAATTAATCTTGATAAAGAAATATAGGAACTCAACCCCTGGCTATTTCAAACAAAGACAAGGTACAAACAATGTAGTCAGGCAAGCTCTAGCATTATAGGGGTATTGTACAGTGAATCGGATGGTGATCAAGGACTATAAGAAAGCTCCATAATGGTCATTAAAGATGAAACCACAAGATTTGACTCACTATTTGCCTTTATAAAAAATCATATGATGAAGATTCAAAAAAGGTAAGTTTTCTAGACATTCAATAGCATCTCAAGGATTACTCACCAAATGAGTAACTAGACATTCAATAGCATCTCTAGGATTACTCACCAAATGAGTTGAGGTGCTTGAAAAATGTGTAAGTATACCTTATCAGGACCATATCTAGGAAAGAGGACTTAAATTATTATTTTTAACTATAATATTAAAAACACTAAGGTGTCTCACAAAAAATCCTTGAGCTAGAAGAGAAAATCAAGTTCATGTCTTCAAAACATAAGTTCTCCAAAATAAGCTGAGAGAAAAGATAAAAGGGATGATATTCATTTAGAAATTGAAACTCAATTAAGCAAGTTCAAACAGGATCTTATAGTCTTTCTTGAAAAGTCGAGTCCTTGAAAGGGACCTGACCAGAATCAAGGTTGAACTTGAAAAGTTTCTTTGTTGGATGAAATTTTCAAAAAAAAAAAAACTATCCCATTTGACCAATGTGATGTCAAAAATGGGAGGAGGCTTTGACTTCTAAAAGAGAATAGTGTATCCTGCAATTTTCAAAGCAAGTATTTTTCTAACCCCAACAATCGATCAAGCACTGAATGTCGTCAAAATAGTCACTACAAAGATTCATGTCATGCTAGAATCTTTTCTAAAGAGAAGGTTCAGAAACACGTAAAATTGAAAAGCATATGAAGGATACTTAGTCCAGAAGTTGAAGAAGAATGCAATTAAAATTTACCTGGTCAAAAATCAAGAATAAATGCTCTATCAATTTAGACAATAATGAGTCTCATTCTTCCGTTCTTTCACTCTTGGAGACACAAAGTAATAGGGGTTCCCAAATATTTTAAAATTCGCCTAGTCAAAGCTATCTAGTTCGTAAATATTGACTAATTAAAATATATGAGGTGAAGAATGAAAAAAATCCTCTAACTTAAAGCCCTCAAAGGAGATATGCTCCTTTAGGAGTGAAAAGAAAGGATGCAACATTGTTGTAGAAAATTGGAAAAGTTCCTAAATCATTTTGCTGAAGATGTGACTCAAAAAAAAGAGAAGGATCACATGAAGTCATCGAAAAAGACACGATGCAAGTCTTGATCAATCCATAATGATGTTTAAAGGGAATCTTAAATGACCTTAATTGATACATAATCTTTTCTCCTCTTCAGACTAGAGTGACAATCTTGACTTGGATGGTTATAAAGATTTCAATCATACTGAACAATTGGAGAAATAGAGAGCACATTAGAATGAAACTTACTCCTAATATCATCATGATTGCTTAGGATCCCCGGAGGTGTTACATTATCTATTGTTGTAACAAATTATAAGATTGTTTTTATTGCTCTTTATAGAAATTTTGAATCAAACAACTTTTAAAAGATATTGGACCAAAAAATCTTTGGATAAGGGGTTGATATACATAAGATTTTGCAAAATAGAAGATCAGATTATTATAGATTGAATGGGGCCCAGGTTGGACAAAATCACTGAAATCTAAGTTGTGTTGAAAGGAAATAATTAGTTTTTGTTTTAATATATCACTAATTTTTCTAAAATTTGATAATAGGTACCTAAGAAAAGAGTTCATTAACCTTGTCTAGCTCAAATTTATACTGTTGCAAGTATGCATACATGGTGAGAAAGAAAATTCAATGAAGACCATCTAGGAAATTTTAAGATAGTACCTAGAAGTTCAAAAGAGGAACCAAGTCCTTTTCCTAGATTAGTATCACTAATTGCATTTATAAAAATTTCGAAATCTACCTAAAAAGGGTTTCCATGTAGGATCTTTTCTTTTTCGGCCTATCTGAAATGTTGTCATGTCTCTTCTATTCTAAATCGTCATGTCCTCTTTTGGCATGAACTATGTATCACCTCTTTAAAAGGACTCAATATCAATCATTCCTAATTTGAAAATCACATTAAGTAACAATTCCTATTCTCTAAGTCTCTACAAAACTCTTTCTTCTATTTGGTCCCCCTTACTTTCTCCTCTATATACCCTCTCTTTCACCAAAAATATTTGTGATATCTTCTGTTATGGCACCTCAGCCAAACGTACCTCGAAAAATGTCTACATCCTACATGATGGAACATATGTGTCCACTCAAACTGCTCCTTCTTCGGCAATGACAGAAATTCTAAAGTCCTCTTATTTCATCTATAAATTCTTTATGTATACCCTTTTCAACCTTCCTATATGTTAATATCAAAAACCTCAATATCTTAGAAGTAAATCAACCCTTATTCTCCTTTCTTGTTTCTTAGAGAAACCCTCACAATTAAAGTTCCTCTTTCAATTAGAAATGTAATATTGTCGACGCAAAAATCCTTAATTAATTAACAGAGGCATTTAGTAAAATTCTTATGAATAATATGACTAATCAAGGTCAATGTTCTATGTCTCAAAAATTTGAATGTACTCAATAACTTGGTTCTACATTTGAGCCATTACTTAGGGAAATTCTGAATTTAAGATAGGTTGTCTCAGAATGTTTTGGGGACCTCGTCTAGATGTGAGGGGAAAATCATCTAATATTATTTATATGGGATAATATTATGTCGTTTAATGTTTGACTTCAATGGAAAAAAAGGGTAATGACATGGAAGCATTAGTGTAGGGAAAGCAAATGTTATCTTAAAAATTTAACCACATCTTTTCTCCACTATTAAGTGTGATGACATTTTCATAAATTGTGGTATACAAGTTGTCCAAATAATTGAAACTCTAAGAAAACAGAAGAAGAAGAAAAAAAAGATCATGTTCCAATTAGTTTTAAGATGAAGCGAATCTCAAAGTCTATCTATATTGATTACTCTCAATTTGAAAAGGAACCTACAAGGTAGTTTGCAACCAAAGAGAATTTCCAAAATAAAATAGAAAAAACATAAGAAAGAAATTGAGAAAATACGACTAAAAGATATTGATTGTTGAAGAAATTTCTTATTGATGAGTAGGTCTTAACAAAGAAACTTATCGATTTAGAAGGAGCTGATACTTCCCTAATTATTGAGAAGGTATCAGCATATGGGAAAGATTATTGAAAGTAAAAATCCATGTCCAAGAGACCTGTTGATGAAATTACATAAGGAGGGATCTGAACAGCACAAACACTCGGAAAGACATAAACAAAAAAAGGTAGAGGTCGATAGTTCAGTTTGAAAAGGAAAAGAATCTTGGGTAGTTATAGGAAGAGAGACCCGGTGGACCTCTGAAAGTGTCTAAAGCAAAAGCTCCTGTTTTCAAACTTTCCCATGAAGAAAAATAGATATAATGAGTAATCATAAGGTATTAAGTAATAAGGTATTTGATGATAAGATCAATGAAATTAAGGGGATGAGGGACTTGGTTGGCATGGTTTATTTACAATAATGGAGCCATATTTTTAAAATTCCAATATTTATTATCTTTGAGAAGGAAGTTATGAAATTTTATGTGGGATTGATATTCACATCAAACAGGGAGACAGAGAATAACTGGTAACCTATGTGAATGGACTAGACACTTTTCTGGATGAAAAGTTGCTCAACAAATGTTAAATGTTCTACTAAGGGGTTCAATTCTATGGAGAACTGGATTTCCTCAAGCAAATTTCTAAGTCTCAATGGGAAGATTTAGAACTTTAAAAGAGAAATATTGTTCAAGATGCAGCTAAAAGAGGATTATAAACTCATATTTGAGCAAGTAGACAAAGTTTTTTCCAAGAATTGAGAAGACATTTATTGTGGCCATCTTTGATTTGTTCCTCAACTATACATCCTATTAATTTTCACGTCATTATGATGAAACACATGAGGAATATTGTATCCGTAAGGAATTACAAACATGAACTAGCTTATGGGTTATTTCTCTCTGAAGGGGCCATGAAACAAATATTTAGCAAATCAACCTTGTATGAGTGTGAGTATATTGGGTGAGAAGGAGTGGTCCCTTATCTCTCATTTAATTGTTTCCTAAAAAAGATCCACTGTAGAGTTGAAAAAATCTCCCTATATTACTTGCTTAAGGAGATGTTTAGAATGCTAATTTGAAGGGTCAGCTATGGGTGATTTCCAATGCAAGCAATGAGGGGTCAAACACAGTGACAATGCTTTAACAAGAAAATATTCAATTGAAAAATAAAGTTGTCACCTTAAGGGACCAAGTTTGGACATTACTCAGAATCTCCTTCATGCTCATGAGGTTGAAAACGAATGTCTAGACATGATGTTGAAGAGACTATCTAGGTACTCATGATTTGATGTTTTCTTATTCCCCTTAATCTTCTATCCTTTTCACATCCTATTTTGTCTATCCTTTAACAATGAATTCACTTGTTAAGACTTTCTTCATTATTCTTATATATAATTTTTATGATGCTAACATGAAATGAATAATGAGTTATTGTTTTATTTTTATTTTTATGTTTCTAATTCTTGCCAACGTCTATTTTTTCATGCTTGTGTTTCCTAGTGGTTATGATTTAGCATGATATGTTCTTCTAATTCAATTACTCTTTGTTCTTTTTAATGATGTAAAAAATGAGAAATTAATCTTGGAAAGGGGGATAGAAGAGAGAAGGAAGAAGAGCCTTGGCATGGGGAACGTGCTGCAATAAAAACTCATCGATTTCATGGGACTAATGAAGATTATCAAGTTAGAGGAATATGTTTGCTGAAATGAATTCATTGTTTTTCATCATAAATGAGTGTAAAAAATGTTGTAAACTCGTACCTTGATGACTGAAAAATAAAATGAAGGGACATGGAACGTGCAACACTCCCATGCAAAGTCAAACAACATAATTGTAAAACATACAATTTTTGCACATTGCAACAGGAATCAGGATGGCATGACAATTTAGTAGTATGATTGTAGTGTCTTTTTTCATCTCGGACAATGAAAAGAGTTTAAGGTTTTTCCTTTGTGTCTCTCGTAGATAAGAGGAAATGATAAATAGAAAAATCCAAATTTTACAAATATGATAATTTTGCTCATCTTAAAGATATAAATTGTCTCAAATTTCATAAAAGTAAAAACATCTACAATAACGAATCTTATCAATTGAAGTTTTAATTAGTTCCTTGTTGTTAGGTCTTGTAATTTGTGCTTACTTTGCAAATATACTCTTCTTGATGAAGCTTCTATAGGTGGTTATCTTTGTGTTGTTGTCTTTTAAAGTCTATATCAACTAAAGCTAGTTGGTGTAGTAAGAGAACACTACAATTATTGCATTAGAGTCTTGTAATATAGGGTAAGAGATTAAGAATTTAATTTTGAGGATTACAAGAATTTGTAATCAAATCATTGCTCAAGTTCTACTGAAATTGTATGGTATAATCCTACAGAGGTAGGCCGTGATTTTTCCTTATTACATGAGAAAGTAAGTTTCCATGTAAACATCATATTTTGTTTACTTGTTATTTCGTCGTTGTTTGCCTTTTTTTCTTAGTATGTTTTAGTCAAGTACTTGTTTCTTTGCCTTGTTAGTATGTTTTGATTTGGGAATATCACAATTTTTTGGTTATTAGTGATCTAATAACATATATATCGCTACATCCATTATAATTTTAAGATTTATGTATCTTATAGTGTCTAATGTAATAGAATAATTTTGCACTATCAATTAGAGGCGAATTCATGATTCAGAGGTTGTGAATGCCACATACTTAAATAGGATAAATCAATCTATGATTTAATTTTTGAATTACAATTTGGAATTTCCTCCGATTTTTATAAATAACTTGATGAAATATGTATATTTTATTGTAAATTCATTGTATAGTATATGTGTATTATCCATTAGATTTATCCACTATTAAATGGATTCATGTATAGGTGCTTCCAAGGTGATAATAACTTCCGAGATAACTATGTATCTATTAATTAAATGACTTCTGGAGTGATATCTCAACACTACAAATAGAGAATCACTCACCATTTGGATGACACACTTGAATAAGAAAATTTTTCTACTCTATCTTATACTTCTTGTCTTCTTCTTATTATTATAATATTATGAGTTTTCTTTATAGAACGTTATCAGCACGAAGTTGCTACTTGCAAAGGTATATCATATAAATATTTTGCAAAGGTATTATATAAATATTTTTATTTCATTCACATATTCTCTCATAATCTCATTATGTAAAATTTATCCAAACTTGATTTTGTGGAATTAGATATTTCTGGAAAAAATTATCTTTCATGGGTACTCGATGCTGAGATTCACTTAGCTGCTAAAGATATTGATGCCACCATTACTCGGGGAAATGAAGCATCGAGCCAAGATAAGGCAAAGACTATGATTTTCCTTCGTCATCATCTTGATAAGGACCTGAAGATTGAATATTTGACGGTAAAAGATCCACTTGAACTGTGGACTGGTTTAAAGGGGAGATATGACCACCTAAAGGCAACAGTGTTGCCAAGAGCTCGTTATGAGTGGATGCATTTACAGTTTCAAGATTTTAAGACCGTAACTGAATACAACTCTGTTGTATTCAGGATAACCTCCCAATTGAAATCATGTGGAGAGACTATAAAAGATGAGGACATGTTGGAAAAGACACTAAATACTTTCCATGCCTCAAATGTGATATTGCAGCAGCAATATCGTGAAAAGGGTTTTCAGAAATATTCTGAATTATTATCATGTCTTTTGGTGGCTGAGCAACATAATTCTCTTTCAATGAAAATCATGAAGCTCGTCCTACTGGAGCTGCTCCATTACCGGAGTAAATGTGGTGGAAGCACGTGATTAATCTAAAGTAAAATGAGATGATCATCGGGGCATAATAATGCACGAGGACGTGTCAAAGACAAGAGACGATACACTAATCGTCAAGGTGGTGGTCATAATAAAAGGGAGAACAACATGAGTTCTCAAAATAACCCCTCAAAAAGTAATTGTCATCGTTGTGGCATGAAAGCCCATTGGAAGAATGAATGTCGCACACATGATCATTTTGTTAAGATCTACCAAAATTCCTTTAAAAGGAAAGGAAATAAAAGTGGTGCTTCCTCTTCCAATGCTCGAGCTGAGTCACATATGACTCTTAAAGATGATAATAAGCCGGGAACATCTCAAAAATATGATAAGGATATTAAAACAAATTTGGCTTTAAAGGATGATGCTTTTGGTGGCCTTGGTGACATTACTCATATGAAAGTTGATGACTTCTTTGGAGATCGAAACTGATGTTTGATCTTTTAGCAAGGGAATGAAGTCTGTTAATATTTTACTTATTTGCTTTTTAGTTATCATGTTCTTCATGTTGAAGTGTTTAAATTTCCGTTGTTAGTTTTGTTCCGTACTTCTTTTAATTTATTTTTTATTTTAATGAAAATTAATAGAAATCTCCAGTTGTCGGTTGGATTCAAGATGAGTAATGGAGATGTATGCCTTCTTGATAATGCTACAACACATACAAAATTAAAAAAAATACTTTTCCAATTTGTTAGGAAAATGGCACATGTCAACACAATATCAGGTAGTACAAAATTAATTGAGGGCTCTAAAAGAGTGACCGTATTACTACCTGGAAGGACAATATTGGACATTTATAATGCATTATATTGTATTAAGTATCAAAGAAACTTATTAAGTTTCAAAGTTATTCACCAAAATGGCTATCACGTTGACACGACTAATGAAGGAAAGGTTGAATACCTTTACATTACTACAATTAACGTAGAGCAGAAAATTGTGCATGAAAAATTACCTGCATTTTCTTCTGGGTTGTACTATACAAGTATAAGTACAGTTGAATCACATGTCGTTGTAAACAAAAGGTGTACTAATTTTAATGATTTATCATTTGGCATGACCAGTTGGATCATCCCGGATTTAATAAGATGCGCAAAATCATTGAGAATTCACATGGGCACACCTTAAAGAACCCAAATATTCTTTTATCAAAGGAATTCTCTTGTGCTTCTTGTTCTCAATGAAAGTTGATCATTAAACCATCAACAGTTAAGGTTGGAATTGAATCTCCTGCGTTTCTGGAACGCATACAGGGTGATATATATGGGATCAATTCAACCTGCATGTGGACCTTTTAAATATTATATGGTCTTGATAGATGCTTCTACAAGATGGTCACATGTGTGTTTATTATCAACTCGCAACATGGCTTTTGCGAGATTGTTGGCTCAAATAATAAGATTGAAAGCATAATTTCTAAACTATACAATAAAGACAATCCGTCTAGATAATGCTGGTGAGTTTACATCTCAAGCATTTAATGATTATTGTATGCCTACTGGTATAACAGTTGAACATCCAGTTGCGTATGTTCACACTCAAAACGGTCTAGTAGAATCGTTGATTAAACGTCTGAAATTGATAGCTAGACCATTACTAATGAGAACAAAGTTATCTGTGTCTATGTGGGGCCATGCTATTTTGCATGCAGCAACACTTGTACGCATAAGACCAACCAATTATCATGAGTTCTCCCCATTACAATTGGTCTTTGGTCAAGAGCCAAACATTTCCCATCTTAGAATTTTTGGATGTCGGTGTATGTCCCAATTGCTCCACCACAACGCACTAAGATGGGCCCAAAGAAGGTTGTGGATATATGTTGGGTATGAATCTCCTTCAATCATAAAATATTTGGAGCCTATGACTAGAGATTTATTTAAGGCAAGATTTGCTGATTGTCATTTTGATGAATCAGTATACCCAACATTAGTGGGAGAACATAAGCAGTTGAAAAAAGAGATAGATTGGAATTTATCATCTCTATAGATTGGAATTTATCATCTCAATCTCATCTAGATCCTCAAACAAATCAATGTGATCAAGAAGTTCAAAGAATAATTTATCTAAAAAATATTGCGAATCAGCTGCGAAATGCTTTTAATAATCTTCCAAGGATTACTAAATCACATATTTCAGCTGCTAATGCTCCAGTTCAAGATGATGTCCTGGCGAGACAAATAGTTAAGACAAATGAGTCTAGACCACATTTGAAACGTGGTAGACCAATTGGTTCCAAGGAGGCATAAATGATTAAGATGATCATGGGTTAAAAGAAATTTCTCAGGATGAGACCCAAGTCATAACACATGATGAAATATCCGAGGAGGTTCAAACTTCTGAAAACAATGAAATTGCAATGAATTATGTCTCAACGAGAAAGTTGTGGAACCTAAATAATATTTTGATTGACAAAATGTTTGCCTATAATGTTGCTATTGACATAATGCAACAAGATGAAGATTTTGAGCCAAAATCTGTTCACAAATGTAGACAGAGAAATGATTGGTCAAAATGGAAGGATGCAATTCAAGCAAAATTGGCTTCACTAGAAAAAACGTGAAGTTTTCAGACCAATAACCCGAACACCTGAAGGTATCAAGCCAGTGGAGTACAAATGAGTTTTTGTACAAAAAAGAATTGAGAAAGGTGAATCGCGAGATATTAAGCCTGACTTGTTGCTCAAGGTTTTTCTCAAAGACCTGGCATTAATTATATGGAGACATATTCTCCTGTGGTAGATGCAATCACCTTGAGATATCTCATAAATCTGGCAGTTCATGAGAAATTTGAAATGCGTCTAATGGACGTTGTCACAACCTATCTATATGGATCATTGAACCACAATATTTTCATGAAAATTCCTGAATCATTCAAAATACCTGAAGCATACAAAGATTCAAGAGAAACCTGTTCAATAAAGCTTCAGAAATATTGTATGGATTGAATTAGTCAGGAGGAAGTTGTTACAATCATCTGAGTGAATCTTTGTAAATAAAAGGGTACAAAAATGACCCGATTTGTCCCTACAAGTTTATTAAATGCTCGGAATCTAAATTTGTTATAATAGTTGTGTATGTTGATGACTTGAACATCATTGGCACTCGTAAAGAGCTGTTAGAAGTTGTTGGGTGTCTGAAAATAGAATTTAAAATGAAAGATCTTGGCAAGATAAAATTTTGTCTTGGCCTACAGATTGAGAATTTGTCAAATGGAATACTTGTTCATCAATCAACGTACACAGAAAATATATTAAAGCATTTTTACATGGATAAGTCACATCCATTGAGTACTCCAATGGTGGTAAGATTGTTTTACATCAGTACAGATCCATTTCGATCTCAAGAGAAGAATGAAGAGCTTGTTGGTGATGAAACTCCTTACATTAGTGAGTCGGGGCACTAATGTACCTTGCTAACAATACTCGATCAGATATCTGTTTTGCAGTAATTCTAGTGGAAAGATTTAGTTCCTCCTCAACAAGAAGACATTGGAATAGTGTTAAACACGTACTTCGATATCTTTTTGAGGGACGATGGACATGGGTTTATTCTATTCCAATGAATACAAGTCAGAACTGATTGGTTACGCAGATGTAAGGTATTTATCTGATCCGCATAAAGCTCGATCAAAAACAACTATTTGTTAAATGTGGAGATACGACAATATCTTGTCGATCAATGAAGCAAACATTGGTATCCACTTCTTCAAATCATGCAGAAATAACAGTCATCCATGAAGCAAGTCGAGACTGCGTCTGGTTGAGATCAATGACCCATCATATTCAGGAAATGTGTGGTTTTTCTTTGAAAGAGAATATACCAACCACAATGTACGAAGATAATGTTTCATGTATAGCTCAATTAAAAGGAGGATACATCAAAGGAGACCGGACAAAGCATATTTAACCATAGTTCTTTTTCATGCTTGATCTTCAACAAAATGGTGAGATAGAAGTTCAACAAATTCATTCAAGTGATAATCTTGTTGATTTATTCACTAAGGCATCGCCAACATCAATGTTTGAGAAGTTGATATACAAGATTGGAATGCGCCATTTCCGAGATATCAAGTAAAGTTTTCATCAGGGGGAGTGAAATATGTGTTGTACTCTTTCCTTAACTATGGTTTTGTCCCAAGTTGGGTTTTTCTGGTAAGGTTTTTAATGAGGCAACATTCAAAGTGTATTATGAGATATGTGTACTCTGTTTCTTCACTAGGCTTTTTCCCACTGGATTTTTCCTAGTAAGGTTTTAACGAGGCACATAATCTATGGATATCCAAAGGGGAGTGTTGTAAATTCATTGTATAGTATATGTGGATTATCCATTAGATTTATCCACTATTAAATGGATTCATGTATAGGTGCTTCCAAGGTGCTAAGAACTTCCATGATAACTATGTATCTATTAATTAGATGACTTTTGGAGTGATATGTCAACACTATAAATAGAGAATCACTCACCATTTGGAAGACACACTTGAATAAGAAAATTTCTCTCCTTTATGTTATACTTCTTGTCTTCCTATTATTAGTATAATATTTTGAGTTTTCTTTATAATATATTCAATAATGTTTTCTTTTAAATATTTTGATAATAAAAAAACCCAAGAAATTTAGTTTTTGTTTGTTTGTTAGGAATAAGAGATTTTCTCTAAAACTTTGAAAAAAGAAGAAGAAGCAATTCTCATGTTTAAAATTCAAATTTATATAAATCATCTAATAATGTTACCTTATTATATTCATATTTCATTGTCTCTGTACATTGTTACAACTATATACTCATATAGTTGAGAAAAAAAATAAAAAAATTATAGCTTCAACCTAGTCATCTTCACTTAGCACGACTTAAAAATCGAAAGAATCTTTAAATTAAAAAATTCTAACATATTAATATCCATCATTTTAGAGCTTATTTTTTCTTTCAAAAAGAAAACTATTTTCAATTATACTCTTACCAATATTTATATAACGTTTAAAATTTAGTACTTACTAATTGATGTAGGACATACATAATACTCCGTATCAAGAGATTAATACTTGATGAAGAAAAATAGAATAAAATAGTTTTAATTAATTAAAGAAAAAAATTATCAATTAAATTTAAGTAAATAAGTAGCATATAAGGAAGATCTGATGGGAAAAAAATACTTGAAACATTTGACCTTTCGACAGCGATACCATTCACGATTTTAATTAGGGGATGACAAGTATAATATATGATCAGTTTCTTATACATACGTACATACATACATACGTACATACATACATACATACGTACATACATACATACATACATACATACATACATATATACATATATATATATATATATATATATACACACACACACACAAACACACACCAAAATTTACAGTGGTGGCACCTCACTCATAACCCTAGATCCGCCCCTGTTGTTAATACTAATATTAACATGTTATCTAAAGTTTCTTATTAGTATTAAATTGACATTCGACTGATTCTATGTAGTTATCTTCCTTACTGTTTAATATAATTTGATAACATAAATAAAATTTATATAAATCGTTTCAATTTATAAAAATTGATGGATGATGAAAAAGCAAAAAGGGAAAAGGTTCTAAAAATATTGTTGAACTATATGAAATAAGTTGATTTTACATACTATTTGTTATATTTCTTGCTCAAAAGTTATCCTTGTCCCAAGTCAACTAGCTTGTTTGGTATTACTGCTAAAAATTATCTATTTTTAGATGCACTTTTTAAAATAACTTTTTTTTTAAAAATATGCTTTTAAAAAACATGTTTGTGTTTGGAAAATTGATTTGAAAACATTAATTGTTTTGATAAATAATTTGTGTTTGGCTAATTTTCTTTAAAAAGTGTTTTTTAAAGCCAAATTTACAAAAAAATACATTGGAAAGTGTCAATGTTCTTTTAATATTAAGATTATTTTATAGAAATAAATATTTTAAACATGTGATACAAAAACTTTATTAAATTTTTAATCTAATTATTTCAAATGCACAAATTGAAATTTCAATTAATATTGTGCTTAGATATATATTGTTGACAAATATTGAAAGATGAATCTTTTTGTTATTTGTTACCTACTTTTTTATTAAAAGATTTTGCACAATGCCTAACTCAATACCGAAAAAATTCATGATAGCAATTTTGGTTGAAAAACTATATGTATGGCGGAAGCACACCAGTATCATACTTTATAGATGAATAATAGATAACCAATAATTATTTATGCTATAACACATACAATCATATGCTAGAATACATAAATTTGCTGAAATTTAATTGAACAATTACCTCTTGAAGCGTGAGCAAATACCTTCAAGTGAATCCACAAGTTAGACAGAACTTTGAGCGAATCCACATGATAGACAACGACTTTGCAGTCTTCTACAATGATGTCAAGGTTATATCCGAACTCTCTCAATACTTGGGTGGGAGAGTTTGTCTTTCACAGAAAAAATATAGGTATTAGAAAATGACTAAGTTTCGAAAAAAATCAATTAATCTTATGATTTAAGAGAAATCGACTTTCCGAATTACAGAGTCGCCACTTGATTTTTAGTAAAAATCAAGAAGAACTTATAATTAATTTTCAAAAGATTTAAAACAGATAAAAACGATTGAAAAGGGTTGGAAGTTCAAATGTACATTCCGAGAAAGTGTTAGGCCCTCGAAATGCCTGCTAACTTGCGGTTGACCGGCGATTTGACTACAATGATTTTTTAATAATTTTTAAATTTTTAACCAAGTAAGGAGACTTTATTTATTAATTATTGTTGTTGAATTAAATTTTTTGTTTTGTTTTTAGGGAAAAGGGGAAATCATTTATAAGGGGGAGTGACATAAAGGGGTTAATAAGACTAAAAATAGAATAAAAGCTAAGTGACTTGTAAAAATAAATAAATATATATATAGTTAGTTAGTTAGTTAGTTAGTCAAAATAATACAATATGAGTAAGCAAGGAATAGAGTATCAAATTTGGGCCTTTGGCCCAAATCTTAACAACCTGTCCTAAATCTAAAATGGCCCAAAAATGATTCTTGCTCATTAATTGACCTGTTGGACCTAAAGAATTTTTTTCTTGGGCCTCTTGGCCATAATTTCTTTTCAAAATATGTGCATACTTTTAGTGTATATCATGGTATATAGGGTTGTATTCCATCAATTTGGACCTTCCGAAACCTGAATTTCGTCAAATTTTTATCTCCTGCATTAGGCATGTGCTTTCACATTTTTTAATTGTATGTCATATATCCCGACTGTATATTAGTGTATACGTCCGGTATATTCATCTGTTTTAAGCCTTTGGAGACCTATAAACTTAATTCACAACAAACATATTGCTGATTTCAACTTGTGCGCCATTTTTAGGGGGAGGGGATGAACGACTCAGATATAATGGTTCAAGCCTTCGTGGCTCAAACGAAGGATGCAAGGATGAAGAGGGAGTCCCAAAATGGACTCGAGAGGAGTTTCACATGTAATAAAATAATTATATTAGCCGAGGGAGTAAGACATAGAATCATAATATATATATATATATATATATATATATATATATATATATATATATATATATATATATATATATATATATATACAAAATCATCATGAGGAAGGTTCACAATCATGAGAGATATGTTCAACTAATTGTTGGCTATTAGAACACAGGTGGAAAAACAAATGTTGTCGTGATTGGTCATGAAGAATTTAAGAGAATGGTTAGGATCAGGCTCAAGTGCGGACGAATGTAATTTGGGTAAAGTGTATTTATATTCTTTGAGGTAGGTGGGTGTACGGAGGGACTTGGTTGTTTTTTTAAGAGCAGGTTGAGCATCACAAGGTGGAACTGGTTTTGTATGATAGGGCCTGGTATGCGTTCATTTATATTGGTAGGTATTTGGATATTAGGAACTGCACTAGGGACTATATTAGGGACTGCATGTAATGTTGTATCAATTGTTGTTACCTCATTAGTAGTGACTGGATGTGGTATGTTAATGTTTAATAAGGCATTATTAGAGAATCTAGTTGTAACAGGCATGCAAGAAAAAATTTTAGGATGATGAAGAAGGAACTTTAAAAGAGAAGAAAAAATAGAATTATCAGGAGCAATGACAAAAGGGAAGACAGACTCATGGAAAGAAACATCTCTGCATACATAAACGAACTCTTTTTGTGACTAAGTCCAAAACCTTGTATCCTTTTGTATTGTAGGGGTATCTTACAAAAATGTGTGGTGTTGCCCTTGGTTCAAACTTATCTTTGTTTTCAGGGTAGTGGGAAAACATAAACATCCCAAACTCCTAAGGTGAGAATATGTTGGTTGTTTTTTATATAACATATGATAAGGAGATTTTTTTCCTAGGATCTTGGAAGGTAATCTGTTAATAATACAAGTGGCTATTAGAACACACTCTCCCCAATATCTTATGGGCAATTTAGACTGAAAAAAGAGTGCCCTTGCAGTTTCAAGAAGATACTTGTGTTTCCTTTCAACTACACCATTTTGTTGAGGTGTATAAGGACAAGATTTTTAATTGATTATACCCTTTTCTTGGAAAAAATGAGTATCTTCTTTTGAGGTTAATTCCAGACCATTGTCAGACCTGATGGTCTTTAATTTAGTTTGGAATTGGTTTTCAACGAGGGAAACAAAAGCTTTGATTGTTTGCAAAGCATTACTCTTACATCTAATCAACTATGTCCAGGTTGATCTAGTATGATCATCTACCATGGTTAGAAAATAGTGAAAGTCATCATGAGTGGGAATGTGATATTGTACCCATGGGTCAATGTGAAGCAATTCAAAAGCTTTGGAGGTGGTGATTGTGCTTTCTGGGAATGGCATTCTTGTCTGCATAACCGTAGGACATATAGTACAGGTGAAAGGTTGTTTGGTAGAGAAATGACAAGGAATAGTATAGATGCCCTTCATTTTTACAAAAGGTACATAGCCTAGTATATCATGCCACAAAAGATCATTAGAATAAGTGCTACCAGTATTTGCAAAAGAAGAACACTTTGTAGTGGAGAAGGAAGTAGAAGTAAGAGAAGAACAACCCCTTTATTGATTTGAGAAAAACCTTTTATAGTAGAATGAATATAGTGAACTGAACTATTAGTACATTTAGCTAAAGGAGTAAAATGACTTGAAGTGACATGAGGACCCTTTGGAGAAGAACCACAGTTGGGGCATTTGTGTACATAGGAAACAAAGGTCATTCTTTGCTCTACCAAGTTCCAGAGGGCTCTTCAGAGAAAGGCCATGCAACAAGCAAAAAGCACTACCAATACTGACTACACCTTTAAGTTGTAATGCTAGACAATGAACTGAAATGAGATTAAATTTGAAAGTAGGTGCAAATAGAACTTTCTGCAATGTTAAAATTTGATTTAAACATACATCACCAATTTCAGTCACTTTAATTTTGTAACTGTTAGGCAATGAGATAAGAAAAGGATATGGTAATGGTCTAATGTTTGTGAGAATGGCTTTGTTATATGTCATATAATGTGATTCTCCTGAATCTATGATCTAAGAACCAATAGTTAATACTACACATCTACAAGAAAGGTCACCAATCTCTGTAATGGATGAATAACAAGCAAGTATACCTGGCAGGTTCACAACTCCACTAAGCACACTCTCTGAGTTAGAAACACCATGTCCAACTTGTAGAGATCCCAAAAGTTTCAATAGATGTTCATATTGGTCGTTAGACAAGCTTAATGGTACCTACTTCCTCAACTCGATATCATCCTTACAGTGGTTACCATCAATCTCACTACTGCACACATTTTCCCCTGCAGAGTTAGGACCTTTTCCTTTATAGAATTTGAAGTTGGGTGGGTACCCATGAATCTTGAAACACCTCTTCCAGGTGTTGTCTGATCTCCTGCAGAAATCACAAAACAAAGTAGACCTGTTGGTACTAAAACTTCCTCTAAACATGTTGGTGTTATTCAAATTTCCATAGTTGTTTGTATGTTGCTTAGAAGAATTTTAGTTGGTTCTGAAGCCTTTCATTCATGTACTGTTGTGAGATGAAGCAAAAATAGGGAAGTGAAGTCCAAAGCAGTGTGGTTGTGAGGTTTCACTTCTCTCTGCTATTCTTCTTGGGACAGTATGGCAAAGGCTTGAGCCATGCTAGGTAAAGCATTCATCATGAGAATTTATAAATCTCATTTAACCCCATTAGAAAGTGTATTAGTCTTCTATCCTTCTCACCCTTGACCAATTTTGTTTTTCCCAAAAGTGCACAGACAATTGCACTAAGAACTCATATCAATTATGTTCATTTCTTCTCAAAGCTTTTTCACCTTCGTACAATACCTAGTGACATCCAAGGTTCCTTGAAAAAGATCATTGATTTCTTTCTAAAGTTGGTACAACTTACAGTCATTTGTCTGATCATATCTTTCCTCCAATTTAGCCCATAATTCCTGTGCATTTTTTACATACTGCAGAGTATCTCTTAGATCACGTGACAATGAATTCAAAATCAAAGAGGTTACCATATCTCCCACTGTTGGAAACTAGGATCGTCTAGATTGGGACTTACTATTTTTCCATTGATAAAGCATGTTTTACTCTTGACATATAGGGGCTCTAAGAACAGCTCTCCTCCAGGATCAATAATTAGTTCCATTGAAAACTCCAGGTAATAGAGACAAACTTGAATTCTCAGAAGGATGTAGATAGAAAAGACTAGCAACAATATCCATTCTAATAGTGGATGTGGAACCAGTCGTAATTAGATCAGTTTGATTATCAACCATGGTGAAGACAGATCGCAATGAGATTCAAAACAGGAACAAGGAACAGATACAATTTGAGCACCAACAGAAACTCAAAAATTGAAAACAAAAAATTCTCGAAAGTAAATCGAGAAAAAGAAGGACACAATGTCAGTTTGATCACGAACAACTGGAAACTCAAAAAAATTCAGAAGATGAACCTGGCAGTAAATTCACAATACAATCTCTTGAAAAAACAAAACAAAACTCACAGATGTTAATGTGGAAAAAAGAGCAGGATCTGAGTCCAGTGCTCTGATATCATGATAAAACTAGCACATCTTGATGCTAATCAATCGAGATCCTCCATTGATGGAGCTTAAACTCACATAAACATGAGAGAAGGAGAATCTAGAAGAGTAGCATGAAAATTGTATTTCATTGAATGTGAATTAGGAAAAAATGGATTGTACAATTGGGTATTATATAGACACTTCTAAGCTAGTAACTAACTAACAAACTTGCTAACCTATTCTGACTATAACTAATTTTTAACTAGCTAACTGCATTTAACTAAAATGTTTTATAAATGACTTATATTCTCAACAAAGAGAATCAAAATGAATACGTCTTGATTTAAGTACTCTGGTCAGGCCACAATCTTAATAGATACACAATTTTGATATTGGATTGGTCAAGTACTGATGACTGACTTCTTCTTTCAATCCTCTAAAGAAAAAAATATTGATATATAATACACAAAGATTGGGTTCTTATATGACATGTATAATACATGTTGTGGAAACACAACAATTTCATAGTTCTCAACAGGTCTTGCATTCTTCGTAGGAGTCAACATGAAAAGAAGAATGCAAATAGGTGAAGAAAGAGAGAGAAAGCAAGGCTAGTCTCTGGTGAACTATTATTGAAAAACGTTAGATTGGGTTAGAGTCCCTCATCGGAGGGAATGGATTGGTGGTCTGTTTATTTGGACTTGGTCAATCCTCTCCTCATGAGCTAGCTTTTGAGGTTGAGTTAGGTCAAGTATCACATCTTTACAAAAATAAAATATTAGCAATAAGAATGTAATTAAATTTTGTGCTAAACACAACATACCTCGGGAAGTAATAGTATCTCCTTATCATATGAACTGTGTTTCCATCATATATAACTTTTATATTTAAATTATATAAACTGATCGCTTGAGGGGAAAATAAACCAAAAAAGTAAATACAAAATGTACTTCATGATGGTCATTATCAATAAATGTTCAACAATGAATCCCCCTCCCCCGGTCAAAAAAAATTGTGATCGAGGGAAAAAGATATACGCCTCACGTCAAAGTAACAGAAAGAAACAAGTGAACTATTGAAGAACCCATGATTTGTGGTCTGCCTATAATTTTAAATGGCTACATAGCTGGTCAGGTACTTCCAGTACTCACTATATTTTTTTTCTCCTTATTTGGGATTTTCTCCCTGGTCTTGTTTACTTGCAGACAGTTTTATAAATTATTTTTCATCTTGTCTTATTTCACCCATGGGAATATGTCGATCAAATCATATAATCCATGTCTTTGATTAGCTTGTTATAAAGAAGTCCTTTAACTCAATGAAGGTGAATTTTTTGAGATTCTATTATCTCTAAGTCTCTCAAGTCTTGTGATTAAGAAATTCAAAATCAATCTCATACTGCCAATGATTTGACTCAAAAATGTCATTATTACTTAATAGGTCAAAATGCCCTTTTTCTTCATAAAATACTCTATTCGTATTTGAAAAGAATTTAGTTCTTGTTTCTTTTCTTTTAAAACCATTTTAATTAATAAGTACACATAAATAGGAAATTATCATTTTTTTCTTCTTAAATACACATACATAAAATGGTGTACTATATATACAATATTATCTTGTCTCAATTTATGTGGTATCGTTTTATTTAACAATTTTAAAATTAAAAAAGAAATAAAGAATGGTTTTGAAATTCATATTCTAAAACAAATTTTGAATTATTTGTTTTTACTAATAATCATTTCATTGAGGTTAATAATTAAAAAAAAATTAATACGTATAAAATATGGCATTAAAGTATATCACATATGTTGAGACTAAGGGAGAATTACACTTATTTGAGAAAATAAGTTTTGTTTTCCAATTAAGAGTTATTTGTGTGGATGCTCACTTGTATTTTAAGAATTGTGTATAAAAATTACTTGTTTCTTCTAGAATAAAAATACCATTTAACTACTTATATTTTTTCTCAAAAAAATATGTAACACGTCGTATATTTTTCTCTCTCTCAACTGACATTTTATGAAAGTAATTTTAATATATAATTGATGGAAATTAACTTCAAAAATAAAAATATAGATGATGGAGAAACATATAATTACATTTTTGAAAATTATTCTAAGAGAAATAAAATCTCAAAAAGAATGTAAATCAACTATTTAAAAAAAATTGTGAAGTGAAGATTTGAACATGGGACAAATTGACATATTCGCTCCCAACGTCTCTTTCAAGCAACGACTTCTCCTCCTCCTCCTCTTCTTCTTCTTCTTCTTGCTAAGGGTTCAACATTTTTTATTGTTTCGAGTGCAATGGTGAATAAGAAGAAGAAGAAACGACAAAGAAATAGTTGTGAATTCATCGGGGTTGGAGAATAATCAAGTCGGAAACTGAATGCTGAAGCGGTCAAGAAACGACGGGAACTTTATGATATCTTGAATCATACAACCGTCTCTACTCGTATACTTGATTTCTCATTCCTCCAAACTTGAGAGTGTTTTTGGTCTCTGTTTATTATGTGTACTTTTTTATAGTAGGAAAATAATTGGTGTATTGGGTTTTATCTTCTTCTTGTTTTGTGTATTTTTTTTATTACTGGTTCAATTAATTACTTTTGTTTGTGTTGGTTACGGGGTTTCTTGTATAAATTTGTGTATGCAAGGAAAATGGGCCCAATTTTTCTTGTTATAACATTGCCCTTTCAATATTTGGTATCTCTATCAGCTGATTTCAATTTACTTTTTTAGTGTCGTTATCTTTTCCTGCAGCATTTGTGAATCCTTAGACATTTTGGTTGTGTCTATGAGTTCACCTTCATGAACGTCAGAATACCTCTTCTTGTAGCTTGTATGAATCTATTAGACGTTTTGTTTTATAGCATTTGAAATCAAATGTCTCCGATTTATTCATTTACATTGTATGGTACCCGATTTGATTTTTACGAACTCTCAAATTTGGGCATACATTTTTCTCTAATTGTACAAAGCTTTAGTTGTTTGTGAAATATCTTGTATGCTCTGAAATTGATTAATACATGTACCTGCACAAGTGAAGGCATAATTAGTGAAAAGATATGGCAACTTCTATTTCTACATGCTCGTTGTTTATCATCTTTTGAATAGCTCTCACATTCACACAGATCAACCAAGGTACCTCTCATGTACCATTTAGGATCTCCATAGTTATTAATGAATCAGATTCCATGATTATTGGTGTCAATCCATTAACTAGACAATACTCTAGGCCACTCTCAATAACCTTAATTTCAACCTCAATAGTTACACAATCTTTCAACTTTTTGGCTTCAGCATAATAAAATTTCCATCTAATTTTCTAATACATAATGCTATTGAGGCAGGCACTGGGTTTCCGTACTAGCCCCATTAATATTGCATTTGAAACAATTACTACATGGTGCTTATCATATCATTGTTTTGCTGCAAATTAATGGATTGTACCCCTCTAGATATTTAACCATTTCGAGGCATGTGTTAGGGACACCACTCATCCATTGAAACTTAGTCTTGATAAATAAAATCGATTGTCGTGTGATTCCCACAATCATTTCTCTGATGGTCATATTACTTCCATCCAAGCCCTGCAAGCATCTTGTTATGTGGGTACAATTTGATTCAAGATTGGAGGATACCTAGATGTAGTGTTTGTAGTGGATGTCAGGGCAGACTATACATTTGTCTGATATGTTCATCAGTTATTTGTTGTTTGTCAATTGAATCAAACCATGTCATTTTGCATAGCCAGTCTCAAGATGGACATGAGATTTTAGTAGATATGGAAAGGGCTGAGCTTTATTGCTTTGTGGGCTGTAATCAGGTGGACCCTGATTTTGACAAGGCTGTGATGTGTAAACATATCATGGGGTTTTCAAGAAGTGGGGTTGAGCAAAGTAAGATGGTATTGAGTAAGAGGAGAAGGTTGAGTTTTGGGATGGATTTAGATTCAAAAAATATGAAGAGATTGTTTGTTCGGAAATTGAAATTGTATTTTTCATTGGGATGAAGAGGTTTGAACAATCTGGGGAAATACTTATTTCATGAATTCTGTGTTGCTTCATGAACCCAATTACTTCCTTAGTGATAGACATAACCGAGAAATTTACAGAAGGATGTCCTCGAATCGATTGTGTCTGCCTTGTGATATTGATCTCATGTTTTTAGCTCTATTTTCTGGTGACCGATCCCCTTACATTCCACCTCAGTTTTTGGATTTATCTCCTATGATTGAACTCAAGGAGCTTTCTATCCTTCTTTGCCGCTTAAATTATTATACTAGATACTTTAATTATGCAAAAATGTAAAAGACGTTTAATCCCCACATTGTCGTAATTTTTAAAATAAATGTGAGATGTTCATTCGATTTTTCAATTTGAATTTTTTGATGTTTGATTTTAAAAAAGTGTAACCCAATCCGAACCATAATAAATTTGATATGGTTTGGTTTTTCTCTTTTTGATTTGGATTTTTTCGATTCAGTTATTCGGTATGTTAATAATTAGAAATATTACAAAGTCATATTTGCAATTTGAAAAAAAAAATTAATTACTATTATTATTATTCATAACTCTAAATTTTTTAAAAAAGAAACACGTTGAACGAATTTTTAATTTATTCGTGAAATTCAATTTCCTCAATAGAAGATGTGTAATGGGTATCTAGTGGAAGAAAATCTTTAGAAAAAAAAAAGAAGAAGAAAATATCATTGAAGAATTGTGGGATTCAATTTCCCCGATAAAAAAGAATTATGGTGTAATGAATATCTAATGGAAGAATTTTTTTTAGGAAAAGAAGAAATATCCGGTTGAAAATATAAAGAAGAAACAATAAAGTTACATTTTCTTTCTCTTTTAAAAATAAAAATGAGGTATTTAGAAAATAGAGAGAGAAGATTAAAAAATAATAATCACTTTTCAAGAAAAAGAAACGTGGCTACTGAATGCCAAGTAAATATTTAAAAGTTTCTTCTTTTTTTCGCCAATAAACTAAATGTGTCACGCCATTTTTTCCTTATTTTTCAAATAAGTCACTTATCAAGAAAACAAATAAGTTGACCAAACATTATAAAATTTTCAAAGCATAATTAATTTGATTTATTTAATAAAAAAAATATTTTCATAAAAAAAGTAAGTCTATTAGTGGTTTTATTAGTGGTTTGATATGATTTTGTAATGATCCGGATTCGAAAAGATCATTTTTGATAATTTTTAATTGTCATTTAACTAAATTAATTAATGTCGGATAATTTATTTATTTTTAATAATAATAGGCCAAGTTTGAAATATTTAAATAGGTTATTAGAAAGTGTTACTTTTAATACATATATAATTAAAAAAAATGGAAAAGGAATTAATTAAATAAATTAATAAAATAATAATAATAATAAAAAAGGGGGCAAAGTGCCCTAGGCTATTAAAAAGCCGCATGGCTTAAAAGAAACAGAAAGAAAGGAACGATCTGGAAAAAAAAATACGTAGGTAAGAAAAGAAAAGAAAGGGAGAAAAGAAAAAGAAAAAGAAAGAGAAACAACGATATTTTTATCTCGAGATATCAAGGTAATTATTCTTATCCTTTCTATTAAATTTTTGAGTAACTAGGAATAGATTTTTAGGTTAAAACGTGTATAATTTATACTAATATGTGAACTTGTGAACTTGAGGTTATAAATGTGTATAAGTATTATGGTTCAATCATTGGACAATGATTACTCCAAGATTAGGATTATTAATAGTGGAACGATAAATATGAATTTGAACATTGAAAATAAGTGGTTTCAGCAAATAGTTTTGTAGTCCGCCATTGATGTGTTGGGCAGTTAGTTTCGGCTTTAATTATTTTCATTTGATTATCATATTAGGATTTAAGTTTTGATATATTGAGATATGTGTTAAATAGTGGGTGCATTATGATATATAAAAATCATTATAATTATGTTATTTGGAGAATTAAGATTTAACCCTAAACTTGAAATTCAGAAAATATGAGATTTGATCAATTGGTTGGAATAAAAATTTAGAAATTTTATTATAAATTTGGATGAGTTTTGGGTGTAAGCTAGAGATATAGCAATATGAATGTTGTTAGTTTCGAAATCATATCGTGGTTATTTATTTGAATAGATTTTATTGGTTTGGAAGTCAACCAAAAGAGGAAGACTCAAGTTTTGGAGTCATTGTTCGACTATTTGAGGCAAGTGGATTTCTAAACTCTTGTTAAGTGTATGAAATGCGTGTATGTCCTTGTGGTATATGTTGGGAGTAACAGGATTGGTGATGGGTTGACTTGTCCACATTGATTAATTCTAATGATGAAAAGAATGGGGATAACAAAAAGGCAATGTGATTAATTGTTTATGTGTGTTGTGTTGAGAAAGGGTTGAAGACTTGTTGAATCATTGTTGATGTAACTTCATGTTTGTGTGGTTGTGAACTGTGCGATGTTATGAAAATGGTCATCTTCTCATTATTTGTGTGAACTTGTCATCTGCATTATTCTGAGGCATTGGTTGTGACATGTGTTATGTGCATTGAGAAAGAATGGGTACTTAAGAGGATGTACCATTTCGAGGGACGTATCGCGCGCCGCGATGGATACTATATTTCGAGACGTATCGCGCGCCGCGATGGTTACAATTATCGAGGGTCGTGTCGTGCGCCGCGACAAATGCATGGACAGATATGTCCCCCATGGGTCCCGGACTGAGAGACAGCGGGTGTGTATCACTAGGTCAGACATGCATCATTATACTTGACATTGCATTCCATTGCATTGCACATACTTATCATTAGTGAACTTAATATTGTGTTTTGCTGATCTTCTGATTGCCTTTCTGCAGAACTTGTGATTGATCAATATTGAGCTTGTTATTGCGTATATTTAATTTGTCTAAGTGTTGTTGTTGAGCTACGTGCTATGTAAACTATGAACTGTTAGGTTGGGTTGATTTTAATGCAGGTTGTAGTTGTGGAGATTCGGTTGGGGGTGGTAGGAGTACCCGCATTTCATCCCCTTAGCTTGTGTTTAGAGGTTTACTTGCTGAGTACCGTGTGGTTTGGTACTCACGACTTGCTTCTACAAATTTTTGTAGGTTATGAGCCTGGATTTTTGTTGTACTTGTCAGTCTCTTCTTTTCCGAGGCTTCATGGAGATTTGTGAGGTAGCTGTTTCCATCTCAGCAGACTTTCTTCTTTTCTTTTGAATCTTGTAATACTTTAGAGGCTTGTACACGTGACTACCAGGTTTTGGGGGTTTAATTAAGTTACTTATATTTTATTTCCGCACTTTATTATAATGGTTGAGTTTTAGGCTGACTTGTCTTGGTGGGATAAGACGAGTGCCATCACGTCCATTTTTGGGTCATGACAGATTTGATTTGATATTTAAAAAAAAAAAACTTGATTATACTTGAATTTGTTTAGTTTTATGATTTTTATATTTAAAAGATCGATCTGAATCCAAACTAATCCAACATTATATATAAAAAAAAATTAAAGAAACTTATACATAATTATTTACAATTCTTTTACTTTTTCATAATTTAAAATTTTTAACATATAATATCAAGTTTGACTTGGAATTTTGAATGTTCCATTAATAGTTATAAACTTGGAATTTTGAATGTTCCATTAATAGTTATAAACTTATAATCTATAGTATTGCTAACTCTAATAAAGCCATCAAAATTAAATCAATATTAATGCTAACAAAAATAAAAGAAAAAACTACCTAACTACGCATACATCACTACTATAATTACATGTCCAAGATATACATGTTTTTATCCTTTATTAATAATATTAATAAATTTATTATTTCAAATAATAATAAAATGAAATTAATTAAGCATAGATATCCGTCTTATATTAAGAAATTTGATTAGTTTAAATTTCTATAGTTAATTGGTTGTTTATTTATTCTGACAATCCTAAATTATTACAGAAAATTAATAACAATCAATTAATTTAAACAAACAAAACACGTATCTCAAGATACAATAACTTACAGATTCAAATTTATATATTCAAGTATAAAATATGATAGATGAAGTAAATAAAATTATCGAGAATCTTAATAATTAGGACTTAAATTAGTGAAATTGTTTGTCAAAAATAAAATCAATCCAACACAAAAAATGACTTATGAATATTTATTCTTTAGTTTTACATTAATCAGACAATTAAAGTATATTAACCTAAATTAATTTTTCTCTACTGTTTAGACAATACTTATTAGACTCTCACTTTTAAACATAATTTAGTATTTAAATATCATGAATTCTTTTTGAAAAATCTTAAATAGATATATTTTGATAGACCTAAGTGATTATTTGAAATGCACATTAATTACTTTCTTCGCTTCAAAATGAATAATTTAATTTGACTTTGAATGAAGTTTAAAAAAAATAGAACTTTTTAATCTTGTGATTCTAAATTAAAATTATATCAAATGTTCCAAAATGACCTTTAATTTTGTAGTCTTAAATATGCCACGTGAAAAGCTAAAGTATTACCAAAAAAGAAAAGAAATAATTCTTTTTTAAATAAACTAAAAAGGAAATAAATCAATTCTTTTTAAAACGGAGAAAATGTATTATTTATATGAATACCTCACCATAAAATTTGAGAAAAATCCAGAAAACCCAAAATAACAAAGGTTGAAAATCCTAAATTATATTAATTCAATTTGATTTATATAATTAAAAATCCAACAAAATTATTTAATTTAATATTTGAAAAAATCCAAACCAAAGTCAAGTCCATGTACAAGTTGCACTTGCGAGCAAGATCTATCTAGTGGAGAAAGAAAATTGCAGATATTCACGTAATGTGGTAACTCCACAGGAACATTCTCTTTACAAGTTTAAAACCAATAACAGTACACACATAATGAAATTAAAAGATCTAAGGTGTTATGGTACAGAGGAAACCTTTGTTCCAAAAAAGAAGTGAATTTTCTTGTTTTTGACAACAAATATATCTAATATATAATCTAAGTAGATACAACAAGTGGACAATAGAGGTGTGGGGTTGATGGATGAAGATGAAATGTAATAGAAGATTGAAAATAAGAACACCATATTTTCCTATAAATATATATATAATATAATATAAACATATACCATAATATAAACATATACCATAAGAAGTGGAAGGGGGGTGATAAGGATGAAATGTTTTTAAGAAGACGTGAAAAGACACCATGTGAAGAATTTCCACTGGTGGAAATTGTTCTCTACTAGCAAAGTAATAAATTTTCCTTATTTGTAAGAAACCTGTTTACCTGAAAAAAAATGTTCCAACAAAACTTTTTCCAAAAACTAGAGCAGAATGGTTCAGTATGTAACCTAGTATTCAGCAGTCAAAAAAGAAAAAAAATAGGAAGTACAAGCCAGCTAGTGCAGTAGTTCTCAAGACCAAAGATAACATCATAACACAGGTTTTTATGCCACAGGAAGAACCTCGATGGCGGGAGCAGCTATCATAGGAGGAGGAACAACAAACTCTTCTTCCTCCTTGGGTGGATGAATAGTCACCAAATCTGGCAATGGGGTCATAGGCCCTTGTTTACCTTTAGGATCCCAGTCAAGCATGATCTTGACTTTGATACCGAGCACACCCTATGAAGTAAAGTAGTAGCAATGTTAAATAACAATAACAAAGCTGCAGCACAGATATAACAATAAGTCAACAGATCAGTAAAACTCTATCAAGACAAGATACTAACCTGCCTAAGTAGCACATGCCTAACAGCAGCATCAATGTATTCTTTAACAGGTTGTCCAGAAGAAATCATATAACCATCCTTAAACTTCATGGACTTGGCACGCTGAGCACGGAGCTTTCCACTAACAATCACCTAAAGAAAAAGAGACCCATGTAAAAAAAATTCAAAGAACATCTAATTGAAGATAGATATAGAGAAGGAAAATGACACCCGACATACCTCACATCCCTTGGCTCCACTCTCCATTACAAATCGCAGAACACCATAGCAAGCCCTATATCATGACAAAGGATAAGCTCAGTAAAACAACAATACTACAGAGTTGCAGACATCTGTGGAATTTGATCATGACGTGAAAATTGAACTACAACAAAAAATACCTAATCTTGAAGAAATAACACGCAACATAAATATTTGACTAAACTAACAAATAATCATTTTACATGGAACACCATATGGGAAGATATTTTATATCTAGTATATTTGTTACAGACTAAACCTAGATGCAGGGACAGATCCCTGGGGGGGGGGGGGGGGGGCTGTTGAACACTCAGCATTGTTTTTTACATTTTTATTAGTTGAACCCCTGGGTGAAAATCTTGGAAACCACCACTACCTAGATGCATGCATAATGGGACCCAAAAAATACACAACCGTATTGGAAGATATTTTTCAAAAATGAAAAAATAAATAAACAATATAACATCACAAGCACACACACACACACATATATATACAAATATATAGTATGTATCTGTTTTTCCCTTCTCACACTGCACATATTTCTTAAAATTTTCCGACGAAGCAGTGTCACGTGACATCCCATAGCACTTGCTAAATCCGCCCCTGTTTTGTATATGTACAGTTTTTAATTAACTACATCTTTATCAGAGTTTTGTTTACCTCAGAGGTATTTACGTCATCAAAAATTTCCCCACTTAGATTCATCGAAATAGGACATCAGGTATAAATATATTTCTCTGATTCTTAAATAGATGGGATCGATCGCTTTCAAGTCAGAAAAGAAAGAAAAACTGAGACTTCCAAAAATCAAACAAAGAAAAATTAAGGCAGGGAACAAGTGCAACCAAACAACAGACCTTCGGACAGCAAGTCCTCCAAGTAATTTGTATCGCAGTGACTCTGCCTGAGCAATGGCACAGAGACCCCTATTGTTGACTTTCTCTGCATAGAGCTCAACAGTGTTTTCCTTGAAATTAAAACGCTTCTGAACAACTGAAGTCAGCTCCCTAATTCTCCTACCTTTTTCACCTGGAAAATACACACACAACATTATTCAACTACTACTACAATCAATCCGTTAAAGCACACCTACTTCCAGCTCATCCAATAATCAGCAAGGATGATTCATTTGCCTCCGATTCAAACAAATATCCTATTTTAGTAAGTTATCCCAAAGTACCTCCCGTTTCTACATAAAAGGCTTCCTTTTTTTAGAATAAATTTTTTACATAAATACCTTTTTCATGTACCATCTTTGATATTTTGTATTTTATGATTAAAAAAAGTACCCCAGGACATAACATCACACTGGGAGAAGTTTAATCTCTGCAAGTATCATCTTCCGTCCATTTTGGAACCCAATTCTATCTAAATAAAAACTACTGACATTTATTTTGAGCAACGTGTCCAACTAAGGCAGATAAATGGGATAAACAGAGTAATCTGCATTGCACGACACAGCATTCAGAATCTTTTTCTAAAAAAAAATAGTAATGTAATGTTACAGCATTCAGAATCTTTACTTAAGTTCTACAACATTCTACAAAATTTAGACCCTTAATTAACAAATGCATAATATAAGCTTCATCAAGGGTATATAATTTTGTTATGATAATTGTGGTGTCAGAGCTATAGCAGCATACACCTCAACTAACTCCATTAAAGAGTCAGAACTACACCAAACTAATAATTGATTACTAGAGTTCATATACACAGATTAAACACGCCTTCTTTCATGGAAAGATAGACTTGTCTGCTGTACATTTGCAAATATATACAGTTGCTATTCTGTAGAATGTTTAATTACATTTAGTCTGCTAGCTGATGGCTGCAACTCTTACAGATGGAGTCACTTATAAGTGTGTCGATGAATTTCATTAAGAAAAAATTAGCTTATATATATATTTATGTACCAAGAACGTTCTGAGTACGAGTGGCCCTAATGATGATTTCAGTTCGCACGGGAGTAACCCTAACTTCAACTCCCGAGTAACCATTCTCCGCCAACTCTCTTGTAAGCACTTCGTTCAACTCCGCAAAAAAAACTCCATCCGCTACAAACTAGACACATACAAAAATCAAATCATGGCATACTATAAATATTCAGTTGGATCTAAAATCACAGCGAGAAGTTGAACTGACGTACCTTTCGTTTTTTACTAATCTGAGGCGTCGCCATGTTGAGATTAGGGTTTGATATTGATTCACTGCGGCCGATGGAAGATACAAATGAGAGGCAGTGAAGAGTTGGATTAGGACAAGGGAGAAAGGGTTTGTCAAAGATTTAAGGCAGGTTACTAGTTGGGCTCTCTTTTCTTATTAATTCAGCCTGCTTCTAAAAGCTTGGGTTTGGTCTACGTTGTATACATTTATGTGGGCTCAAAATATACCCTCTTTAATTTTAGCCATAACACATATATTAGACCCTAAACTTGACTTCAAATTTTAACTTTGACCTACAACTTTCATAATACACAAACAGACACTTTAATTATCCAACTTTTAAATAAATAAACACATGAGTCCTACATGACACAATACACGTAGGACAAAAAATGACATGTTGGATGACATGTGTATCTATTTGTTCAACTTTATACAAGTTTAAGTGTCTATTTGTGCACATCCAAAGTTGAAGGACATAAATGTGATTTGAAGTCAAGTTAAAGGGTACATTTATGTATTATGCCTTAATTTAATTTTATTTTTTTGGATAATTGTATAAAATGACAAACTAATAATATAAAATTAATATAGTAGCTATCGATTGATTTATTTGTGTCGCATAGCAAACTGTTTTTCAGCCCCTCTCTCCCTCATATTCTCGCTCGTCACTCTCCCTCTCTCACTCGCTTCCCGTCGCTCATCTCTCTCACTTTATACGATAGAATTGTATAAATTGTGTTTCTAATTTTATAAAGCGAAAAAAAAGTGTATATACATATGCAAATTCATATATCTGCGTCTTATACACTTATAATTATACAAGAAAAATATTTCCCTACCCAAGTCTCTTTTGTCTTTCTCTCTTTTTCGTTTTATACAAATTCAAATTGTATATAATTTCTTTCTTTCTCGTTTTATACAATTCGATTCAATTGTATATTCCCTGCCGAAGTCTCTTTTGCCTTTCTCTCTTTCTTGTTTTATAAAAATTCAAATTGCATACAATTTCTATCTTTCTCGTTTTATACAATTCGATTCAATTGTATACAAATTCAAATTTTATATAGATATACAAACATATACAATTGAATTGAGAGGCTAACAATGATTTATACAAATAAGAGGCTAACAACAATTTATACAAATGGTCTGCTAGCGAAATTATATAAATCTGAAGAGGAAACCAACGAATTATACAATTTCTTTTTTGTATGTATATATAGAGAAATAGGCATATACTTTTAGGGCTTAGTTTGTTTCACAAAAAAAGGGTTATTCATTGTGACATAAATCCCCAAATCATTCTTCTTACTACTGATGGTGATGATGAGGTGGCAAAGATAGTTGATTTTGGACATTCCATAACTTTGGAGCAGAACTGGAAAGCGAACGTGGGGCAAAGAGGAACTAAAAGGTATATGGCACTTGAAGCTCTACTTAAGGTAGAGTACTGCCTAGGATTTGATATTTGGCCTCTTGGATGCATTGTTTATACATATATATGTTTGCTATGGAGTGCAATTATACAAACTTTGTTATATACCTTTTATTGCCTCTCCATTATATATGTATGTCTCTCTCCTCTCTTTCTCTCTATTGCCTCTCTCCTTATTTATACATATACAAATACAAATTATCCATATACAAATACAATTATATGACACAATTTGACTCTTTCCACTCTCTACCCTCTCTTCCCGTCTTTCTCACCCTATCCCATTTTCTCTTGAGTCTCTCCTCCCTCTTTGAATCTCACTTGTTGGGTATACAAATACATATGTATACCAATTACATATATACAATCATTTGATAAATATACATATACAATTTGATAGATATACACATACAATACACTTCTCTGCCCTCTCTCAGTCGCTTCTCTCCTCCCTCTCCCACTCTCGCGTGCCCCCTCTCTCTCTCTCTCTTACGAATGTAATCAACGAACTATAGTCAAAAAGCCTAATTAAGTTTATTTTGGTGGCTATTTGCAAAATTTCCTCTCTTTTTTCAGGAAAAATCGACTCATATACAATTCTTAGATTAAATTGACATGTTTCGGCCAAGTAAATATTTAGCAATTAAAAACATAAAAAAAAATTGACATTTTATAGTTATAGCATGTATTTGAAAACTCCATTAATGGAGGTTGAGAATGTACACAAGTACAAAAAGAAGAACTGAAAAGAAGAGAAGAGAAGAGAGCATTTTACATAGATGAATGAGTTTACTGTTATATTAAAAAAGTGTGTTTACATTACAGTTCAATATCTATTTATAGACTATAGTATTGTAACAACTTTCTTAACTAACTATTGAAGCTTCTAGAACTTTCCTAACAACTTTAACTAACTCACACCATATAGCTTGTTCAATCTCCTAAGCTGGTCAAAACTACCCCTCAAGCTTTATAGTTGAAACACGTTTGTCATTCCAAATTTTCTCAAGGTGTTGTATCTTGCCCAAACTGTTAGTTAATAGATCATCCAGTTGGTCCTTAGTGTTTATGTGTTGAGTTTTCAGCATGCCCTGGCAAATCCTTTCTCGAACAAAGTGATAATCAATATCAAAGTATTTTGTTCTTTCATGAAAGATGGGGTTAGCTACAATCTGGATGACTGTCTTGCTATCAGAGATCATATTCACTGGTGTGGTTATCTTGACCCCCAACTCTTTGTATAGCCCTAACAACCAAGTTATCTCAGTTGTACATGTTGCCATGCTTCTGAACTCAGCTTCAGCTGAGCTCCTTGAAATTGTCTCCTGTTTCTTAGATTTTCAAGAAATAAGTCTTTCTCTAAATTTAACCAAGTATCTTGTAACTAGTTTCCATACACACTCCCCAGTCAGAGTCACAGTAAGATATGAGTTTAGAAGTGTCTCCTGCCAGCATTAACAAACCTAATCCAAGTGTTTATTTGATATATCCAACTACTCTAAGAGTTGCATTCATGTGTGACTGTTTAGAACAATACATGAATTGGATCAAGACTTGTACTGAGAAAGAAATATATGGTCTTGTCATAGTGAAATATAAGAGCCTTCCGACCAGTCTTTGATATTTTGTAGTGTCTATTATTATGATGTCTCATTCGCCTATCCCTTCATTAATATGCTCATCATATTGAACTGATGTGAGCTTTTGATTTATCTATAAAGGTGTACATGCTGGTTTTGCTCCCCCTAGGCCAGACTCAGATATCAATTTTAATGCATACTTTCTTTGTGACATGAGAATCCCTTGGTTGGACATGGAGAGCTCAATGCCTAAAAAGAACTTTAACTCACCCAAATCTTTCATTTTGAATTTTTTTTGAATATCCAATCTAGTGTTGCATAAGAGTTTCTCAAAAAGAGACTGAAACCCCAGTAACCTTGAAGGAAGCTTGTTCAAAATATAGACAACGGTAGACACACATTCACCCCCAATACTTAAGGCGTATAGCAGCCTGAAATCTGATGGCCCTAATTATATTTAGAATGGTCCTGTGTTTCCTCTCAACTACCCCGGGGTATACACACAAGAGGATTGGTTGACAATGCCAAGTTCACTCAGAACAGATTGAAAGTTATGGCTTAAGAATCAGAGTCATTGTCTGTTCTCAACGTTTCAACACTTGTGGAGAACATATTTTTAACTTGAGTAAGGAACTGTTTAAGAATAACTATTGTGTCAACTTTGTAGTTTATAAAAAAAAATCCAAGTATATCTACTAAAGTCATCCATAGTTGTAACAAAAAACATTTTTCCATTATAAGTAAGAACTCTAGGGTCCCCAGATATCACAATGCAACAATTCAAAAACAGAACTAGACATTGTAGAGCTTTAAGGAAATGGAAGTTTTGTGTGCTTAGCAACAGGACACACAGTGCAATGAGAGTGATATTTTCTTTCTAAAGACCTAAGAAACTCACGTTTCTTTATTATATCAATCAGTGTGTGTCCTTACCTCTTGTGCCATACATCAATTTTGAGTTAGAAATAACAGGTACATCGGTTGACTTAACAAGTTTTTTGTCACTAAGACTCTTACTACTATTTACCATCTTCTTTGGAGCTTGAGTTGATCCTCCTTTTAGTATGTAGAGTCCATGTTGTTCCTCACAAATCCCCTTCACCTGACCATTTGAGAGATTCTGAAACACACATAATTCAGGATAAAATACAACCATGCAATTAAGATCTTTAGTGATCTTGGACACTGATAACAAGTTAACTCTGAAGTCAGGTAGGTATAATACATTTGATACTGATTGATCTGTAAACATGCATGTGTTACCAATATGAGAGACAACAATAGTGTTACCATTAGACAGATAAACCTTATTATGTGCATCAGGAACAAATACAGTATAGTGTCTAATGTGTTTGAGGTGATGTGATGAGTAGCTCCAATGTCTACTACTCATGCATCTGCATCATATGAACACAAAAGAGCAAAAGTGTGTATACCTGCATCTACAGAGGCCACCTTGGCAGAAGATTCTATTGTGCTATCAGCTCCATTCTTGGATAATAGCTGGAGAATTTGTTGATACTGGTCCTGAGAGATAAATCCTCTAGAAGTTTGAGCTGCAATTGAGGAAACTCTTGACTCAATGCTAAGCTCAAGAAGTCTGGCCTTTCCTCTTTGACTTAAAATCAATTAAATATCCAACAATTTTGTAGCATTGTTCCTTAGAGTGACCCATGCATCCACAATGATCACATTGCAACAAGTGCCTTCTATTCTTGTAACTACCAGATGAGCTTGCACCACTACTGTTGTAACTACCAGATGAGACTGAGATATTACCAGATTCTCCACCAGATTGCCTCCTTTGAATGTATTTGAAATTGTGTGAGAGTTTGAATTCCTACTGATATACATGACTGTGCCTTCAATTGTACCAGATCCCGAGTTCATTGAACTAGAATTCACTAGATTTCTCTAACACTCTTGGTCCATAAGAAGAGCATAAGCTTTGTTTTGGGTGGGTATAGGAATCATCATGAGGATTTGACTTCTAGGTGGTGAATAGGACTTATTCAGTCCCATAAGAAACTGAAGAAGTCACTGATACTCAGAATGTTCACCAAACTTCTTTTGTTTTTGGGCAAGGACATAGAGGATAAGGCATGAGAGTATCATACTCATTACAAAGATCCCTTAGTTTGGAGAAGTAGTCAGCAATTGTCATTGTGCCTTGAGTGAGAGTGTGAATGTGAAATTAGGTTTTAGGCCTAACTAACACCCCAAAAGGTAGCTCAAAGGGAAGGATTTCCCAAACCTTATAAGGAGTTCATCCATCTCATTAACCACTGATGTGTGACTTTTGTCAATCTTCAACACCGCACTTCACGCCCTGTGCTTAACATCTGGTGCGTGGGCAATTTTGATTGTTGGGGATCTCAACATCGGGATAGTCGGGCCCTACTCTGATACAATGAAAACACCATTAATGGAGGTTGAGAATGTACACAAGTACAGAGAGAAGAACAGAAATAAAGAGAAGAGATCATTTTACATAGATGAATGAGTTTACTGTTACATTGAAAAATTGTGTTTACATTGCAGTTCAATATCTATTTATTGACTATAGTATTGTAACTACTTTCTTAACTAACTATTCAAGCTTCTAGAACTTTCCTAACAACTTTAACTAACTCACACCATATAGCTTGTTCAATCTCCTAAGTTGGTCAACAATATCCAACACAAAAATAGGGAATGAAGTTTCTATTCACACTTATCTCTCTTCAAGTTTTATTTTTTAAAATATAAAAAAAATATATTTAGTACTATCGTACGTTCTCGGATAACTTTCAATCATTATATTTCTCTTTAAAATCAGTAAAATCTTTAATTAGAATTATCTATCGCTTTGAAACTATCAAAAATATTTAATTCTAACTTTTATTTTTCTTTCAGATGATATTCTTACGAGTTTACTATCTATAAATTATTTTTCTCAATTGTTTGCTAGAAGTTATGGTGAGAAACTCAATTCATATCTATATCAAATGTATTCTAAAATATACAATTGTTTAGTGTATATATAACTATATTTGTTCGTGTATTCAGTTAAATATATTTGATCAAATATATACTTACACTATAATGTATACACAATTTATTTTCATAATCTGTTTGTGTATCCATTTGCTCATCCAAATCTAATATTAGGCATCTCATATATGTTTATATATACATTTAGCATGTGGTGATCGTTAGAATATACCGTAAATAAATATATATTTAATTGAATACATTTGATCTAGCATATTTTTAATCAAGTATATATTCACATTATAACATATGCATTATTTAGATTTTATTTGTATACATTGTTAGTAGACATAAGTATATATTTTACATCGATTGATGCGTATATACCTCCTAATAAAATATTTTGGTACACATAATCGCTTTGTATGCAAATTGTCAACTGCGAATACATAATACATATGTATTGTGTAAACATTCAATTTAAAGATGTATACATTAGATTGTTATACTATTTTGTCTCAATAGATATGAATATATTATTTGGTGCAAAAAAATTTAACATCAAGAGAAAGAATTAGACACATGGATTTGATGATTTCATCTGAGGAGTTGAGACCCGATGAGAACAATATATTAAGATTTATGTTTATTGTTGTTAAAGAATCGACCAAGTGCTGCAAGAACTTAGGATAATGTATTATAGATGGAACAGAAGGAATCTTGTATTTAATGATCTCTAAGTTTACCTGACGAGAATTTCGTAAAGGCAACTAGATCAACGTTACAATCTTAAATGGAAATCCACAATCTTAGTTCCACATTCTTAGTGATAACAACTGGATTCTTAGTTACTAAGCAATAGCCAAAGTCAAATCCTTTAATTTTTATTTTATAAAAGGGTTTGAAGAATAAAGACCATTTATTCTAGTTACACCTTCGAGTAATATTCTTGCTATATTTTTGGTGAAAATTCAATTTCTATTTTATTAGATTTTTTTTAATAATGTATGCTTTATACTTCATTGAAAGATGTAATTTGAATGCATTAACTATATCAGACTTGACGGTTAATTTTATATAACAAAATTCATTTCAACAATCATGCTCTAACAAACTCAACAAAGCAATCTAAAGAAAAATAACTTAACAATTTGTTTTATAAAATTTGTCGATGAACTGATAACTTTAACAATTGAATATTGTAAATCAATAATCTTCTCCTTAAACATATTGTTGAAACACTCTCAGTTTGTAATCTTCTTTTCACTTTAAAGTCATCTTTGTTTTTCAAATTGTAAATCAATTTTATCACTTTAAAAATATCTTATTTCATTTTTATTCCAAAATTACACTTTTGTGCATGAAAAGAATATGTAAATAACATCAGCTCAAGCTTTATATCAACATAATCAGAGTCTGAAATCAAAAGAGCAACAAATTTTTGAAATTATCAAAAAGACAACTCGATATATTTTAATATTAAAATGACAATATTTTATTACTTTTCCTAATGAATTCATGAGCCTTGTAAGACTCATATCTTTTTGAGCCTTGTAAGGCGCAAATTCAAGTAATTAAAAAAAAAAAATTGAGTCTCTTTTCCTTATATGATAATTTTTTTTTAATTGTACTTTTGTTGTTTCTTACCTATGTATTTTTCCTTTAGCCTTACAATTTTCTTACACACACTCTCACATCTTCACATGTGAAACTTCAGTGTTGAGTTCGCGTGATATATTTTACAATGTTGAATTAATAGCAGTAAAAACCTATTAGATAAAGTAACACAAAAATAGTTAAAAAATTATATTAAAATAACAAACAAACAAAATCTAAAAAACGAGTTGAAAAAAAAAACAAAAAAACTAACAAGGTTATCCTGTAGCCTTGCAATTTTCTTACACAAACATATTTACACATTTTCACAAAATAACAATTTTTTTAAAATAATTATAAAAAACTACATATTATAAAAATAAAAAACTCCCCAAATTTTTTAAAAATATATAAATGCTTTGACAACCATGCAAAAAATACATATGTAGGAACAATAAAAATACAACACAAAAGAATATTATGTAAGAAAAAAATGTAATTTTTTAAAAAAAAAATTACTTAAATTTGCGTCTTACAAGGCTCGTAGATTTTTGAGCCTTACTTTTAAAGCCCTTTATGTAACACTGTCAATGAAAGTAACAAAATATTACCCTTTTGATATCAAAATATATTAAATTGCCCTTTTGAAAAAATTATTATCCTTTCAATTCCGGCCTCAACATAATCAACTCAAGAAAATGTACTTATTATGAACACTTAAAAAAATGATGATCAACATTTTGTGGAGTTCAAGTCATTAAATGAATTTTTTGTCACTTTCTACATATTTTTTGTTTTGAGAATGAACTACTCTTATCCATCGAAATACAACAAAAAATTGAATTACAAGATAAGAATGTAGAAATTTCAAAAAGAAAATTAAGGTTAAATATATCGTAGACGATCAATATTAAAATGTAGTGTAAAAGAGGAGGAGTTGAAAAAACAGTGAAACTCAGTTGAAAATTTGTACTTCTCAAAAATTATAAAACGAGACTATCAGGTGACAAAATAAATAGACAAAAAATATTGCTAATACAAGGGCAATAGATTATAGATTGTCATGTTATGCTAATTTTTCTTTCTTTAGCATATTTGTAGTCAATGATTAGATTTGTAAAATAGTAACCTAAAAATTTAGATAATAAAGCATAGTAACCATTTTGATGTGTTGTCTCATTTATGCTTAGCTAGGAGCAACGTCAATATAGTATTTGAGAAATAATTGGACGGAGTGATTGATATGATGATAACAAAATGATTCAAATAATGAGATCAATGCATAGATAGAAATTGTAAAAGCAACTAAATCAACGTTATAACCTTAAATGGAAATCCACAATCTTAGTTTCACTTTCTTAATAATAACAACTGGATTCTTAGTTACTAAGCAATAACCAAAGTCAAATCCTTTAATTTTTACTTAATGCAAGTGTTTTAAGAATTAAGACCATTTATTCTAGTTACACATTCGAGTAATATTTTTATCATATTCTCTGTGAAAATTCAATCTCAATTTTATTAGATTTTTTTTTTTGAGTAACGTACGCTTTATACTTCATTGAGAGATGTAATTTGAGTGCATCAACTATATCATACTTGACGGTTAATTTCATACAACAAAATTCATTTCGACAATCATACTCTAACGAATCCAACAAAACAATCTAATGAAAAATAACTTAAACATGTTTTATAAAATTTGTTGATGTTTTGATAACTTTAACAATAGAATATCGTAAATTAATAATCTTCTCCTTAAACATATCGTTGAAACACACTCAATTTGTAATCTTCTTTTCACTTTAAAGTTATTTTCTTTGTTTTTCAAATCGTAAATCAATTTTATCACTTTAAATGTATCTTAATTCTTTTTTATTTCAAAAATCACGCTTTTGTGCTTGAAAAGAATATGTAAATAACATTAACTCAAACTTTATATCAACATAATCAACTCATGAAAATGTACTTATTGTGAACACTTGTAAAAATGTTGATCAACATTTTGTGGAGTTCAAGTCATTAAATGTAGGACATAAATTTCGCATAAACGCCTTCTTTGGATCATGTTATTGAGTTCAAGTCGTTAAATGACTATAACTCATGCTTTGCATTATCAATAAATGTGTGAATCTTCGGGAGAGAAAAAATATTCTTAAGGCTAGCCTAGTTGAGATTTCGATAATCTACGCATATACTGATTTTATGAGTACGGAGTTAAAAGAGTAAAAAAAATTGTCAAAAATTTCAAAAGGGCATATCAATTTTTAAAAAAAATCAAAACGGTAAAATCGCTCACGATATAGCGACTTTGGCCATCTGAAAAACCAAAATCGATGCAATAGCACCAATTTCTAAAATTTGTTTTTTTTTTAAAAAAATAAAAGTTAAACAAATCGCTCCACATGGAGCGATTTTCAAAATTTAAAAAAAATTATTTTTTTATAAGTCGCTGCTTCTGCAGCGACTTCCATCGATATTTTTAATTTTTTTTGCTTTATTTTTTTTAAAAAAAAATCATTGCAGTGATTTTTAATTATTTTTTTTAAAAAAATCAAATCGTTGTAAAGGCAGCGATTTACACTTAATTTATATTTTTTTTTTGAAAATTTAATTAAATCGCTGAAAAAAAAATTAGCCGATTAAATTAAGTTTTCAAAAAAAAAAATAAATTTAAGTGTAAAGCAAAAAAAAAAGAAGAAGTTTAATGAAAGGCGACTTATTAAAAAGTTTATATTTTTTAATTTTGAAAATCGCTCCACTTGGAGCGACTTGTTTAATTATTTTTTAAAAAAAGGAAATTTAAGAAATCGTTGCTACAACAGCGATTTCGCTTTTTCCAAATTAAAAAGCGACTTTCAAAATTTAAAAAAAAAATTTTTTTAACAAGTCGCTGCTTTCATTAAACTTAATTTAATCGGCTAATTTTTTTTAAAACTTAATTTAATCGGCTAATTTTTTTTGCAGCAATTTAATTAAATTTTCAAAAAAAATATAAATTAAATGTAAATCGCTGCCTTTACAACGATTTGATTTTTTTAAAAAAATTAAAATTAAAAATCACTGCCAATGTTTTTTTTTAAAAAAATAAAGCAAAAAATAAAAAAAATTTAAAAATATTGATGAAAGCCGCTGCATCTGCAACAACTTATAAAAAAATATTTTTTTTTATTTTGAAAATCGCTCCATGTGGAGCGATTTGTTTAATTAAAAAAATAAAATTAATAAATAAGGATTTTTTTAAAAACATAGAGTAGAAAAACATAATTTAGATTTGACATTTAAGCTTTCAGAAGGTGAAGACAAAACATATCAATTTTATAAACATGATTTCAAGCCTTAATTTTGTTGGGAATAAATCCGTAACAGAAATAACATTTGCGGTAATAAAGGCAATAAATGCGGAAACAACAATACGGTTAATCAACGAGAATAAAAGAGAAATAATGACACCAAAATTTTACGTGGAAACCCTCCTAAATAAGAGAAAAACCACGACCCGAGAGGAGCAACGAATATCACTATAGCAAGGATTTTACACTTGTATGTCTGAGTAAAACTCCAAAGACCACTACACATTCAAAAGAAATAACAGTCTTTGATTTTTCCACCTCACTACAATATCGCTCACACTCTCTATTTTTCCTCACAGAATATTTTCCTCTGTGATGCCTCAGTCTTCTTTTCTCTCCTTTGTAATTCTTTTTTGGTGCACCTAGAATGAAGAATTGTCCTCCATTTTATTGAAAACAAATGACTACCCTCCAAATGTGCTATAGAAATAAAACAATTGTTTTTCTTCATAGCTTACCTACTATTGAAAATTAAGTAAAGCTGAAAAATAATTCAGCACCAAATCTGCCAAAACTTTGAAATTGGCAGAGAGTTATTCAAAGTTGGTACATGGGGATGGACCCCACAATCTCCCCCTCCAGACCCATTCACCCTGAAGGAGGTAGCTCTAGGTTTCTAGCTTGAGTACATGCCGACAAGTTCTGACATATCTCAAACTTGTCCCTTGTTACCACCTTTGGTCAGCATATCTAAAAGGTTTTCACTAGTAGGGATCTTCATGACCTGCATAGATCTGTCCTCTATCTTTTCACGAATTCAGTGATATCTCACGTCGATATGCTTCGTCCTTGCATGATACATGGTGTTCTTGCTCAAGTCTATTGCACTCTCACTGTCAAATAGACGACATACTCCTTCTGATGCAATCCAAGTTCTTGAAGAAATAGTTTCAGCCATACCATCTCTTTTCCAGCTTCAGTAGCTGCAATATATTCTGCCTCAGTTGTAGAGAGTGTGACACACTTCTGCAATTTTGACTGCCATGATATATCTCCCCTTGAAAATGTAAACAAATATCCAGTAGTGGATTTTCTATTATCGAGGTCACCTGCCATATCAGCATCAATATAGCCTTTCAAGATTGAGTCAGATCCTTTAAGACACAAGCAATCTCTTGTGGTACCTCTTAGGTACCTGAGTATCCAGTAAACTGCCTCCCAGTGTTCTTTTCCAGGATTTTCAAGGAATCTGCTAACAACACCAACTGCATGAGCAATATCAGGTCTTGTACGCACCATCGCATACATCAAACTCCCCACTGCTGAAGAATAAGGAACTTTAGTCATTCCCTCTTTCTCCTCTTTTGTTGTAGGGCACATCTGTTTGCTCAAATTCAGATGACTCGCAAGAGGCGTGCTAACAGGTTTAACACTCTTCATGTTGAAGCGTTCTAGTACACGTTCAATGTACTTCTCTTGAGATAGCCACAACTTTCTTTTTGTTCGTTCTCAAATAATCTTCATCCCAAGAATTTGTTGTGCTGGGCCCAAGTCTTTCATGTCAAATGACTTAGACAAATCTTTCTTCAACTTTGCAATCAGCTCTTTGTCTTGTCCTACAATTAACATGTCATCCACATATAACAATAAAATAATAAAATTATTGTCAGAAAATCTTTTGAAGTATACACATGGATCAGAATAGGTCTTTGTATACGTTTGACTTTTCATGAAAGAGTCAAACTTTTTGTACGATTGCCTTAGGGCCTGTTTCAACCCATACAGACTCTTATTCAATTTGCACACCATGTGTTTCTTCCAGATACTTCAAATCCCTCTGGTTACTCCATATAAATCTCTTCTTCCAAATCTCCATGAAGAAATGCAGTTTTCACGTCCAATTGCTCCACTTCAAGATCTAGACTAGCTGCTATGCTCAAAATAGTTCAAATAGAAGTCATTTTGACAACGGGTGAAAAAATTTCATCAAAATCAATACCTTTCTTTTGTTCAAAGCCTTTTACAACCAATCGAGCTTTGTACCTGACCAACTTGCCATTTCCATTTTTCTTGAGTTTAAAGACCCACTTGCACTTAAGTGGTCTTTTTCCTTTTGGAAGTTCAACTAGCTGGTATGTGTTCTGTAGAGATCCCATCTTTTCGTGCATGACTTTCATCCATTGGCTCTTTTCTGGAAGAGACAACACCTCCTTAAGACTTTCTGGCTCACCTTCATCATTGATAAGGACATACTCTGAGGAAGGGTATTTGGTTGATTCTACCTTTTGTCTTTCTGATCTCCTCAGAGGTTGAGATTGTTCTTCTTCTTCTGGGTACTCCATTTGCTCGGTATTATCACCAAGTTGCTCCCCCTGCTCAACAATCTCATCAGGTTGCTCTTCATGCTCAGCAACTTCATTAATCGTACTTTCTGCACTTATGGGATGGTTAGAAGAAGAATCAATGGTTTAAGATTAGGGACTATACCATTCTTTTTCTTGGCCCTTCTCGGATAGATCATCAGCAGTTCCAACTTCACTTTCTCGAAAGATTACATCTCTACTTTTAATGACCTTCTTCTTTACAAGATCCCATAGTCTGTACCTGAACTCTTCATCTCCATATCTGATGAATTTGCAGGGAATTGATTTATCATCTAGCTTGGTTCTTTGCTCCTTCGGTACATGTGCAAAAGCTTTGCAAACGAACACCTTTAGGTGCGAGTAAGACATCTCTTTGTTGGTCCAAACTCTCTCCGGAATGTCAAACTCCAACGGAACTGATGGACTACGATTGATAAGATAACAAGCTGTCCGAACTGCTTCACCCCAGAATGTCTTGGGTAATTTAGCCATTTTGAGCATGCTTCTCACCTTCTCAACAATGGTGCGGTTCATTCTCTCAGCTACACCATTGTGTTGTGGGGTTCCAGGAACTGTCTTTTCATGTCTGATTCCATGGTTTGAACAATACTATTCAAATTCTCTTGAAGTGTACTCACCTCCATTGTCGGTTCGGAGACGTTTTAGCTTTCGACCTGTCTCTCTTTCTATCAGAGCAATGAGACTTTTGAAATACTTGAAACACCTGATCTTTGGTTCTCAAGATATAAATAAACCCACAATTTTTGAGAAGCATCATCAATAAAGGTAACAAAGTATTTATTACCTCCTATCGATTCTATCTCCATTGGACCACAAACATCTAAATATACCAATCAAGTATATTCGACTTTCATTCAGATGATGTCTTAAATGAGACTTTATGTTGTTTACCAAATAAGCAGTAGTTACACGATTTTATTGTTGTACCTTTGGCAAAAGAGATGAGTGAATTTTTGGAAAGAATTTGCAATCCTTTCTCGCTCATATGACTCATTCTTTTATGCCATAAATCTGCAGAATTCTCTTCGTGAGCCGCATTTAATTCACCTTGGCATATTTCTGCATTTGTCCTGTATAATGTGCCACGAGCAACTCCTTTTGTAATCACCAATGCCCCTTTGGTGAGTCTCCATTTTTTATTTGCAAAGTAGTTCTCATATCCATCTTGGTCCAAAGCAACTCCTGAGATCAAATTCATCCGCAAATCAGGTACGTGGCGCACATCTTTCAACACTAATGTGCATCCAACATTTGTTTTAAGCAAATGTCTCCGATCCCCGCAATCTTTGAATAACTTGTGTTACCCATTTTCACATTGCCATAATCACAGGGCGGATCCAGTAAGTCAGACGCGGGTGCTCGAGCACCCATTGATTTTCGAAATTTTTTGTATATATATATATAGAAAATATGATACATATGTTATTATAATTTAAATGAGCACCCATAGAACAAAATCAGCTGTGGGTGAGCTGGTTTAAACCTCTGCAAAAAGAGGCGCGTGAAGCCACTGGCGAGGATTCGAATCCCGCCAGTAGCATTTCTTTTTTAAAAAAATTTTCAGCGAATTTTACACTGAAAGTGAGCACCCACAACCTTTAAATCCTGGATCCGCCACTGCATAATCACCGGCTACATATCTGCAAAAAAGATCTCTTACTGGTGTGGCATGATAAGATGCTGCTGTGTCGACCACTCATTCTGACTCTATACCTGCCAATTGCATGCATTCTTCTTCCTCATTTATGAGAAGAATAACATTGTCATTATTTTGCACCATGACAGCTGTGTTGTCATCATTCTTCTGACCATTGCTTTGCCCCTTTTTAGATTTGGACAATCTCTTTTGAAGTATCCTGGTTGATCGCAATTGTAGCAATTTCTGGCCTTCGATTTTGATCGGACCTTGGACTTTCCACGAACTCCGAATCTATCATAGTTACTTGAGCTCCTTTGGTAACTTCTTTCTCTACTTTCCGTAATGAGAGCATGTTCTTGATTTTCAGGCCTTTTTCTCATCTTCTCATTAAGCAAAAGGGCTGATATGACATCCTTCAACTCAACAGAGTCCTTACCATGTAAAATGGTTGTTGCTAAAGTATCGTAGGAAGATGACAACGAGTTTATGAGCACTATGGCTTTATCTTCATCCTCGATCTTTACTCCGAGGTTTGCTAGCTGCGTGATTAGTCCATTAAGTACATTTAAATGAGACAAAAAATTTGTACTTCACCCATATGTAGCGCATATAACTGCTTCTTTAGGTACAATTTATTTGTCAGCGTTTTGGACATATGTATAGCTTTTCTAACTTTGTCCAAATGCCATGTGCACTCTCTTCATCAATGATGTTATTAACTACATCATCTCTTAAGTGCAATATGATTGCACTAGCAGCCTTTTCATCCATTTCTTCCCAATCCTCAAGTTTCATGGATTCAGGCTTTTTGGATTTACCGCCTAGTGCCTTATGCAAACCCTGTTGGATGAGCGAGTCTTTCATCCTTCTCTGCCACGTTGAGAAACCGCTATCACTGTTGAATATTGCTACCTCGTACTTTACTCCAAACATTTTTTTATTGAGTATAGTACAATAAGCTGCAAAAAATATTTCTGTAAATGAGCAGGACATGTGCTCTGATACCAATTGTTGGGAATAAATCCGTAACAAAAATAATATTTGCGATAATAAAGGCAGTAAATGTGGAACACAACGATACAGTTTATCAACGAGAATAAAAGAGAAATAATGACACCAAGATTTTACGTGAAAAACCTCCTAAATAAGAGAAAAATCACGACCCGAGAGGAGCAACGAATATCACTATAGTAAGGATTTTACATTTGTATGTCTGAGTAAAACTCCAAAGACCACTACACATTCAAAAGAAATAACACTCTTTTGATTTTTTCACCTTACTACAATATCGCTCACACTCTCTATTTTTCCTCACAGAATATTTTCCTCTGTGATGCCTCAGTCTTCTTTTCTCTCCTTTGTAATTCTTTTTTGGTGCACCTAGAATGAAGAATTGTCCTCCATTTTATTGAAAACAAATGCACTACCCTCCAAATGTGCTATAGAAGAAAAACAATTGTTTTTCTTCATAGCTTACCTACTATTGAAAATTAAGTAAAGTTGAAAAATAATTCAGCACCAAATTTGCCAAACTTTGAAATTTGCAGAGAGTTATTCAAAGTTTGGTACATGGGAATGGACCCCACAAATTTAGACCATGCTATTTTGTTAATTCTAATACAATCATCTACCAATATTTTGTGGGAACCGTGGACGGGTTACAAGTCCAATTGTTCAAAGTATCTCCAAGCATAGTATCCCATGTGGTCCAGGCCTCAATGCAATCCTCCAAACTCATATTGCATTCAACTTCTTCAATGAACAAGTTTTTGAGGTTATCTCAACACTTTCCTCTGAATATTCTTGTGCAATGTCTTGAAATGACTGATTCAAGAGTGGGATAGGTTGTGGTAAGGGAATGCCACTTTTCTTTTTGAGATTAGACGATGAGACTTCTTTAGGAGTAGGCTTGTATCCAATACCAAATGTGTATCTTTTGAGTTGGTTCCACTATTCCATCCAATTTCACTCAAAGACCTTGATCAAGAATAAAATCATTCTTCCCAAGCCACCATCTTAAGCGCACCTGGCAAATTTATCCTTTCAACTTTGAGTAGCACACATAATTTTGCTAATATGGAATACATGAGACCCATCCAACTCTTCCGTGCTTCAATAACAGTGACTGAACTTTCAGGATATATCGAGTTGTTACCTTTTATCACGATCCCAATCTACACCCTCAACGTGATCAACATTTGAGGGTCCCCAAGCGAACCCTCATATTGACTGACTACGAGCAGAAAACTACCTCAAGACTTTAAAATAGAACAAAATCTATTAAACTTAAATACTCAACTTATTAAGTCTCAACAATACTCAGTTGAATTACTTATAGTTTGTAAAACAACTCAAAAAAAGTAAATACTCAATAGAATTACTTATATTAATATAAGAATCTATTATTACCAAGGTTGGAGTTTCATTACGGAGGAAGACTCATATTGGGCCAACTTAGGTAAACATTAAAAATCTTAAATAAATTATGTAATGTAACTTTATGAGTTGTCAAGTGTAATTATCTCTTTCTAGTTCACGTTTTCCATTTAAACTGATTTAAACATTATCAATATACTTGGCATTAAAAAAAATAAATTAAATTATACATAAATTAGTAATAACTAATAAACAGACAAATTTCCTCTCTAAATTAAAGTTCTCCTTTTTGTGGACATATTTTTTATGAGGAATTTTTTTTGAATTCTCTATATAATCATTTTCTAAATAAAGATAAAAATCCATTCTTTAGATGGTGAAGAAATAAATAATTAGATGGTGAAGAAATAATAATATTCATCATCTCGTGTTAAGATATAAAACATAGTATCTTAATATTTAGATGGGTATATTCAAATAAAGATATATATTAATTTTAATAAACACAATCGGCCTCGACACTATTAAAGATGTCAATAAATATAATGTAAAAGCTTACCATGTAAGTGTATCTTCTTTCTTGTTGTTTTTCCTTATTTATGTTTAGTTGTTCATAAATCATAATGGAAGTAAATAATTTCTGTCTAGAACAAATCTTAAACCCTAATTAAGTAAGCAATAGGAATAATTAGCCACTTTATGCATCCATGGAGCATCAACCTCCTCAACCGGTAATGATTTGTTAAATTTCTCCATTACATTATTCCCACAATTTTATTTATTGCTTTGATATAGGTAAAGTTGCTCTTTTTGCAGGATTGTATAATAAAAATAGAGGCCATCGGTTGTTGTGAAAATTGTGCGAAAAAAGTAAGGAAAAAAATTGTTCGACTAGAAGGTACATACTTCTGCGTTTGATACGGAATATTAGAAAATAATAATTTATCAAATATATTATGTCCTTTATAAGTTTAAATAGCGTGTGTATCTCGGTTGCTTGTCTAATATCTAATGAAGTTGTCTGTATAAAATGATTTGTTTGAACATACCTATCCACACATTTTACCACTTTCAATAGAAAAACAATTCTTTGGGGGTGCTTCCTTATTGTCTCATTTTTTCGTTATTGTGTCAACTTGAGGGAGGTTTGGGCCGTTTTGGCAAAATGTTAAACCTAAAATTTGAGATTTGAAGATAACCTAAAGCCTAAGGGACTTGTCCCATCGGATGGATCAGTAATGTTTTTATTTATTCTCTCGACCTATCGATTAATAATGAATTTACTCAACCACTTAAATAAGTCTTACTTAACAATTATATTTAGATTTAAATACTGAGTAACATTATTTTCTCAATATCTAGATAATTATTTATTCCTACTATTCCTGTCGTTTTAATTTTTATGTTAATATTTTTTAAGTATATTTTTTAAGAATAATGTCACTTTTTATATTAAGTAATTGCATAGTAATTCTTTAGCTTGAACGTACCACATGTTATGTTTTACCCAACAAGATTTAATGATATTTTGAAACATTTTACACATTTTTAAGACCAGATAAAGTTATTTTTTTGTTCTTTTAAACTTTGTGATCACTGCTCGGTCAAACTAAAAAACATAAGATTGAATTAAAGGAGTGAAAAATTCAAAGTCAAATAAAATAATTGTTTAAGCATTAGATTCCACAATATGAATTGCAAGGTGGGTTAGTAAGGGTGGTATCGTGGTGGAATTGATGGATAGCAATAATAGTGGATGTGATTATGAATTGTAAGGTGATTGTTGGTAGAGGTTAATAAGGGTGTTATTTGTGGTGGAATTGATGGATAGCTTTAACAGTGGTTGTGATTATGGAAGTGGTGGCTATGATAGTTCAGGTGATTGGTGATAGTATCTGATGGTGTTGGTGGTGAGTGGCAATGGTAGTCGACAATGATGATAATTGTGATGGTGGAACTTACCGGTATCTTAATATATGACTACTAGTGATGGCTAACAAAGTAGGTGAATGTAATGGCGGAGGTATTTGGTAGTTATGTTGATGGTTGTAATGGTAAAGGTAATGGTGATTGTAGCGAAAAAGAGTGATCACAACTGTTGTTGGGGTGATGATAGTTGACAATGATGGTAGTACCTATTTGACGGTTATGATTGTACAGTACTAGTAATTGTGGAAAGAGTAGTGATGAAGAGATAGTCTACATAGTAGTGTGCGTAGAGTCAAAATTTTCAATTAGTGCAACCAAATGCGGTAAATGACATGAAAAGTAAAAACATTTGATAAAATATTGTTAGCTTCATTCTTTCATAAGAATATAGTTTGTTAACTCATACTATTTTTGTTTTGTTGATAGGTGTGGATTCAGTTGAGATAGATAGAGAAAGGAGATGGGTATATATAGGAGGGGATGTAGAGCCTCAGTTACTCATGGACTACCTTACTCAGCGAATAGTGAAACCTAACAGTGTAAAACTTATATACTATTGTTCCAAGGAGGCAACAACTCATCATGCCAAGAACCAAACTCCAATGGAGAGTAATAGTAATAATGTCAAGGAAACTTATTGTCATAGGCCTAGTGATGATCATGCTAAGATTAATGAAAAAAGAGAAGGTGAAACTTACAACCAACATCTTACAAGGGGAGACTACGATCCAAATCATTATGCACCACGTAAAGATTGGGTCCATAAACCTGAAAATTATGCAGCACAGCCACAAAAACAAGATCAATATCATACATCTTCTGAATGCAGGAATCCATCTTGTGATTTTCATGCTTGGAAGAGACAAGGTAGCACTAGTCGTTTTGACTTTGACATGCGTTCTACTAGTGCGCGGTGGTTGAGAGAGGCACCACCACTTTTTTATGGATACAATGAGCCTATTATGCAACCACCACCGGGACAATTTCCTTATATATGATGTCAGTTTTGTTAGAAAAATGACTTATATGTAGTCATGGATAGTAGTTTGTTGCTTTAGGACATGAGAGTTAGAAAAATGTTTAGTGTTAGCTAGTGTGCTACCAAGTCAAAATGTTACAAATTCCAGCAGTATTTCTGCAGCACCTCCATTAGAAATTGGCTTTCTTTGTTATATCTTCACATATACAATTAAGATTCAAAAAGAAAAAAAAAGATTTGTTTTTGCTTTCAATTAGTTTTACTTACTATATGTTTGAGATTTATTATTAATGTCAAATTTTACTAGTAATAATACTGCAATTTCACCTTCGCACACATTGGAAGGGAGGGAGTATATTCAAAAGAGATGAATAATTAGTTTATAAATATCGCTTTTGAATTTTTCATCTTTATATTCAATTTTGGAATATATCACAATGATATACTAAATTTAGTGCAAATTCTTGAACTAAAATCCGAGTGAAAATTCTTAAATTACATCACAAATACCTGTCATTCCTCAACAGTGTCAGTGATTAATCCATTCCCAAAGAACATGGAAAATTTGATACTAATATCCAGAACAGCTCTGCCACCTTCTTGTGAAGGATAATCAAATGGTCGTTGTTCAGTGCAAGACAAGCAGGCTGTCATGTAAATCAAGTGAAGTTGTTATGTGCTTGCTTTCGATAACATTATCTGCTACACCAAAGTTAACCTTCCTTCCACAGATCACAACCACCCTTTACCCCAACAGCACTTCCAGAGCTTGAGAATCCTAAGCATTGTCTCTTTCAAGGCGTCTAAAATTACTGAGCTACAACACCTTATTATGTCAAGAGTGTCCAGAATATATTATTTAATCACTTTGTATATCATTTTACTTACATATACTATTATTTTCCAATGAATTGGACACCATAACTATAACATTGCTATGCCCCTGGATCTCACATTTCGGGTCATGAAGTAGAATACTGAATGACTGAACCTTTTCTGATACATTTGGAATAGACCTGTCCATGATTTATTTGCAGTCATCTTTTTGAAACACCTGACCTATCCATGACTAAAAATCTGAATGATATAGACAGACTAAGCATGAATGGGTTATGGGAGGATGACAAAGGGGACATTCAGGCTTCTCATTATATTGAAGGAATGTGTGAAGCAGACTAAAATTTTTGCGGGTCAAGCTCAACCCATCCCGCCCTATTGTTACTCTCCCACCACTACCAATAATCTAGTACTTGCATTCTCCCACCCGTATAACACCAGATTACTGCCAACGCAATGGGAAGAAATCTTAACTAGTGAAAAATTAATTTAATATTATTGGAAAGGCTAAGATAACAATATGAGGTAAAAAAGAATTACCTCATTCTGGTAAGCTACGATGACTCTTGTACCTGAAAAACAACACACTTAAGATTTTAAAGATAATACTGTTAGTTACGTAATGAAGCTAAAGCACAGAAAGGGTAATAAATAAGACCATGACAAAAAGCATCACGACAAGCTGCATAGACTAAGGAGACGTACTGGTCATCTTTCTTGGCTGCCCTCATAATCTCCTGCTGCGCAGCCAATGGAAACCTCTTCCTGCTGCCGGAAGTGGAGGCACCAACCAATCCCATGGTTCAGAATTCATTCAGATAGGGTATTGGTCGACAAGTTCAATGTTTGATCATTTGCTTAGCTTGCATCGTAGATCAATTTGAATTTGAACTAACAATAAATGAGGAGCACATATTGTTGCCCACTCATCTAATATCAGTCATCAACCAATATCTAGTTGGTCTTGATCAGACCGAGTAAATAAAACTAATCCATACAATAAATAGGTCAACTTGGCCTACATTTTTTTGAGAACCAAGTTGCATTACCTAAAGGACCAAATTCACCCATTAAACAACTGTTCTAGGAATGGAAAGAACTCGATTTGAATTCGTCCACTTCCTCTTTCAACAAAGAAAAAGAAAAATAGGGGGACGAAACAATGAAAAGATGCATGAACTGTACGTTGATTTGAAGGGGAAAAATTGTACTTCAACCAAATCAACTCTTATTTTTATTCTACTTTTAACCTATCAAGAAAACAGAGTTAACTTTTTTCATGTTTTACCTTTAGAAATAAATACTTTTTTTCAATTAATAGGGACAGTATGATATAACACATATATCAATAATTATTTTATTAATAGGTATATCAAGTCAAATAATAATATCTGTCAAGTAAAAATGAACAGAGGGAATAATGTTTATTTTCATTATTATTCAAGATTTATTATTATATAACAATAAAAGAATATAATTTTATGTGACAATCAATCTAATGTAATTATTTTGTTGCCTTACTTTTTTCATTTTGCTTTTACTTTTTATTTAATAACTTTATTTTACCTTTCACACACTTCATCTTAAAATTATATAGTAACTCCACCATACCATACCCAACGAAACCTCTTGATTCCATAATTTTAATATTATTATATTTAATACTCCTATTGTTTTGGTATGCTTTCTTATAATATTAAAAATCTCATGCTAAAATATATAATTACACATATAATACTAACACTCATAATTTATATAAACTAATATAAGTACAACACTAATTGTTAGATGATGAATCTCTGAGTACTTTATCTTGATATTTTTTTAAATTTTATGTAATTAATTAGCAAAGGAAATTGCATATACTTTCTTTTGAATATCTCTACATGTTTAAAATGTAACATAATATAATTAAAATGTTTCTTATAAAAGTCAAGAGTCATAATTTCTATTACGTAGTTATATGTAAATGGAAGTAAAACAAGTTATAATTATCAATTACAATACAACAAAATGCTGAAACCGAACATAAGAATATCAAACCATACCAAATAAATTTGATATTGAAATAATATAATATTTTTGTAAACTAAAAATTAAAATTATCGTATAAACTTTTCAATATAATACCATGCAAAAACCTAATACCTACCTTTTTAAAGTCATATTATTAGCTTGTTCTTGATCATAATATTACATTAATGTTCTCTTAGTTTCATATTAGATAATATGGATACTTTTTACTTTACATATATATATGTTCTTAAAAACCAGCCAAACACGCCATCAACACCTAAAACTTACATAAATATTCTATATTAAGAAAATATTTACCATTTATAACAATAATAATTTCTTTTCACTTGATCACTTTTATACATTTATAATACAATTTTAAAACATTACAGAGAACAATCTAAAAAACACATAACATACAAATTTTATTGATGAATAATACATTTATCGTACATTTTAATACACTTATAATACAATGTGTCAATTTCTAACCAAACAAGCATTATATATATATTTTAAAAACAGTTATAATACACATATTACAAATTTATCATAGTATTGTTATAAATGATAATCAATAAAAAATATTACTAAAATCAGTAATTATTTATTAAAAGACACCTATTTAAGCAATTTTTCCTATTAAATATTAGTATTATTATAGAAGTACCTTCAGCCACTCTCGACACTTGTTTCTTTGACAAGAATATGCCCAGCTAAAACATAAAACAACTTCAACAATCCATGCTAAATTTCAAAGTTTTGACAAGTGAAATCCCAACACACTGTTAAGAGATTGAAGGTCTCTTGCAAGTGAAAATCTGGGTATACTGGAGTTCAAAACTCTCATACGTGAAACTCGAACACACACGGTTGAAATTCCCATCACCATTTTCTAAAGAGAAAACTACAGTTCAGAATTTTCGATTCATCTGGTTTATAAAATATCTACACTTAGATAGTGTATTTTCAAATACATACATATACTTAAATTTATAGACCATGTAATCATGTATAAACAAGTGTATATGTAAAATATTGATAGTACACTATTTATTAACAACTATATGTCCCTTTGAAAAAATAAATAAATCCTAGTGTAGTTTTATAAAAAGGCTTATTCAATCTCCTGAACAACACAAATTGAACTCTGAAGTCCTCGAGTTCAAAAGATGTTCGAGAGCGAAGCAAACCTTTTCACATGATACCTCTTTTGAAATCCAAATCACAATCATTAAGTTCCCACATCATGACTGAAATAATTGTTTTTCTTGATATTCAACGTAAATATTTCTCTATCTCACTAATAATACCTATTTCAAAATCTGTCATGAAAATTTGTAGAGTTCAAATTCCATAAATTGTTCATGAAAATTTAAAAACCAACAACTTCTCAAAATTTACTAGCCATCCACCTAATTTTATCAACTACACGATAGCCTACACAACGAATTACTTTCTCTTTTTGGGGTATGGGTTACGAGGGTTTTGTGGGGGTGTCTTTCTATTTACGTGGATTACACACCACGTCATGGCTGGCTAGTCCACTGTTTTAAGAAATATCTATCTATCTATCTATTTCTATATATATATATTTAAAATTTTAATCTTAAAATATTAAGATAAATATCTACGAGATGTTACTATACAAGTATCTGGAGCACAACTACAATATGAAATGATATTGAACATAAAATTTATGTGAAACTAAATAACTTTTAACATTATTCTATTAAAACCAAGAAGATACGTTAATAAAGCAAACTAAACAATTAAAAAATAACAATATAACTAGCTAAATTGAAATATTAACTTGTAATATTTACCTATAATGATTTAAGTAAATTTAGAGTTCAAATTATTCTTGTTATTTACTTATTTTTATTGTTCTACTTTATTATTTATTTTTTATTTAACCCATAAGCCGCAGCCTAACCTAGCTTGCTGAAGCCCCACTAACAAGTAAACTTATTCGGATTAGGCTAAAGAGCTTTGTTGTTAAATTATTTTCAATAATCTTAACCCAATCTTATTAAATCATCAGTTGGGCCGATCCGATGCAATAAAGTTATCCTGTATTAACAACTCTAGTGCTTGAAATCAAGCACAGATCAGATACTCTTGAGCAAGCTTGGACTAATCGATCTGTATGTCTAAGCTCCAGATGCATGAGAGTTAAATACCACAAATTTTTACCCTGATTAAGTAATAAATTCCAGCCAGAGAATATACTTGAATACATTAATTGTATTAAAAACACATGTAACATATTTACTTAATTGATTATAGTAAATATGGGATGTGATTAAGTTTTCCCCCAAAGATTAGTTAGTTGGTTACAGTTGCCTCTTCCTCCCACTAGTATGGTCTCAACCTACCTAACAATAACTCAATACTCTCTTTGAAACACTGACAACGAATGTACTTGTATGTGGTACACTGCACAAGCAACGTACGTGGATGACACAGATAGCACTACAATAATGTCTCACAGGACACGTGCATGCATGGAACAAACACAGTTACTTAGATCTCCCTACAAATTAAGATCTTTTCTTTTTTAATTATTGTGATATATGTGCCAACTTTTTCACCACTCGATCAATTCTACAAAATGTTTGTAACTCTAACTGTATAACTCTATTCCCCGATTAGTAAGATAAATAAAAAGAATTACCTAATATATTTTTTATCTCCACTAAATTTTAAATCTAAGACCTGAAAATTCTCAACCACATTATCACCTTTAGGCCACACCTTAGTAAAATTCAAGGAGATTTGTGTCGGACCACTGGGACATCAAGACTTCGAAAAAGTCTTAAGTTGATATGAATTTAACATTTCCTTCTGAGCTTTAATTCCTATCAATCTGACCACCAGTTTTTTGTTCCTTTCTACTTATTATTGATGTTCTACCTTATTTATTTATATTTGGCTCAGACTAATCTAACTCACATTACTCAAGCCTTCAAACCAGAATACGTACTCGGGTCAGGCTAAAAAGCTTAATATTTCAATAATCTTAGTTCAATCCTACCAAAATCACAAGTTAAGATCAAGCTACCCCAACAAACTTAGCTCGTTCCAACAGCTTTAGTAGCTTGAAATCAAGCAACGCTCAGGTACTCTTGAACAAGCCTAATCTATCTGTATATCTAAGCTCCTTGTGTTAGGAGATACACACCACAAATAAGTCCACCCTTTCCTGAATCATGCACCATATGATGCATATTGTATCAAAAGAGGCATTAGAGAGACATTTCACACTCATTATCAGATCAAAATTATACTACTTTACCCTGAATAAGTAATAAATTCCAGTGTGGATATACTTGTATATATTAAATGCACATGCAACATATTTACTTAATTAATTAGGGTAACCATTGAATGTGATTAAAACATTAGTTGGTCACAGTTGCCACTCGTCCTACTTAATATGATCTAACCTAAATACCGACAACAAGCACTTGTATGTGTACACCGCCACAAGCAACTACGTGGATGACCTAGATAGCAAGACAATAATGTCTCCCGCGACGCGTCCATGCATCCAACAACCCACAGTTTCTTAGATATCCGTAAAAATTAGGGAGTGACATTTGCTAATTTTTATAGGCCTTCACTAATTCTACAGGATATTTGTTACCTTTTACTAGCTATCCGTAAAAATTAGGGAGTGACATTTGCTAATTTTTATAGGCCTTCACTAATTCTACAGGATATTTGTTACCTTTTACTAGCTATAGGTATCAAGTAATTTTGTCCATAAAAATTAGACAAGACAGATAAAAAGAATCACATAATGGTATGTTGTGAGCTTTAATTCGTAACAGTCTCAACTCTTTTCTTAATTTAAAACGCTCAATTTCATGAACTGTATCTATTCATACAGGTCATATCCACCATTTAGAACTTCTTTTGACGACTTTGGTTGGGACGAAGGAGTTCAGAAAAGTTTCTGAAACACCATCTTGCCATTTTTGAAGGTTAAAGAACTAAATTAGCAAACGGTTGATTCAATGCAGGTAAAGGTGGGCCCTTTGGACGGTCTGTTACAAACACAAACGCCACTAGTACTTTTAGATAATTGATAGTGTGTATTATCAGTGCACAGATTTGGAAGTGCGTGTTTTCAGTGAGTCCTTACAAGTACTTCGTTGTGGATAGTATGACATTTAAATGGAAGGTCTATAAATCCAAGATACTTGTGCACCGAGTTGTTCGGAATAGTGAAATCATGAAAGGTTCTACATATTTGAGATACTATGTGCATAGAGTTGTCCTTGGATAGTGAAATTATGCAGGGTTCTATAAATCTGAGATTCTTTGTGCACCAAGTTGCCTTGGGTAGTGAAATAATGGAAGGTTCTACGAATCTGAAATATTTTGTGCATGAGTTGCCCTTGAATAGTGTGAAATTATGCAAAGTTCTACAAATGATCTGAAGTACTTTGTGCACTGAGTCGCTATAGGGTAGTGAAATACATGGAAAGTTGAGATATTTGTGCATCAAATTATCCTTGATAGTGAAATCATTAAATGTTCTACGAACCTTAAATACTTTGTGCCCCAAGTTACCCTTGGATATAATGAAATCATAAAACCCGAAATACTAAATGCACCGGGTTGCCCTTAATAGTGAAATCATGGAAGGTTCTGCAAGCATTTATGCATCGCTACATCTCACGAACATATCGCAAGATAACTTTATTATTTATGTTATCATTCTATTTAAATTTATTTTTAGGAGCATCTTGCTAATAATCATCATTTTATGTGTTGATCGACCTAGTTGGCTGCTAGACGGAAGTGATAGGCTTTCCAAATTAAGTGAATAGGACTTAATTGCAGTAAGCATTAGAAAGCCTATTCTATATCCATGTTAGAGAACATACCTCAAATCAGCTTCCATACCTGTGTCCAAAACGATGGTTGGGCAGCATATAAAATGATCCAAAATACTATTTGTAACCAGATGGCTTCTGGTTAAAATCTCTGTCTAGCAGCCAGACCTCACATTAAAGAAGTGAAGAGGATTACAGTTACGTAAATGAACAGGGTTAGTCATGAGGTACTTTCCAAAAGCCGGTTACTCTACAGATATGTATCAACAAAGCCAACCATTCTACAGATCTGTACCAACAAAGCAAACAGATTGCAAATTAGATGATCCTAAATACTTATGTATTTTATAAGTTGCAGACACCTACATATTTCCATCGTCTATTGGGTTATAAAAGACCATATACCAATACTACAACAATGCCAAGCTGATTCAAGGTACATATTCAAAAGGAAACAGGAAGCTGATTGTTCACCTACACTGATGTATGTGCAACTTCATTTACAAGTTCACATTCATCACTTTCAATGATCTCTCTTTCGCTTGTGATGATAACCATCTCTGCAATCTTCATAAAAGCTGCTACTCTTCCATTTCTTGTTGTCACGAACCTCATCAGTGAAGTGTCTTGCATGGTGCCTGGAGTGCTTTGCCTCATGCCCAAAACCCCTCCTCTCTTTGGATCGCGCCGTCTGATGCACAGGATGTGCAGAACTTGGGAAATGCTTGTGATGAGAGTCTCTTTCATGACGCTTTCTTGAGTCCCGAAAATGGTGTTGATGAATTTCTCTCCTACGCCTATCAGAACTACCAAGAAAGCCATCATTGAACCTGTCAGAGTGACGGGTCACCTTGTCTCTATTAGCAGATGAGGAACGACGACTTCTCTCCCTTCTTTTCTCAACATGGAGCTGCTTTCTGTGTGTTCTGCGAGCAAAGTGATCCTCAGAACAATTTGTACCTGGTTCCCTCTTCTTGTGGAACTTCCCTGTTGCAACTCGATCGTCCTTTGGGAAATGCTCCTTAAAGTTAGACTCAGCTTGATAATATTGCCCACTGTGCAAGGTAGTTTTAATTAAAATCATAGTTTAATCAGACATACATGAAAAAGAAAGTAACTAAAAGAAAACTATACAAGGATGAGAAGGTGGAGGCAAGATACAGGCAAAAGAAAAATGACAAGTACTGAAATAAAAAACTCACTGATGTTGTGTTCTAAATTCTCAACTTATTCCAGGGAAGGACAAAGGAAATAACAAAGTTCTTCAAAGGAAAGCGTGAATAATTATCTAGCATACAATATGTAGTGCCAAAAATATTGAGTGGCACAGAGAAAGCACTAGAATACTTGGACAGATATTAATGTGGTAAGGAGAACCTTGTAATATACTTTGAAGGAAAAGAAATGCACCTTTTTACTTCAGCTGGAAAGCAATCAAGAGTAAAAATGTATTGTGGTTTAGACAAAAGGACAGAGGTCAATGAATTTAATATCCAATAACACTCAAATGTAGAGTCAAGTTTGTCAAGGATCAAAACCTGACTTCGGAAAAAGTAGCAATTTTTTAAAATCATACATTTACCCTTTGTCAAACCTGCTGTACCTCAAAAGTGTGGCATCTGACAAGAATACAAATCAATAATTGGAGCCATAATCAGCAAAAACAAGGCAGATACTTAAGAGCTACGCAATTGCATAAAACAATTTACACATAAACGTACTAAGAGACAAAACGTTCACAAAATATATTTGGTTAGATTATTGCGTTGTTGCTTGCACTATGTTCAGATGATCCCATTGTTTCTTGCACTCAGAGTTTGAGTGCTCAGAAAAAGGAGGATGCATGCTAACATGAATCGGCAACTACTTATGAATGTGATAATTCAGAATTTGAGAGGATGGAAAAGGAGAGGCCAGAGGGACTAATTTAACCATTTAGCTAAAGATGACAAACCGCATCACATCCACTACAGATAATGCATTACGTCAAGCTAACATCCAAAAGCAATCAATGCGCGCTAAGATTTGGAAGACTATTTCCTGTTTTAGATATTGCAAGAACAAATAAACCCGTGGCGATTGCATTCTACTATTGATTAATATAGCTAAAATTACCTTCCCATAATTTCATTCTGAATTATCCTTTTATCTTCAGCAAGCTTGCCACCCATGTACTCATATTGGTTCAATGGGAGATCATCTCTGTTTCCAGCTGGAAGTGCCATACCACCCATTCTCATGATTTCTCTGCGAGAAGTTTCCAAGGTCGCAAATTCATTTGCATCATTTTGAATTTTACATGATAAAGGACGCCCATCTATAGATAAACCGCATCGAGAAATCATTGAGCTACAAAGGCTAATAAAACGAAGAACTGACTTACCCACGTAAAGGCATGCCAGCATGCATAGATGGCATATAAGGAGGAACATAAGCAGGCGCCGGGGGAACCATATCAGCATTAAATGAAGCATTTCCAGCATTACCATACATATTTGCAAATGGCAGTGGTGTGGAATACGTATTGTTATTCCAGTAAGGTGATGAATAGGCTGGAAATCCTCCTGTAAGCATGAGGTTTCCTTTTTCAAGCACAGCCAAAGCAAAAACATTACACAACGCTCTGCCTACAATATGAATTAACCAAACAAAAGGTTTACCTGTTTGAAGCATTGGATTTGGATTGGAACCATACACATAACAGTTACGGTCCTAAGAACCAAAAACAACCGTCAGTTTATGCCTATAGGCCCAACACCACATCATGACTAAGTAAATACTTATCATTTTTCTTTCCTACTCAGTATTAATGATCGTATATCTTTCTGTTGCAATCTATCTTGCTATCACTGATCACATAGACAGAATATTGTTTAACTCCAACTCAGCCAGGATAAGAAGGTAATGCTTTTTTATTTTTAATTTCATTAAGCAAAAAAACATAAGTTGAAGTTATCCAGCCAAAGAGGGTTTCTTTAAAGACAAACTAAAGGGAGAATTATTAATGTGATTATGTGAAAATCTGAAATGAGGAAAGATGTGTGATGTTTACTCTAAACCAAACAAAAGATCTTACACAGTTACGGTGAAGTTCATAAGAATGCAGACATACAAAGGTATAGTTCATCTCAAAGTCCCAAGATATGGACATGATAAGGAACGCCTCAGTACTACTGCAAATGTTTCTGATGATTCATCACATAATTTACACTTCAAGGCATCTCAATGTCCTGCGTCTTTAGAGTTATCATATGTTTGAATGCATGTACATGCACAGTAAATAATTTGTTCATGTTTGTAAAATGTCAAGCCCATGCAATAAATGTGCATCCAACTATTCTCAAAATCACCAACGGTGCATCATTTATCAAGTCAAATATTGCAATAAATGACACAATTTAGAGCATATTCACACTCATTTAGGAATTTTCAATAGCATATTCACATATAAAAGAAAGAACATTTCATTCTCATATTTTCTTATCCTCACTTTTGTATAATAAACATTGCTTACACCCATATAGAGATATTTAGCTTGGATATTATAACCCTGACAGAAGGGTAATTTAGCCTGGATTACAGGTTGCATCTCAGGGTTATCCTAAAACCCATAAAATGGTACAATGCATGCTGACAAAAGTGGTACCATACCTCCATAATATCAGCAGGTGCAAAATTCATGTTCCCACCTGCATCAAGACATGATTTCTAGTCAGTAATAAAAGATCTGTTATTAATGAGCAAAAACCAGAATTAAGATATCATAAGTTCATGATAATAATTCATAATGCCAGTGGCACATGTAAAGAGCCAGTGAAAGCCGTAAATCCTACCTCTTGTGTCACACCACAGGTCTGCATTCTTCTTGATGGAAGAATCTGCAATCAAATAGTCATTAACTACAGCAAAACCACTATATAAACAAAGAATAACCCGGTAGACAAAGCAAATATGAGGAGTGCAAAAAGTAATGCAAATCTCAACCTTTTAGTAAGCAGTGATATAGCTTTTTTAAGTCGAGAGAAAATCAATTTGAACGATATTAAGTTCATTTTTACATTTTTTGTCACAACATAATAGGTAAGGACAAAAACCTAAAACATCTAATGATCTAGAATATGGCAAAATAGTTACTGAACATAACTTGATAAAGAATAGATTATGGGTTCAATCAAATTTAAATTCAAATCTATGTAAGATACCGATTGCATAAGAAAATCAAATATCTTGAGTAATCCAAAGTTAATTTTGGTTAAATGCAGAAGAAATACTTTAATCTTGATCATGGGAATGAAGAAAATTAAGAGGCTTGCTTTTAGCCTCAAAATATTCTGGGTCATCATGTATACTTGGAAAATTCCAACGATTATACTGACCTCTTCCTCCATCTGTTTGTTGCATTATCCTAGACAACGCTTTTTCCCCAACAGGTGGGTCTCCCATAACTTGATTGGATCCTTTTCCAGAAGCTGAGGGTGAATGAGGCATCTCCGGTTCCTGTTGGGCAACAGTTACAGCACAACACATATCCTTCACCTGATTGCCAGATTCACCATCTGCACCGAGAAACAGGTCAGTCACACCTCATTCACTACCAGTCTCTATTCAAGATTCACAATTCTCATGTAGCAATCATTTTCACCTGGAACATATCTGCGTAAAGCATTTTCTGGATCAGTTGCAAGAAAACGCCGAATTGTGCGCCTGAGAGATAAATTTGGTAGCAGATCTTCCACTCTACACCTGCTAGAAGAGCATTTTGGGCACTTCGCCTTTTCTAGAAGAACCAGACGAATGCCTGCAGATACATTCATCCAGAAAAAGTAGAAGTATATTCTCAATGCTCAAAATCATTATTATCAAAGAACACAATACGCTCAAAAAGAGATTTCGTAAGTAATAACAAGTGCAAAGAGTGAATATAATACTCATGACACATGCATTTCAGAAGAAACAAATGCATAATGGAAGCAAGCACGGATGAACAGACAAAACTGCTTAATAATGCATATACTACTCACATTTCTCACAAAAACTGAGCTGGCAGCAAGGTATCATTACAGCATCCTTCATGAAGATTCTACAGAGAGGGCATCTCAGTACGTCCGGTAAAACCTTACTGCGAAAAGCTGGAAAGTTGGAGCGTATCGCCCTTCAACCATAAAACAACAAACATCAGCATGCTTATGGGCTAAAAGGAATGACTAAAATAGAAGATAGATAATGCAATATAGTACACAGAAGCATAAATGTGAAACAGTAGTTTTCCAAGCTGCTTCTATTAAATTTTTTCTAATACATTTTCCTGGTGGTGGATTAGGGGGGTGGCTAATCTTTAGTAATGTTACTAAAAGTCAGAAAGTAATATACCTTGAATCTGAGAGAAACTTACTCCAAATTATTAAAGAGAAAGTCAGAAGTAATATACCTTGGACCTAAGGGGTAATCTTTCTCAAAGTCCCAGCAGTTCTGCTGATCAAATCCTACATCATTCTTGGGAAATATTCCCTCATCCAGCGGAAAAAAATCAGCCCTAAAGTCATGAAATTTATTGACTTGCGCATCCTGTAACATATGCAGTATATTAGACAACTTGTGCACCGTAAATTTTGGGTTTGTAAGTGACTCTCAAAGGGAAAAAAGTAACAGACACCATGAGTGCAGCAAAAGAAAAAAATGGTAACCACACTTACCACCTGGTTCATACGATCAACATGTTTCAACCGTAAATACTTCATGGTACCAATTGCTGGCCTGTTACCGTGTCAAATCATATGAGAGACTTCAGAATGCAGAAACAAACTTAAATGACAAATCATTATTAAAGCACCTCATTATCTAAACAAATACATTGTTCCGCGAAGTATAAGAATTATGACTGACACTATAGTGCTCCAACTAAAATAATTACCAATAAATACCATGATAACAATACAAAGCCCATCTAGTATTGAACATCAATTTTCTTATACAGTTCACAATCTAATTTATGTCATACAATACAACCAAGTTAGTGAAAACCTCACAACACAGTTTTACAGCAAAGGATGAGAGAATTTAAGCTATAAAAGGAATTAAATCGACCTAATACCTAATAAGACATATAGTAGTAAAAGTTATCAAAAGGATTTTGCATTTGCAAGTATTAAAAACTCACTTAATAGTTGAAGGAGTTTTTTTAGCAGGAACTCTCCTGATAATTACACTTGACCCACTCGCAATCTGAATACTTTCGTCATCATACACTGCAACCACAAACACAAGGCATGTAGATCAAAAATCAGACTTTGTGTAAATCCCAGTGGATTGGAAGATACAAAACACACACACATAAAAACACATAAATAGAAATGCAGATATATCTTTTACTCTAATCAGCCTAGAAAAATTATAACGTCACTAAATTTCAAGAAAGTTTTTCTCTATCAGTCCATCTCTATCTCTCTATATAGATATATATATATCAACCTATCCATCTCAATCAAACAATCCACATAAAAAAAATACAATTCAACAGTATGAACATATATACACAACCTATACATAGATATATATAACAGTGAATTAATAAAAAGAAGTTCAAAAACATATATGTGTATCCACAGAGACACTTGCACATGTGTAATTCACCAGAAGCAACCGGTGTGCATAAAAATGGAAGAGAAGAAAAAAAAAAGAGATTGACTGACCTTTACCGGAGGTGGCATCGGAGAGGATGAGATCGAAATCCCTGCCTACGTTGAGATTTTTCAGTCGGGCGATCCTGATCTTTAGTTCTCCTAAAGATATAGAGGTCCGGCCATCTATATCAACCGAATCGAAGTCTGAACAGCTTCTGAATTTGAAGCTAATCGACATTTTTTCTGTGAGACAAACCAGCAGCAATTCATTCGATTGTAAAATCCGGGAGAGCGATCAATTCGAGGGAAGGAAGAGGGCTAAAATGAGTAACGGAAGTTGAAAACAAGGATTACACAAATCCGCCCCTTTTATAGCAGTCCTGAAAAAAGAGAAGAGGGGTCACGTGTTACCGGCATGCTTATTACGTGTATTGAAGTAGTACGACAAATGGTGAAACAGATCCATGCAATGCATACTGCTCTCAACGACACCGTTCCGAGTTAAACCCCAAAATAGTATATGTGCGCTTATACTGTGTCGTTTTTGTATTCATATATATTATATTATTTAAATGACTGAAATTTCACCTCTCTTATTACCATTATTCTCTATTACTTTTACAAATTTTCAACATCTCTTATTTTCACACATCAAATTAATGTATCATGTGTATAATGTATATCGGATTAGTAACATGTATAAAATATAATGTATCCTACTTAACAATTAACGTATCTCGCGCATCAAATTAATGTATTGACGTTCCTATTATTGTATCAGTTTGAAGGATTTTTGTAATTATAAACTTATAAGGGACAAATGGTAATTTTACCTTAAAAAATATGTGATTGTTGTCTTTTGCCCTTTTATATTTACTCTACCAATTCCTCAATTTGTTCTACAAATATATTTTCATTTCAATTTTAACTAAGTTTTGACCCTAATTAATTTACTAAAAATGGATTTAATTATGGGCAACTTTCATATATAGCAAACAAAAAATTCATATTTGTATGCTATAACAAACTTTGCATAATTACGCTCCATAGCAAACATAAAACTGTATAATTTGCTATACATATACAATTGTATAATTCGCTGGCCTAAATTGTATAATTCGCTGGCCTATTTTGGTGCAATTGTATAATTTGTTTTGCATAGAGTTGAATCGAATAAAAATGTATGTATATTGCATAATTATAAGTGAATAGCAAGAAGATATATGTTTTTCTCGCTTTATACAAAAACAGAAACACAATATATACACTTCTGTTGTATAAAGCTAGAGAAAATTGTATTTCACTGCAATTGTATAATTCGCAATTGTATAATTCGTTGGCCTTTTTCTCTGCAATATTTGAAGTAAAATGTTTGTAAATTGTATAATTAAGTGTATAGCACGAAGATATACATTTTTGCATGTGTATGTACAATTTTCTCTCGCTTTATACAAAACAGAAACAGAATTATACATTTCTGTGTATAAAGTGAGAGAGGCAAACGAGAATGGAAAGTGGCGAGCGAGATTTTTGAGAGAGAGACGCTGGCAAATTTTAGCCAATGTTTGCTATGAAACACAATTAACTCAAACCCTAGCTATTCCATTTAATTTAGGTTATTAGTTTGCTATTATATACAATTTTTCCTTTAATTAATTGGGTAAGGAAAAAAATTAAATTACCCTTTAAGTTTTCGGATTGGACATTTTCTTAATCAAACGCTCAACTTCCAAAGGTCATAACTCACTCATTCAAACTCAAAATTTCGTAAACTCGGCGGCGTTGCAAAGATTATTCCAAGAGCTTTCGAACCATATCTGGAAATACATCTAAATTATCTTGAGCTAGGAGTTATGACCGTTTGAAGTTGACTAGAACCTCACTTTAACTTACTTGCAAAATTTCCAGATTTTCAATTTCTTTCCAAAAATAACTATTTTCAATTTCTAAACTTCCTATAGTTTTTTTAGTTGCTAGATGTTACAAAATTCAACAATCAATTTATGATCGAATAAAAGTTTATTTTTATTGTAGCTATTAAGACAAATTGAAGTATTGAACAACAAAAACATGCATCCATATTTCGTACTGTTTAAATGGTGCCGTTTGGGTTAAACTCAAAATAACATGTAGGCTTGTAATCTTAAACTCTACGATTTTTCTATCTAAATTATATAATATTTTGCTCGACGAATTCCTGACTTGTTCTTCAAATATATTTACATCCTAATTGTAACAGTCTGACCGATGAATTTTAACTAAGGATTTAAAAATTAGAATACCACAATAAAAGTATATGCAAATTAATTTTTTTAAAAAGTAATTATTTATATATATATTTTTTACTAAATTTCAATGACCAATTAATTATTGATTAGCTTTATCCTAATCATAACAGTTCAATTTTGACGTAAAATATATTAATTAAGATCTCTCTTAAAGTATATAAATTCCTATTGAAATTTAGTATAAAAAGTAAGTAGATATATCACCTTTAAATAAATTAATTAAAGTAAATAAAATTTATTTACTTTAATTAATTTATATTTTTTTTAAAAAAAAGTGATATCTCTATTTACTCTCTTATACTAGATTTCAGTAATAATTTATGATTTATTTGTTTGACTGATGAAGTTGAACTAAACGTTTAAAGGTGAAATGTATTAAGAAAAACTTAAAAATACTTTTTTAAAAATACCACAATAATATATATATACATATATATATATATATATATATATATATAAGAAAACGATAAATTTGGAACACACACTAGTTGGTGTTTGTTCGTGCGTGCACATGCTCAATATTTATTTATTTATATTTTGTATATAAAATTATGTTATAATGCAAATTCAGAAATTGGAAAACGTAATAATATATACATTATATCATCAGTACTGCCTAAGTGAATCAAGCATCTTGTTCGAACTGTTGGTATACACAAATTGATGATTAAACTATCCGTACACACAATTTAATATTTATATATGCAAAGTAGCAACCATCATTAACAGTCGAGTGATTCTTCAAAGTTGAATCTTTTAGTTATTCACAATTATCTTGTATTCGGGTGATGCCAAGCTTGACAAAACCTGTAGAGACATTGATGAGTGTTGCTTGTTAATTAACATAGGAGTGTAATAGCAGTAGAGCTGAGTTAGGTGTGGGTCATACCTTTCTAAGGCATCAGTTATTTGTATATATTCTTGATTTTTCTTACTATAGATTCGCGAAAAGACAATGGAACGTGACAGAATGAAGGTAGTTCGAGGTCTTCTTTGCTTCAAAAACCTCTTTCGAAAACCATATGAGATGATAAGAATTTGGCAAGAAGATGATGGTAATGAAGTTGTCAAAACGTTATGCCGTCATTTTACTATCTTTAGAAAAATAATTCTTTTGAAATATTTCTACGTATAAAACAATTTCAGAAAAATACTTAGAAGAAAAAATCTTCATTTAATTTTTTAAAGAACTCAAGAAAACTTAATTTAAAAGGACTTTAATAGATTAAGACTTTAAAAATTTAGAAATAATGGATAAGAAGTTCTTATTTACACTTCAAAAACGTTTTTGAAACATTTGAAGTGTCTGCTAACACACAATTATCCTAAGACTTGACCAAAATACTTTTTGACTATTTTTTATTTGAAAAAAATGATTTAACATAAATACAATTTATAATATTCGATAACTTCAAAACAAGATAGTCAAACAAATCAAATAATCTTTATTTTTTAAAATGAAAATTGGACCTTTTAGAAACGTTTGACTTGCATTACAAGTGATTAGAATTTTAACAAAAACAAGATTAATTAGAATTTATTTAATTCATTTCTAAATAATAATTTAAATCAATTTGATTAATTAAAGCATGAAAACTATTTTAAATTAATTGGAGAATAAATAAAAAAGTTTTGACTAAATATCTTCAATAACTTATAAGAGTAGAAAAAATGAAATTTTATTAAAGTAGACTAACGTAAAGAATATAGTTCGTCTTTTTGGAATTTAATTAAGTTATAGCCAAGTCAAATAAAGAATTAAAGTTAATACAATAAACAATAAATAAATGGCAACTTTCACATATAGCAATCAAAAAATTCATATTTGTATGCTATAGCAAAGTTTGCATAATTACGCTCCATAGCAAACATAAAACTGTATAATTCGCTATACATATACAATTGTATAATTCGCTGGCCTAAATTGTATAATTCGCTGGCCTATTTCGCTGCAATTGTATAATTTGCTTTGCATACAATTGAATCTAATTAAAATGTATGTATATTGCATAATTATAAATGTATAGCAAGAAGATAAATGTTTTTCTCGCTTTATACAAAAACAAAAACGCAATGCATACACTTCTGTTGTATAAAACTAGAGAAAATTGTATTTCACTGCAATTGTATAATTCGTTGACCTTTTTCTCTACAATATTTGAAGTAAAATGTTTGTAAATTGTATAATTAAGTGTATAACACGAATATATACATTTTTGCATGTGTATATACAATTTTCTCTCGCTTTATACAAAACAGAAACAGAATTATACACTTCTGTGTATAAAGCGAGAGAGGCGAGCGAGATTTTTGGGAGAGAGACGCTGGCAAATTTTAGCTAATGTTGCTATGGAGCACAATTAAATCAAACTCTAGCTATTTCATTTAATTTAGGTTATTAGTTTGCTATTATATACAATTTTCCCATAAATAAATGGTCACAATTAAATAAGTTAAGGATAAAGGACAAATTGAATTTGGGCCCTTTTTGGGTCAATTTCGCTGAAAATTTTTGAGCTTCTACTCAATTTTGTGTTTGTATACACGAGTTGTATATCAATGTATGCAACTCATATATGGACCCCATTTCCTTCTTCCGGACGTGTATCAACTTTTCGGGACATGTTCTTCGAGTTTTCAAGATGGTTTGACTTGATAAAAGAATTTCAGACTTTCGTAGCTCATTTCAAAATGCGAAGGAGGAAAGAAAAGAGTTCAGTGAACTCATCCAATGATGTCATACAGAATAAACAAAAAACAAGAGTTATCCAGCTATAACTTTTCTAGTGAAAATGAATCACAACTCCTAAGAATATATAACAACAAAAATTCAACCAAGCAAGATTATTATAGTCATAATATAAATCTCCCTTGCGAAAAAAGAGTATTCTAACCATGGGACAATCAATAATAAAACAGTGAGACCCAACCTGGAACAAGAACCAAACCTGACAGCGAGAGGAGAGGAGAGACCATTTTTCATGAGAGAGGGACGAGCAAGTGACAGATGAAAAAAAAAAACAGGTAGGCTCGAATTCGATTTATTTTGAAAGAAAGAAGAACCAGAATTGATCCTGGTTGCTGGTAAATCTGGTCTAGCACTACAATGTCAAAAAGATATACCTTGATTATATTTCATCTCTTCAACAAGTTTAGTAATGAGCATAACGACCCTATTGTTTCAATGGAGAGAAGAACCTATGATTAGCTTTTCGGGAAATTTTCAAAAGAACAATTTCAACGAAATCTTTCAATTTCTTATTTTACTATGTTCAACTCTATGTATTCCTCTATCCTTATCAAGATCTCAAATAAATGATGGGGTCTATTTGGCACCTCCTAAATGGGCGTCCAAATTGGACCGAACCCTTTGCCAGGCTATGATTCCCTCAAAGTTATGGAGTAAGACATCGATTTCTCAACAAGATCAAGAATGAAAAGATATTACCCACCCATAGAGTCTGTCATTCAGTTAATAACCAAAAGAAAAACTCTCACACAAAGCAAAAAAAAAAAAAAATCCCTTAACAACATATCTAGGAACATAGATACTTATTCTTGAGTATTAAGTATAGAATTAGCCATTATATGAAATATATATATATATATATATATATATATATATATATATATATATTTATTTATTTATTTATAGATACTTATCACTAAACATCTCTGCAGACTACAAACCAAAACATGCACATTAACCCATATATCACAAATATTAAACTAATGGACATGAATATTCAAAACGGAGAAAGCTAAACAATGAGATAGTAAGCACTGAACGAGGGTAGAATAGCCTTATTAGATAGAAGGATCAAAGTTATAAAGGAATTCAATTTTAAAGATGAAGTATTTTGAACTAAAATAGTGAATAACAAGCCTATTCGAAGAACATGGAGACATATGAAAGAATGCAAAATATATAAAAGAGAGGTGCTGAATATTTTCTGTATATCTTCCTCTCTTCAATACATGTATATATTGAATTTTTTTTTAACAAACTACCCAACTATCCTATATATTAGCTATATCTCAAAACAACATATTAGTATTTGTACGTAAGTAAAACTCACACACTACCCAACTATCTCCTAATTTGTAGATACTTTAATTAACCAACTACTATTAAATGAAAGTAAATTGGAAAAGGAAAACAGTAATTTACATATGAGAAGAAACAAAACTAAAACTAAAATAATGGTTCCAGCGCACTTCCTGTTGTCAGAAAAAAAAACATGATAATATTGTTAACTTTTTTCATTCTTCTTTGACACAAAATCATCCTGGAGCTTTTGCTTTTTCATTGACGAGTTCCAATAATTTCAACACCCCCCTCAAGTTGGACGGGGAGGAATGAACACCCAACTTATATAATAGGATATGATGAGATGTTGCAGGTAGAGGCTTGGTAAACAAATCTGCTATTGATGGACGAAGTGACAATCTAAGTCTAACATATTTCCTCATGAAAAACAGGATTTTAGCGATATAAATTGCAGCTTAGCTGTCTGAATGGAGAGAAATTGGTAATGAAGGAGGAAGAGACAGGTCAAAAGAAGACGAACTAGCCACGTCAACTTAGCAACGACCCTCTTCATCAATCTGTACTCAGCTTCAGCAGATGAAAGGGAAAGGGAAGGTTGTTTCTTTGATTTCCATGAAATCGGACTACCGCCAAAACTAATAAAAAAAACCACTAACCGAGCGTCTAGAATCTAAACAAGTAGCTAAATCTGAATTACAAAAGGCTAGGAGAGTGAAAGAAGGAGAAAAATTGAGAAAAATCCCCAAAATGGGATCTAAAAGAAGATATCAAAGAACATGGTGTGCAGTTGGAAAATGTGCTTGATGTGGAGACTGATAGAATATATGCCTTCACTTAACAGAATAATGGATCAGGTCCCTTACTACACTAATGAATATAACCAGAAAGTTAAATGCAGTAAAATCAACACAATGATTTTACGTGGAAACCTCCTTGCTTAAGGGAGTAAAACCACGACCTGTCTCACAGGATTTCAATCGTTTTCACTAATCTTCAAAAGCAAAAGTAAAACACGATTACAACAAATGTGAGAAGAAGTTTTTAATCTCACGTTTAAGCAATAGTCTCTATTGCTTAACAAGCCTAAGTAAGAAAACAATCTACCCACTAAGCTATCCCACTTGGACAACCTAGACTTTTAACACTATCCACTGATTCCTTTATAGTTTCAGGAATAGTTTACAATATAAGAGCAAGAGAATATATTCCTAAACAGCTACACTAAAAGCTTCAGAGATTACTGCTGTTCTTGGAATAATTCTACCTTTCGTTTTCTAGCAGCCTTTGCAAATGTTCTTGAATTGTTCTATCTCAAGTTGCAAAAACTACCAAAAATATTTAGGAAAATGCCTTTTATATGGACAAGTCACTTTCCTCATACTCTTTGCCATTGGTTGGAGAAGTCTCACTTTCTGATGCCATCGGGAAGTGTGCACCTACTTTCTGTACCGTCTCCAGCTGGCAGTCAACTGACTCGTCACAATGAGAGCTTGGTACCTCTACAAGGTCCCTGTGTTTGTTTCATCTTCAACACTCAAGTAAGAAACCTGGTACCTTTACAAGGTCCCTAAGTTTGTCAAATCATCAAAACTGCAAATAACATTTTCCCCCTTTTTGATGATGACAAACAATGGTCTCAGATCTCCTCCAACTTTGTTCCCCCTTACAGTATTCCCCCTCACTGTAGTCCCCCACATGTATATTCATTTAGCTACTTACCAGTTTTACTTCCCCCTTTTGGCATCATAAAAAAAATATGCAGTAAACCAGTGATGTCAACAACAATACTGAATAAGATCAAAGCTTAAAAAGCAATCAATCAGGATGAGAAAAACATTCACAAAGGATTATAATCAGAACAACAGAAGAATAAGTTAACCAGCATTCCACAATAACATTAATACATTAAAGTCAAACTGATAATCCAACAACACAAAGATAAGCCACAAAAAGAAAGACACAAGGGAGGTTTTTAACAGTCTAGGAAGAGGGAGGTGGATGAGACAAGCCTGGATGATGAGAGTGAGTCTTGCATTGGCAACATCATTATCTTTATTTGCCTTCTCCTGTAAGGCAGTGATATAAGCCTTCCACTCTGCATTCTCTCTCTCCAGAGCTTGTACCACGGAAGAACCAGGTCCCTCATTCTGTGCAGTGAGTAGTTCTGCTTTGAGTATGACAATTTCGGCCTCTTTACCACTCAAACGCACAGTGAGCTCCTCAACCTCATGATTGAGTTGATCCTGATCTTCGATGAGTTAAGCCATTTTGCTCTTGGGATTGCCTCTCCCTTCAATACACTCACACTCGACCAGGGTACTCTCTGAAATAGTCTGTTTAACCGTCCCGACCTTTCCAACACTGAGAGGAATTTGAAAATGCTTGAATACTTCCATGAGAAAGTATCTGTATCCCATTCCATGAACACCTTTCCTCTTGATCACGGTTTTGTAGATATGCTCAAGCATAAGACCTAGGAGATTCAGGGCTTCGAAGCTACACAACATCTCCATTACAAACAAGTCAGCATCAGTTGCTGAGGTCCTCTTTTCAGTGCGAGAAAGGAGAACTTTGTTGATGAACTCGAAGACTAACTGGTACTTGCTCTTCATGATCTTCTTATAAATCCCAGCAACCTTGGTTGTGGGTATCTTAGAAATCAAGGAAGCAAACTCAGTAGAGCAAGTTCTTCCCAGCACAGACCGGGTCCCCTTTAGGCACCCTGAGAATTTTGCTCAACAAACCCTCATCTAGATGTACAACAATATCATTAACCCATGTGAGGATACTCCCATCTTCTTTGAATTGAACATTATAATAGAATTCGCGCACTTCTTCTTCATAGAGGATGGGGGATTTTCTGTTGAACAAATGCGGCCATGATTGAATTTCTACCATATCATGAAGAGAGTCCATGCCGGGAAGATTGATTATTCCCATATCAAAGACTCTTCCAGCCAAGACTGCTTGCTTTCTCAGGCTGTCAACAACTTCCTGCATGTTGACAGTTTCATCTCTCCTGGATTGGGCACCAGGTCCCTGTGATCTCTTTCTTTTTCCTACAGAATTTTTCTTTTTGGACTTTGTGTTTTCAACCTTCTTCGAAACCTTTCCCTATTTTCTTCTCTGACCTTTTCTTCTTACTTTTCTTTTCCACTTCCTCAGCGGACAACTCAACAACATCAGTCTCAGGTATTTTTAAATTTGATACCTTGAAGGTTCTGGCACTTCTAACTACAGCAGTAGAACGTGCACTGGCCTTCAAGGCATCGGCCATCAATTTTTGAGCAGCAGACCTAGTGGTAGGTCTTCTCCTAGGGGCCTCTTCTACAAACTTCTCCTTCCCTTTTCTAGATATCTCACCTTCTCTTCGCTCAACCTTCCATTTTAAATATTCCTCCTCATTTTCAGAGTCAGAGGAGGAGGAAGAAGGATACCTTCCAATATCAGGAGTTTTATCAAAAATGGGTTGAGTGTTTCTTACCTCTTCCCTCTGCAAAACTTCAGTTTGCTCAGCCCTTGCTTCTTCCTGCATCATAGCCAAACTCTCAATCACCAACTCTTCACTTGCTGCCAATATATTAGACTCAGATGCCTTATGCTTGGGCAGATCTCCTTCAAAGAGATTATCAGGCAGCATTTCTTGCAACGGACCAGGTCCAGTAGGCAAGCATGTGCTATTTAGATCTATGGCATAGAATGGATTATCGGGTGTATCTTGCTGAGAACTAGAAGGGGCATTGGATCTGGACTTTACAGTAGACGGAGAGTAGAAAACAAGTGGATCTATTTCGCTAAGAGCATTTAGCATCTGTTTAGAGGTAGAAGAAGGAGAAGACATGTTTGACAAACAAAGAAAAAAGCTTTTCGAACAGAGAGAAGAAGAAGAAGAAACAAAGTTTGCCTTTTTAACTTTTGCTTAAACCCTTCTTGAAACAAAAAGAATGTTAAGGGATGGATGTGGATTTCAAAAGAAGTAGTGAGGGTTTTCAAAAAGCGTGAAAAAGTGCCAGGTCCGTGATTGGATGTGTCGCTTGAGAGAGAAGTGATGGGACTAACGGTCAGAATGACCGATGACTGACACGTGGCATTATCAACGGTCATAATTTTCAGTTTCAAATTAATGTATAAATGCTAACCTGGACAGGCACCAGGTACCATAACACAGTTACATTCTCATTCCCCAGTTGTTCTAGTCATTTTCTTTGCTAGGCCAGTTCTTCCTGAAAGTATACCTACAAAAGGTACAAAAGGGATATTTATTCAAATATTTAAATATTCACACAAAGGATACCTGCACTACAATTTTAGCCATCAAGGGAATTTAACTGTTGGAAGCTAAGAACATCACTTAGAGATAAATATGAGCAACTTCAACCGATTTCTCTCAAATTGATCTTTACTGAGAGCCTTGGTGAAGATATCTGCACTTTGCTCCTCCTTTGGACAATATGTAAGCACAATATTTCCCTTCTCAACATTATCTCTCAGAAAGTGATGTCTAACATCAATATGCTTTGTTCTCTTATGATGGACTGGATTCTTTCCCATACTAACAGCACTAGTATTGTCCCACATAAGAGGAATTGCTTTGATGTGAATTCCAAAATCTTCCAAGTGTTGCCTGATCAACAATTGTGAACAGCAGGCAGCAACAGCTACATACTCAGCTTCAGTAGTTGAAAGAGCCACATAGTTCTTCTTCTTGGTTCCCCAAGAGATGAGTGATGATCCAAGGAAATGAGCCATTCCAGAAGTACTCTTTCTGTCAACTTGATAACCAGCAAAATCAGCATCTGCAAAACCAACTAGATCAAAAGTATCACTTGCTGGATAGAAGAGAACCAGGTCCCCTGTTTTTTTCAGGTACCTAAGAATGCGTTTTGCAGCCTTCAAGTGTGAGTCACGAGGACATGCTTGAAACCTGGCACACATTCCAACACTATAAACAATATCACGCCTGCTAGCAGTCAGATATAACAAGGATCCAATGATTCCTCTGTACATTGTTTGATTCACAAGAGGATCAAATTCCTCTACTACAAGCTTGGAATTTTTTCCCATAGGAGTATCAATAGGTTTAGAGTCAAACATATTGAATTTCTTCAGTATCTCCTTAATGTACTTCTCCTGACAGATTGAAATTCTATTCGATGATTGCTTGATTTGTAAACCCAGGAAGAATGTCAGTTCACCCATCATGCTCATTTCAAATTCCTTTCCCATTAATGATGAGAATTCTTCACACAAATGTTCTGAAGTAGCTCAAAAAATTATGTCATCCACATAAACTTGAATGATAAACAATTCTTGTTCTCTTTTTAATAAGAACAAAGTATTGTCTATCTTGCCTCTTTTGAAACCATTCTTCAGCAGAAGCAGAAACTTTGACAGCCTTTCATACCATGCTCGTGGAGCCTGCTTCATACCATACAGTGCCTTATTCATTCTGAACACATGATCTGGTAGCTCTGCATCTTCAGAACCAGGAGGTTGTTTAACAAATACCTCTTCTTTAGATCTCCATTCAGAAATTCAATCTTCACATCCATTTTATACAACTTGAACCCCATGAATGCAGCAAAAGCTATTAAAATTCTGATAGCCTCCATTCTGGCAACAGGTACAAAAGTCTCATCATAGTCTATTCCCTCTTCTTGATTATATCCTTGAACCACCAACCTGGATTTATTTCTAGTAATCACTCCATTTTCATCAAGCTTGTTTCTGAAAACCCATCTGGTTCCTATTACTGTTCTGCCTGCAGGTCGAGGAACCAGGTACCATACCTTGCTTCTTTCAAACTTATGATGTTCTTCTTGCATAGAGTTGATCCAATCTGCATCACCTAATGCTTCTTTCATATTCTTGGGCTTAATAGATGATATGAATGCTGAAAATGCAACTAGATTTCTTGTTTTTGATCTAGTATGAATTCTAGAATTCAAAGGAGAAATAAGATTATCAAGAGGATGTGATGAACTATGCTTCCATCCTGATCTTGGAGAAGATTGGTTGCGCTGATCAGTATGTTTTTCTTCATCACGAGAGACATCATTTTCTGGGGAGTTTGATCTTCTCTGGCTGGAATTCTGAGTAGTACCAGGTACCTCATCACCCTTTTCAACCTCATCAGCCTCTTCAGGTAGACCATGATTCTGATCATCACAGTCATTTTTCAGTTGTTGTTCTGCATCAGCTTCACTTCCTTCAATTTTCTTCGAATTGAACAGTTTGATCACATCATCTTCATCATTTGATCCATTATTCTTCAAGCTTCCATCTACATCAAATACAACATGAATGCTTTCCTCAATGTATTGAGTTCGTTTGTTGAATATTTTGTAAGCCTTACTCGATGAAGAATATCCAACAAATACTCCTTCATCACTCCTAGGATCAAATTTACCCAGATCATCCTTTCCATTGTTCAGCACAAAACAACTGCATCCAAATGCTCTCAGATAACTCAGCATAGGCTTTCTGTTGTTGAGCAGCTCACAGGGGGTCTTATTCAAAAGAACTCTTATGAGACACCTGTTGGTAACATGACATGCTGTGTTGACAGCTTCAACCCAGAAATTTTGAGGGAGATTTGATTCAATAATCATAATTCTGGCAATGTTCACCAAGGTTCTGTTTTTCCTTTCGACTACTCCATTTTGTTGAGGAGTTCTAGGAGCAGAAAAATTATGACTCATACCATTCTCCATGTAGAGTTTATCCAGTTTTGAGTTCTCAAACTCAGTACCATGATCAGATCGAATGCTGCAAATGACTTGATTCAAATTGGTTTGAATCATTTTGAAAAACACCACCAACTCTTCAGCTGTTTCTGCCTTTGATTTCAAGAATCCTTCCATGTATATCTCGAGTAATCATCAACAATCACCCAAATGTATTTCTTGCCAGTTATGTTTTGAACCTTCAAGGGTCCACACAAGTCCATGTGAAGCAGCTCTAGTGTTCTTGATGATGTTACTTGCTTTTTAGGCTTAAAGGATGATCTGATTTGTTTTCCTTTAACACAAGCTTCACAGATTTTATTTTCAGCAAACTTCAGCTTTGGCAGACCTCGGACTAGGTCCTTAGAAATCTGTTTGTTCAATAAAGATGAGCTCACATGCCCCAGCCTACGATGCCAAAGGTCAGCATTCTCATTCTGAGCACTAAGACATGTCAGGTCATCTCCATGAGACGTTTCCAAGTTGGCCACATACATATTTTTACTTCTGTGAGCAGTGAGAATTACCTTCTTTGTAGTTAGACTCACCACAGTGCACTTCTCAGAAGTAAATTTGACTTCATTTCCTTTATCACAGATTTGAGACACGCTCAACAAACTGTACTTCAACCCATCCACATGATACACATTGTCAATTGAATCTTCAAGAGATCTTCCCACTTTGCCAACTCCCAAAATGTACCCCTTCTTTCCATCACCAAAAGAGACACCTCCTCCTTGAAGTGTCTTGAGTGAGAGGAAATTTTTTACATCACCAGTCATATATTTAGAGCATCCACTGTCCATATACCAACATTGGCTGCTGGTCCTCTCACTCACCTGCACCAAGAATCAATTGTTCAGCTTGGGAACCCATTTCGTTTTGAGTTCCCAGAAGACAGACAAAGGAGTGATAAGATTGTATTTATTCCAATAGTGTAGATTTTGAAGCTTTCTAACAAAGGACATTGGAGCAGTGACAAATTTTTTCTTTGAAAATCTGTGAGTTGAAACATGCTTTGGAGGACCAGGTCTCTCTTTAGGTAAATTTTGCCTTTTAACATAATTAGAGAGTCCTTCATAGGATTTTCTCCAGCCAGCACACTCTCCCTTTAAATGACCATTCTTACCATAATGAAGACAGAGCAGATTGTCAGACACAAACACATACTTACTGTGAGGATTATAAGGAGGAGTGATGTTCAAACTTCCTAGTCCTTTCTTATTGAAATTACTCTGATTTGTTGCATTTGACAATAACTTTGAGGATTTTGTCCACTTAAGAGATTTTTCAAGTTCTTCCTTAAGTTTGACAATATCCTTTTCTAATTTGTTGCTCTTCTCCAACAACAGACCAAGTTTTTTCTCAAAGTTTTTCAATTTTTCTTGAATTTCAACTTGTAAACCATTTGACATTCCATTTCTCTTTTCAGCTTCTTCAGTTATCTGATTCAACTGGTTCTTAAGTTCAGAATTATCAGACTCTAGAGACACCATTCTTGACATTTTCTCTTCACGTTTAACTTTGTTTTCAGTTAAACTGTCAAGTTCAGCATTCATGGTGTCTCTTTCAGATGTTAACTCAATTACAGAATCAATCCTGACTTTTGCCAACGTTCTCAATTTTTTAAGAGAATAATTATCCAAGTCATTTTTCATATCAAGAAGAGTTACCTGGTCGTCCTCTTCATCATTTTCTGTATGAGCCATGAGAGCAAACATTTCATTGAAAACGGTTTCCTCCTCATGTACAGCCACATAGACACATCATTTGATTCATCAGGATCTTCTGAATCACTTGAAGAATCACCCCACGCAGCAAGAGACTTTTTGACCACCAAGTCTGCAGCAGGTTTTTGATCTCTCTACCGAGTACCAGGTCCCTTCTCTTCTCTTTGTCACTTCTTGGTTTTTGATGTTCCTTGTTTTCATTCTTGAGCAGAGGACACTCTCTGATAAAGTGTCCATCTTTTCTACACTTGTAGCATGTATCACCTTGAGTAGCATTTCAAAGACCATTTGTTCCTCTTTTAAAAACTTTGGTTTTTCTCACAATTTTTTGAAATCTATTGATAAGATATGCCATATCATCATCACTGAAATCTTGATCTGATTTGTACTTCAGCATCAATGACTTATCCTTTTTAGCTTCCTTCTTTGATGAATTGTAATTTCGATTCATCTCATGTGTCTTCCGATTTCCAATCAAAGCATCCATAGTCAGCACCTTCAAATCTTTGGCTTCTGTGATGGCATCAACCTTGCTTTCCCAAGATTTTAGAAGAATTCGAAGTACTTTTCTGACTTGTTTGATCATGCTTATAGGTTCACAAGGACTTCGCAGCTCATTTGTAATGGAAGACAATTTTGTGAACATGTCATGAATTGTTTCTTCTTCCTTCATTTTGAAGTTCTCATACCGTGAGGTAAGCATATTAATCTTTGATTCTTTGACTTGTTTAGTTCCTTCATGAGCAGTCTTCAAACATTCCCAAATTTCCTTAGCAGACTCACAAGCTGAAACCCTGTTGAACTCATCAGGTCCTATCCCACAGACAAGAAGAGTTTTTGCTTTGTAGCCCTTCTCAATCTTTTCTATCAGCTTCGTCGTATTTCTGTCTAGGCTTTGGAACAAGACTAGTTTTCTCTCCATCCTTTTCTTCTATCATCGGAATAAATGGTCCATCAAGTACAATATCCCATAACTCGCTGTCTTCATCCATGAGGTAATCATGCATTCTAACTTTCCACCAACTGTAGAAATTTCCATTGAAACGGGGAGGTCTTGTTGACGACTGACCTTCTTCGAGATTAAGTGGAGCAGCCATTCTAGAACAAATATCACTTCCTTGGTGTTAACCAAATAGAGAGTGCCCGCTCTGATACCACTTGATAGAATATATGACTTCAGTTAACAGAATAATGGACCAGGTCCCTTACTACACTAATGAATATAACCATAAAGTTAAATGCTGTAAAATCAACACAATAATTTTACGTGGAAACCTCCTTGCTTAAGGGAGTAAAACCACGACCTGCCTCACAGGATTTTCAATCGTTTTGACTAATCTTCAAAAGCAAAAGTAAAACACGATTACAACAAATGTGAGAAGAAGTTTTTAATCTCACGTTTAAGCAATAGTCTCTATTGCTTAACAAGCTTAAGTAGAAAATAATCTACCCACTAAGCTATCCCACTTGGACAACCTAGACTTTTAACACTACCTACTGATTCCTTTATAGTTTCAAGAATAGTTTACAATATAAGAACAAGAGAATATATTCCTAAACAGCTACACTAAAAGCTTCAGAGATTACTGCTGTTCTTGGAATAATTCTACCTTTCGTTTTCTAGCAGCCTTTGCAAGTGTTCTTGAAAAGTTTTATCTCAAGTTGCAAAAACTACCAAAGATGTTTAGGAAAGTTCCTTTTTATATGGAAAAGTCACTTTCCTTAAACTCTTTGCCATTGGTTGGAGAAGTCTCACTTTCTGACGCCATCGGGAAGTGTGCGCCTACTTTCTGTACCGTCTCCAGCTGGCAGTCAACTGACTCGTCCCAATGAGAGCCTGGTACCTCTACAAGGTCCCTGTGTTTGTTTCATCTTCAACACTCAAGTAAGAAACCTGGTACCTTTACAAGGTTCCTAAGTTTGTCAAATCATCAAAACTACAAATAACAGAGACTATATATATTAGCTAAGGTTTTGGACCGCAAAAGAGATATTAGGCCTTGTATGTGTTAAAAAATTTAATTGTCCAATTAGTCGTCTATAAACAGTGGAATCTGGAAGAGGAGATCCCATGTTTGCTTGCAATTTTAGAGTGGGATCCAGAGAAAAAGAGTCAGGTTTGAATCCAAGGCAATTATATTCAGATAATAGTTCTAAAATGAATTTTCTTTGGTTAAGGATCAAACCATGAGGTTCTCGGATGACTTCAATGCCCAAAAAATAGTGTAAATCACCTAAATCCTTAATCTTGAATTCTAAATCGAGGAAAGATTTAAACGCATTTAATTATGCCAAATCATTACATGTGAGGAAAATATCATCCACATATGCAACTAATATAGAAACAGATCTACTTGTGCATTTGTAAATAAGAGAATAATCATTCAATGAGTGTTAAAAACCTTTGAAACTCAATGCCGCAGTCAGTCTTGCATACCATTGTCCTGACGCTTGTTTAAGGCCATATAAAAATTTCTTTAGGTTACAAACTTGAGTAGGATCAGAAACCTTCAAACCTGCCAGAAACTTCATATAAACTTCTTCGTCCAACTTGCCATGTAAAAACACATTGTTTACATCTAAATGGAAAGTCCCCACCCTTTCTTAATAACAATTGCCAAAACACACCTTACTTTTGAACATCACCCTAACAACTAACCAAGCTTTAAGTCTCTCCACAGAACTGTTGGAGTTGAGTTTGACCTTGTAAACTCATTTACTAGGTAAAACCTTTTTTCCCGGGGGTAATGAGACAACTTCCAAGTGTCATTAGTGATAAGAGCTTCTAATTCTCTTGTTATAGACTCTTGCCAATCTGGATATAAACTGGCTTGAGAAAAATTTGTAGGTTCTTTATATATTATTGATTAGACATGGATAAGGTACTAAAAGAAAACAACGTGAGAAATAGGAGAAGAAAAACAAGTACAAATACATTAGAAAAATGTACACTGTTGAACATGCAATCTTCTAAATATGTGGGAGTCTTGATAGATCTAGCAGATTTTCTCATGGTAACAAGATGATAGGAGGGATGGAAACCAAAGATTGTGAAGGAAGAATCTGTGTAGAAGGTACTTGAGAAATTTAAGCTGGAGAAAATGAAGTACTACGTGGAGGAGAGGATATAAAATTATAATAGAAGAAAAAAGGTATATATCTTCATAAAAAATAATATTCGTGGAAACAAAATATTTTTGAGAATGTAAGCTAAGTAACTTATACCCCTTTTGCCTAAAAGGTTACCCAAGAAACACACAGAGCTCAACTCTAGGATTCAATTTAGATCAACATGGAGAAAGAGTGGAAGCAAAACCAATACAACCAAAACATTTAAGGTAAGAGTAATTTGGAGGATGACCAAAGATCTTCTCATATGGTGTTTGAAAAGATAATAGTTTTATCAGGCATCTATTGATTAAGTAAGTGCTTGTCATTAGATAATCCCCCAAAAATTTTGATGGAAGATGAGAGTTAAAAAACAAAGCTCTACAAACTTCCTAAAGATGTCTATGTTTTGTCTCAACTACACCATTTTGATGAGGTGTGCCAACACAAGAAGTTTGATGAATGATGCCTTATGTAGACAAGAAACAAGAAGTTTCTAAACTTGAACCCAATTCCCAACCATTATCAGACCTAGTGACCTTAACCTTTTTATTGATCTATCATTGCAACAAAATATTTGAGAATTGAAAAGACATTACTTTAGTAGTTAATGAAAAGGTCCAAGTTCCTCTACTAAAATCATCCACTATGATTAAAAAATACCTATAACCATCGTAAGTAGGGGTGCCATAAAGGCCCCCAAGTATCAATATGGATTAAATAAAAAAAAATTTTGAGATGAAATATGACTAATAGGAAAAGGAAGTTTGGATTGCTTTGCTAATGGACAAATGGAACAAGGAACAGAGAATTTTGAACAATCTGAAATAGGAATTCCATTGACATTCTGCATATTTGATAAAGACATATTCCTTAACCTTACATACCATAACTTGCTTTGAATAACAGAAACAGAAATGCACAACAAACTAGATTTATCATTTTTTAGGGAATTTGAACTAGAAGTAGACTTAAAAGCAGGATTTAAGAGAATAAGAAGAATCTGGAAGCCTGTTTTTCAATATATAGAGAGCATTCTAGCTTTCACCAAGGAGCATTGGGCTCTTCATTGAAGGTCCCTGCATGAAACAATGAGAAGGTGTGATTAATAATATATTAGAAATTTGTCTGCACAACTTGTGCACAGACAATAAATTGAAATGGAAACTAGGAACATATAACACATTATGAATAATTAAGTTTGAGAATAGTTTGCCAAATACTGAATGAGAAACCTTAACCTTTCGTGAATTAGGAAGCCTTACAGAAGTAATTCTAGGCAATGGTTTAAGATCGATAAAAAAATCTGTATTGTAACTCATATATTCAGTTGCACCTGAGTCTATTATCCACATCTCTTTAGTGAACGTTTTACCATCAATATTTGGATTTAGAGAGAAATGATTAGGGGTTAAAGTAATACTAGCACAATTCACAGAGCTATGACATCAAAATTAGCTTGATCCTTATTTTTCACCTACTGAACATCTGCATGACTTGTGTCAATTGCACCTGTGTGAGAAGTTTCTCATGCTCCTTTGATTCTGCGCCAGTCATAAAAAAATCTCCAGACAATTCAATAGAAGTCACAACATTACTCTTAACAGAATTTTGAATGCTATGTCCTGTTTTCTTGTAATATCTGCGAACAAGATTAGACTTCTTGTTATCATAGTTCCCTTTTTGTCCTCTAAATCAGTAGAAAATGATATGTTGCCGTTGTCAGCGATGAATGAGAACGATTCACAGGAAATTTTGGTGTATTCTTGACCTTCCTTTGCTTCTCCTCTTGCATCAATAATGCATAAGCATTACAAAGAGAAGGGAGTAGTGAAATCATGAGTGTATTACCTCTAGGTGCACAATAAAAATCATTAAGAGTGTGTTTGGTATGAAGGAAAACGTTTTCCAATTTTCTCATGTTTGGTTGGGGCAAAAGTTTTGAAAAATGTTTTCCAAATCAACTCATTTTCCTCAAAATTAAGGAAAATGACTTCCCTTCAAAAATTAAGGGAAAAATGCACAAGTACCCCTCAACCTATGTCTGAAATTCCAGAGACACACTTATACTATACTAAGGTCCTATTACCCCCTGAACTTATTTTATATGTAATTTTCTACCCCTTTTTAGTCTATGTGGCACTAGTTTTTATAAAAAAAATCAACCATCGTTGGGCCCACAAGATAGTGCCACGTAGGTCAAAAAAGGGTAAAAAATTATTAATAAAATAAGTTCAGGGGGATAATACGACCTTAGTATAGTATAAGTGTGTCTCTGAGATTTCAGGCATAGGTTGTGGGGGTACTTGGGCATTATCCCAAAATTAAGGAAAATATTTTCCAAAGCTCTCCTCCAATTTTAAATTACATTTTTTTTGAAAAAACATAAATTTTTAAAAAAATATTTTCAATTTCAAAATTTTATTTTTTCACCGATCTCTGACCACCCTCCCCCTCTACCCCCCGCCCCCAACACCACCCCCTCCCAAAAAAAATAATTTTACTTTTTAAAAATATTTTCAACTCCAAATTTTTATTTTTAAGCTCCTACCTCTCTCTCCCCCCCCCCCCCCCCGGCCAGCCCCCTACCCACCCCTACCAAACCCAAAAAATTAATTTTATTTTTTAAAAATACTATCAACTTCAATTTTTTATTTTTTCATTCCTACCTCCTCCCTCTGCCCCCCCCCCCACCACCACTACCCCCACCCCTTATCACCACCACCAAAAAAAAATTATTTTAAAAAAATATTTTCAATTTCATAAATTATTTTGTATTCTAGTAAAAATAAAAAATATTCCTCAAAAATATTTTTCATTCATAAATCAAACACTAAAAATCATTTCCGAAAAATATTTTCTACTCACCAACCAAACATGAGAAAATAAGTCCAAAATCTACTTGTTTTCCAGGAAAACATTTTCTAGGAATTTAAGAAGAGAGGTTGCATTAGTTCCGGAAAGAATGAGAACTTAAGACTCAGAAGAGGTGTTATATGATCTCCCATTGTACCAAAGTATTGATAGGAATAAAAACTGAAAATAGTAGCAGCGATTTAAGACTTTTCTCTGTCTACCATGAAAAAATGCAAAATATATAAAAGAGTTCGCGCTGAATATTTTCTTTATATCTTCCTCTCTTCAATACATGTATATATAGAAAAAATAAAACAATAAACTGCCCAATTCTATATATTACCTACCTCAACACAATATATTAGTTTTTGTACGTATGTAAAACTCACACACTATCCAACTATATCTTAATTTGAAGATACCTTAATTTACTAACTACTATTTACATGAAAGTAAAGTTTAAAAGGGAAAACAATAATTTACAGATTGAAAGAAACAAAACTAAAACTAAAATAATGGTTCCAGCATACTTTGTGTTGTCTGGAAAAAAACATGATAATATTATTAACTTTTTTCATTCTTGTTTGGCACAAAACTATCCTTGACCTTTTGCTTTTTCATTGATGAGTCTCTAATAAATTCAACAATATATTTATCTTCTTAAACTAACATATGAATAAAATTTAAAAACCATCTTGAGGCTACGCAAATTATATTCTATGGAACTGGTACAACAAATAAACTCAAAACTATAGCAACTCTTATACAAGAAAATCACAAATAACATACAAATTCCGACTCTTTAAACGCCAAAATTGAGACAAAACTGATCCAGTGAAGATTCACATACTTAGAAACGGGATCAAACTTATGAAAGAAAATAATCGAACTGCTCAACATGAAGTAAAACAGAGTAATCTGCTAACAATAATATCAAATTAATAAGTACACCGAGCGTATAAAATGATTTATATAAGAGGATAGAAGTTTACCTTTTCCGGCAATGACGGAGACGATGAGATTCACCGTGAAGAACTACCACCACTGTGCCCTTAACTCGAGCAAGAAGAGGATAAATACAAAAAATAGCTCTCGATTTTTTGTTCTCTCGATTAAAAAATAAACTTCTAGTTTTTAGACTGTAAAATCTCTTGTCTCTAACCTCTAAGCCCCTCCTCTACATAATATAAAAGAAAGATATATTTATAGGCTGAGATCGGGATCATTTTGGGGGAAACATATACAAATAAGGATGAATTTGATACCAAATAAAATAATTAATTTAATTGTAACTAATAACTCAAAAATATAAACTATATATTAGATATACTAATCAACCAAATATTTAAGTAAAACTTAAATTTTTTTGAGTCAATTTTCAAATATTCATAAAATATACTAATAAGATACATAATTATGTAAAATATATATATTATTTAAAAATTATAAAAAAAAAGTGACGATACTATTGAAAATAACTTGCAAACCATATTTATTTTTTAAATTTTGATAAAACTAATTATTTTAAATTGTTTGGAACTGAGAAAGCGTGACGATTAATTATAGGGCAACTTTCACATATAGCAAATAAAAAAATTATATTTGTATGCTATAGCAAAGTTTGCATAATGACGCTCCATAGCAAACATCAAAACTGTATAATTCGCTATACATATATAGTTGAAGCAAAGTATAAAGCGAACTGTATAAAACAAGAAAGAGAAAGACACTTGGGCAGAGAATTGTATAAAAACGAAATATATAAAACGAATTGTATTATTATAAGTGTATAGAATGATTATATACAATTTGAATTTATATAAAATGAGAAAGAGAGAAAGACAAAAGAGACTTGACAAGGAATATACAATTGAATCGAATTGTACAAAATGAGCAAGAGAGAAATTAGATACAATTTGAAAATTGTATAAAACGAGAAAGAGAGAAAGGCAAAAAAAACTGGATAGAGCAGTATTTTTATTGTATAATTATAAGTGTATAGAACGAAAATATATGTACTTGCATGTGTATATACAATTTTCTCACGCTTTATACAAACAGAAACAGAATTTATACATTTCGCTTCTGTTTGTATAAGTGAGAAAGACGAGGGTGACGAGTGAGATTTGAGAGAGTGGTGAGCGAGATCTGGAAGAGGGGAACAAAATATATGTATTTATACAATTTTGTCTGCTTTATACAATTAGAAACAATTTTTATACACTTGTGTTTGTATAAAAAGTGAGGAAGCGAGCGAGAGATTGGAGGAGAGTGTCGAGCGAGATATTTGGGAGAGAGGCGCCTGACAATTTTTTGCAAACATTTGCTATGGAGTACAATTAAATCAAACCCTAGCTACTCCATTTATTTTAGGTTATTAGTTTGCTATTATATACAATTTTCCTTAATTATATTAAGGAAGGCCAAAATTGAGTGTCAATACTTATAATTTCCATTAATAAAAAATCATCCAGTTAAGCATGAATATGGTAAGATCAAACTCTGGACAATCATACAAAGGGAAAATACTTCATCTCTCTCAAAGATGGACACATTTTCAAAGATGCTAGATTGAAATAAGAAAAAAAATGTATGAACAAGAAAATTGCGACTCTAAATCAATTAAAATAAAAAAGACACCAGAGAAAACATGATATATCACTTTAATCATCTTTTCAAATCTCCATCGCCACATGTTGACATACAACCACATTGAGGGACATGTGAGTAAGTTTTTTTTTTTCTGTTGAATGGTTTGAGACCATGAACCAACTTGGGGATCAATGGAGGACTATAAAGATATATAGGTTCCCTTGGTCAACAAATTAAATAAAGGCTCAAATAATTGTATTTCCATTGCATTACTAAATTGATAGCCACAAAGTAAAGGAAGAGTCGAGGATTTCATTAGGTAAATAACAACGGAAAGTAAAGAGAATAGTTACCCTGTCTTGCTGGGTTAGAACACTCAATCCAATATTTGAAATCTTGAGGTCAACTGAAGCATTTCATATTATATTTTCAGGTTGTACAAGAAAAATAGAGTTTATTTTCTATGCATTGGCAATGTTTAACTCTTTTACGTCATCATTTTTACACATATAAGTTAATAAAATCCGCCAAAAAGGTAGGATAGATGTAACAGAAATAGAGACAAGACCAAAAATATTATCTCTTTATGTGCTACAACAACACCATTGCTCTCTTAGACTGTTGTGATAGACTACACTACTATGAAAATGGTAAAATACTAATAAGTTTATGAAAATACTTACTTCATAATGAAATTTAAGAGTTTAACCAAACTCAAACTCCTGGCAGACAAGGGACCTGATATAAGTATATAATAACAACTAAGCCTTAATCCCAATACATTGTCATTTATATCTATCTATTAGCATGAATATGCAAGCTGCTATCGAATTACAATATGAAATCCCCACCATTACAAACATGAAGATTAAATACAGTTCACCATCTACCGTATCTTAATAACATTCTCATACACAACAAATCTAAACCTTCATCAAACTCCTCTAAAGCACATGCACAATCAATGTTAACTCTTAAAATAAAACAGAATAACATATAAATTAATCAAAACAGAGATGGTACCTTTAAAACAAAAACCAATTCATGTTTTCCCTTAAACCTCAATTATTTATTTCCCAAATCAATTTTAAAGATCGTAAGATTATACATCATTTAATATGAGCATTTTGGTAAATTGACAAATAAAATATACTATATAAGGTGTAATGAGTTTAAAGTAGAATTATTTTTAAGATCTATTCAATTTGCCAAAGCTATTATTTGAGTCTTTAAAATATACACCTGATTATTGAAAAGATCTTCACTTTGTTTTCCAGTTTTTATATATTTGTCAACTTCTATCCTAGAAAAATTGAGATTGACATAATTTTATACATACAAATAAAATGTATACTTACAGTTGTAGAAAATCCATCAAACATGACTCCAACTTCACTTTTAGCTTACCAACTTGAACCTCTCAATATAGTAAATTCAGTATTTGAAATTAAATTTCTTTGATTGACATCTCTACGAGATGAAAGAGGATGAAATGGGCTAGGGATGAACAAAATTAGCTAAATAACACAATACAAAATCAGGTAGAACGAAACTTATCGAAGTGAACATGCAAGAACAATAAAAATGTGAAGAAAGTAGCAAAAATCAACCTTTTCCTTTGTTCACTATTTTTTCTCCTCCTTTATCTACTCAAAATTACTTCTTTTTTCCCCTGAATATTTTTCAACCGAGACATATATATCAATTCAATAGAAAGCTGGAAGAATAAAATTTGATTGACTTTATGCAAGTAAAAAGTATCAATTTCTGCAAACTACAATATCAACTTCGAAAACAACTTTAGACTTAAAAATTTGGGGGAATGACTAATCAAAATTCCTCTCTTATCTTCTCTTTCCACAATCAAAACTATCAAGCCATTATTATATCAAATGCCCAATATTACTCAAATCACGAAAAAGGATCTAAAAGATAAAATAAATAAATGAGTAAATTGAAGAGCAACGAAAAAAGATAACAAAAGTATCGTACTTGAGAATCACAGTAGAGAAGGCTGGAAGATATTTCTCGTGAGAGAAAATGGAGGAAATAATAAATAAAAAATCACTGAAGAAAGTGAAAAATAAAAAGAAATGTGGAGTCACATGTCAATTCCTAAGAAAATGAAAGGCCTAGATTCTTGTTTGTAATGAGATATAAATTTTCTCACATAATTTATAAATTATAGATAGTTAGTTATAATAATTATTCTCAAACATAAATTGATTTACAATAAGCAGACATGTGACGCCTTTTCTAAATCCATGCTTCTAATATAGTAGAATATATAGAGAGATCTTAATTAATATATTTTACATTTAAAATCTTTAGTCAAAATTGAAGTCTTACGATTAAGATAAAACAAAATAATCATTAATTGACCATTAAAATTTAATACAAAAAAGTAGATATAGGTAATTACTTTTTAAAGCAAAAAATAAAATAACTTACATTAAGTTTATTGTGGCATTTTCATTTTTCAAATTGTTGGTCAAAATTTATCGGTCGAACTGTTATAATTAGGATGAAAATATATTTGTATAAAAAGTTTAGGGGATCGTTGATGTAACGATTCGAACCGTCCTTATTTAAAAAAGGCAAAACGCCGGGAGAACTAGACCCCCACCATCCCACTAGAGCAGGATGATGCCGCTAGGGCGGCGACGCAGCAGGTTGGAAGCGCCAGAGGGGAATGGTCGGGACATAACTTAAATAACGCGAAGTCTTATTTTTTTCCTTTATCCCAAAACACCAAAAAGAGGCTAGGATCATCCCTGAAACTCTCAGAAGGTTGCTTTAGGCTTGAGAAGGAAGGATAGATATATTTCTAGCGTAAGATTGACGATAGCTTGCAGATTTTCGATCAAAATCCATTGTCTTGTTTTCTGGAAGCAAGGATTGGAGCTACAATCCCTCTTCAACTGCTTGTCCCCTAGGTAGGCTAGAGTCATATAATTCAGTAGTCTTAAATTCGTGTCACAGCGTAGTATATTGATAATTGATGGTAAAATTGATGCGTCGGCCTTCGTGCACCAAATAAGAGATGGATGTACCTGTATTCCTAGTTGTTACATAGGATGTGTACCGTTTGGGGAAATCCCCGTCATATAAATTAGAGTAGGTGATGTTTTGATCTCCTGAGTGTGTGATATGAACTTGATAATGACCTCGATTATGCATTATGTAGATTAGAGATTTTTGGATTGAACCTAATGAAACAACTAAGTATGCACAATTACTTGCCATGGATATAATAATTTAATATGTATTTATCTAATTGTTCATTACGATGTGATTATGATTGTGGTTATGCTGACTGGATCAAGTGTCACATATTGACACATATGTATATATTGAATTAGGTGTCACGTACCAACACATATACATATAGTAGATCATGTGCCACATATTGACACATATACTTATCTTGGATCGAGTGTCATGTTTTGACACACTAGCAGTTTGGGTGTGAGTTCTATGAGAGGACCAATTGTGATTATTACATTCATAACTTTTTGTTGTTGATAATGTGAAAATGTATGTTGCTCCCGAAGCGATAACTCGATAGTGCATGGTATTGTATATAAATGTGTATTGTCATGTTGAAGGGTAAGAGGTTACACCTTGTTACTAGGATTTAGTTATAAATGATAATACTAATTCATTAGGTTATATGATAATGGTTAACGAGGGTCCATGTGTTTCTAATAGTTAGTTAGAAAGGTTGTTTGTGTTCTTAATAATGAGAAGTAGGGTAGTATTCATGATGTAAATGAAAAGGTACGTCTTAACTTGGAAGGGTATCATATTGAAACAGTTAACAAGTCTTGATAGAACATACTATCGAGTAAAGGGTAGAGTAGTGATTGGGATGAAGTAAGTGTATGTCGTGAGTGGTTGGATAAGTTGGCAGTGGTTACATTCGGAACCTCCTATAATAGGTGGAATGGTTAATTTATGAAAGAATGGAGTAGGTAAGGCGTTAGAGTCAAGTGTACTAGTATATGTTAAAGTCTCCGAGAATGGTAAAGGTAGGAAGATATAAAGGTAGATGAGAGAACAGTCTTATTGCATGTTTTCTGCTAATCAATTTTCTATATTATGCTGTGGGTATCGGGTTGAGCGATGATGTCTATCACTACATGTAGTTTTGTACTAACACTACTCTTGCTATGCCTTTTGGCATAGTCTAGATGCAGGGTCGATGATGTCTCATATGTGAAGACGAAGATAATCTCTAATAACTTTTATTTTTCCTTCCATGTGGTGTGATGTACCATGGTTTCACGGTACTTTCAATGTTTTTACCTTAAGATTGGTGTGTGTATAGAGCCTTTTTATAGTAATTTTAATATTTTTTATCTTGGTTTTGCAGGAAAGTTGTCAAAAACTGAAACGCAGAAGGCTGTTAAAATTGAGTGCAGATTTGAACCACAAAGGCCATTGACAGCCCGTCGTCCCATCGACGGACCGTAGATGGTGATCGTCGATTGAAGGTTCAGGCATTTGAAAGAAACTGGGGGATTCTGACCAAGTATGGGGCTACGGATAGATTGACGGTCCATCGATTGATCGATGGACCGACCTGGAAAAGCTTCGATGTGATCAGAGAATGTCCCAGTGCCCGATGTTAAAGAAAAGCTAAGTATGGAACAACGAGAAGCATCGATGGACCGTAGGTGCATCGATGGACCGTAGGTGAATCGATGGACCGTAGGTGAATTGATGGACCGTGCTATTGGTCCGTCGATTGGATCAAAGAAGATGCAAAGGGAAGGCTGAGAAAAGATGCTAAGTATGGACCGATGGAGGCAGTCAACGGTGCGTCGTTTGACCGATGGACCCTCTGTGGGTTCGTCGATTGAAGCCGCATTTTTGACAAACTTTCCTTATTTGTATTCCTTTTATGTTAGAACTCTATTTTCTTATAAATAGGGTGTAAAACCTCATTTTTGGGTTGGATTCTCTTACTAGTTTTCTTAGTTTTGTTCTTGGAGATGTCTTTGCAACTTGACATTAGTTCAAATTTCCAGATTTGTTTTTTAAGATAATTGTGTGATTACAAGTTGAATTTATGGATTTACTTCGAATTCGTCAAAGTAAGTTCATGATTTATTATTTATCAACTATGAATTGTGTTCTTCTAGGCATGGGTAACTAAATCCACAACTAGGGTGGTGTGAACCATGGGTGATTAACAAAATAAACCTAGCTAAATAACAATTCTCAACTAGGTTATTGCTTGCATCAATAATTCTTTGGTCTAAAAGTCTTTTTAACGAGTGCACGCGTTAGAACTCGCATTATTGCTACTTGCCGGACTAAGGGGATAGTTAATCGAAAAAGAATTATTGACATAGATTTAGTGGATACTATCTAATAGGCTAGTTTTTATTGGTGCGAAGTAATAACTAAGCCATACATCGAATATGATGCTTAATATGAAGTAAATGTAAGGGTTAGTAACTTAGACACTTGTAGCCGAACCAAAGTATCGAGTGAAATTCTCTAAATTCTGGACCAAGGATTTAGAGATACATAACTTATCACTTTCATGCAAAACACTAGGGTTGAATTTTTATAGCTAGGATTTTGGAGTTATGAACCTATGGGGAACACTTACACCCTAGTTTCTCTCACCACTTGATAAAAACCAGTAACTCACTCTTGATACTTGTTTGATTTAGAAATTTTACAATACTTTTGTTTTACACCCCCCTTTAATTTCTAGTTTTCGAAAAGGACTTGACTAAATAGAAGTAATCGTTCATTGAAGTTAAGTCTAGACCATTTTCCTTGTGGGATCAACCTCAACTTACTAGTTAGGTTCTTTTCTTGATACGACCGCTTATACTTCTTTAGGGAAGTGTAATTTGAGTGTATCAAATTTTAGCACCGCTGCTAGGGAAAGTGGCTTTTAGATTAACTTTGATAATATTACCGAATTTAATTATTTAATTTATAACAATATAATATAAAAAGGACCACCAAGTTCCAATCATTATCTTGAGTTAGAGAACGCAATACATAAACCCAAAACAATTCTGCATTTGTTTTCTAAAATTTTTGTCCTATACGGCTAATGATTATTCCCATTATTAAAAAAACTAATCCTACATTATATGTTCATATATAAAAAAACATGAGGGTTACAATTCAGTTGATTCTTACCTGATGCACAATCGCTCCAAATTGGTTTTGTTCTATGCGACTTTCTCTCGTTGGATCAACCCCAACCTACTAGATAGGTTCTTTTCTTGATATGACCTCTTATACTTCTTTAGGGAAGTGTAATTTGAGCGTATCAAATTTTGTGCCGCTGCCGTAGAAGGTGGCTTTTAGATTCTTTGATAACATTATTGAATTTTAGTCAACAACTTCTTAATTTTACTTTTTTTTCATTATTTTTGTGTCTTTCAGGTCTAACTCTAGTGTATGCCAAGTACACGGAGTCGAGGAGAACCAATACTTCCATTCGATCCCAAACACAACCGTACACTCCACAAAATGAATAACCAACAGAACCCCGCTAATATAGGTGACGGGATCAACCATCAGCTTCCTCCACCGGTTGATGCTCATAACTAAGTGATTTTAAAAACCTGGATGAGGATGCTTTGAGGAGGCAACCTCCCGTCCCACTCCCTCAAGAGTTCTATTAGAGGCAACATTAACATCAACGATTCTGGTCGACCTCTTGTCCTACCTCTTCTTTCACAAGGTCACACATTCGTGGTAAATAATAGCTTGATGCAGATTCTCACTGCCAGAGTTTTGTTTTCGGGGTTACCATTTGAGTATCCACATGCTCATATCACCAAATTGAGGTCGGTGTGCAAGAGTTGCATAGAAAGGCCAGATTTGGACATGGAAGTCATCGGGATAAGAGTGTTCCCTTTCTCACTAACGAGAGAGGTGTAATTTGGTTTATTGAGTTGCCCTATAATTATATCTATACTTGGGACCAGTTGAGGGATGTGTTCCTAGCACGGTACTTATCCGGTGTCTAAACAACTCAACCACAAAGATAGAGTGAACAACTTTGTGGCATTGCCTGGGAAGTCGGTGAGTAGCTGTTGGGATAGATTCACCTCATTTGTGAGAAGTGTCCCAAACCACTGCATTGATGATGAGTCGTTAAAAGAGTACATCTATCGGAAGGCAAGATGATAATAATAAGATAGTGCTTGATACTATTGCGGGTGGTTATTATGGTGTTTAAACATATTCAAAGATCGCAGAGAAGTTTGAGGAAATCTCTCGCATTTATAAGTCTTGGAGCACTAGGAAGTTGGATGGGAGAAACACCTTTGCAGTGGAAGCTATACACAACTTGGCCGCAGATGAGACTCGTGAAGAGATGGCTAAACTGAGAACTGAGCTCGGGTTGGTATTTTAATATGTTTGTGAAGGTGCAGAGAAAGTAGATGCGGTAAACCATTTAACTAAACCACCAGCGCTAGCAGATGACTACAACTATGAAGAGGATTCTTATGCAGTGAATGAGCAGACAGGGGTTTTTCGACTGAACGCCCAAGGCTCCAATCAGGAAAATTGGTGCCAAGGTCAAGGAAATCAAGGTCGGAACTATGGAAGTTACAACAGAGAGGTAAACTATGATCGAGATGGAAACTACAACCACGACAACAACTTCAAACGGGGTAACTATGGTCACAAAAATGATCGAAGTGGGCCCTATGTTCCGCCTCAAATCGGGAAGTTGCTCCTAGGGGTTGTGGAGGTACTATGGTGTGAGTTTAAGGTATGTTGCAAAATATGAAGAGGAAGTTTGATGCTAGTGATGAGCACACCAAGGAGTTGAGAGGTGATTTGGCTAATATAAGGCAAAAGGTGGATGCACATGCAGTCTCACTTATGCATCGTGAGTTGCAAATGGCCCAATTTTCTACTATTATGAACCCACGTCAACCGGGAACTCTTCCTAGCAGTACCATTCAAAATCCAAAAATAATAGACATTGCGTGGCAGTCACTACTCGAGGGGGTAAGCAAAACATTGACCCACCTATGCCGTCTGTGGTAGAATATGAGTCGAGGAAAGATGAAGAGGTAGTGGAAGCTAGTGGTGAGTTTCTAAACAAAGCAGTGAAAGAAGAAGAGATACCCCAAAAGGTAAATCCCACCATTCCTTCAAATATTGGCGAAGAAGACTGATGATTGTAAATACCGGCGTCTTATCACTATGTTGAAACAATTTTCCATCAATATCCTCTTTATAACAAATGCCCGGTTATGCTAAGTTCATGAAGGATATGGTTAGAAAGAATAAATTGGTAAATTTTGAGGATGATGACCGTATTCAACATTGTAGTGCTATTGGTACAAGGTCTCTTGTGCAAAAGCAAGAAGATCCAAGTGCTTTCAGTATTTCATGTACCATCTGTTTTTACACTTTGCTAAAGCACTATGTGATCTCGGTGTAAGAATAAATCTCATGTCTCTCTCTATTTATAAGAAATTGGGTTTGGGTGACCCAAAGCCCACAACGATGCGGTTATCAATGATCGATCAAACAGTTAAGAGGACTATTGGGATACTCCATGATGTGTTAGTGAAGGTGGAGCCATTTATATTTTTGACCGATTTTGTGATTCTTGACTGTGAGGTGGATTTTGAGGTGCCTATTATTCTTGGAGGCAGTTCCTTACTACTGTTCGCTCCTTGGTTGATATGGAAAAAGGGTAGATGAAGTTTAGGTTAAATAATGAAGAAGCAACTTTCAACATTTGTAGGTCCATGAAGTATAATGGTGAGGTCCAAATGGTATCTGCTATATCCTACAGGGTTGAGAGTACTTCTGAGGTACAAATCGATGAGCGCCTTGGTGTTGAGGCACTAGCAGTAGTGATAATGAATTTTGAAAGTTATGGTATTGAAGAGTGTGGGTCGTTGGTTACCACACTTGATAGAGGTGAATTTTAGTTCAAACCAAAGAAATTGGAGTTGGATATGAAGCATCACGAGTCTCCACCCCAAAACCATCTATTGAGGAGGCCCCAATATTAGAGCTTAAGGCCTTACCACCGCATATGAGGTATGTTTTCTTGGGAAGAGATGACACTTTGCTAGTAATTATTTCATCATATTTGATGTGTAACAAGTAGAGTGTTTGGTAGAAGTGTTAAAGAGGTTCAAGCGAGCCATTGGTTGGACTATCACGGACATTATTAGGATCCAACCCGGTATTTGTTCACACAAAATCCAACTCATGCCTGATCACAGGCCTAGTATTTAGCACCAAAGACATTTGAATCAACCTATAAAAGAGGTAGTTAAGAAGGAGATTATTAAGTGGTTTGATGCTTAAGTCATATATCCTATCGCAGATAGTGGTTGGGTATGCCCTGTTCAGTGTGTGCCCAAAAAGGGGGGGAATGACAGTGGTTTCGATTGAGAAGAATGAGCTTGTTTCAATGAGTCTAGTGACCGGAGGGAGAGTCTGTATGGATTACCGGAAGTTGAATGCATGGACTAAGAAGGACCATTTCCCTATGCCCTTCATGGATCAGATGTTAGATAGACTCGCAGGAAAAGGATGATACTGATTTCTTGATGGGTATTCGGGTTATAATGAAATCTCTATTGCATCGGACGATCAAGATAAAACCACCTTTACTTGCCCTTATGGGACATTTTCATTAAAGAGGATGCCTTTTGAGTTGTGTAACACACCGGCTACTTTCTAGAGATGTATGATGTCGATATTCTCTGATATATTGGAGGACACTATTGAGGTGTTTATGGATGACTTTTCAGTTATTGGCGACTCTTTTGATCGTTGTTTGAGTCACTTGGCCAAGGTTCTCAAAAGATGTGAAGATTTCAACCTTGTGCTAAATTAGGGAAAATGTCACTTCATGGTGAAAGAGGGTATTATATTGGGACATCGTATCTCAGAGAAGGGGATAGAGGTTGATCGAGCAAAAGTTGAGGTTATAGAGACTTCCTCCACCCATCTCTGTAAAAGGTGTGAGGAATTTTCATGGGCATGCGGGCTTCTACCGGAGGTTTATTAAGGATTTCTCAAAAAATCCACTTCCTTTGTGCAAGTTACTTGAAAAGGAATGTAAATTCTTTTTTGATGAATCCTGTTTGAAGGCAATTGGAGAGTTGAAGGAGAAGTTTGTGTCTGCGCCCATAATTATTTCCAAAAATTAGAGCAAACCATTTGAGGTGATGTGTGATGCCAGCGGGGTTGCTCTTGATGTGGTGTTGGGACAAAGAAGGGATAAAATCCTTCACCCCATCTATTATGCTAGTAAGGCCCTAAATGAAACATAAAAGAACTACACTGTGACTGAACAAGAGTTTTTTGCGATGGTATTTGCTTTTGAAAAATTTTGCTCCTATTTGCTTGGCACAAGAGTTATAGTGCATACTGACCATTGTGCTTTGAGGTATTTGATAGAAAAGAAGGGTGCGAAAATAACGTTGATTATATGAGTGCTATTATTGCAAGAGTTTGATTTTGAGGTAAAAGATAGAAAAGGGACTGAAAATCAAGTCGTAGATCACCTGTCCAGATTAGAGGATGAAGCTATGGGAAAGTTGGGTGAAAAGGCTGAAATTGATGATACCTTCCCTGATAAGCATGTATTGGCCTTTTCATGACTTGATTCCATGTTTCGCCGATTTTGCGAATTATCTGGCTAGTGATATAGTCCCAGGACTTGTCCTTTCATCACAGGAAAAAGTTCATACATGATGTGAAATCGTTCTTTTGGGATGAACCTTACTTATACCCCAGTGTAGCTAATGGGTTTATTCGCCGTTGTGTGCTGAAAGTTGAAATGCTAAGTGTTTTGGAGGCATGCCATTCCTCGCCCGTGGGTAAGCATCATAGTGTTATCCGAACTGCACATAAATTTTGCAGTGTGGGTACTATTGGCCAACCATTATATAAGATGCTCATGAGTTCGCCAAGGCATGTGATAGGTTCCAAAAAGATGGAGGAATACCGAAGAGGCAAGATCTCCCTTTAAATCCCATTCTAGTGATTGAGTTGTTTGATAATGGGACATTGATTTTATGAACCCGTTTGTGAGTTCTCATAAGATGAAATGTATTCTTGTGGTGGTGGATTATATGTTAAAATGGGTGGAATCCATAGCACTTGCCAACAACGAAGGGAAGAGTGTCAGTGCGTTCTTGAAAAAGAACATCTTATCCCGACTTGGCACACCTAGGGACATTATTAGTGATGGGGATCCCACTTTTGCAACAAGTTGTTCAAAGGGCTATTGGAGAAATATGGGGTTCACCATAATGTGGCTAATTCGTACCATCTGCAGACTAGTGGGCAAGTTGAGGTTTCCAATTGAGATATAAAGAAAATCCTATAAAAAACGGTAAATGATAATAGAATGGATTGGTCAAAACCCTAACCTCCCAGTATCCCCAAAACCCTAACCTCCCAAGTTTTTCTACTCAAAAATCCATCATTTCTCTGGTCGGTGTTCCTAGGAGGCACGTAGGTTGGTTGTTGCAAGATCACCCACTCATTTACTCCACTACAATTTACAGGTATTTCATTTCCCTTTGCTTAATTAATTCTTGTTCATTTGCTTTTGGAAATAACTAAATTGTATGTGGGTCTTTACTTAGGGACAAAATTGCATGTTAAATTGGGTTCTATGTCCCTTAGAATGATAGAAAGTGAATGGGTTGGGGGTGAAATATGTGCCATTCCCATTTGCTTGTTGATTTTCTGACTTAGGGCTTGATAGTCTCATAGAATCCATGATTGAAATTTGTGAAATTGAAGCCCTAAGAATGACGAATATGTCTTCTAACTTGTAATACGTATTGGGTGAACTTGTGATCTGCTTAAAAATGTCAAATTGTATGCTTAAATTCAAGTCCTAAAGACCTGTCTCTGACCAACAGAATGAGACCCCATCCACAGACCGTCGGTTGATCGATGGACCGTCGATGCATTCCATCCCTGGCTAAAATCAGAATCTGATTAACTTTCGAATGAAGGAAGTGGACTACGGTCTATTGATTGATCGACGACCGTTCTGCACGTTCATTATTTCTAACTGAAACTGTGATTCCTAATATTTCCTCAATTATTCTATGTGTCAGATTACGGAAGTGGACTACGGTTCTTCGATTGATCGACGGGCCATTCAGTATGTCCGTCGTTTCTAACTGCGAGGTCTATAGAATGTAGACTTCTAAAATCTTCTAAGTGTCCACTGACGGACACTATCGACGGATCGTCAATTCATCTATGGGTCGTCGATAGTTACCGTCTTCTAATTCTGCACTTATGCACATGCCTGGGTTTTGTATCCAGGCTCTGTATTAATCATTTGGCTTGGATAGTTTGATTACATTGATACTAATAATTTGCTTTTCATGTACTTATGGCCCTGAAACAAGACCTCATTTATTCTAGGGGTAGGTCCATGTCTGTGGCTCCCTCCAGACGGTTGATTGACATGTTAGATGATGAGAAAGATCTAGAATACGTTCCCCTTGGCACCTGGACCCCTACACTAGTTGCTATAGCCACTTGGAGCACCCTCTAGAAGGTGGTGCCCGCCGTAGTAACTGCCTCCCAGTCTGATGAGGAACGCACACTGACCGGAATACCATTTGGGTCGACTCGGGTTCTGAGGGAGCATCTGGCTCCGAGAAGGCTTCAGGTTCAGTGTAGGCCCACTCTATAGGGTCAAATGAGGCCACTGCCTCCTGTTCCAGATCACAGGGAGCCACTCTCCCAGATGTGCCTGCCCGCAATGCCTTATTTGATAAGGCCTAGAGTTCAAAGTCTGCTTCAGCACCCCAACATGAGTTCCCGGCACATGTTGCTGATGAGCCCTATGGTGGTGCGTAGATGGACAGTACTAGGTATAAGGAATGCAAAGTTTTTGAACAATAAGGGGGTGATGACTCGGATGGTGACAGTTGAGCGTCAAGTTCTTAAAGGGAGTCTACACACTTTCCCTGTGGAGCATGACTTATTTACCCGCCATCGGCTCGAGTGGATGGTTATGAGTATTGGGTCCTACAGTAAGAAAATGGTGCTCAAGTTCTATGCCTCTTACTTAGTGACTCTCGGGGTACTTTGGACAAGCGTTCGAACCCCGCCAAACACGGCCCACTCACAGATGTTCGAGTTCGAGGCTTTAGGGTGGACATTTCTTCTACTGCCATCTGTCGCAAAGGGTTCCCCTCACTCCAGAGTTCGACTACATGTGGGAGTTGGTCAAGAGTGGACAATTTCATTAGAGCAGAGATCAGAGAGAGTCCACCAAGAGGTGGATTGCACAACAACTCTCCATTAACGGTGAGAGAGCAGAATGGGTGTTGGACCTTAGAGGCCTTATCAAGAAGGCCAATCTCACCTTTGCAGACAAGCTCTTCTGGTTGTTAATTCGCCACCACCTTTCCCTCACAGCAGCAGATAATATCCCTACCTGGGATAGTGCGGTCGTGGTAGCCTAACTGGTGGCTGGGTTGGAGATTGACTTCGCGAGGTTGTTGATCTTCGTGATACATAAAGGGTTTTCAAGGCTTTTACCACCTTCCCATTCGCATGCATGATTTTCCATTTATGCATAGATTTCAGGGTGCCCATCTAGCAGTGTGATGTCATTAATTCTCCAACCGAGAGTGTAGATATCGGTGTCATCAGGGATGGGGCTAATGTGGCAGCACTACGGTGAGGGCCCACAGTTGATTTGCAGCCGCTGAGTGAGAACTTGGCGAATACGGTAGAGTAAGTCCAATAGGATGATCCTGCCACTTCAGAGCCTACTGATACCACTCCGGCCGAGTCTGCCCCTAGCACAAGTAGGGCACGTAGTGCCTCCCGGTCTACACCACCATCAACAACACTAGTCCCGATTGCTAGGTTCCAGAAGCTAGAGGCCTAGATGGCCACTATGCTGCATCATATCTAGCCTTGGATGCAGAAATCCATTGCCGAGGCTGAGGACCGGATTAAGAAGAAAGTAGCTCAGCAGACAAAGTGGAAGATTCAGGAGGTCCACCAACACCTAGATGTATTTGAGCTGCGAGTGCTAGCACGCCCAACCCCCACTACTGATTTGACTACTCCTCAGGAGGCTGTGGCGAGTCTACGAGCAGATATGGACATCATACTTGAGATGAAAGGACTCGAGCCTGAGACTGCACCAGTTGAGATAGCGAAGGATACAATGCTTGCTGCACTTTTCACTGCCCCTACTCAACCACTACCTGAGCCTCGTGAGCGTGTCATATGGCACTGTTCCAGCTGCATATTTGAGGGGGATGAGGCTCGTTCTCAATAAAAGGAGTAGACGAATTTAGAGGCTACATGGAGAGACTCGTTGCTTGATGAGGAGGCCCGTCAGATGACAGCTAGAGAATTGGCTTCTAGGGCATCTAGTTTCGGAATGAAGGCTATTGAGAGGAGCACCACTGAGGGTGCAGATACTGCTGTGGGCACTACTGAGGGTGTCCCTACTGATAGTGCGGGTTTCGGGAAACCAGACCCGCCTGCTTGTTGATCTTAGGCGCTATGTGCCTCAGGATTTCTTATGCATTGGTAACAACTGCATGTTTTTTTGTTGCGGGTGGGGTAAATGGGAAGTGAGTGCTAGGGTGAAGTCTGAGTAGCCCAACTCACGATCCTCTCTTGATGGTTTTCTTGACTGTGTTCTTTTACCCCAAGAGACTGATTACTTTACCTTTGAACCGCCATGTGTCGTAAGTATGAAAGTGAAAAATGAAGCATGATGACTTAACTTGAATGATATCCCGTTCTAATAAAGTGCTTGCATGATTCTCACTCTAGCACTCAAACTGGGTGACCGATAATCTGATAGTGTAAAAAGGTGTCAAGAGAGTGTGAGGAGATTTGATTTTTCCCTTTTTGGTACTTAGCTAGAACTTACCCGATTGGTCCTGCAAAAGAAATCTGTGTTACACAATTAGGAAAGGATCATATGCCTTTGTTAAAATTAGAAAACATCTAGCCTAAAGTTAAGTGAGCCGAATAAAATTCTTATCATTTTTTTTATCCAAATATTTTGAGCCTATAATTAGACCTTTCTTTTTTTCACCAACTCAACTTCCCTAGGTATAATATGTTCGTCCTGGTCCCTCCTTGGACATGTGCACCTCAACTTAGGCCAAAATCAGAAGTTGAGGGTGGCTAATGCAAAAACTGAACTCGTCTTGGCCTGACCCAACCTTGGGTATTCTGTACCTCGACTCATGGCAAAGCCATAAGTTGAGGGTGGCTATTATGAGTGATGACCTGAAAAGTGGGTATGAAAAAGAGTAATGTGGAAAATAAAAGATACGGTGAACAAGAGTAGTGTCTCAGTCAAAATTGTCAATAGAAAAAAAAAGAGAAAAAGATTGTTGAACAAAAAGAAGTAAGAGTCACTTCCAAAAAAGAGAAAGAAAGGAGAAAATAAGGCAAAGATGACAAGAAAAATAGAGCATAATAGATATTAAAAGAGTTAGGACACTTAGCCGTGATGTTAAGGAGGGCAACAAGTCACTAAAATGTACCCATATGTACCATACCTGACCCTGAGCCTACATTACAAGCCAAGAAAGTCATATCGTGATCCTAAGTGTCTAATATGGTGAACATAGGTTGTGAAAATAAGTGAAAGCCTATGGAGACAAGTACCAACTAGGTGTGAAGTTGTTTTGAGCGTGAGTGTCGATAACTGATCCTTATACTCACAGTTAAAATCACTGTGTGAAAAAGAAAGATATCTTTTGAAGTAAGGGCAATGGTTGCAATATCAGAAAGTTGGTACCTTGGAAAGAGACAAAAGAGTAGAGGTGTCAATGCATGATGAGTTTGTGTCATGGTCTGATCCACATGAGTAATCCTACCAAGCCTAAGAGAAAAAACATGCACTAAATCAACGAAAAAAGTTGGGATTGATAGCCATGTGATTGCGAAAGCTTAAGAGAGTATACTTGTGTACAAACTGTTATGTTGAGTCATAGTACATTGCTTGAGGACAAACAACGAATTTAAGTTGAGGGCGTTGATGTATCGTGGCTTCACGGTACTTTAAATGCTTTTTCCTTAATATTGGTGTGTGTCTAGAGCCGTTTTGTAGTAATTTTAATATTTTTTTGTCTTTGTTTTGCAGGAAAGTTATCCAAAACTAAAACGCAGAAGACTGTGGAAATTGAGTGCAGATTTGACCCATGAAGGCCATCGATGGCCTGTCGTCCCATCAATGGACCGTAGGTGGTGATCGTCAATTAGGGTTCAGGCATTTGTAGGCAACATTGACCAAGTGTGGGGCTATGGGACCGTCGTGGAAAAACATGGATGTGATTAGAGAATGTCCTAGTACCCGATGTTGAAGAAAAGCTAAGTACGGAATGATGAGAAGCATTGAAGGACCGTAGGTGAATTGATGGACCGTGTCGACAGTCCGTCGTTTGATCAACGAACTGTCTGTGGGGTCGTTGATTGAAGCCGCATTTTTGGATAAAATTTTCTTATTTGAATTCCTTTTATGTAGGACTCTGTTTTCTTATAAATAAGGTGTAAAACCTCTTTTGGGGTTGGATTCTCTTACTAGTTTTCTTATTTTTGTTCTTAGAGATTGTCTTTGCAACTTGGTAATTCAAATATCCGGATTTGGTTTTTAAGATAATTGTGTCATTTCAAGTTGAATTTCTGGATTTTCTTCATTTTTGTCAAAATAAGTTCATGATTTATTATTTAGCAACTATGAATTGTGTTCTTCTAGACATGCGTAACTAAATCCACAACTAGGGTTCTGGGAACCATGAGTGATTTACAAAATAAACCTAGCTAAATAACAATTCTCAACTATTTTATTGCTTGCATCGATAATTATTTCATTTAAAAGTCTTTTTAACGAGTGCACACATTAGAGCTTGCCTTATAGCTACTTACCAGACCAAGGGGGTAGTTAATATGAAAAGGATTATTGACATAAATTTAGTGGATACTATCTTATAGGCTAGTTTCTATTGGTGTGAAGTAGTAACTAAGCCATGCATCGAATATGATGCTTAATATGAAGTAAAGGTTAGGGTTAGTAACTTAGATTCACATAGCCGGACCAAGGTATGGTGTAAAATTCTCTAAATGTCGTACGAAGGATTTAGAGATACACAACTTATCAGTTTGCATGCAAAACACTAGGGAAGAACTGTTATAGCTAGGATTATGGAGTTATGAACCTATGGGGAACACTTACACCCTAGTTTCTCTCACAACTTGATAAAAACTAGTTACTCAGTATTGATACTTGTTTGATTTTAGAAAATTTACAATAATTTTGTTTTACAATCCCCCCTTTAATTTCTATTTTTCGAAATGGACTTGACTAAATAGAAGTAATTGTTCATTGAAGTTAAGTCTAGACCATTTTCCTCGTGGGATCGAGCCCAACCTACTAGTTATGTTCTTTGCTTCGTACGACCGCTTATACTTCTTTAGGGAAGTGTAATTTGAAAGTGTCATGGCGGGAGCTGCGTCATTTGTTAATTGTGTAATACCATGTAATCTTAAAAGCTCTTGTACTTGTTTAGACTAAATCCTTGACAAAGTTAATTACTTTACAAGTAAACATTGAATTGTTTCAAAACTCATGATATTATATATAAATCTCTTGAAATTCCATCTATCTCAGTTTCGTTAATCTTTAGCATGTTTTTAAACTGTTTGAGAATTGAGGGTTCTCCTACTTAGGTTTTAAAGTAGTTGCCCGTACAACCTGGTGGGTTGGGTCATGAATTGGTATTAAGGCCCAGCTTAACAATCTCACAATAAAAGATAAATTATGGAATAGACTCCCGCTGATGGGTGTGTTGACGTTTACATCTAATCTTCAGGAAGCTATAAAGTATTCTAGGAAGTTGTAAATTTTCTTTTCCCCTTTCGTGCGAGTTGTTGCTTGTGTTATGAGTTGAGTCCAATTAATATCTTTTGATTCGAACTCAAACAAGTGAACTGGATGTCGTATTCAAGGTTGCAGGGACCCAAGCAAAGTGAATTGGAATTGAGAAGGTTCCAATTGGTATCTGGCCGTAGAAGATGTATAAATACGTGGATGATCAGTAATGGTCATCTATGGAGCGAACTAAGTAATAAGTTAAATTGATGTATGAGTTGTATTTTGAAACTGTGAATGTGTACATGTCATTGTCCAAAATAATTGTTGGCGTGGAAGGTACATTTACTTCGATGTTATGATATGGTTATGTGCATAATGTTATATGTCTTGATTTTGATGTGTGTAATGTGAATGTTTGAAAATGCGCGAGTTGTAATTGATTGAGTTTAGAGAATTTGTTATCAGAATGAGAGTCATCTCTGTGTTAGGCACAAGATTCTAGATACACTACGATGTGGTTCGTAAAATAAAATTTAGATGTGTGTTGCAATCGACTATAACAATGTGAGTGTATAGGCATATACTGGGAATGTGCATGTTTGTTGTATTACTAAATGGGATGAGATTCGGGAGTGTGTACCATTGGGTTGACTCGGGGTAGAAAAGGACTACCCTAGATAAGAGGATTATCCTAATGCTTAGTTATATCATAGGAATTAATGAAAAGCCTTGGAAACGAGAAGAACCCTTGGAAATCTTTGACTTGGTTATTGTTTCCTTCGTAGCTGCTGGGATGGGATTATTCACGCCAAGGCAAGACAACCAAATTGGGATTCCCCTCACCAGAGCGGGATAGGGCGAGACAGACTACAAGTCCTGTCTCCCCTGTTTCTCCTAGTCATACACTTGGACCCCAAATGGTATATAAGTTAATCCTTGCAATTCAATCAGTACCTAGCAATAGAACATGAAGTTATAATCCTTAGAAAATAATTACTAACTGCAAAAAATAGCAAAAATGAGCATACACGTGCTTACAAAAATATAAGAAAAAAAATAAAAAATAAAGCATTTGTTCATTACATACCTAAAAGGGGCAAAATCACATTAGGGTATTATTGTATGAGTCTAGGTCCTCCAGAGGTATCACACCAGACTCTGTTTTTTCCAACTAAAGGACTCCCGATAGTGTCTCATATCGAGTCGGGGAATCTCGCTCTAGAGCGAAACACAAGAGAAAATGGCTTCAAAGTCTTCCATATTCGGGCCATCAGACAATCCCTTGAATGACTCTTCCTTCTCTCATGTTGCAACTAGAGTTAGATCATATCAACCTCAAGAGCAGTGAAGGATTGTCATGCCCCGAGTTACCCCCGATACGAGGACATGGAACCTAGGACCACAAGTAACTCCAAGCTAAACCTGCTGGCATGATCATGAGCATACTAAAGATAATAAACTGATACGAAAGATAAATCATAATTAAATATAAAAGATGGCGAATACCTATATTCTATAACTGAGATATTTGTAAACAATGAGTTTAATACAAAGGAAATATTAACTCAATACTAAGCTGAATCCAACTATGTCTGAAATAAGCCTCTAAACTAGACTAGAAATAGTGGGACAAGCCCCAACAAAATCTAGCAAAAACAGAAACTAAATGACTAAAAACTAAAATGAAACTCATGATTGTTGTCCTCGGGAGAATGAGGAATCCCCACTAAATCTGCTGAGCTGGAGATCAAAAATCGATCTATGCGTGATCTGGATGCTAAGAACCTGAACCTACATCACGAGAAGATGAAGCGCACATATGCATCAGTACTTGAAAGGTACTGAGCATATAGGATAGAGTAAAACTTAAATAAAACATAGCTGAACAAGCATAATAGCAAGTATAATAATCTGACATGATAAATTGAATTCTGAGCTAACTAGATGCAATGACCAATTTATAAAATGCTAAAACTGAATACAGAATATACTGATAAATGGTTAATGCAAAGAGTCTAACTAACTTGTGGGAGATACTAATAACCGATACTAACACCACATGAGCTAAATGTGGAGTCCTATGTATACGCCCCATCGAGAGGACCCAATATACCCTGCCAAATGTGTAAAGGCATGCCGGCGTGATCACTAAACCGATTGCCCACAGAGGGGACTTACAACTTACTTGGCTACTAGTTCTGGGACTATTTGGGTACGCTAAACCCGAGCCCAACTCGGTATTATGCTACTCCCATGGATTCTGTAAATTTACTGATTATGTGAGTTTTTGTAAATTCTGGATAGCTCGAAACTGAACATTCAAACTGAAAATGCAATAAATAATCTGGTAATTATGCATTTATGACTGAGGCATGTATATTTTAAATGTCTGAAATATCTAACCTAGCATCTGTAATTAAAGAACTAAAGAACTACAAAGCTAGGGTTCTGAAATTCATGCGATAATCTGAGTAATAACATGAAAATCTAATTTGGAACATATATTTAATAAATTCATGTAGTTCTAACAATGTTCTAGAAACCCTAGGCTTAATCATGATAAGAGAATCAAGAACCTCACTAAAAACTAGGGACCCAATGGGTGAAAGGAACCCACTAGTGAAATCCCACACACCTGGTGATCAAACATATGGGGAAGAACTTAATTTTGGGGCTGGAACTGGTGGAAACTTGCTTCGTTCTTGAACTAGGGTTCTTGAACTTTTTCCCTTTTCTTGCTTTTAATTTTCTAACTTTTGATTCAATGATTTGACTTAGATATGTTTTAGTTATGTTTTTAGGCTTAAACTGACTGAAATATGATGATTTAGGGCTAAAACAAAGTAACTTAGGGTTTAAACGAAGTGGGAAAAGACCCATGGGTAAGTTGCTGGCGGACCAAACAATGGTCAGGACTAACGGTCCATGTTTGAACGACACCTCATCGTTAGGTCCGTCGACTGTTCCTATTAGATGAGCCTTTACTAAGATGGGCTTAACTTTTTACTCGGAGGTCTCATTTTTGCAAGGTTGGTGGAAATGGAAAGGTAATTCAATTATCTATTTGTGGGTAAGTCATAAAACACTTAATTCATTTTGTGATAAGAGTTATGACCATTTGAAGTTGACACTACTACATTTCCCCTTAACTGTCTGCAAATTTTCCACCTACGAACCGTGCTGGTCATCCATAGCTCTTGTCAGAGAATGGGTGAATGGGGGTCTCGATCGACGGTCACGGACTACGGACTGTCGTGTGACCTACGGACTGTCGGTCCATCCATCGATCAAGGCTTATCCAATTTTTCTAGGCTGAAATTTTGAGAGTTTCTGATCCCATTGACGATTGTGCAGGACGGACCATAGTTTGTCCTATGGACTGTCGATGCCACCGTTGGTTGCACCTTCAGATTTTTCTTAAAAAAAACTGATTTTTGGTCTATTTTGGCTACGGGGTGTGACAAGGGTAGAACTAATGTTGAATACTATATGAGTATCACAATCTCCTCCTGACAGCCGATATTTCCTTTTTCATGCGAGCACGTTAAAGTGGATGTTGAGACTTGGTATAAATAGTGTCAGTGGTCTCATCATCTTCCCTTCCTTTATCATCTGCCTTAGCAACCTCTTGACTGCTACCGGCCATGTCCGTCTTCCTTCTCTTACTGCCAGGTAGAAGCCTTCCTAATCAAAATAGGGTGAGAAAGGGAATTAATAGGAGGTACCTCGTCGATGTCTAATAGTGGCATCCCCACCCGCTTACATATCACTATCACCAGTCCAGGCAGGAAAAAAACCTTCTTGTTGCCTTGGTATAGTATATTCCACTCGAACATGATCTATTCTTCTACGTTTAGACTAATTCCCTGTATATCACAAGCCATCACTAAAGCCCAGTGAAAGGTCAAGTTGGTGCGATTACCCGATGGGCAGATCGTTCTGAAAAGTAAGCGCAACCACCTCTTCGTATCTGGTGACTAGTGAGTACTGGAGATGATCTGTGTAGTAGCCTAATAGAACCAGGTTCAAGAATGCAGTCTCAACCAATCTATCCTTCAGCCAACCCAAGTCAATCTCATAGTTTGACCTTGTACTTTGTGTTAGGGACCTCTATCACTTCGTTGATGAAATGAATGCTCAGAGAAATGTTGAATCCTCAAGTGCAGATAATAGGGAGAGGATCATCTCAGCGGACAGTAGGAAGGATGACATAGAACTTCCTCACCAAACCTGAGCGCGCGGTAGGGGTCCTCTATTAATGGACCCTGGAAAAAATCCATCAGTTGAGCATGAAATATAGGTACTCCCTCCTCTAGGCCTAGAAAATGAAAGCCCTACTCACACAAGAACTTGATGCTCCTCTGGATAGGAAGCATTGAAAATCAGACGAAAGAAAGGTTTTCCTCGTTTATTCCAGCCATAGTAGACAAGCTTGCAAATATTAAGAAATATGCATGTTAGATCTCTATGGGATTAGGCAATGTCGGGCCAAGGAAAAAGAGAATATTATGCTTTTTCAAGTGGCTAAAGGCCACTGTCCCACCAGGTCCTGGCCAAAGAGGCCTAAATCCAGCCATAATGGTATTAAGTAGGCCGCTACAACGGGATGGGGGTGGTTAGAGCGAACTTCAACAAGGACAAACTTCTGGCACGATCATGGCACTCCTTCACTCCAAAACCTCATTTTTAACAGGATTTTCAACAAATCAGAGTCTACAAAGTCCTCTAGTACCTATATATGAAATTACTTTAACAAATAACCACTAAACGATGTTTGAATTTGAGATTAAAACCAAGAAACTATTCAACTTCCCCCTACCCATTCAAAATCATTTCTATCGTGCTTTAGCAAAATCTTTACATTCAGAATGTTGTGGAAACGTTGTGAACGTAATAGAAGTGTCCATGCTATAGTTTTCTAGTAAATCAAGAAACCAATTTTTAAAATATTTGAAAACTACACACATGCCCATTTATTAATAGTTTAACGACATGCAATCATAGTTAAGTAAGTATTGAAGTAAATAACGTAAGGAATAAGAACATTACCATAAAATTCATGTTAAGAGCAAGACGATAGAGAGTTTTGGGAGTTTTGAGAGGGAAAGGGAGGAAATGTGGAAACCATTGTTGTTTCCCCCCTTTACTATTTGCAATCTCTTGCTACGATGGGATAGTCCCACGTCAACGACCATGCTCCAACGAGAACCTACCGATCTAATGAAATCAAGCCAGACGATTGGACGTGCCTTTTTGTCTCCTGGGTTGTCTCATTTCTTTATACGGTCCTTAGAGTAAAGAACTCATTCCTGACATAAATTGTAAACTACCGTCCTTTGTTGTTCCATAATGGGATGATTCGTTAGCTAGAGGTACTTCTGAAGGGGCTCGTGTTTATCCCTTTCGCTAGTCATTTGGGGAGAAACGAGCAATAAATTGGTATTTATTGTAACGACCCAAACTGTCGTTATTTAGGAATGGAAAAACATCGAAAGGACTGGACCCCCTCTATCTCTCTAGAGGAGGATGATGCCATTAGGCCGACAACTTTCCAGCGGGGTGTGAAGCGCCAAAGCGGGATGGTCGAGAAAAAACTTAAGTAATGCAAAGTTTTATTTTCTCATTTTCTCCAAAACACCAAAAAGAGGCGAGAATCACCCCCAAAAATCCTCAAAAGGATTCTCTAAGCTTGGGAAAGAAGGGGAGAGATATTTCTAGCGTAAAATTGACAATAACTTGCAGATTTTAGGTCAAAATCCACTATTTTGTCGTCCAGATGCCAGTGTGGGAGCTAAAATCCCTTTGCGAATACTTCATGCCAAGTAGGATATGTTTATTTAATTAAGTAGTCTTAAATTTGTGTTCACCGCGTAGTCTATTGATAATTGACGGTAGAATTCATACATAGGCCTTTGTGCACCAAATAAGGGATGGATGTAAAGTGTTCCTAGTTGTTACATAGGATGTGTACCGTAGGGGGAAGCCCCATCCTTTGAACTTAGGTTAGGTGATGGTTTGATTTTCCGTGTGTGATATGAACTTGATAATGACCCCGTTAAATACATACATATAGGGGATTAAATGCTTCTAGATCGAACCTAATAAAACGACTAAGTATGCACAATTATGTGCCACAAATATGATAATTGAATATGTGTATTTGTGAACTGTTCATTATTAGTGTGACTATGGTTGTGGTTACGCTGACTGATACGCTCAAACTTACTTCTCAAATGAGAAGTAAAGCGGTCGCGTCAAGTAAATAACCCAACTAGTGAGGTTGGGATCGTTCCCACGAGGAAAATAGTCTAGACTTAACTTCAACTTGTTATTACTATTGTTCGGTTGATGACTTCATTAGAAAGTAAAAGCATAAAAAGGGGGGTTTGTATTCCCTAATGAGTAAAAATAACTAACGAACTTGAAAGAGACAATTAGCAGCTTTTAATGTTTGGTTTTAATCAATTAATCAAAGTAACTAGGGTTTACGTGTTCCCCACAGGTTCATAACTTGATAATTCTAACTATAACAATTCTTTCCTAGTATCTTGCATACAAAGTGATAAGTTATGTATTTCTAAATCCTTGGTCCGGCATCTAGAAAATCTCACTCCGCACCTTGGTCCGGCTGCGTGTGTTGCTTTCCTAATTCTTATCTTTACCTCATATTAAGCATGTATTTGATATTTGACTAAGTTATTACCTCGTACCAATCAATACTAACCTATTAGATAGTATACACTAAATCTATGTTAATAATTCTTTTCCTATTATCTACCTCCTTGGTCCGGCAAGTAGCATTAAGGCGAGTTCTACCGTTGATAATCCGTTAAAAAGACTTCTAAGCGAAAGAATTATTAATACATGCAAGACACTATTCTAGAATTGTTATTTTAGCTAGGGTTTATCTCATTATTTGCCTATGGTTCCCACAACCCTAGTTATGGAGTTTAGTTCCTCATAGCCATAAACACAATATTCAAATATGTTAAACAACAATTCATGTACTTACTTCAATGAGAAAGAATAAAGTCCGAAAATTTGCTTGATTAATCACCAAAAATCACTTGTAAGAATCTCTAAAAATCAAACACTAAAACACGAAGTCTATTAATATGATGTTTTATCTCACAGAGTCTAACCTCAAAAACGAGGTTTTTCAAACTATTTATAAAAAAATAAAAAACCTAATTAAACAAGGATTTTAATTACTGGAAATCTGCCAAACGCGGCTGGTCGACGGACCACGCGACGGACCGTCGTGGTCATAACGGACCGTCGTGGACTCCGTCGTCCCATACTTGGTGCAATTTCTTCTGCTGCTTTCTTTATTCCCCTCGACGGCAAGTGTGACGGACCGTCATAGGCACAACGGTCCGTCGAGGGTCTCGTTTCAAAATACTTCAACTCTTGGAATCTGGGTACTGGGATCAGTTCTCTGATCTTCACGACGAACCTGCAGGACGGACCGTCATAGCCATGACGGACCGTTACAAGCTTCGTAATCCCACACTTGGTCAGACTTCCCCATCTTCCATCAGCAGCTTCTCTACGCTGCCAACTACGGACTGTCTCAGGCACGACGGACCTCATAAGCTCCGTAGGTGGTCTCTTCTGCATTTTCGCTCAAAATCTCCGCATTCAGCTTTGGACAGATTTCCTGCAAAACAAAGAGAAGCTTATATCAAAATTAGTACAAAAAAGGCTTTCGAACATACTAAACTTAAGGAAAAAGTATTAATTATACCGTGAAACCACGGTATATCACTGACCAGATAAGGTGTCACATACAGACACATTTACGTATATTGGATTGAGTGTAACATACCGACACATATACATACATTGGATCGGATGTCACATACTAACCCATATGAATATATTGGATAGGGTGCCATGTACCAACACATATACTTATATTGGATCGAATGTCATGTTTCGACACACTAAGAATTTAAGTGTGGGTTTCATGAGAGGACCAATTTGTGATTAATACATTCATAACTATTTGTTGTTGATGATGTTAAAATGTTATGTTGGTCCCCAATCGATAACTGGATGGTGCATGGTATGTACACTTATGTTGCTGTGTTGACGGGTAATGTTACACCTCGTTACTGGGATTTAGTTATAAATGATCATGTTAATTTAGTAGGTTATATGTTAACGGAAACCAAATGTTTAAGTGTTGCTAATGGTTAGGTAGAGAGGGTGTCCATGTTCTTAACAATGAGAAGTGGGTAGTATTCTTAATGTAAATATATAAATAAGTCTTACCTTGGAAGGGTATTCATATTAAAACAGTTAAAAAGTCTTGATATAATGTACCATAGGGTCAAGGGTTAAGCAATGACCGTCATAGTCACAACGGTCCGTCGAGGGTCTCGTTTCAAAATACTTCAACTCTTGAAATCTGGGTACTGGGATTACTTCTCTGATCTTCACGACGAACCTGCAGGATGGACCGTCATAGCCATGACGGACCGTCACAAGCTTCGTAATCCCACACTTGGTCAGACTTCCCCATCTTCCATTAGCAGCTTCTCTACGCTGCCACCTACGGACCGTCTCAGGCACGACGGACCATCATAAGCTCCGTAGGTGGTCTCTTCTGCATTTTTCGCTCAAAATCTCCGCATTCAATTTTGGACAGATTTCATGCAAAACAAAGAGAAACTTATATCAAAATTAGCACAAAAAAGGCTTTCGGACACACTAAACTTAAGGAAAAAGTATTAATTATACCGTGAAACCACGGTATATCACTGACCAGATAAGGTGTCACATATAGACAGATATACATATATTGGATTGAATGTAACAGACCGACACATATACATACATTGGATCGGATGTCACATACTAACCCATATGCATATATTGGATAGGGTGCCATGTACCAACACATATACTTATATTGGATCGAATGTCATGTTTCGACATAATTTAAGTGTGGGTTTCATGAGAGGACCAATTTGTGATTGATACATTCATAACTATTTGTTGTTGATGATGTTAAAATGTTATGTTGGTCCCCAATCGATAATTGGATGGTGCATGGTATGTACACTTATGTTGCTGTGTTGACGGGTAATGTTACACCTCGTTACTGGGATTTAGTTATAAATGATCATGTTAATTTATTAGGTTATATGTTAACGGAAACCAAATGTTTAAGTGTTGCTAATGGTTAGGTAGAGAGGGTGTCCATGTTCTTAACAATGAGAAGTGGGTAGTATTCTTGATATAAATATATAAATACGTCTTACCTTTGAAGGGTATTCGTATTAAAACGGTTAAAAAGTCTTGATATAATGTACCATAGGGTCAAGGGTTAAGCAATGATGTGGAAGAGGTAAGGGTATGTCGTGAGTGGTTGGCCAAGTTTGTAGTGGTAACATATGGAATCTCCTCTAACAAGTGGAACGATTAAGCTATGATAAAAAATGAAGCAAGGGGGTTAGAGTCAAGTGTACTAGTAGATGTTATAGTTTCTAGGAATGGTAAGGTCAAGAAGATATAAAGGTAGAGGAATGAACAGTTTTATTGCATGTTTCCTGATAGTCGGTTTACAATAGTGGATATTGAGTTGACCAATGATGTCTACAAGTACGTGTGGTTTGTACTGATACTGCTCTTGCTATGTCTTTTGACATTGTCTGGATGCAGCTTCGGTGATATCTCATAGGTGAAGACGAAGATTATCTCCAACAACTTCTATTTTTCCTTCCATGTGGTGAGAACTACGTCACTTGTTAATTCTTTTATACCATGTAATCTTAGAAGCTCTTGTACCTGTTTAGACTAGATCACTAGGAAGCTAATTACTTTACAAGTTAACTTTGAATATTTTTTAAACTTGTATTATGCAAAAATCTCTTGAAATTCTATCTAACTCAGTTTCCTTAATCTTCCACGTTTTAAACTGTTTGGAAATCGAGAGTTCTCCTACGTAGGCGTTACAATAGCTGCTCACATAGTCCGATGGGTTGGATCGTGACAGTAGAGTAAATATATGATAATTTAGATAGAAAAACATTATAGTAAAAGGCTATAAGTCCATATATACAATTTTAGATTTTAACCCAAACGACACCGTTTAAACCGTATGGATGCATACTTTTGTTGTTCCATTTGTCTTAAAAATTACAAGTAAAACAAATTTTATGTATATTTTTAAATTTTTATTAATGGATTTTACCGTTAAACGTCTAGTTCAAATTCACCATTCAATAATTAATTCACAAATTACTACTAAAATCTAGTATAAGAAAGTAAGTAGACATATCACTTTGTTTTAAAAAAGTAAGTAAATATTTATTTTTATTGTGGTATTTGAATTTTAATATTTTTCTGATCTTAATAAATGTGTTTTACCTTTGAATTCTTAGTCAAAATTCAACAATAAATTTATGGTTGAATTGTAATTGTCAAGACAATTAGAACAACAAAAGCATGCATCCATACTGTTTGAATGATGTCGTTTAAGTTAAAACTCGAAATGGTATACGTGGGCTTATAACTTTGCTCTATGTTTTTTCTATCTAAATTGGATTATATTTACTCTTCGAGCCCCTATTCTTTTTCTACAAATAAATTTTCATCCTTATTGTTACTGTTTGACCAATGAATTTTGATTAAGGATTTAAAAAATTAAAATATCACAATAAAAATACATGTAAATTGATTTTTTTCTTTAAAATTTAATTACTACATTAACTACTAAATTTCAATGATCAATTAACTATTGATTTGCTTTATCCTAATCGTAATAGTCAATTTTGACTAAATATTTGAACGTAAAATTTATTAACTTGCATCTTTCTCTTAAAGTAAATAAATTATTAATTTCTGAAATCTAGTATAAGAAAGTAAGTAGAATATATATATATATATATATATATATATATATATATATATATATATATAATTGTGGTATTTTGTTTTTAACATTTTTAAGTTTTTATTAATGTATTTTACCTTTGAACATTTAGTCCAATTTCATTAGTCAAACAACTAAAATATAAATTATTAGTGAAATCTAGTATAAGAAAGTAAGTAGGGATATCACTTTTTTTAAAAAATAATAAGTATATACATTTTTATTGTGGTATTTTAATTTTAATATTTTTATGATCTTAATTAATGAGTTTTACCTTTGAATTATTTGTTAAAATTCAACAACCAATTTATGATTGAATAAAATTTTATTTTAACTATAGCTGTTAAGACAAATAGAGCAACGAAATCACACATCCAATATATATATATATATATATATTTATATATATATATGTATATATATATGTATATATAATTGTGGTATTTTGTGTTTAACATTTTTAAGTTTTTATTAATGTATTTTACCTTTGAACGTTTAGTCCAATTTCATTAGTCAAACAACTAAAATATAAATTATTAGTGAAATCTAGTATAAGAAAGTAAGTAGGGATATCACTTTTTTTTTTTAAATAATAAGTACATACATTTTTATTGTGGTATTTTAATTTTAATATTTTTATGATCTTAATTAATGAGTTTTACCTTTGAATTATTTGTTAAAATTCAACAACCAATTTATGATTGAATAAAATTTTATTTTAACTATAGCTATTAAGACAAATGGAGCAACGAAATCACACATCCAATATATATATATATATATATATATATATATATATATATAATTGTGGTATTTTGTGTTTAACATTTTTAAGTTTTTATTAATGTATTTTACCTTTGAACGTTTAGTCCAATTTCATTAGTCAAACAACTAAAATATAAATTATTAGTGAAATCTAGTATAAGAAAGTAAGTAGGGATATCACTTTTTTTTTTAAAATAATAAGTACATACATTTTTATTGTGGTATTTTAATTTTAATATTTTTATGATCTTAATTAATGAGTTTTACCTTTGAATTATTTGTTAAAATTCAACAACCAATTTATGATTGAATAAAATTTTATTTTAACTATAGCTGTTAAGACAAATGGAGCAACGAAATCACACATCCAATATATATATATATATATATATATATATATATATATATATATATATATATATATATATATATATATATATATATATATATATATATAATTGTGGTATTTTGTGTTTAACATTTTTAAGTTTTTTATTAATGTATTTTACCTTTGAACGTTTAGTCCAATTTCATTAGTCAAACAACTAAAATATAAATTATTAGTGAAATCTAGTATAAGAAAGTAAGTAGGGATATCACTTTTTTTTTAAAAATAATAAGTACATACATTTTTATTGTGGTATTTTAATTTTAATATTTTTATGATCTTAATTAATGAGTTTTACCTTTGAATTATTTATTAAAATTCAACAACCAATTTATGATTGAATAAAATTTTATTTTAACTATAGTGTTAAGACAAATGGAGCAACGAAATCACACATCCAATATATATATATATATATATATATATATATATATATATAATTGTGGTATTTTGTGTTTAACATTTTTAAGTTTTTATTAATGTATTTTACCTTTGAACGTTTAGTCCAATTTCATTAGTCAAACAACTAAAATATAAATTATTAGTGAAATCTAGTATAAGAAAGTAAGTAGGGATATCACTTTTTTTTAAAAAATAGTAAGTACATACATTTTTATTGTGGTATTTTAATTTTAATATTTTTATGATCTTAATTAATGAGTTTTACCTTTGAATTATTTGTTAAAATTCAACAACCAATTTATGATTGAATAAAATTTTATTTTAACTATAGCTGTTAAGACAAATGGAGCAACGAAATCACACATCCATTATATATATATATATATATATATATATATATATATATATATATATATAGTTGTGGTATTTTGTGTTTAACATTTTTAAGTTTTTATTAATGTATTTTACCTTTGAACGTTTAGTCCAATTTCATTAGTCAAACAACTAAAATATAAATTATTAGTGAAATCTAGTATAAGAAAGTAAGTAGGGATATCACTTTTTTTTTAAAATAATAAGTACATACATTTTTATTGTGGTATTTTAATTTTAATATTTTTATGACCTTAATTAATGAGTTTTACCTTTGAATTATTTGTTAAAATTCAACAACCAATTTATGATTGAATAAAATTTTATTTTAACTATAGCTGTTAAGACAAATGGAGCAACGAAATCACACATCCATACTATTTAAACGTTGCCGTTTGGTTTAAAATTCAAAATTGTATATGTGGGCTTATAGCTTATACTATGTGTTTTCTCTCTCTAAATCATATTTTATTATTCTATGAATCCCTAAACTTGTTCTAAAAATATATTTTCATCCTAATTGTGACGGTTTGACAGATGAGTTTTGAGGTAGGATTTAAAAAATTAAAATAGCACAATAAAAGTATATGTAAATTATTTATTTTCTTTAAAAAGTAATTATCTATGTTTATTTTTTTTACTCAGTTTCAATAACCAAATAATATTTTTATCCTAATCGTAACAGTTCAGAGAGATATCTTAATTAATATATTTTACCTTTTAATCTTGGAAAAAAGGACAAATAAACCCCTATACTATCATAAATGGTACGCAGATACCATGCGTCATACTTTTGGGACATTGGTGCCCCTGCCGTCCAAAAACTAGAGTATATATGTCCTTCACTCTAACGAAAGACTAACTAGGGACACGTGACACAATCTTATCCGTCGATAAATATCGGATCAGTGGATAATATTATGATATATGTATGTCCGTTAGTATAAAGGGTGTATATGCTCTAGTTTTTGGACGACAGAGGGATTAATGTCTCAAAAGTACGACAGAGGATATCTGCATACCATTTACGATTGTTTAAGGGTGGATTTTTCCTTTTCCCGTTAAATCTTTAGTCAAAATTAAAGTGTTACCATTAAGATAAAATAAAACAATCATAATTGGTCATCGAAACTTAGTACAAAAAAGTAAATACATGTAATTACTTTTTAAAACAAAAAAATAATAAATTTTATATACTTATATCGAGGTATTTTAATTTTTTGAATCCATGGTCAAAATTTATCGGTGAAATTGTTACATTAGGATGAAAAATATATTTGTATAACAAGTTCAAGGAAAAATCACAGAGTATAAAGTTGTAAGCCCGCATATATTTTTTTGGTTTAACCCAAACGAAACCGTTTAAATAATATGGATGCATGATTTGTTCCACCATTTGTCTTAACAAATACAATTAAAATAAACTTTTATTCAATCATAAATTCTTTAATTTTTTCGGTTAAAAGTTATATCTTTTATCACTTTCTTGTACTATATTTTAGTAATCAATATTTTATTGAAATAAAATTTTACCATATATAATCACTAGAGCAAATTTAAAGAATAGAAAAAATGGGAGATAAAATATCTAGATTTAATTTCAAAAAATAATAGAAAGTAGATTGAAGAAGGAAAATAAAGTTAAACAATAATATTGGTCAATGAAAGATTTTACTCTTTTTACTTTTGAAGAGCCGTTTAGTAGGAAGTATTAGAAGAAATATTTACTACAAAACTTTCAATTAGTTGTGGTTAAAAGTGCAAATTGTAGTTTATAATTACGGCAGTTCCGACAACTCCCGTCGTTAGACCTGTTACAAATGGATTTTGGGCTTTTTTGTGAACTGTCGCAACAATTCATTTAGATCGAGTTAAAGAAAATTTGTTATTTCTTTTTACCAAAAATTTTTCATATTCATTTTATTGGGGTTGTAACCTCCTTAATTCTTTGACTAAAATTAATATAATTAGATTATAGCTAGCATGAATTTTAATATATTTTTCTAATACATGCATTAATCACTAAAACATATACATTCAGAATAATAATGATAATAACTAAAACATTAGAAATATTTTTATAGTTATAATTCTACTATATTACTTAAAATGTCAACATTATCTTTATAAATCCCCTCACGGAAAGAAACAACCTAGCCATATTAAATTGTTTAAAATTTGTGCTTTATTTAATGACGATAATGTTAAAATATTTAAGCCTTTAAGCTGTCAAAGAAATTTTTATTTTCTTGGGTGGTTTGAAGTGACTTGTTAGTGAAACATATTGAAAAAAAAATTTCAAATAAAATTTTTAATAAATTAGATTACATTTATAATGAAGGAAGGTGAAAATATGATCGAGAAAAGTGCTCAACTACCACAGGTGGAGAAAGAAAACTTACTTCCAGTAGAAGCATATCACATAGTCTTATAACATCCTCAGGAGTGACCTTCTAACTTAATGACTTCCAACAACTAAAAGGAAAAAAGAACACGTTATCAACAACTAGGATAAGAAACTATAGAAAATCTTCAAACAAGACTGAGTGAAACAGTTTAAAAATAAGCTAGGCATGCCTAACATTGTAGATTAAAATAAAATTACTAAGCTTGCTTCTTAATACTCAACAATGTGAGCTAGAGGAAGTATCACTTGACCACCAAAGTTACCATCTCGAGACTTAGATAAGCTGCAGGGACCAACCTTAATGGTAGGCACATTTTTGACAATAAAAATAAGACTATTATGTTAAAAAAGCAAAAAATAAAATAAAAATTACAACATGGTCAACAACCAACCCTTCTCATCCCCAAATATGTTTATCCACTAATTACACAAACTTTGAGAATATATTTATGAACTTCAACTTAATCTCCTCAAGAGCAACATGATATGTTTGATTAAAAAAATATTGACGAAGGGTTAAACCTCTCTTTTTAGGACCAACACAACATTCGTGATCAATATGTTATCATCCTTTACCACATTATGATAAAAAATCCACCAATAGGAGTAATGTCTTTCTCAGTCTTGTCAAACTCAGTTAAGAAAGTGCGTGATTCTTGTCAAATTCTGCCAAGCTTGTAAACCTTCTTATATATGGAAATATGTTTATGGTATCCATTTTAACCAGTACAGGCCACTGCGAATGAAACTTCTGTAGGATGTCAACGGTTGATACAAGCAACCTTATGTAGATAATAAAGGATTAGCAATATCTAATCCCGAAATAAAACTTACGCTATCGCGTTTAACACTACAAAAGTAATAGCAAACCAAAAATCAATCAGGATAACATTGAATAGACTAAATTTGAGTTATTTTTTAAGATTCATCCAGTTCTGAAATATAATGATTATGTATTAAATCCAATAGTTACTTGACTTTCTTGCCCGTAATATCTCTAAAGAAAGGTTGAAGTGTCCAAGTATCTTCCAAAAATTGATTCATACGCCAAAGTATATTTGCTTTAGCTTTACAAAACTTCGTCAACTCATCTTCTTATGAGAATGAAGAGATAGTGTCACGACCCAAATCCGGGCCGCGACTGGCACCCACACTTACCCTCCTATGTGAGCGAACCAACCAATCTAAATCTTAACATTTCAAGGTAATATCAACATAAAGTAATGCGGAAGACTTAAACTCATTAATAAAATCAATTCATTAACTTCTAAAATTCAACATCTATTATTCCCCAAAATCTGGAAGTCATCATCACAAGAACATCTACGATCAAATGACTAAACTAAGAGTATTCTAAAAGCTAAAAATACATAAGAAGCTAGTCCATGCCGGAAGTTCAAGGCATCAAGACATGAAGGAGAAGATCCAGTCCAAGCTAGAAGCGTTAGCTCACCCTGAAGATCCGGTGTGACGAAGACTGGCTTGAGTTACTATTGAGTCGAAGATGACGACACGTTTGCTGCACTCCACATATAACAAGAAGAAAAACATAAAAGTAGGGGTCAGTACAAAACACGGGTACTGAGTAGATATCATCGGCCAACTCAAAATAGGGAACAGTATATATCAAATATTATCGTAAATCAACTATAAAACTCAACATGTAGCAACAACAAGTACTATAATCATCAATAAGTACCATCAAGTTCATCCATGAGGGCTCAAGCCTCAACACCATACTCATTTGGGAATTAAGTATATTAAGTTGAGTATATTATCATCTTTCAAGATTCATTATCTTTCCTCCTCTTGTGTCGGTACGTGACACTCCGATCCCCTACTACTATGTGTCGGTACGTGACACTCCGATCCCCTAATTCTATGTGTCGGAACGTGACACTCCGATCCCCTAATTCTATGTGTCGGAACGTGACACTCTGATCCCCTACTTCTATGTGTCGGAACGTGACACTCCGATCCCCTACATGTGTCGGAACGTGACACTCCGATCCCCTACATGTGTCGGAACGTGACACTCCGATACCCTACATGTGTCGATACGTGACACTCCGATCCACTAATACTATGTGTCGGAACGTGACTCCGATCCCCTACATGTGTCGGTACGTGACACTCCGATCCACTAATACTATGTGTCGGAACGTGACACTCCGATCCACTAATATCATTCTATAAATTCATCAAGCCTTCTCTATATTAAGGCATCATCAATCCCATTACTTTAATTCATCAAGCCTTCTTCTATACCAAGGCATCATCATTAATAATGTATATTAAAGTTTCTTTCAAGATTTGGGATTCAATAGTTTTCATCATGCTTGTTTTATCACAATCACATAATCATATTCATGCAAGCATACAATTAAGCATATAGACAGGTTTACAATACTACCAATACATATCATTCGCTATTGAGAGTCTACTACGAATAGCATGAAAACCATAACCTACCTCCACCGAAGAATTGAAATCAAGCAAGTTAATCCTCAAAGATTGGTGTTTTCCTCTTCTTCTCGATCGTTTCTCTCTCTCCCTTCTTGTTCTTTCTATTTTCTTATTCAAACCCTCTTTCTTTTACCCTAATTAGTATATAATTAAGAATAAAAGATGACAATAATACCCCACTAATTAAGTTAAGGTTAACTCTTTTAACCCCCAAGTAATTAGACTTATAATCCTTAACCCTCTAACTTTATAATTAAGGCAAGAATAGTCAAAAACGTCCCTTAAAACGTATCAAGAAATCCGACCCAGACCGGGATTGTGCAACCTGTGACGGGCCGTCGTGCCTGCAACGGTCCGTCCTGCAGGTCGTCGCAAGGGTCAGAGAGTCAATTTCCACTGAACAATCTATGACGGTCCGTCACGCCTGTGACGGTCCGTCCTGCCATTCCGTCACGAAGTTCAAAGAGTCAATTTTCAGTACCCAATTTCAGATTTTCTAAGTGTTTTGAAACGAGACCCTGCGACGGTCCGTCGTGCCCATGACGGTCCGTCGTGGGGTCCGTCGCTTCTGCCAGTTTTTCCAGAAATAAAGTCTGCTGCTCAAAACGACTAAACAGTTCGTTATAGATAGATCACGAAAAGTGCAAGAATAAGGATAGGAGAACTATAACAGATATATCTTGAAGACATGCTGTACAAGTCGAGAGCCGAAAAATCAAGTAAAAGTAGATAGATATACATATATAAGACTTATATAATTATGATCTAAAAGAATTATATAGTGGACTACCTATAAAAATTGTACCTTCTTGCAATCTATGTATTGTAGTTCATAACACAATTAATCAGAGACAATAATATGACAACTCGACAAATTATATGATGTAAGTTCTATAGAGGAAATGAATGAGGTGATATTCTTTGAAGACACATAGTCACTCTATTCTCTCAATGTAAGAAATAAGAAAGGCATAGAGAAAAATAAAACTAACCATCCATTAACAAACCACTGTTAGAGCATATGCAGGACCTTACAATCAGCAAGTTCAAAATCGCTAGAACTCGGACCATCTCCATCAATATATGGTGTCTATTTCGACAATCAATATGTGGACCAAAATAACAATAAATACTTCTCAATATCAAATATAATTATTCTAAAGAAATACACAAGAACCTTCATGTATGAGCATTGTCCAACTCACCACCATAAGTGATGTATCATATGTGATTGTTAAGGCATGACTAACTAGAAATCTCTTCTTGAAATAAGAAGAGAAATTTGTCATAGTTAGAAAATCAAACACACTGCCCATTAGTAATGAGTATAGACGTTGTAATTTTTTTCTTCTACAAAGAATTAGTTGAGTATGATATTTATACTTAAAAGAATACATTTTTCGGATAACAAACACGTTTGTAAAAACATTTTTAGTATTTTCAAGTGTATCAAAGTTGAATTCGTCTTTGTTAAGTAGACTAATGATATGTTGGGAGAAGCTTGATAAAAAAATTCGAAGACGACAACGACAATAATGAGAACTGCATCCCAAAACTCTATTCTACAATGAAACAACATTTGAGGATATATTAATAAAAGCTTTACAAAGGGAGGTTACAATTTTTTTTTCCGCCCGATGAAGCATACAAAAATCAACATAAGTATAAGTATATGAAGTAGCAAGAATTTGCAGCAAGCCAGAACTGTTGATGTCAATGCTAAAAACAAAGTAAAAGTACAGTGACGACAATTCTTGCACTAACCAATTTTTACCTAAAAGAATTACATTTGAAGTAGCTAGAACAACACATTCAAATTAGAAAAATAACGGAAACACATAATATCTAATTGTCATGAACTAATGAGACTTGTCCATAAATCTTATCGCCGATACTCAAAAACATATGAAAACCAATTTCAGGGAAAAATACACAAGAAAATATCTTAACCAATATGCATCAATTTTTTTAAAAAAATTGACATTAAACAAAGTAAAAATAATACCAATTTGTAGCTTCACAACTAAAACACGACAGAAAACGTAAGGATGATAATTTTTTAAGTGACAACACTTACTTTTTTTGTAGCAAAATCAAATAACAAATGCATGTCAAAGCTCCATATACATCGATGTCATCGACGACAAAATTAATGATGTCAAATCTGAACTTTGAGATGCTCTGATGAAGACGTTGGAGAATATCGAGAAATATCAATTAATTCACAAATTGAACATTCTTTAAGAATTTCTAGAATTAGGATATAAATCTGGAAATTTTGTAGAAATAATTCAAGCGATTTATATTTAAATTAGGGCAAAATTGTGAAAACTAAAGAAAGAGAACACACAAGTGACACTATTTATATCTAAATTAGGGTGAAGTTTTGAACAGAGAGAGGACATGAGAAGAATTAATGACAGTAAAGGAATAATAATTGGATAGATAAAGAGTTCGGAAGAAATGTTTTGTAAAAAGAAGCACTTAGAAATGCGCTGGAAAAGAAAAATCCCTGCGATGTAACTATAGAGTATTACTTTTTTTGGATTACCAAAGTTAACGACCTCCACAAATTGTATGTAAATTAGAGGGGTTCTTCGAACCTCCACAATTTGATAAAATAAGTTGCACCTATGTTGACCTCTACGATAAAACCGTGTAAAATTAGTGTTTCTTTTATTTAGTCCATGTGTTATGTATGATGTTATTTGTATAAATATTTGATAGAAATTTTTGGCATATATATATATATATATATATATATATATATATATAAAATTAATTCATGGATTATTTATAGGATGTATGTGCAATGCATGAGTAGTGTCCCATTCCACTATTCATACTGAAGTATCACCTTAAGGTAACCCCGGGTGAACACATACACCACATATACACGCACCCACGCACGCACACGCTCATGCACATACTCGCACAGACACACATTAAATTCACCAATCATAATTTTCTAAAGTGATGTTTAATATGTCAATTAGTTCCTTTTGGACAAGTGTATCTATGCCACTTTCAACATTGTAGATTAAAATAAAATTACTAAGCTTGCCTCTTAATACTCAACAATATGAGCAAGAGGAAGTATCACTTGACCACAAAGTTACCATCTCGAGACCCAGGTAACAACATGGTCAGCAGCCAACCCTTCTCATCCCCGAATATGTTTATCCACTAATTACACAAACTTTGAGAATATGTCTATGAACGTCAACTTAGTCTCCTCAAGAGAAACATGATATGTTTGATTGAACAAATATTGATGAAGGGTTAAACCTCTCTATTAGAACCACCACAACATTCGTGATCAATAAATTTGTTAGCTCATCTTCGTATGAGAATGAAGTGATAGATCACGAAAACTGCAAGAATAAGGATAGGAGACAGGTAACAGATATATCTTGAAACATGCATCACAAGTCGAGAGCCGACAAATAAAGTAAAAGTAGATAGATATACCATATACAAGACTAATATAATTATGATCTAAAAGAATTATATAGAGGACTACATATAAAAATTGTACTTTCTTACAATCTACATATTGTAGTTCATAACACAATTAAGCAGAAAAAATAATATGACGACTAGACAAATTATATGATGTAAGTTCTATAGAAGAAGTGAATGTGGTGATATTCTTTGAACACACATAGTCTCTCTATTCTCTCAATGTAAAAAATAAGAAAGGCATAGAGAAAAATGAGAGCTAACCATCCATTATCAAGCCACCGTTAGAGCATATGCAGGACCTTACAATCAGCTAGTTCAAAATCGCTAGAACTCGGACCATCTCCATCAATATACGGTGTCTGTTTTGAAAATCAATATGTGGACCAACATAACAATAAATACTTCTCAAAATCAAATATAATCATTCTAAAGAAATACACAAGAACCTTCAAGTATGAGTATTGTCCAACTCACCACCATAAGTGATGTATCATATGTGATTGTTACTGACTAGAAATCTCTTCTTGAAATAAGAAGAGAAATTTGTCATAGTTATAAAATGAAACATACTGCCCATTAGTAATGAGTATAGACGTTGTAATATTTTTCTTCTACAGAGAGTTTACAATGATATTAATACTTAAAAGAATACATTTTTCGGATAATAAACACGTTTGTTAAAACTTTTTTAGTATTTTTAAGTGTGTCAAAGTTGAATTCGTCTTTCTTAAGTAGACTAATGATATGTTGGGATAAGCTTGATAAAAAATTCAAAGACGACAATGACAATAATGAGAACTACATCCCAACACTCTATTCTACTATGAAACAACATTTGAGGATATATTAATAAAAGCTTTACCAAGGGAAGTTACAATATTTTTTGCCGCCCGATGAATCATAGAAAAATCAACATCAGTATAAGTATATGAAGTAGCAAGAATTTGCAGCAGGCCAACACTATTGATGTCAATGCTAGAAGCAAAGTAAAAGTACAGTGACGACAATTCTAGCATTAACCAATTTTTACCTAAAGGAATTACATTTGAAGCAGCAAGATCAACACATCAAAATTAGAAAAATAATGGAAACACATAATATATAATTGTCATGAACTAATGAGACTTGTCCAAAAATCTTATCGCCGATATAAAAACACATATGAAAACCAATTGCAGGGAAAAATACACAAGAAAATGTCTTAACCAATATCTATCATTTTTTTTGAAAAAAATTGATATTAAATAGAGCAAAATAAGACCAATTTGTATCTTCACATTTAAAACATGACAGAAAATGTAAATATGGTAATTTTTAAAGTGACAACACTTACTTTTTTGGTAGCAAAAACAACTATCAAATGCATGACATAACTCCATATTAATCGATGTCATCGACGACAAAATAAAGGATGTCAAATCTGAACTTTGAGATGCTCTAATGAAGACGTTGGAGAATATCGAGAAAAATCAATTAATTCACAAATTGAACCTTTTGTAAGAAATGCTAGAATTAGGATACAAATCTGGAAACTTTGTAGAAATAATTCAGGCGATTTATATTTAAATTAGGGCAAAATTGTGAAAACTAAAGAAAGAGAACACACAAGTGACACTATTTATATCTTAATTAGGGTGAAGTTTTGAACAGAGAGAGGACATGAGAAGAATTAATGATAGTGAAGGAATAATAATTGGATAAATAAAGAGTTCGGAAGAAATGTTTTGTAAAAAGAAGCCCTTAGAAATGCGCTGGAAAAGAGAAATCCCTCCAATGTTAAAATAGAGTACTACTTTTTTTGGATTACCGAAGTTAACGACCTCCACAAATTGTATGTAAATTAGAGGGGTTCTTCGAACCACCACAATTTGATAAAATAAGTTGGGCCTATATTGACCTCCACGATAAAAACCTGTAAAAATGAGCGTTTTCTTTTAGTTAGTCCATGTGCTATGTATGATGTTATTCGTATAATGTTTGATAGAAATATTTGGCATATATATATATATATATATATATATATATTTCATGGATTATTTATAGGATGTATGTGAAATGCATGAGTAGTGTCCCATTCCACTATTCATACTGAAGGATCACCTTAAGGTCACCACGGGTGAACACATACACCAAACATACACGCACACCACGCACGCATAATTTTCCAAAGTGATGTTTAATATGTCAGTTAGTTTATTTTGGACATGTGTAGCTCTGCCACATACAATATTGTAGATTAACATAAAATTACTAAGCTTGCCTCTTAATACTCAACAATGTGAGCAAGAGGAAGTATCACTTGACCACAAAGTTACCATCTCGAGACTCAGGTAACAACATGGTCAGCAACCAACCCTTCTCATACCCGAATATGTTTATCCACTAATTACACAAACTTTGAGAATATATCTATGAACTTCAACTTAATCTCCTCAAGAGAAATATGATATGTTTGATTAAACAAATATTGATGAAGGGTTAAACCTCTCTATTAGAACCAATACAACATTCGTGACCAATAAATTTGTTAGCTCATCTTCCTATGAGAATGAAAAGATAGATCACGAAAACTGCAAGAATAAGGATAGGAGACAGATAACAGATATATCTGGAAATATGCATCACAAGTCGAGAGCTGACAAATCAAGTAAAAGTAGATAGATATACCATATATAAGACTAATATAATTATGATCTAAAAGAATTATATAGAGGAATAAATATGAAAATTGTAATTTATTACAATCTACATATTGTAGTTCATAACACAATTAATGCGAGAGAATAATATGACAACTCGACAAATTATATGATGTAAGTTCTATAGAGGAAATGAATGAGGTGATATTCTTTGAACACACATAATTACTCTATTCTCTCAATATAAGAAATAAGAAAGGTATATAGAAAAATGAGAGATAACCATCCATTAACAAGCCATTGTTAGAGCATATGCAGGACCTTACAATCAGCAAGTTCAAAATCGCTAGAACCTGGACCATCTCTATCAATATATGGTGCCTGTTCTGACAATCAATATGTGGACCAAAATAAAAATAAATACTTCTCAATATCAAATAAAATTATTCTAAAGAAATACTTAAGAACCTTCAAGTATGAGCATTGTCCAACTCACCACCATACAATCATAGTTAAGTACGTATTGAAGTAAATAACGTAAGGAATAAGAACATTACCTTAAAATTCATGTTCGAAGCAAAATGATCGAGAGAATTTTGAGAGTTTTGATGGGGAAATGGAAGAAATGGGGAAACCATTCCCGTTTCCCTCCTTACAATTTGCAATCTCCCGCTACGATGGGATAGTCCCACCTCAATGACCATGCTCCAACGAGAACCTACCGCTCTAATCGAATCAAAGCCAGCCGATTGGACGTGCCTTTTTGTCTCGTGGGTTGTCTCATTTCCTTATATGCTCCTTGGAGTAAAGAACTCATTCAAGACATAAATTGTAAACTACCGTCCTTTGTTGTTCCATAATGGGCTGATTCGTTATCTAGAGGTACTTCTAAAGAGGCTCGTGTTTATCCCTTTCGCTAGTCGTTCGGGGAGAAACGAGCAATAATTGATATTTATTGTAACGACCCAAACTGTCATTATTTAGGAATGGAAAAACATCAGAAGGAATGTTTCTGGATCGAACCTAATAAACGACTAAGTATGCACAATTATGTGCCACGAATATGATAATTGAATATTTGTATATGTGAACTATTCATTATTAGTGTGACAATGTTTGTGGTTATGCTGACTAGATGAGGTGTCACATACCGACACATATACATATGTTGAATTGGGTGTCACGTACCGACACATATACATATATTGGATCAGATGTCACATACTGACCCATATACATATATTGGATAGGGTGCCATGTACCAACACATACACTTATATTGGATCGAATATCATGATCAACACACTAAGAATTTATGTGTGGGTTTCATGAGAGGACAAATTGTGATTGATACATTCATAACTATTTGTTGTTGATGATGTTAAAATGTTATGTTAGTCCCCAACCAATAACTGGATGGTGCATGGTATGTACACTTATGTTGCTGTGTTGACGGGTAATGTTACACCTTGTTACTGGGATTTAGTTATAAATGATCATGTTAATGTAGTAGGTTATATGTTAACGGAAACCAAATGTTTAAGTTTTGCTAATGGTTAGGTAGAGAAGGTGTCCATGTTCTTAACAATGAGAAGTGGGTAGTATTCTTGATGTAAATATATAAATAAGTCTTACCTCGAAGGGTATTCATATTAAAACGGTTAAAGAGTCTTGATATAATGTACCAAGGGTCAAGGGTTGAGCTATGATGTGGAAGAGGTAAGGGTATGTCGTGAGTGGTTGGCCAAGTTTGTAGTGGTTACACATGGAATCTCCTCTAACAAGTGGAACAATTAAGCTATGATAAATAATGAAGCTAGTAAGGGGTTAGAGTCAAGTGTACTAGTATATGTTAAAGTTTTTAAGAATGGTAAGGGCAGGAAGATATAAAAGTAGAGGAATGAACAATCTTATTACATGTTTCCTGATAGTCGGTTTACAATATTATGCAGTGGATATTGGGTTGACCAATGATTTCTACAAGTACGTGTGGTTTGTAATGATAGTGCTCTTGTTTTTTCTTTTGGCATTGTCTGGATGTAGGTTCGGTGATATCTCATAGATGAAGACGAAAATTATCTCCAACAACTTCTATTTTTCCTTCCATGTGGTGGGAGCTGCGTCAATTGTTAATTCTTTTATACCATGTAATCTTAGAAGCTCGTGTACCTGTTTAGACTAGATCACTGGGAAGCTAATTACTTTACTAGTTAACTTTGAATCATTTTTAAACTGGTATTATGCAGAAATCTCTTGAAATTGCATCTACCTCAGTTTCCTTAATCTTCCGCGTTTTAAACTGTTTAAAAATCGAGGGTTCTCCTACATAGGTGTTACAATAGGTGCTCACATGGTCTGATGGGTTGGATCGTGACAGTAGAGTAAATATAATATAATTTAGATAGAAAAACCATAGAGTATAAGGCTATAAGTCCATATAAACAATTTTGGATTTTAACCCAAACGACACTGTTTGAACCTTATGGATGCATACTTTTGTTGTTCAACTATATATATATATATATATATATATATATAGTGGTATTTGGTTTATAATATTTTTAAATTTTTATTAATGCATTTTACCATTAAATGTCTAGTTCAAATTCACCATTCAATAATCAATTCACAAATTACTACTAAAATCTAATATAAGAAAGTATGTAGACATATAACTTTGTTTAAAAAAAGTATGTAAATATATTTTTATTGTGGTATTTTAATTTTAATATTTTCCTGGTCTTAATAAATGTGTTTTACCTTTGAATTCTTAGTCAAAATTCAACAATAAATTTATGATTGAATAAAAGTTTGTTTGAATTGTAATTGTCAAGACAATTAGAAGAACAAAAGCATGCTTCCATACTGTTTGAATGGTGTCGTTTAAGTTAAAACTCGAAATAGTATACATGGGCTTATAACTTTATACTTTATGTTTATTCTATCTAAATTGGATTATATTTGCTCTTCGAGCCCCTTTACTTTTTCTACGAATAAATTTTCATCCCAATTATTACTGTTTGACCAATGAATTTTGACAAAGGATTTAAAAAATTAAAATACCACGATAAAAATACACGTAAATTGATTTTTTTCTTTAAAATTTAATTATCTACATTAACTACTAAATTTCAATTATCAATTAACTATTGATTTGTTTTATCCTAATCGTAATATTCAATTTTGACAAAATATTTGAACGTAAAATTTATTAACTTGGACTCTCTCTCTTAAAGTAAATAAATTATTACTGAAATCTAGTATAAGAAAATAAGTAGAATAATATATATATATATATATATATATATATATATATATATATATTATATATATATATATATATATACGTCACGACCCAAAACGAGCCGCGAGTGGCACCCACACTTATCCTACTATGTGAGCGAACCAACCAATCTGAACCCCAACATTTCAACCATAATAAACAGAAAATAATGCAGAAGACTTAAAACTCATTAACAAAATCAATTAATAACTTCTAAAATTTATCAATTACTATCCCCAAAATCTGGAAGTCATCACCACAAGAACATCTATCCTCAAATTACTAAATTTAAGAGTATCTAAGAAACTAAAATAAGTAAAAGAGATGGTCCATGTCCGAACTTCAAGACATCAAGACACGAAGGAAAAAATCCAGTCTGAGCTAGGAACAATAGCTCACCTTGAAATCTAATATGCTGAAGACTTGCTAGAGTTGCGGACGAGTCGAAGTCGATGGCACGTTTGCTGCACTCCACAAATATCAAAGAAGAAAATTACAAGTAGGGGTCAGTACAAGCACAAGTACTGAGAAGATATCATCGGCCAACTCAAAATTTAAAGCAATATATATAAGATAATAACATAAAATCTACTACCACACATAACAGGTGACAACAACAAGTGCCATAACCATTGGCCACAACATCAAGCACATCTATGAGGACTCAAGCCTCCACACCATACTCATTTGGGAAATAGGTTCTTTAAATCTCAGTATATTAGAATAATTCAAGATTCATTCTCTTTACTATCCTGGTGTCGGAACGTGACACTCCGATCCCCTCAACATTCATTCATCTTACTATCCTGGTATCGGAACATGACACTTCGATCCCCTACTATCCTGGTGTCGGAACGTGACACTCCGATCCTCTACTATCCTGGTGTTGGAACGTGAAACCCGATCCATACTATCCTGGTGTCGGAACGTGACACCCGATCCATACTATCCTGGTGTCGGAACGTGACACCCGATCCATACTATCCTGGTGTTGGAATGTGACACCCGATCAATACTATCCTGGTGTCGGAACGTGACACTCCGATCCCCTAATTTTACGTGTCGGTTCATGACACCCGATCCCCTAATCTCATTCTTTCAGTTCATCAAGCCTTCTTTTATACCAAGGCATCATCATTAACAAAGAAGTTTTAAGGTTTAAGATTCAACAGCCTCATCATGCTTATTTTATCACAATTATATAATCACATCATGCAAGCACACAATTAAGCATGTAGAAGACTTTACAATACTACCCAACACATATCATTCGCTATTAAGAGTTTACTATGAAATAGCATAAACCATAACCTACCTCCACCGAAGAATCGTGATCAAGAAATCCACTTCTCCAATGCTTTGCTCTCCTCTTCGTTTCTCCCTCTCTCGATCGTTCGTTCTCCCTCTTTTCTGTTCTTTCTATTTTTCCTTATTCAAACTCTTTTTCTTTTACCCTAATTACCATATAATTAAGTATAAAAGATGACAAAAGTAACCCACTATTTAATTCAAGGTTATCTACTTTAACCTCCAAGTAATTGAATTATTAACATTAAACCACTAACTTTATAATCATAAGCGGGAATAGTCCAAAACACCCCTTAAAAATTTTAACAGAAATCCAACCCAGTCAGGGTTACGCAGCCTGTGATGGTCCATCGTGCCTATGACGGTCCGTCCTGCTGCTTCCGTCACAAAGTTCAGAGACTCAATTCATTAAAGAGTCTGTGACGGTCCGTCGTGCCTACGACGGTCCGTCCTGCTCTTCCTTCGTGAAGTTCAGAGAGTTGTTCTCAGTACCCAATTGTTTTCCAAAGTCTAAGTGTTTTTGAACGAGACACCCTCGACGGTCCGTCGTGCCCATGACGGTCTATCGTGGGATTCGTCGACCCATACAGTTATTACCAGAAATAAACTCTACTGCTCAAAACGGCTAAACAGGTCATTACAATAGATACCAATTTACCCATCATTTGTCCTCGAACGATTACAAGAAGAAAAATAAGGGCGAAAAGGAGTACATGAATCTGAAAATAGATGTGGGTATCTTTCTTGTATATCAGCCTCCTTCTCCCAAGTGGACTTTTCAACTGACCGATTCTTCTACTGAACCTTGATGGATGCAATCTCCCTTGACCTCAACTTGCGGACTTCTTTATCTTAAATAGCAACAGGGTCCTCCTCATAAGACAAATGCTCATCAAGAAGAACTGAATCCCAACGAATGATGTAGTTCCCATCCCCATGGTATCTTTTCAACATAGACACATGAAATAGCGGATGCACTCCTGACAGTCCTGGGGGTAAGGCTAATTCATAAGATACCTCCCCCACGCGCTTCAGAACTTCAAATGGACCAATGTACCTCGGACTAAGCTTACCTCGCTTACCAAACCGCATCACCTCTTTCATGGGTGAAACCTTCAGCAAAACTTGCTCACCCTCCATAAACTCCAAGTCTCTAACCTTTCGATCTGCATATTCTTTCTGTCTACTTTGAGCCGCTAAAAGCTTTTCTTGAATGCATTTCACTTTACCTAACGATTCTCTCAGAAGGTCAGTACCCCAAAGTCTAACTTCAAATGCATCAAACCACCCAATGGGAGACCTACATCTTTTCCCATACAGTGCCTCAAATGGGGTCATGTCAATACTTGAGTGATAGCTATTACTGTATGAGAACTCCGCTAAGGGTAAGAAGTTATCCCAATGACCACCAAATTCTATCACACATGCACGAAGAACATCCTCCAAAACCTGAATCGTTTGCTCAGACTGACCATCAGTCTGAGGGTGAAATGCAGTACTAAGATTCAACCTAGTACCTAATTCAGCATGCAATATTTTCCAAAACATAGAAGTAAACTGCGTACCCCTATCTGATATGATGGAGAGTGGAACTCTATGCAATCGAACAATTTCTGAGATATAAAGTTTGGCTAACTTCTCTGCATTGTAATTGATCTTGACCGGAATGAAATGAGCAGACTTAGTTAACCTGTCAACAATCACCCAAATAGAGTCATATTTACCCATTGTCTTTGGAAGACCAACCACGAAGTCCATTGCAATTCTCTCCCACTTCCATTCAGGAATGGGCATTCTCTGAAGTGTCCCTCCAGGCCTCTGGTGTTCATACTTTACCTGCTGACAATTCGGGCATTGAACAACAAAATCAGCAATGTCACGCTTCATCCTACTCCACCAAAAATGTTGCTTTAGGTCACGATACATCTTTGTTGCACTAGGATGTATAGAATACCTTGAACTATGAGCCTCTGTAAGAATAGTGAGAATCAAATCATCGACGCGGGGTACACGTACCCTTCCTTAATCCTCAAAACACCTTCCTCATCGATTTTTACTTCTTTGGCCTCTCCTCGCAATACCTTATCTCGAATCCGGATCAGTTTTTCATCAGTAAACTGATTTCCCTTAATCTTGTCAAGAAAGGAAGATCTTGCCTCCACACAGGCTAAAAATCCTCCCTTCTCTAGTACTTCTAGCCTCATAAAGTCATTAGCCAGAGTGTGAACCTCTCTAGCCAATGGGCGTCTAGAAACCTGCAAGTGAGCTAGACTTCCCATGCTTCCTGCCTTTCTACTTAAAGCATCTGCCACAACATTAGCTTTTCCGGGATGATACAAGATAGTGATATCATAGTCCTTCAGTAGTTCCATCCACCCCCTCTGTCTCAAGTTCAAATCTTTCTGAGTGAAGACATACTGTAAGCCGCGATGATCTGTATAGACTTCACACTTAACCCCATATAGATAATGTCACCATTGCTTTAATGCAAACACTACGGCAGCCAACTCCAAATCGTGGGTCGGATAATTACGTTCATGCACCTTTAATTGCCTCGAAGCATAAGCAATTACATTCTTCTCTTGCATTAGCACTGCACCTAACCCAGAATAGGATGCATCAGAATAAACAATGAAATTTTTACCTTTCACTGGCAGGGTAAGAATTGGTGCAGTAGTCAACAAGGTCTTGAGCTTCTGAAAGCTTTCTTCAAACTCGTCCGACCATACAAATGGAACACTCTGCTTAGTCAAGTTTGTTAATTGGGAAGCAACAGAAGAAAATCCCTTGACAAATCGACGGTAGTAGCTAGCTAAACCAACAAAGCTCCTTACCTCTGTAACATTAGTAGGTCTTTCCCAACTCTTCACTGCTTCGATCTTAGAAGGATCCACCATCACTCCATCCTTAGAAACCAAATGCCCCAAGAAGGACACTGAATCTAGCCAAAACTCACACTTGGAGAATTTGGCATAAAGCTTTTTCTCCCTCAACATTTCCAATACAATTCTCAAGTGCTCCTCATGTTCTTTCCTGCTCTTTGAGTATAACAGTATATCATCGATGAATACAATGAAAAAGAGGTCCAGATATGGCTTAAAAATCCCGTTCATCAAGCTCATGAATGCAGCAGGGACATTCGTAAGCCCAAAAGACATTACTAAGAACTCGTAATGCCCATACCTGGTCCGAAAAGAAGTTTTGGGCACATCTGTTGCCCGTATTTTCAATTGATGATAACCAGATCTCAAATCAATTTTTGAGAAGGTACAAGCACCTTGTAACTGATCAAACAAATCATCGATGCGAGGAAGAGGATACCTGTTCTTAATAGTTACCTTATTCAGTTGTCTGTAGTCTATGCACATCCGAAAACTTCCATCCTTCTTCTTCACAAACAAAAGAGGAGCACCCCAAGGGGATGCGCTTGGTCTAATAAAGTCTTTGCTTAACAACTATTGAAGTTGGGCCTTTAACTCTCTTAACTCAGCGGGAGTCATCCTATAAGGGGGTATGGAAATGGGGCGAGTACCCGGCTCCAGATCAATACAGAAATCAATATCTCTATCCGGGGGCATACCAGGAAGGTCTGCAGGAAACACATCCAGAAACTCACGGAGTATCAAAACCGACTCAATTGAAGGTACTTGGGTAGTATCATCCCTGAGGTGTGCCAAGAAAGCTAAACAACCCTTACTAACCATTCTCTTAGCACGAAGAAAGGAGATAATACGAACTGGAGTGGAAGTGTAGTCACCCTCCCACACTAACGGATCTGTCCCAGGCTTGGATAATGTCACAGTTTTGGCATTACAAAAAAAGATCGCAAAGTTTGGAGAAAGCCAAGTCATACCCAGAATTACATCGAAATCTACCATTTCTAAGATAACCAAGTCTACATGAGTATTGCTCCCCACAAAAGTTACAAGACAAGACCTATACACCTTTTCAACTATCACCGACTCACCCACTGGAGTAGAAACACGAATAGGCATGTCAAGCAGTTCACAATGTAAATCAAAACCAGTAGCAAATGAGGAAGACACATAAGAAAATGTGGATCCAGGATCAAACAATACAGAAGCCATGCAATCACAAACCAAAAGATTACCTGTGATGACAACATCAGATGTCTCCGCTTCAGATCTCCCAAGGAAAGCATAACAATGGGCCCTATCACCTGTCTGTCCGTTGCCCCTACCATGTTGTGCTGCAGAAGTTCCAGTTTGCCCGCCACCCCAGTTGATTTGGTGACAACCATTACCTCGGCCACCACGTTCTCCAGAATAGCGGCCTCTTCCATGACCACCTCTACCTCCGACTATTGGGGGTCTGTAACTCTGTTTTGGACAATATCTCTTAATATGTCCAATTTCCCCACATCCATAACACTCTCTGGGTTCAAGCATAGGTCTCTGTGAGAACGACAGAGCCTGGGGATAACCTCCAAACTCAGAGAAATGTTGACCGGTCTGCGGTGGAACCTTAGCTACAACCTGCAGTGAAGACTGAATAGGTCGGGCTGGGTAACCTCCTGCACCCTGTCCTCTCGAGTAAGAACCATTAAATTCACCTCCCTTACGAAACTTCTTAGTTGCTGATGCCATGGTGAAGTCATCTGGCTTCACTCCCACCACCTCTATCACAAAGTCTACCGCTTCCTGAAAGGATTTTGCTGCAGTAGATACCTGTAAGGCTGGAATCTGCAAATCTGACCTCAATCCCTTCACAAAACGGCGAATCCTCTCTTGTGGACTCAAGCAAAGCTGGGTGGCATACCTAGATAATGCACTAAACTTAGCCTCATATATAGTAACCGACATCCTGCCTTTCTCTAGGCTCAGGAACTCATCTCTCCTCCTATCCCTCAAAGTCCGGGGTATATACTTCTCCATAAATAAGCTAGAGAGTGATGCCCAAGTCATAGGTGGTGCTTGTGCTGGTTGACACTCATAATACGATCGCCACCACATTTTGGCGTTCCCTTGAAATTGATAGGTCACAAACTCGACGCCAAATCGTTCTACTATACCCATCTTGTGTAGTAGCTCATGACAATCAACCAGAAAATCATAGGCATCCTCAGATTTAGCACCCTTGAAGACTGGAGGTTTCAATTTCAAGAACTTACTGAAAAGTTCATGCTGATCACTTGTTATTATAGGCCCTGTAGTCAACCGAGGAAACGTGCCTATTTCCAATGAGACATCCACGCGGGGAGCCACAGCAGCTACATGTTGTACTCCCGGAACCTGAGGTGCTGGTGCAGAAAACACTGGAGGTGTCTGGCCTTGATCAGATAACCCGCTAAGATAAGTAAGAACCTGATTAATCATCTCTGGGGTAGGTTGGGGTGGTAATTCCTCACTCTGCACTTGTTCATTCTCCCCTTCATCACGCTCTCTTAATACTTCCTCAGTCGGTGGAGGAGTCACCGCCCTAGAACTAGCTGGGCCCGGTGCTTGTCCTCTTCCTCTAGAGGACGTCCTCCCGCGACCTCTACCACGGCCTCTTCCCACTCCTCCTCTTCGAGCTATAGCCTAGTGGCTGGCTCAGACGCATCTTGTCTTGCCGGTGTTGATGTTGGCGCAGTTGTTGCTCTAGTTCTAACCATCTGCGAAATAGAGTGAAGATGGTCAGATACCAATTTGTATCACCTAGATACCAATTGGATCCAAGTAATAGCATGATAGAAGGAAAGAATGGAGTTTTCGTAAAGTCTTATAGCCTCTCAAAGAAAAGTAAAGGCGTTCCCCTACCGTTCCTCAAGACTCTACTAGACTCGTTCTTGTGTGATGAGACCAACGAACCTAATGCTCTGATACCAAGTTTGTCACGACCCAAAATGAGCCGCGAGTGGCACCCACACTTATCCTACTATGTGAGCGAACCAACCAATCTGAACCCAACATTTAAACTATAATAAACAGAAAATAATGCGGAAGACTTAAAACTCATTAACGAAATCAATTAATAACTTCTAAAATTTATCAATTACTATCCCCAAAATCTGGAAGTCATCACCACAAGAACATATATCGTCAAATTACTAAATCTAAGAGTATCTAAGAAGCTAAAATAAGTAAAAGAGATGGTCCATGTCCGAACTACAAGACATCAAGACGAGAAGGAAAAAATCCAGTCCGAGCTAGGAACAATAGCTCACCATGAAATCTGATATGATGAAGACTGGCTAGAGTTGCGGACGAGTCGAAGTCGATGACACGTTTGCTGCACTCCACAAATAACAAAGAAGAAAATTACAAGTAGGGGTCATTACAAGCACAAGTACTGAGTAGGTATCATCGGCCAAATCAAAATAGAGAGCAATATATATAAGATAATAACATAAAATCTACTACCATACTCAACAGGTGACAACAACAAGTGCCATAGTCATTGGCCACAATATCAAGCACATCTATGAGGACTCAAGCCTCCACACCATACTCATTTGGGAAATAGGTTCTTTAAATCTCAGTATATTAGCATAATTCAAGATTCATTCTCTTTACTATCCTGGTGTCGGAACGTGACACTCTGATCCCCTCAACATTCATTCATCTTACTATCCTGGTGTCGGAACGTGACACTCCGATCCCCTACTATCCTGGTGTCAGAACGTGACACTCCGATCCTCTACTATCCTGGTGTCGGAACGTGACACCCGATCCATACTATCCTGGTGTCGGAACATGACACCCGATCCATACTATCCCGGTGTCGGAACGTGACACCCGATCCATACTATCCTGGTGTCGAAACGTGACACCCAATCCATACTATCCTGGTGTCGGAACATGACACTCCAATCCCCTAATTCTACATGTCGGTTCGTGACACCCGATCCCCTAATCTCATTCTTTCAATTCATCAAGCCTTCTTTTATACAAAGGCATCATCATTAACAAAGAGGTTTTAAGGTTTAAGATTCATTAGCCTCATCATGCTTATTTTATCACAATTATATAATCACATCATGCAAGCACACAATTAAGCATATAGAAGACTTTACAATACAACCCAACACATATCATTCGCTATTAAGAGTTTACTATGAAATAGCATAAACCATAACCTACTTCCACTGAAGAATCGTGATCAAGAAATCCACTTCTCCAATGCTTTGCTTTCCTCTTCGTTTCTCCCTCTCTCGATCGTTCGTTCTCCCTCTTTTCTGTTCTTTCTATTTTTCCTTATTCAAACTCTTTTTCTTTTACCCTAATTACCATATAACTAAGTATAAAAGATGACAAAAGTAACCCACTATTTAATTCAAGGTTATCTCCTTTAACCCCTAAGTAATTGAATTATTAACATTAAATCACTAACTTTATAATCATAAGCATGAATAGTGCAAAACACCCCTTAAAACTTTTGACAGAAATCCGACCCAGTCAGGGTAACGCAGACTATGACGGTCCGTCGTGCCTGCGACGGTCCGTCCTGCTGCTTCCGTCACAAAGTTCAGAGACTCAATTCATTAAAGAGTCTGTGACGGTCCGTCGTGCCTACGACTGTCCGTCCTGCTCTTCCGTCGTGAAGTTCAGAGAGTTGTTCTCAGTACCCAATTTTTTTCCAGAGTCTAAGTGTTTTGGAACGAGACACCCTCGACAGTCCGTCGTGCCCATGACGGTCCGTCGTGGGATCCGTCGACCCAGACCGTTATTACCAGAAATAAACTCTACTGCTCAAAACAACTAAACAGGTCGTTACAATATATATATATTACAATATATATATATATATATATATATATATATATATATATATATATATATATATAATTGTGGTATTTTGTTTTTAACATTTTAAGTTTTTATTAATGTATTTTACCTTTGAAATTTTAGTCGAATTTCATTAGTCAAAAAACTTAAATATATATTATTAGTGAAATCTAGTATCACAAAGTAAGTAGGGATATCACTTTTTTTTTAAAATAATAAGTAAATACATATTTATTGTGGTATTTTAATTTTAATATTTTTATGATCTTAATTAATGAGTTTTACCTTTGAATTATTTGTCAAAATTCAACAACCAATTTATGATTGAATAGAATTTTATTTTAACTATAGCTATTAAGACAAATGGAGCAACGAAATCACAAATCCATACTATTTAAACGGTACTATTAATTCAAAATTGTATATGTGGGCTTACAGCCTATACTATGTGTTTTCTCTCTCTGAATTATATTATATTTACTCTATGAATCCCTAAACTTGTTCTACAAATATATTTTCATACTAATTGTGACGGTTTGACAGGTGAATTTTGACTTAGGATTTAAAAAATTAAAATAACACAATAAAAGTATATGTAAATTATTTATTTTATTTATAAAGTAGTTATCTATATTTATTTTTTTGTACTGAATTTCAATGACCAATTAATATTTTTATCCTAATAGTACCAGTTCAATTTTTATCCATATATATATATATATATATATATATATATATATATATATATATATATATATATATATATATTTTAGAGAGATATCTTAATTAATATATTTTACCTTTTAATCTTGGGAAAAAGGACAAATAAACCCCTATACTATCATAAACGGTACGCTGATACCATGCGTCATACTTTTGGAACATTGGTGCCCTTGCCGTCCAAAAACTAAAGCATATGTGCCCTTCAGTCTAACGAAAGACTAATTAGTGACACGTGACACAATCTTATCCGTCGATAAATATCGGATCAGTGGATAATATTATGATACATGTATGTCCGTTAGTATAAAGGGTATATATACTCTAGTTTTTGGACGACAGGGGGATAAATGTCTCAAAAGTATGATAGAGGATATCTGCATACCATTTACGATTGCTTGGGGGTTAAATCTTTAATCAAAATTAAAGTGTTACTATTAACATAAAACAAAACAATCATTAATTGGTCATCGAAATTTAGTACAAAAAAGTAAATACATGTAATTACTTTTTAAAACAAAAAAATAATAAATTTTATATACTTATATCGAGGTATTTTAATTTTTTGAATCCATGGTCAAAATTTATCGGCGAAATTGTTACATTAGGATGAAAAATATATTTGTATAACAAATTCAAGGAAAAATCACAGAGTATAAGGTTGTAAGCCCGTATATATTTTTTGGGTTTAACCCAAACGAAACCGTTTAAACAATATGGATGCATGATTTGTTCCACCATTTGTCTTAACAAATAAAATTAAAATAAACTTTTATTCAATCATAAATTCTTTAATTTTTTTGGTTAAAAGTTATATATTTTATTACTTTCTTGTACTATATTTTAGTAATCAATATTTTATTGAAATAAAATTTTACGATATATAATCACTAGAGCAAATTTAAAGGATAGCAAAAATGGGAGATAAAATATCTAGATTTAATTTCAAAAAAATAATAGAAAGTAGATTGAAATTTCTCTTTCGGATCAAAATAAGGCAAAATAAAGTACAATAAGGAAAATAAAGTTAAACAATAATATTGGTCAATGAAAGATTTTACTCTTTTTACTTTTGAAGAGCCGTTTAGTAGGAAGTATTAGAAGAAATATTTACTACAAAACTTTCAATTAGTTTTGGTTAAAAGCGATAATTCTAGTTTATAATTACGGCAAATCCGACAACTCCCGTTGTTAAACATGTTACAAATGGATATTGGGCTTTTTTGTGAACTGTCGCAACAATTCATTTAGATAGAGTTAAAGAAAATTTGTTATTTCTTTTTACCAAAATTTTTTCATATTCATTTTATTGGGGTTGTAACCTCCTTAATTCTTTGACTAAAATTAATATAATTAGATTATAGCTAACATGAATTTTAATATATTATTCTAATACATGCATTAATCACTAAAACATATACATTCAGAATAATAATAATTATAACTAAAACATTAGAAATATTTTTATAGTTATAATTCTACTATATTATTTAAAATGTCAACATTATCTTTATAAATCCCCTCACGGAAAGAAACAATACTAGCCATATTAAATTGTTTAAAATTTGTGCTTTATTTAATGACGATAATGTTAAAATATTTAAGCCTTTAAGCTGTCAAAGAAAGTTTTATTTTCTTGGGTGGTTTGAAGTGACTTGTTAGTGAAACATATTGAAAAAAAATTTCAAATAAAATTTTTAGTAAATTAGATTACATTTATAATGAAGGAAGGAGAAAATATGATCGAGAAAAGTGCTCAACTACCACAGGTGGAGAAAGAAAACTTACTTCCAGTAGAAACATATCACATAGTCTTATAACATCCACAGGAGTGACCTTCTAACTTAATGACTTCCAACAGTTAAAGGAAAAAAGAGCACATTATTAGCAACTAGGATAAGAAACTATAGAAAATCATCAAACAAGACTGAGTGAAACAGTTAAAAAATAAGCTAGGCATGCCTAACATTGTAGATTAAAATAAAATTACTAAGCTTGCTTCTTAATACTCAACAATGTGAGTGAGAGTAAGTATCACTTGACCACCAAAGTTACCATCTCGAGACCTAGATAAGCTGCAGGGACCAACCTTAATGGTAGCAACAACATATGCGTGTATTCTGTTGTCTGTCAATTCTGATCGATGCTCCAGTAAAACTGTACAAGTATAACAGGAGGCACATTTTTGACAATAAAAATAAGACTATTATGTTAAAAAATCAAAAAATAAAATAAAAATTACAACATGGTCAGCAACCAACCCTTCTCATCCCCAAATATGTTTATCCACTAATTACACAAACTTTGAGAATATATCTATGAACTTCAACTTAATCTCCTCAAGAGCAACATGATATGTTTGATTAAAAAAATATTGACGAAGGGTTAAACCTCTCTTTTTAGGACCAACACAACATTCGTGATCAATATGTTATCATCCTTTACCACATTATGATAAAAAATCCACCAATAGGAGTAATGTCTTTCTCAGTCTTGTCAAACTAAGTTAAGAAAGTGCGTGATTCTTGTCAAATTCTGCCAAGCTTGTAAACCTTCTTATATATGGAAATATGTTTATGGTATCCATTTTAACCAGTACAGGCAACTGCGAATGAAACTTCAGTAGGATGTCAACGGTTGATACAAGAAACCTTATGTAGATAATTAAGGATTAGCAATATCTAATCCCGAAATAAAAATTACGCTATCGCGTTTAACACTACAAAAGTAATAGCAAACCAAAAATCAATCAGGATAACATTTAACAGACTAAATTTGAGTTATTTTTTAAGATTCATCCAATTCTGAAATTTAATGATTATGTATTAAATCAGTAGTTACTTGACATACTTGCCCGTAATATCTCTAAAGAAAGGTTGAAGTGTCCAAGTATCTTCCAAAAATTGATTCATATGCCAAAGTATATTTGCTTTAGCTTTACAAAGCTTCGTCAACTCATCTTCTTATGAGAACGAAGAGATAGATTACGAAAAGGGCAAGAATAAGGATATGAGAAATATATTAGATATATCTTGAAAACATGCAGTACAAGTCGAGAGCCGACAAATCAAGTAAAAGTAGATAGATATACATATATAAGACTTATATAATTATGATCTAAAAGAATTATATAGAGGACTTCATATAAAAATTGTACTTTCTTACAATCTACATATTGTAGTTCATAACAGAATTAACAGAGAGAATAATATGACAACTCGACAAATTATATGATGTTAGTTCTAAAGAGGAAATGAATGAGGTGATATTCTTTGAACACACATAGTCTCTCTATTCTCTCAATGTAAAAAATAAGAAATGCATAGAGAAAAATGAGAGCTAACCATCCATTTACAAGCCACCGTTATAGCATATGCAGGACCTTACAATCAGAAAGTTCAAAATCGCTAGAACTTGGACCATCTCCATCAATATATGGTGTCTATTTTGACAATCAATATGTGGACCAAAATAACAATAAATACTCCTCAATATCAAATATAATTATTCTATAGAAATACACAAGAACCTTCAAGTATGAGCATTGTCCAACTCACCACCATAAGTGATGTTTCATATGTGATTGTTAAGGCATGACTGACTAGAAATCTCTTCTTGAAATAAGAAGAGAAATTTGTCAGAGTTAGAAAATGAAACACACTGCCCATTAGTTATGAGTATAGACGTTGTAATATTTTTCTTCTACAAAGAATTAGTTGAGTATGATATTTATAAATAAAAGAATACATTTTTTGGATAACAAACACGTTTGTAAAAATATTTTTAGTATTTTCAAGTGTATCAAAGTTGAATTCTTCTTTCTTAAGTAGACTAATGATATGTTGGGATAAGCTTGATAAAAAAATTCAAAGACTACAACGACAATAATGAGAACTACATCCCAACATTCTATTCTACAATGAAATAACATTTGAGGATATATTAATAAAAGCTTTACAAAGGGAGGTCACAATTTTTTTTGCCGCCCGATGAAGCATACAAATATCAACATAAGTATAACTATATGAAGTAGCAAGAATTTGCATCAAGCTTGAACTATTGATGTTAATGCTAAAAACAAAGTAAAAGTACAGTGACGACAATTCTTGCACTAACCAATTTTTACCTAAAGAAATTACATTTGAAGCAGCTAGAACAACACATCCAAATTAGAAAAATAATGGAAACACATAATATCTAATTGTCATGAACTAATGAGACTTGTCCATAAATCTTATCGCCGATACTCAAACACATATGAAAACAAATTGCAGGGAAAAATACACAACAAAATATCTTAATCAATCTGCATCAATTTTTTTTTTTTTAAAATTGACATTTAACAGAGTAAAAAAAATATCAATTTGTAGATTCACAATTAAAACACGACAAAAAATGTAAGGATGGTAATTTTTAAAGTGACAACACTTACTTTTTTGTAGCAAATCAACTAAAAAATGCATGTCATAGCTCCATATACGTCGATGTCATCAACGACAAAATTAAGGATGTCAAATCTGAACTTCTAGATGCTCTGATGAAGACGTTGGAGAATATCGAGAAAATCAATTAATTGACAAATTGAACCTTCTTTAAGAATTTCTAGAATTAGGATATATATCTGGAAATTTTGTATAAATAATTCAGGAGATTTATATATAAATTAGGGAAAAATTGTGAAGACTAAAGAAAGAGAACACACAAGTGACACTATTTATATCTAAATAGGGTGAAGTTGTGAATAGAGAGAGGACATGAGAAGAATTAATAACTGTAAAGGAATAATAATTGGATAAATAAAGAGTTCGGAAGAAATGTTTTGAAAAAAGAAGCACTTAGAAATGCACTGGAAAAGAAAAATCCCAGCAATGTTACTTTAGAGTATTACTTTTTGTAGATTACCGAAGTTAACGACCTCCACAAATTGTACGTAAATTAGAGGGGTTCTTCGACCCTCCACAATTTGATAAAATAAGTTGCGCCTATATTGACCTCCACGATAAAACCCTGTCAAATGAGCGTTTCTTTTATTTAGTCCATGTGTTATGTATGATGTTATTTGTATAAATGTTTGATAGAAATTTTTGGCATATATATATATATATATCTGTGTGTGTGTGTGTGTGTGTGTGTGTGAAATTAATTCATGGATTATTTATAGGATGTATGTGCAATGCATGAGTAGTGTCCCATTCCACTATTCATACTCAAGTATCACCTTAAGGTCACCACGGGTGAACACATGCACCACATATACACGCACCCACGCACGCACGCGCTCGTGTGAATACTCGCACAAACACACATTAAATTCACTAATCACAATTTTCCAAAGTGATGTTTAATATGTCAATTAGTTCCTTTTGGACAAGTGTATCTATTCCACTTACAACATTGTAGATTAAAATAAAATTACTAAGCTTGCCTCTTAATACTCAACAATGTGAGTGAGAGGAAGTATCACTTGACCACAAAGTTACCATCTCGAGACCCAGGTAACAACATGGTCAGCAGCCAACCCTTCTCATCCCAAAATATGTTTATCCACTAATTACACAAACTTTGAGAATATGTCTATGAACTTCAACTTAATCTCCTCAACAGAAACATGATATATTTGATTGAACAAATACTGATGAAGGGTTAAACCTCTCTATCAGAACCAACACAACATTCGTGATCAATAAATTTGATAGCTCATCTTCCTATGAGAATGAAGAGATAGATCACGAAAACTTCAAGAATAAGGATAGGAGATAGATAACAGATATATCTTGAAACATGCATCACAAGTCGAGAGCCGACAAATCAAGTAAAAGTAGATAGATATACCATATACAAGACTAATATAATTATGATCTAAAAGAATTATATAGAGGACTACATATAAAAATTGTACTTTCTTACAATCTACATATTGTAGTTCATAACACAATTAAGCAGAGAGAATAATATGACAACTCGACAAATTATATGATGTAAGTTCTATAGAGGAAATGAATGAGGTGATATTCTTTGAACACACATAGTCTCTATATTCTCTCAATGTAAAAAATAAGAAAGGCATAGAGAAAAATGAGAGCTAACCATCCATTAACAAGCCACCGTTAGAGCATATGCAGGACCTTACAATCAGCATGTTCAAAATCGCTAGAACTAGGACCATCTCCATCAATATATGGTGTCTATTTTGACAATCAATATGTGGACCAAAATAACAATAAATACTTCTCAATATCAAATATAATTATTCTAAAGAAATACACAAGAACCTTCAAGTATGAGCATTGTCCAACTCACCACCATAAGTGATGTATCATATGTGATTGTTAAGGCATGACTGACTAGAAATCTCTTCTTGAAATAATAAGAGAAATTTGTCAGAGTTAGAAAATGAAACACACTGCCCATTATTAATGAGTATATACGTTGTAATATTTTTCTTCTACAAAGAATTAGTTGAGTATGATATTTATAAATAAAAGAATACATTTTTCGAATAACAAACACGTTTGTAAAAACATTCTTAGTATTTTCAAGTTAGAATGGAATAAGATCATACCTCACACACGATAAGAATACCAAGCAAGTAAAGTTTTTTCTAAAACACTTCATATCCTCCCTTTCATTAGATGTGGTGCACTTCACTCCCATGAAAAAAACTCTAGTTAGTGCGTATTTTTCAAACATCCTAGGACTTTGAACCTAGTGCTTTGATACCAAGTTTTTTCACGCCCCGAGCTACCTTCGATACGAGGACACGAAACCTAGAACCACAAGTGATTCCAAACTAACCTTGTTGGCATGATCATGAGCATACTTAAGATAATAAACTGATGCAGAAGCTAAATCATAATTAAATCTGAAAATATGAGGAATACCCATATTCTATAACTAAGATATTTGTAAACCATGAGTTTAATACAAAGGAAATATTAACTCAATACTAAGCTGAATCTAACTATGTCTGAAATAAGCCTCTAAACTAGACAAGAAATACTAGGACAAGCCCCAGCTAAATCTAGCAAAAACTGAAACTAAATTACTAAAGACTAAAACAAATACAACGCTAGGGTTCTAAAATTCATGTGATAATATGAGTAATAACATGAAAATATAATTTGGAACATATATTTAATAAATTCATGTAGTTCTAACAAAGTTCTAGAAAAACTAGGTTTAACCATGATAAGAGAATCAAGAACCTCACTGAAAACTAGGGACCCAATGGGTGAAAGGAACCCACTAGTGAAATCCCACATACCTGGTGATAAAATTTATGGGGAAACACTTAATTTTGGGGCCGGAACTGGTGGAAACTTACTTCGTTCTTGAACTAGGGTTCTTGAGCTTTTTCTCCTTTCTTGCTTCTAATTTTCTAACTTTTGATTTAATGATTTGACTTAGATATGTTTTACTTATGTTTTTAGGCTTAAACTGACTAAAATATGACAAGTTAGGGTCAAAACAAAGTAAGTTAGGGTTTAAACGAAGTGGAAAAAGACCAAAAGACCCCTGGGTAAGTTGCTGTCGGACCAAACAACCGCCAGGACTGACTGTCTGTTGTCTAACCGACGCCCCGCCGTTGGGTTCATCGAGTGGTCTTGTTCGACAGACCTTAACTGAAATGGGCATAACTTTTAACTCGGAGGTCTCATTTAAGCATGGTCGGTGTCAATGGAAATCTAATTCAATTATTTATCTGTCGGTAGGTCATAAACACTTAATTCATTTTGTGGTAAGATTTATCACCATTTGAAGTTGACCCAACTGCATTTCCCCTTAATTGTATACAAACTTTCCACCTACGGACCATGATGGTAATCCGTAGATCTTGTAAGAGAGTGGATGAATAGGGGTCTCGATCGACAATCACGCACTACAGACCGTCGTCTGACCTACGGACTGTCGATCCGTTCGTCGATCAAGGCTTGGCCAATTTTTCTGGCTGAAATTTTTGGGAGTTTCTGATCCCATCAACGGTTGTGCAGGCGGACCATAGTCTGTCCTACGGACTGTCTATGCCACCGTTTGTTGCAACTGCAGATTTTTGTTTAAAATAACTGATTTTTGGTCCATTTTGGCTACGGGGTGTTACAAGGGTAGAACTAAAGTTGAATACTAGCATATGAGCATCACAATCTCCTCCTGATAGCCGATATTTCCCTTTTCATGCGGGCACGTGATAGTGGATGTTGAGATTTGGTAGAAAGAGTGTAACTGGCCTCATCATCTTCCCCTCCTTTATCATCTGCCTGAGCAAACGCTTGGCTGCTACCGGCCATGTCCGTCTTTCTTCTCTTACTCCCAAGTGGAAGCCTTCCTGATCAAAATAGGGAGAGAAAGGGAATTAATAGGAAGTACCTCGTCAATGTCCAAGAGTGGCATTCCCACCCGCTTGCATATAACTATCACTAGTCCAGGCAGGAAAAAAATCTTCTTGTTGCCTTGGTATAGTAACTTCCACTCGAACATGATTTGTTCTTCTATGTTTAGACTAATTCCCCGTATATCACAAGCCACCACTAGATCCCAATGAAAGGTCAAGTTGGTGCGATTGCCCGACGGGCATATCCTTCTGAAAAGTAAGTGCAACCACCTCTTGGCATCTGGTGACCAGTGATTACTGGAGATGCTTTGTGTAGTAGTCTAATAGACCCAGTCCAAGCACGCAGCCTCAACCAATCTATTCTTCACCCAACCCAAGTCAATCTCACATTTTGACCTTGTAATTTGTGTTGGGGACCTCTATAACTTCGTTGATGAAATGATTGCTCAGAGAAATGTTGAATCCTCATATGCAGATAATAGGGTGAGGATCATCCCAGCGGACAGTAGAAAGGATGACATATAACTTTCTTACCAAACCTGAGCGCACGGTAGGGGGCCTCTATTAATGGATGTGGAAAATATTCATCAGTCGGGCATGAAAGATGGGTACTCCCTCCTCTAGGACCAGCAAATGAAAGCCCTACTCACACAAGAACTTGATGCTCCTCTTAATGTGGTGCCTCTCCCGATAGGAAGAATTCAAAATCAGACGAAAGAAAGGTTTTCCTCGTTTATTCCAGCCATAGTAGACAAGCTTGCAAACATTAAGAAATGTGCAGGTTAGATCTCTATGAGATTAGGCAATGTCGGGTCAAGGGAAAAGAAAATATTATGCTTTTCCAAGTGGCTAAAGGCCACTGTCCCACCAGGTCCCGCCAAAGAGGCCTAAATCCAGCCATAATGGTATAAAGCAGGTCGCTACAACGGCATGGGGGTGGTTATAGCGAACTTCATCAGGGACGAACTTCAGGCACGATCATGTCACTCCAAAACCTCATATTTAACAGAATTTTTAACAAATCAGAGTCTATAAAGTCTTCTAGTACCTAAATATGAAATTACTTTAACAAATAAACACTAAACGATGTTTGAATTTGAGATTAAATCCAACAAACTACTCAACTTCCCCCACCCATTAAAAATCATTTCTATCATGTTTTAGCAAAATATTTACATTCAAAATATTGTGGAAACATTGTGAACATTAGAGAAGTGTCCATGCTACAGTTTTCTATCAAATTAAGAAACCTATTTTTTAAACATTTGAAAACTACCCCAAGACCCTTTTATTAATAGTTTAACGACATACAATCATAGTTAAGTAAGTATTGAAGTAAATAACGTAAGGAATAAGAACATTACCTTAAAATTCATGTTCGGAGCAAAATGATAGAGAGAGTTTTGAGAGTTTTGAGGGGGAAAGAGAGGAAAGGGGAAACCATTCCCGTTTTCCCCCCTTTACTATTTTCAATCTCCCGCTACGATGGGATAGTCCCACCTCAACGACCATGCTCCAACGAGAACCTACCGCTCTAATGGAATCAAAGCCAGATGATTGGACGTGCCTTTTTGTCTCGTGGGTTGTCTCATTTATTTATATGCTCCTTGGAGTAAAGAACTCATTGCAGACATAAATCGTAAACTACCGTCCTTTGTTGTTCCATAATAGGTTGATTCGTTAGCTAGAGGTACTTCTAAAGGGGCTCGTGTTTATCCCTTTCGCTAGTCGTTCGGGGAGAAACGAGCAATAAATTGGTATTTATTGTAACGACCCAAACTGTCATTATTTAGGAATGGAAAAACATCGGAAGGACGGACCCGCACCATCGCTCTAGAAATGGATGATGCCACTAGGGTGACGACTCTCTAGTGGGGTGGAAAGCGCCAAAGCGGGATGGTCAAGAAAAAACTTAAGTAATGCAAAGTCTTATTTTCTCATTTTCTCCAAAACACCAAAAAGAGGCGAGAATCACCCCAAAAATCTTCAAAGGCTTCTCTAAGCTTGGGGAGGAAGGAGAAAGATATTTCTAGCGTAAAATTGACAATAACTTGCAAATTTCAGGTCAAAATCCACTATTTTATCGTCCAGAAGCTAGGATGGGAGCTAGAATCTCTCTGTGAATGCTTGATGCAAAGTAGGATATGTTTATTTAATTGAGTAGTCTTAAATATGTGTTCACTGCTTAGTATATTGATAATTGATGGTAGAATTCATACATAGGCCTTTGTGCACCGAATAAGGGATTGATGTACATGTGTTCGTAGTTGTGTTCCTAGTTGTTACATAGGGGGAAGCCCCATTCTTTGAACTAAGGTTAGGTGATGGTTTGATTTTCCGTGTGTGATATGAACTTGATAATGACCCCGTTAAATACATACATATAGGGGATTAAATGTTTCTGGATCGAACCTAATAAACGACTAAGTATGCACAATAATGTGCCACGAATATGATAATTGAATGTTTGTATATGTGAATTGTTCATTATTAGTGTGACTATGTTTGTGGTTATACTGACTAGATGAGGTGTCACATACCTACACATATACATATGTTGAATTGGGTGTCACGTACCGACACATATACATATATTGGATCCGATGTCACATACTGACCCATATACATATATTGGATAGGGTGCCATGTACCAACACATATACTTATATTGGATCGAATATCATGTTTCAACACACTAAGAATTTAAGTGTGGGTTTCATGAGAGGACCAATTGTGATTGATACATTCATAACTATCTGTTGTTGATAATGTTAAAATGTTATGTTGGTCCCCAACCGATAACTGGATGGTGCATGGTATGTACACTTATGTTGATGTGTTGATGGGTAATGTTACACCATGTTAAGAGGATTTAGTTATAAATAATCATGTTAATTTAGTAGGTTATATGTTAACGGAAACCAAATGTTTAAATGTTGCTAATGGTTAGGTAGAGAAGGTGTCCATGTTCTTAACAATGAGAAGTGGGTAGTATTCTTGATGTAAATATATAAATAAGTCTTACCTTGGAAGGGTATTCGTATTAAAACGGTTAAAAAGTCTTGATATAATGTACCTAGGGTCAAGGGTTTAGTAATGATGTGGAAGAGGTAAGGGTATGTTGTGAGTGGTTGGCCAAGTTTGTAGTGGTTACACATGGAATCTCCTCTAACAAGTGGAACAATTAAGCTATGATAAAGATGAAGCTAGTAAGGGGTTAGAGTCAAGTGTACTACTATATGTTAAAGTTTTTAGGAAAGGTAAGGGCAGGAAGATATAAAGGTAGAGGAATGAACAGTCTTACTGCATGTTTCCTGATAGTCGGTTTACAATATTATGCAGTGGATATTGGGTTGACCAATGATGTCTACAAGTACGTGTGGTTTGTAATGATAGTGCTCTTATTTTGTCTTTTGGCATTGTCTGGATGCAGGTTCGGTGATATCTCATAGATGATGACGAAAATAATCTCCAACAACTTCTATTTTTCCTTCCATGTGGTGGGAGCTGCGTCAATTGTTAATTCTTATATACCATGTAATCTTAGAAGCTCTTGTACCTCTTTAGACTAGATCACTGGGAAGCTAATTACTTTACTAGTTAACTTTGAATTGTTTTTAAACTTGTATTATGCAGAAATCTGTTGAAATTGCATCTACCTCAGTTTCCTTAATCTTCCGCGTTTTAAACTGTTTGAAAATCGAGGGTTCTCCTACTTAGGTGTTACAACAGGTGCTCGCATGGTCCGATGGGTTGTATCTTGACAGTAGAGTAAATATAATATAATTTAGATAGAAAAACCATAGAGTATAAGGCTATAAGTCCATATATACAATTTTGGATTTTAACCCAAACAACACCGTTTAAACCATATGGATGCATACTTTTGTTGTTCCATTATATATATATATAGTGGTATTTGGTTTATAATATTTTTATTAATTCATTTTACCATTAAATGTCTAGTTCAAATTCACCATTCAATAATCAATTCACAAATTACTACTAAAATCTAATATAAGAAAGTAAGTAGACATATCACTTTGTTTTAAAAAGTAAGTAAATATATTTTTATTGTGGTATTTTAATTTTAATATTTTTCTGGTCTTAATAAATGTGTTTTACCTTTGAATTCTTAGTCAAAATTCAAAAAAAAAATTATGATTGAATAAAAGTTTGTTTTAATTGTAATTGTCAAGACAATTAGAAGAACAAAAGCATGCTTCCATACTGTTTGAATGCTGTCGTTTAAGTTAAAACTCAAAATAGTATACGTGGCTTATAACTTTATACTCTATTTTTTCTATCTAAATCGGATTATATTTGCTCTTCGAGCCACTTTACTTTTTCTACAAATAAATTTTCATCCTAATTATTAGTGTTTGACCAATAAATTTTGACTAAGGATTTAAAAATTTAAAATACCACGATAAAAATACATGTAAATTGATTTTTTTCTTTAAAATTTAATTATCTACATTAACTACTAAATTTCAATGATCAATTAACTATTTATTTGTTTTATCCTAATCGTAACATTCAATTTTGACTAAATATTTGTAATGTAAACTTGGATCTCTCTCTTAAAGTAAATAAATTATTACTGAAATCTAGTATATATTTGTGTGTGTGTATATATATATATATATATATAATTGTGGTATTTTGTTTTTAACATTTTAAGTTTTTATTAATGTATTTTACCTTTAAACGTTTAGTCCAATTTCATTAGTCAAAAAACTAAAATATAAATTATTAGTGAAATCTAGTATAAGAAAGTAAGTAGGGATATCACTTTTTTTTTAAATAATAAGTAAATACATATTTATTGTGGTATTTTAAATTTTAATATTTTTATGATTTTAATTAATGAGTTTTACCTTTGAATTATTTGTCAAAATTCAACAACCAATTTATGATTGAATAGAATTTTATTTTAACTATAGCTATTAAGACAAATGGAGCAACGAAATCACAAATCCATACTATTTAAACGGTACCATTAATTCAAAATTGTATATGTGGGCTTATAGCTTATACTATGTGTTTTTTCTCTCTAAATTATATTATATTTACTCTATGAATCCCTAAACTTGTCCTAGAAATATATTTTCATCCTAATTGTGACGGTTTGACAGGTGAATTTTGACTTAGGATTTAAAAAATTAAAATAACACAATAAAATTATATGTAAATTATTTATTTTATTTAAAAAGTAGTTATCTATATTTATTTTTTTGTCCTGAATTTCAATGACAAAGGACAAATAAGCCCCTATACTATCATAAACAGTACACAGATACCATGCTTCATACTTTTGGGATATTGGTGCCCCTGCCGTCCAAAAACTAAAGCAGATATGCCCTTCAGTCTAACGAAACACTAACTAGGGACACGTGACACAATCTTATGCGTCAATAAATATCGGATCAGTGGATAATATTATGATACATTTATGTCCGTTATTATAAAGGGTATATATATACTCTAGTTTTTGGACGACAGGGGGATCAATGTCTCAAAAGTATGATAGAGGATATCTGCATACCATTTACGATTGCTTTGGTGTGTATTTTTCCTTTTCCCGTTAAATCTTTAGTCAAAATTAAAGTGTTACTATTAAGATAAAACAAAACAATCATTAATTGGTCATCGAAATTTAGTACAAAAAAGTAAATACATGTAATTACTTTTTAAAACAAAAAAATAATAAATTTTATATACTTATATCGAGTCATTTTAATTTTTTGAATCCATGGTCAAAATTTATTGGTGAAATTGTTACATTAGGATGAAAAATATATTTGTATAACAAATTCAAGGAAAACTCAGAGAGTATAAGGTTGTAAGCCCGCATATATTTTTTGGGTTTAACCCAAACGAAACCGTTTAAACAATATGGATGCATGATTTGTTCCACCATTTGTCTTAACAAATAAAATTAAAATAAACTTTTATTCAATCATAAATTCTTTAATTTGTTTGGTTAAAAGTTATATCTTTTATCACTTTCTTGTACTATATTTTAGTAATCAATATTTTATTGAAATAAAATTTTACGATATATAATCACCAGAGCAAATTTAAAGGATAGCAAAAATGGGAGATAAAATGTCTAAATTTAATTTCAAAAAAATAATAGAAAGTAGATTGAAGTTTCTCTTTCGGATAAAAATAAGGCAAAATAAAGTACAAGAAGGAAAATAAAGTTAAACAATAATATTGGTCAATGAAAGATTTTACTCTTTTTACTTTTGAAGAGCCGTTTAGTATGAAGTATTAGAAGAAATATTTACTACAAAACTTTCAATTAGTTGTGGTTAAAAGTGCAAATTGTAGTTTTAATGAAGGAAGGTGAAAATATGATCGATAAAAGTGCTCAACTTCCACAGGTGAAGAAAGAAAACTTACTTGCAGTAGAAACATATTACAGTCTTATAACATCCTCAGGAGTGACCTTCTAACTTAATGACTTCCAACAACTAAAAGGAAAAAAGAACACATTATCAGCAACTAGGATAAGAAACTATAGAAAATTTTCAAACAAGACTGAGTGAAACAGTTCAAAAGTAAGCTAGGCATGCCTAACATTGTAGATTAAAATAAAACTACTAAGCTTGCTTCTTAATACTCAACGATGTGAGGGAGAGGAAGTATCACTTGACCACCAAAGCTACCATCTCGAGACCTAGATAAGCTGCAGGGACCAACCTTAATGGTAGCAACAACATATGCGTCTATTCTGTTGTATGTCAATTCTGATCGATGCTCCCGTAAAACTGTACAAGTATAACAAGCGGCACATTTTTGACAATAAAAATAAGACTATTATGTTAAAAAAGCAAAAAAATAAAAATAAAATTACAACATGGTCAGCAACCAACCCTTTATCATCCTCAAATATGTTTATCCACTAATTACACAAACTTTGAAAATATATCTATGAACTTCAACTTAATCTCCTCAAGAGCAACATGATACGTTTGATTAAAAAAATATTGACGAAGGGTTAAACCTCTCTTTTTAGGACCAACACAACATTCGTGATCAATATGTTATTATCCTTTACCACATTATAATAAAAAATCCACCAGTAGGAGTAATGTCTTTCTCAGTCTTGTCAAACTCAGTTAAGGCAGTGCGTGATTCTTGTCAAATTCTGCCAAGCTTGTAAACCTTCTTATATATGGAAATATGTTTATGGTATCCATTTTAACCAGTACAGGACATTGCGAATGAAACTTCAGTAGGATGTCAACGGTTAATACAAGCAACCTTATGTAGATAATAAAGGATTACCATTATCTAATCCCAAAATAAAACTTACGCTATCGCGTTTAACACTACAAAAGTAATAGCAAACCAAAAATCAATCAGTATAACATTTAACATACTAAATTTGAGTCATTTTTTAATATTCATCCAGTTCTGAAATATAATGATTATGTATTAAATCCAGTAGTTACTTGACTTACTTGCCCGTAATATCTTTAAAGAAAGGTTGAAGTGTCCAAGTATCTTCAAAAAATTGATTCATATGCCAAAGTATATTTGCTTTAGCTTTACGAAAATTCGTCAACTCATCTTCTTATGAGAATGAAGAGATAGATCACGAAAAGTGCAAGAATAAGGATAGGAGACATATAACAGATATATCTTGAAAACATGCAGTACAAGTTGAGAGCCAAAAAATCAAGTAAAAGTAGATAGATATACATATATAAGACTTATATAATTATGATATAAAATAATTATATTGTGGACTACCTATAAAAATTGTACATTCTTGCAATCTATGTATTGTAGTTCATAACATAATTAATCAAAGACAATAATATGACAACTCAACAAATTATATAATGTAAGTTCTATAGAGGAAATGAATGAGGTGATATTCTTTGAACACACACTCTATTCTCTCAATGTAAGAAATAAGAAAGGCATAGAGAAAAATGAGAGCTAACCTTCCATTTACAAGCCACGTTTAGAGCATATGCAGGACCTTTACAATCAGCAAGTTCAAAATCGATAGAACTTGGACCATCTACATCAATATATGGTGTCTAGTTTGACAATCAATATGTGGACCAAATAACAATAAATACTTCTCAATATCAAATATAATTATTCTAAAGAAATACACAAGAACCTTCAAGTATGAGCATTGTCCAACTCACCACCATAAGTGATGTATCATATGTGATTGTTAAGGAATGAGTGTCGAGAAATCTCTTCTTGAAATAAGAAGAGAAATTTGTCAGATTTAGAAAATGAAACACACTGCCCATTAGTAATGAGTATAGATGTTGTAATATTTTTCTTCTACAAAGAATTAGTTGAGTATGATATTTATAAATAAAAGAATACATTTTTCGGATAACAAACACATTTGTAAAAACATTTTTAGTATTTTCAAGTGTATCAAAGTTGAATTCTTCTTTCTTAAGTAAGTAATGATATGTTGGGATAAGCTTGATAAAAAAATTCAAAGACGACAACGACAATAATGAGAACTACATCCCAACACTCTATTCTACTATGAAATAATATTTGAGGATATATTAATAAAAGCTTTACAAAGGGAGGTTACAATTTCTTTTGCCGCCCGATGAAGCATACAAAAATCAATATAAGTATAAGTATATGAAGTAGCAAGAATTTGCAGCAAGCCAGAACTTTTGATGTCAATGCTAAAAGCAAAGTAAAAGTATAGTGACGACAATTCTTGCACTAACCAGTTTTTACCTAAAGGAATTACATTTGAAGCAGCTAGAACAACACATCCAAATTAGAAAAATAATGGAAACACATAATATCTAATTGTCATGAACTAATGAGACTTGTCCATAAATCTTATCGCCGATACTCAAACTAATATGAAAATCAATTGCAGGGAAAAATACACAAGAAAATATCTTCACTAATCTGCATCAATTTTTTTAAAAAAAAATTGACATTAAACAGAGTAAAAATAATACCAATTTGTAGCTTCACAATTAAAACACGACATAAAATGTAAGGATGGTAATTTTTAAAGTGATAACACTTACTTTTTTTTGTAGCAAAATCAACTAACAAATGCATGTCATAGCTCCATATGCATCGATGTCATCGACGACAAAATTAAGGATGTCAAATCTGAACTTTGAGATGCTCGAATGAAGACGTTGGAGAATATCGAGAAAAATCAATTAATTCACAAATTGAACCTTTTGTAAAAAATGCTAGAATGAGGATATAATCTGGAAACTTTGTAGAAATAATTCAGGAGATTTATATTTAAATTAGGGCAAAATTGTGAAAACAAAAGAAAGAGAACACACAAGTGACACTATTTATATCTTAATTAGGCTGAAGTTTTGAACAGAGAGAGGACATGAGAAGAGTTAATGACAGTGAAGGAATAATAATTGGATAAATAAAGAGTTCGGAAGAAATGTTTTGTAAAAAGAAGCACTTAGAAATGCGCTGGAAAAGAAAAATTCTTGCAATGTTAAAATAGAGTATTACTTTTTTTGGATTAACGAAGTTAACGACCTCCACAAACCTCCACAAATTGTATGTAAATTAGAAGGGTTCTTCGAACCTCCACAATTTGATAAAATAAGTTGGGCCTATATTGACCTCCACGATAAAACCCTGTAAAAACGAGCGTTTCTTTTAGTTAGTCCATGTGTTATGTATGATCTTATTTGTATAATGTTTGATAGAAATTTTAGTGTCCCATTCCACTATTCATACTGAAGTATCACCTTAAGGTCACCACAGGTGAACATATACACCAAACATACACGCACCCACGCACGCACGCGCTCGTGCGCGTACTCGCACAGACACACATTAAATTCACCAATCATAATTTTCCAAAGTGATGTTTAATATGTCAATTAGTTCCTTTTGGACAAGTGTATCGCTGCCACTTACAACATATGTAGATTAAAATAAAATTACTAAGCTTTCCTCTTAATACTCAACAATGAGAGCGAGAGGAAGTATCACTTGACCACAAAGTTACCATCTCGAGACCCAGGTAACAACATGGTCAGCAGCCAACCCTTCTCAACCCCAAATATGTTTATCCACTAATTACACAAACTTTGAGAATATATCTATGAACTTCAACTTAATCTCTTCAAGAAAAACATGATATGTTTGATTAAACAAATATTGATGAAGGGTTAAACCTCTCTATTAGAACTAACACAACATTCGTGATCAATAAATTTGTTAGCTCATCTTCCAATGAAAATGAAGAGATAGATCACGAAAACTGCAAGAATAAGGATAGGAGACAGATAACAAATATATCTTCAAACATGCATCACAAGTCGAGAGCCGACAAATCAAGTAAAAGTAGATAGATATACCATATACAAGACTAATATAATTATGATCTACGGAAATTATATAGAGGAATACATATAAAAATTGTACTTTCTTACGATCTACATATTTTAGTTCATAACACAGTTAAGCAGAGAGAATAATATGACAACTCGACAAATTATATGATGTAAGTTCTATAGAGGAAATGAATGAGGTGATATTCCTTGAACACACATAGTCACTCTATTCTCTCAATCTAAGAAATAATAAAGGCATAGAGAAAAATGAGAGCTAACCATCCATTAACAAGCCACTGTTAGAGCATATGCAAGACCTTACAATCAGCAACTTTAAAATCGCTCGAACCTGGACCATCTCCATCAATATATGGTGCCTGTTCTGACAATCAATATGTGGACCAAAATAACAATAAATACTTCTCAATATAAAATATAATTATTCTAAATAAATACACAAGAACCTTCAAGTATGAGCATTGTCCAACTCAACACCATAAGTGATGTATCAAAACGCCATTAGTTTCATACTTTCACTATGTCACAAGGAATAGAGGAAAATATTGATTAAGGATAATATGTGATTGTTAAGGCATGACTGGTTAGAAAATTAAACACACTCTCCATTCGTAATTAGTATAGACGTTGTAATAATTTTCTGCTAATAAGTATTAGTTGAGTATGATATTTTAAAGAATACATTTTTTCGGATAATAAACACGTTTGTAATTTTTTTTAGTATTTTCAAGTGTAAGTAAGTTGAATTCATCATTCTTAAGTAGACTAATGATAAGTTAGGATAATCTTTAAAAAAAATTCAAAGACGATGACGACAACAATGAGAACTACATCCCAACACTCTATTCAACAACGGAACAACGTTCGAGGATATATTAATAAAAGCTTTACCAAGGGAAGTTACAATTTTTTTTTTGCCACCCGATGAGGTATAGAAAAATCAACATAAGTATAAGTATATGAAGTAGCAAGAATTTGCGGTAAGCCAACTTTATTGATGACAATGCTAAAAACAAAGTAAAATTACACTGACAAAAATTCTTGCACTTACCAATTTTTACCTAAAGGAACTATATTTGAAGCAACTAGAACAACACATCCAAATTAGAAAAATAATTGAAACACGTAATATCTAATTATTACGAACTAGTGAGACTTGTCAATAAATCTTATCATCGATAATTAAACACATATGAAACTCAATTGCAGGGAAAAATACACAAGAAAATATCTCATCCAATCTGTACTAATATTTTTTTTTTAAATAATTGACGTTAAACAGGGCAAAATGTACCAAATTTGTAGCTTCACATTTACAACGCTGCAGAAAACGTAAGGAAGGTTATGTTCAAAGTGACAATACTTGCTTTTTTGTTGGCAAAATCAACTGACAAATGCATGTCATAGTTCCATATACATCGATGTCATCGACGATAAAATTGACGATGTCAAATCTAAACTTTGAGATGCCCTGAAGAAGACATTCAAGAATATCGAGACAAATCAATTAATTTACAAATTTAACCTTTTGTAAAATAATCTAGAATTAGGATATAAATCTGGAAACTTTGTAGAAATAAATAAGGTGATTTATATATAAATTAGGGCAAAATTGTGAAAACTTAAGAAAGAGAACTCACAAGTGATACTATTTATATCTAAATTAGGGTGAAGTTGTGAATAGAGAGAGGACATGAGAAGAATTAATGCCAGTGAAGGAATAATAATTGGAGAAATAAAGAGTTTGGAAGAAAGGTTTTGCAAAAAGAAGCACTTTGAAATGCGCTGGAAAAGAAATTCCCCAGCAATGGTAAAATAGAGTATTACTTTTTTTTAATTACTGAGGTTAACGACCTCTACAATTTGTATCTCTATAACAACCTCTACAGTTTGTATGTAAACTAGAGGGATTCTTCGAACCTTCACAATTTTAGAAAATTAGTTTGGATTATAATGACCTTCACGTAAAATTCTGTAAAATAAGCATTTTTGATATTTAGAACATGTGTTATCTATGATGTTATTTGTACAATTTTGATAGAAATTTTGGGCATATATAAAATTAATTCATGGATTATTTATAGGATGTATGTGCAATGCATGAGTAGTGTCCCATTCCACCATTGATGTCGAAGTATCACCTTGAAGCAACTAAGGGTGCACACACCACACACATACACGCTCGCGCCCGCGCACTCGCACAGACACAAACTAAATTCACCAATTATAATTTTCAAAAGTGATGGTGACTATGTCAATTTATTCCTTTTGGACAAGTGTAGCTTCGCCATCTACACATTTTATATTGAAATAAAATTACTAATTTTTCCTCTTAATACTCAACAATGTGAATGGGAGGAAGTATCACTTGACCCCAAAGTTACCCTTTCAATACCCAGGTAACAACATGGCCAGCAACCAACTCTTCTCATCCCCAAAATATGTTTATCAACTAATAACACAAACTTTGAGAATATATCTATCAAAATTCAACTTAATCTCCTCAAGAGCAATATGATATGTTTCATTAAACAAATATTGATTAAGGGTTAAACCTCTCTTTTAGGACCAACACAACATTCGTGATCAATGAATTTGTTTTCTCATATTCCTATGAGAATGAAGAGGTAGATCATGAAAAGTTCAAGAATATATATAGGAGACACATAACAGATATATCCTGAAAAAATGCATCACAAGTCGAGAGCGGACAAATCAAATAAAACTAGATGAATATACCATATATAAGACTTATAGTTATGATCTAAAAGAATGATATAGAGGACTAAGTATAAAAATTGTACTTTCTTTCAATCTACATATTGTAGTTCATAACATAGTTAAGCAGAGAAATAATATGACAACTCGACAAATTATATGATGTGAGCTCTATAAAGGAAATGAATGAGGTGATATTCTTTGAACAGACACACTCACGCTATTCTCTCAATCTAAGAAATAAGAAAGGCATAGAGAAAAATGAGAGCTCACCATCCATTAACAAGCCACCATTAGATCATATGTAGGACCTTATAATCAGCAAGTTCAAAATTGCTAGAACTTGGACCATCTCAGTCAATATATGGTATCTATTCTTACAATCAATATGTGGAAAAAAATAATAATAAATACTTCTTACTATCAAATATAATTATTCTAAAGAAATACACAAGAACCTTCAAGTTTGAGCATTTTCCAACTCAACACCATAAATGATGTATCAAAATCTCATCAGTTTCATGCTTTCATTATTTTAGAAGGAATAGATGAAAATAGTTATATGGGATAATATGTGATATTTAAGGCATGATTGACTAGAAAGATCTTCTTGAAATAAGAAGAGAAACTTGTCATATTTAGAAAATAAAAACAAACTTTCCGTTAGAAATAAGCATATACGTGGTAATATTTTCTTCTTCAAAGAATTAGTTGAGTATGATGTTTATGATTAAAAGAATATATTTTTCGGATAATAAAAACATTTGTTAAAACTTTTTTAGTATTTTCAAGTGTATCTAAGTTGAATTCATCTTTCTTAAGTAGACTAATCATATGTTAGGATTAGTTAAAAAAAAATTCAAAGACGACGGCAAAAATGAGAATTACATCCCACCACTCTATTCTACAATAGAACAACATTTGAGGATATATTAATAAAAGCTTTACCAAGGGAATTTTACAAATTTTTTTGCAGCCTGATGAGGCATAGAAAAATCAACATAAGTATATGTAATTGAAGTAGCAAGAATTTCCAGCAAGCCAGCTCTATTGATGTCAATGCTAAAAACAAAGTAAAAGTACACTGATGACAATTCTTGCACTAACCAATTTTTAACTAAAGGAACTGCATTCGAAGCAACTAGAACAACACATCCAAATTATAAAATAATTGAAACACATAATATCTAATTGTCATGAACTTCTGAGACTTGTTCATAAATATTGTCGCCGATAATCTAATACATATGAAAGCCAATTGAAGGAAAAAATACACAAGAAAATATTTAAACCAATTTGTACCTATTATTTTTTAAAAAATTGACATTAAACAGAGCAAAAATATAGCAATTTGTAGCTTCACATTTACAAAGCGACCGCAAAACATAAAGATGGTAATGTTCAAAGTCACGACACTTACTTTTTTGGTCAAAAAATCAACTAACAGATGCATGTCATACCTCTTTATACATTGATGTCATCGACGACAAAATTGACGATGTCAAATATGAACTTTGAGATGCTTTGATGAAGACGTTAGAGAATATCGAGGCAAATCAATTGATTCACAAATTTAACCTTTTTTAAGGAAATCTAGAATTAGGATATAAATCTGGAAACTTTCTAGAAATAATTCAGGCAATTTATTTTTAAATTAGGGCAAAATTGTGAAAACGAAAGAAAGAGAACTCACAAGTGATACTATTTATATCTAAATTACGTTGAAGTTGTGAATAGAGAGAGCACATGAGAAAAATTAATGACAGTGAAGGAATAATAATTGGATAAATAAAGAGTCCGGAAGAAAGGATTTGTAAAAAGAAGCGCTTGGAATTGCACTGGAAAAGAAAAATCCCTGTAATTGTAAAATAGTGTATTATTTTTTTTGGATTATAGAGGGTAACGACCTCCACAGATTGTATGTTAATTAGAGGGGTTCTTTGAACCTTCGCAATTTGATAAATAAGTCGGAATTATATTGACATCCGCGATAAAACTCCTGTAAAATTAGCAATTTTTTAGTTAGTCCATGTGTTATATATGATGTTATTTGTACAATATTTGGTAGAAATTTTGGGCATATATATAATTAATTCATGGATTAATTAAAGGATGTATCTGCAATGCATAAGTAGTGTCTGATTCCACCATTCATACCAAAGTATCATCTTAAGATTACCAAGGGTTAACACACACACCACGTACATACACACATACACGCACGCTCACACGTATGCACGCACGCACGCACACAGACGCATACTAAATTCACCAATCATAAATTTCCAAAGTGATGGTAACTATGTTAATTAAATCCTTTTGGACAAGTGTATCTCCCCCACATATGACATTGTAGACTAACGTAAAATTACTAAGCTTGCCTTTTTATGATCAACAATGTGAGCAAGCGGAAGTATCACATGACCCCCAAAGTTACCATCTCGAGACCCAGATAACAACATGGTCAACAGCTAACCCTTCTCATCCCCAAATATGTTTATCCACTAATTACTCAAACCTTTAGAATATATATGTGAACTTCAACTTGATCTCCTTAAGAGCAACATGATATGTTTGATTAAACAAATATGGATAAAGGGTTAAACCTATGTTTTCGGACAAACACAACATTCGTGATCAATATGTAATTATCCTTTACAACATTATAATAATAAATGCACAAATAGGAGTGTCGAAACCACATCGTAGAAGTTATGGTCAATCTTGAATTGCGACACGTGTACTTGACCTCTCGGAGGTCTTATACAAGTCCTTTTCGTATAGTTCATCGCATATACATAACGAAAAGTAGTGAGAAATTAAAACTTTTCATAAAATATTAGAATATTTTTAATAACATCTTTCGTTAGAAATCATAGGACATACTAAGTTTCAGTCTCATCAAACTTAGACCCGAGAATACTTAGGACACGATCCATACTTCAAAAATAGAAATACTTAGTCTATTACATTACATCAAAGGAAATAAAAGACATCTATATATGCCATCGAGTTAATTACGGACATACTTCAACATTGCTTGAATGGATCTAGAATTCAAGCTCTCCTTCACAATCCTTCTCACCTATAACCTACACCTTTAGAAATAACAAAATGAATGGAGTTAGTACAAACAATTGTACTAAGTATCAAAATGAATGGAGTTAGTACAAACAATTGTACTAAGTATGACATTATATATAAAATCATGAAAATGGATATTAATTATAAATATGCATCTTTTTTTACTTAAATATCATAACATAATTATAAGAACAACATTTAACACCTTAGAAACACATAAGATAACATTTAGTAAATTTATAGCATTTTTGAAGCAACATTACAGTGACATCAACTCACTGTACAGTGAATTCTTCACTATTACAGTGAAATTGCTTACCTTCGCCTAAGACATCTTCTAACATGTAACTATCCCACTAAAAAGCTATCCTAAGACTCACTTAAGAAACAGAAAGAGAGACTGCTAATACACCCTCTCTAAGCATGCCTAAATGATCCCCAAAACTACTCATAATGAGACACATACACACTTACAAGACACGAAAACACATAACATGTATAATATGACAGTTTCCTTACCAAGGCTATCAAAAGACTTACTTAAGTAAATCAAGAAGATAACGTCCATGAGTGACCTCTTCAAGACTACCTTAATAATCCATAAGACTACCTATGGCTTAGATCATGTCCACATAATCAACATCTTCCCTAATTAGAGTCATTCTTATGACTTATCTAGATAAGATACGAAGTGACCATTCCTATGCCCCCTTCACACCTTAACTAGACAACCCTTAACTACTCTAGGTAAGTACTTATTTTTTTAACATACTCTACTAACTTAAGTCATTACATTCATTAGTTCATTTAAAACTCATTCATCACATAAATACATTCAAGTAATGGTCTTGGACAAAACCTAGGGACTCATACTAATAACTTCAAAGCCTATTGTGAAATGTCTAGATAAAGTCCCATACCACCACCTAAACTTCATAGAACTTTTCTAATGCTAGTTGGTATCCCATATGATGAGAATAGGCAATAACTGACATAAACCATGATAGATAGACATGGAATTTGGAGTTCTAACCTACTCCGATGAGGGTGTTTACTTGCCAATGGTAGAACTTGGACACATCCCATGTAGACACATGTTTAAGGAATATGAAGGGAGTGCTTTGTACTCTAGTCTAATTCTTTAACTAGAACTACTTCCCTTACCATAATCACTCGGTGCTAGACTTTGTTCTCATAGATTAATTTACATTAAAGGTTCATATAAAGGGGTTCTATATCAAGTTCATAACTCAATCACATTTACCCTACCAAAGAGGTCCACTAGGGCTACCTTACAATGGCGACAAGAAGCTAATAATGACTTTCCTAAGGTTTGATATGATGCCTTTCAATTCAACCAACCTTAAGTCTATCATTCCTTCATTTGAAGGATACCATTACGACTTTCGACTTCAACATTCATAACCTTACCACTAGTTTCAAGGTTTCACATAAAGAATTCTCTTAACATCATTTAAGGTCTCATGTCATTAATACATACAATACTAAGATTCTTTTTCATCCTAAGTCAAAACACCTCATATTCATACATGCATAAAGTAAGGGACACAAGTCAACCAAGACAAGACGCAACATACTTTAGTTTAACACATATTACTTGTCATTCTATAAGCACATAGAAATAACCATTACCACCTTTAAGTCGTCCTATACACTAACATATAATCATAAATATGACCATCATAGACTTATAGTCAAGTAGGAATAACCATGCAGCAACCCTAAGACTATACACATAAAGATACAGCCATAGTCTAACATGATCACCTAAATAACATCAATAAAAAACACATACTTTACATTACTTATCATGTATATAGATATGATCCAACTTCACATAATCAACTACACAAATCATCAAAATACTTCAGGTAGTTACGACAAGGCCATGATCATCATATTACATAAAGTAACGCCAACAAGGCCACATCAATTGCAAGTAAATCACATAAAACCACCACCATAGGTGGACCATACAAATCACAACATAATTGAAGTCTATTTAACATAAAATAAAGGGAATTAGTCAGTGTACCACCACTCCATCCTCAACACTTCAATCAAATGCTAAATTATCCAATTCAATACCATAAGGCCCTTACCCATGGCCATGAACATCAATTCAATGCATAAACTATAATATTCAATTAAACTAGGTCAATTAAATAAATATTCATAAATCTAAAACAGCCTAGATATCAATTCAATACAATTGTTATAACAATCAATAGCCTATAGGAAACTACACTAGAATTCATAAGCATTAAGTCCAAATCACTTAACCCATAAAGTAGTCAAAAACTACGGTTCATTAATCACATGGGTTCAAAGTTTAATTGAGTTAAAATCATCTAATCGACAATAATTCAATCAAGATACAATGCTTTAAAACACTTTAATGAAAGTACCCATGGATAGATCATGAAATTGGACAGTTCATCTTTGAAAACATTAGAAAAGTTTTTTTTAAGTTGGGATCCTTGATGAATAGAGTTTAAAGGATTAAAAACCATACCTCAATAAATCTAATCCTACAACTTGATGAATAATCTCCGCTCATTTCTCCAATCCAAGCCCTTCCTTGAGTTTTTGGTCCAATGGAGTTCTAGATAATTTCTAAGGGAATTTGGATTTTGATTTTTGAGAATAAATTCTTCTAAGTGTTTCAGGCTTAGAAATATATTTAAAATACCCTCAAGGATCCTCCCTTTCTCTTATTTGGACGTGGGTAAATTTACAACTTCACCCCTCAACTTAAAGTGAAGCTGTGTAGGAACAACCTCACAGACGGAAGGACCATCGACGACCCATCCCTTGACCAACGGACTGTCTTGTTGGTACGTGGTCTGGTATTGAGGCTGGTCTTTGGCCTCTCCTTCCCCACTACTAAGTGTCCATCGAGGGGATCTCACCTACGGAGCGTCGATTGCCTCGGTGGTTTGGGTTGTCTTGGGCAATCTAGGGAACTCATGAAGGGTCATTCCTTAAGGATCCTTGCATGGTCCTTGGTGATGTTTGCCCGGATATTTTCCCCCAAATATGGTCGTATACTAGTTTAGGACCTCTCACATGAATTTAATCCAAACCTAACACGTAATACTCGACAAGACATGCCTAAACACACAAGGTCGTTTCAAGGTAAACCTTTTGAACGTCATGGACTTTCTTGGACGTTTGACCTCCAAACTTCACGAAACTTGACACCCTTCCTATATACACTATAATAACTCATATAATGACATTATAACCTCACGAATCACACATAAACACATAAAACCACATATGAGGCACATAGGTGACTTAGTTGTTGAACGTCTTGGTCATCCCTTGACGTTTCACTTCCAAATTACCTAAACTCTTAGACACTTCCTCAATACCACAATATAGATAATTTTAGGACCTTATACAATCATTACAACCATGTTAGTTTCTTGCTTCACCTAAGTTGTTTTTGGGATCTTACATCCCCCCCTCCCACTTGGACAACATTCGTCCTCGAATGACACTTTTCACTCTCTGAACACTTCCAAGAATAGAGATTCAATTTTCAACTCATAATAATACTATAAAACACATTATCAATGAGAAACATTAATTTCCCATAATAAAGAGCATCACAACACAACAATAAACTAGAATAAATTCTATAACTCATCATGCCATAAAACTCACCTGCTTCATTCAAAATAGCAAAAACTCATTTTATATTTTCTCAAAATTTTTACAGTGAGTAGGCAATGCTACAGTAAATTTTTCAAAAATGCATCTTTTAGGCAATTCATGATGAAAATATGATAATATGCAATGTAGAACCATATAAACACATCTCACAACATAATCATAAATTCATAATATGCACAATGCAAGGAATCAATGAAATTAAATTTCAACAAGACCCTTAAACACAATGTATGATGCAACATACCTCTATGACTTTCTACTCTCAAGCTTGAGTTGAATAGAAGAGACAAAACAATTAATCAAATTCCTTTACTCTACATACTCCCCCACTTACAAGGTACTCATAACACTAAAGAGATACAAGGACTTACCATCACCCCCATTCTCATCCGGCTTTACTCCTCTAGTCCGGAGTGCATAGAAAAACCTTTTATTTGGAGCATCATCATTTGGAACATTAGGAGCAACTTGTTTACCCTCTCTTCATATCGAAGCAATGGTAGGACAATCTGTCACTTTGTGATCATCCTTCCCACAACCATAGCGACCACTATGCCGGCTAGACACTTCCCATAGTGCCTTTTTTCACAAGTGACACGTGTGGGTTTTCCATTTTGAGAACCACCTCCTTTCTGCAAATTCACCTTAGCACTCCTAGGTTCTTCTTGACTTTGAGCCCTCTTTTTGAACCTAGTTTGATCTTGGTTACTAGAACTGCTTCTTTTCAAGTTTCTAGCAATCCTCCCAAGTTTAGACTACGCTATTGATTGTGCATACACCATTAGTCTAGATAGGGTTATATCATCATGTAACATGGTCGTACGACATTCCTCCCTCACTAGATTGGTGACACCCGTCAGGAATCCACTCATCTCATCCCTCAAATTAGACACAAGGGATGGGGCATAGCTAGATAACATTGAGAACTTCAAAGATTATTCCACAACACTTGTATTGCTTACTTGAGATTGATAAACTTCTTATGTGCAAAGTAATTTCCGAGAAAAGCTTCCTTAAATTCTTCCCATTCAATAGGAACCGACTCCACCGTCCTATTATCCTTCCATTGAGTGTACCACACTTGAGAAACATCCTCAATTGATACGAAGCTAGCTCTTCCTTCTCCCTAGGTGCAACCCCCATAGCATTTAACAACTTGTATACTCCATCTAAGAACTCTTGGGGATCCTCTCCCACCTTAGAGACAAGAAAGATAGGAGAATTCATCCTCACAAAGTCTCTTAACCTAGAGGTCATAGTTGTCTCCACAACATTCATCCAAGGCACCATACTCAAATTCTCTTGAGTAGTCACGGCTAGGGCTAAAGCAATCAAAGCCTCTCTAATATCACTATTACTCAACTTCGGGGGAACCACCGAAATATCATTACCTCCTTCCACAATAGAGACTTGAGTACCTTGAGTACCTTGAGCAACTTGAGGAACTTGAGGAGGAATCTCCTCATTCACATCATTATTTTTCAACCCTCGTAGTCGGTGTCCTCATCATATTCATCTTTCTAGAAACACAAGGAAAAGCATAAGAAAAGAGTACTCATAACTTTTACTCTACAACACGACATATGAGTAGAAAAGAAGGACAAATCTATCGTCCAACAGCCTCTGGCCCCATAGATGTGTCGCGACTCAGAGCGATGGTCAAGACTCTAGTAGCCATGACTTGATGAGACTTTTGGATTCCTAAGAATACTTTCATAACCTATGCTCTGATATAAAGCTTATTAAGACCCGAGACCACACCCTAGAAGTTAGGGACAATCTCGAATTAAGAAAAGCGTCCTTGACCTCTCGAAGGTCTTGTAAATCCCTTTCCGTATCGTTCATTTGATATACATAATGAAAAGTAGTGCAAAATTAAAAATTTTCACAAAAACATTAGAATATCTTTAATAACATCTTTCATTAAAAATCATAGGAAATATTAGGTCTCAATCTCATCAAACTTAGACACGAGAATACTTAGGACATGACCCATACTTTAAAATATAGAAAACTTAGTCAGTTACAATACTTCAAAGGAAATAAAACACATTTGTATATGCCCTCGAGTAAGTGGAGGACATACTTCAATTTTGCTTGAATGACTCTAGAATCTAAGATATCCTTCACAATCCTTCTCACCTTTCACCTGTACCTTTAGAGATAACAAAATGAATGAAGTTAGTACAAACAATTGTACTAAGTATGACATTATGCATAAAATCATTAAAAATAGACATTTATTATAAATATGCATCTTTTTTACTTAAATGTCATAACATAATCATAATAATAACATTTAACACCTTAGAAACACATAAGATACCATTTAGTCAATTTATAACATTTTCGAAGCACCATTACAGAACTCACTGTACAGTACATTCCGTCATTGTTACTGTGAAGTTGCTTACCTTCACGTAAGACACCTTCTAAGATATAATTATCCCACTAAAATCTATCCTAAGACTTACTTAAGAAACAGAAAGAGAGACCATCCATACACCCTCTTTAAGCATGCCTAAATGATCCTCAAGACTACTCATAATGAGACATATACACACTTAGAAGACACCAAAACACATAACATGTATAATATGACAGTTTCCTTACCAAGGATATCAAAAGACTTTACTTAAGTGAATCAAGAAGATATCATCCATGATTGACCTCTTCGAGACTACCTAACTAATCCTTAAGACTACCTATGTCTTAGATCATGTCCACATAATAAACATCTTCCCTAACTAGTGTCATTCTTAAGACTTATCTAGATAAGATACGAAGTGACCATTCCTATGCCCCCTTTACACCTTAACTAGACAAAACTTAACTACTCTAGGTAAGAACTTATTTGTTTTACATATTTTATTACCTTAAGTCATTACATTCATTACTTCATTTAAAACTCATTCATCACTTAAATACATTCATGTAATGGTCTTGGACAAAAAATAAGGACTCTAACTAACACCTTCAAAGCCTATTGTGCAATGTCTAGATAGAGTCTCATACCACCACCTAACCTAAATAGAACTTCTCTAATGCTTGTAGGTATCTCATATGATGAGAATAGGCAATAACAGAGATAGAACATGATAGCTTCACATGGAATCTGGAGTTCTAACCTACTCCAATGAGGGTGTTCTACTTGCCAATGGTAGAACTTGGATACATCCCATGTAGTCTCATTCTTTAACTAGAACTACTTACCTTACCATACTCACTCGGTGCTAGCCTTTGTTATCATAGAGTAATTTACATTAAAGGTTCACATAAAGGGGTTCCATATCAAGTTCATAACCCAATCACATTTACCCTACAAAAGAGGTCCACTAGGGCTACCTTACAATGGCGACAAGAAGATCATAATGACTATCCTAATGTTTGATATGATGTGTTCCAGCCAAACAACCTTAAGTTTATCATTCCTTGACTTGAAAGATACTGTTACGACTTTAAACTTCCACATTCATAACCTTACAAGTAGATTCAAAGTTTCACATAAAGAACTCTCTTAACATCATTTAAGGTCTCGTATCATTCATGCATACAATACAAAGATGATTTAGAATCCTAAGTCAAGACACCTCATATTCACATTCATACATGAATTAAGTAAGGGACACAAGTTAACCTAGACAAGACAAAACTCTTTTTACTTTAACACAAATTACATATCATTCTAGAAGCACATAGAAGTAACTATTATCATCTTTAAGTGATCGTTATATACATTATCGTATCATAATTAATATGACCATCATAGACTCATATTTTCAAGTGGGAATAACAAGTCTGTGATCACCATATTACATAAAGTAACGCCGACAAGACCGCATCAATTGCAAGTAAAACACATAACACTACCACCATAAGTAGAACATACCAATAACAACATAATTGAAGTATAATTAACATATATTAAAGGGAATTAGGTAAGAGTACCACCACTTTATCCTCAGCACTTCAATCCAATTTGAAACCATCCAATTCAATACCATAAGGCTCATACTCATGGCCATGAACATCAAGGCAATACATAGACTATAATATTCAATGCAACTAGGTCAATTCAATAAAGATTCATCAATAATACCTATATATCAATTCAATAAAATTATTACATCAATCAATAGCTCATAGGAAACTTCACTAGAATTTATAAGCATTAAGTCAAAATCACTTAACCCATAAAGTAGTCAAAAAATAGGGTTCATCAATTACATTGGTTCATAGTTTAATTGAGTTAAAATCATCTAATTAACAACAATTAAATCAATATACAATGCTTTAAAAACCTTTAATGCAAGAACGCATGGATAGATAATGGAATTGGACAATTCATTTTTGAAATCTATAGAAAACTTCTTGGAAAGTTAGGATCCTTGATGAATAGAGTTTAAAGGATAAAAAATCATACCTCAATAAAGATAATTCTCCAACTTTATGAAGAATATCCAGGAAATTCTCCAATCCAAGCCCTTTCTTGAGTTTTGGCTCCAATGAAGTTCTAGAGAATTTCTAAGGGAATTTGGGTTTTATTTTCGAGAATGAAATCTTCTAAGTTTTTTAAGCTTATAAACATATTCAAAATACCAAAATACCCTCAAATATCAGCCCTTTATCTTATTTGGACGAGTGAATTTACAATTTCACCCCTCAACTTTCGTGACGATGCGCAAGAACAACCTCACAGACGGAAGGACCATCGATGGCCCGTCCCTTGACCAACGGACCATCGTGTTAGTCTGTGGTCTGGGACTGAGTCCGGTATTTGGACTATCCTTTCCCATGATTAAGTGTATATCAAAGATACCTCACCTATAGGGTGTCGACTGCCTCCGTGGTTTGGGCTGTCTTGGGCAGTCTTGGGCACTCATGAAGGGTCCTTGCTCAAGGACCCTTGGTTGGTCCTTGGGGATGTATGCCCAGAAGTTTCCAACCCAAACATGCTCATATACAATTTTAGGACCTCTCACATGAATTTCACATAAAACGAACTTGTAAAACTAGACGAAACATGCCTAAACACACAAGGTCATTTCAAGGCAAACCTTTCAAACGTTATGGATGTTGTTGGACGTTTGACCTCCAAAATTCACGAATCTTTACATCCTACCTATATACACTATAATAACTCATATAATGAACTTATAACCTCATGAATAACATATAAACAACTAAAACCTTATATGAGACATATAGGTGACTTAGTCGTCGAACGTCTTGGTCGTCCCTTGACGTTTTACTTTCAAATCATGTAAAGTCTTAGAAACTTCCTCAATACTACATTACAGATCATTTAAGTAACTTATACCATTATGAAAACCATGTTAGGCTCTAGATTCACCTAGTCATTTTTGGGATCTTACAAGGAGTAATGTCTTTGTTAGTCTTGTCAAACTCAGTTAAGGCAGTGCGTGATTCTTATCCAATTTTGCCAAGCTTGTAAACCTTCTTATTTATGGAAATATATTTATGGTATCCATTTTGACCAATACTAGCCACTGAAACTTTAGTAGGATGTCAGTAGTCGATACAAGCAACCTTATGTAGATCATAGAGGATTAGCATTATATAATCCAAAAATAAAACTCACGTTTTTGCGATTAACACAACAAAAGTAAGCGCAAACCAAATACCAATCAGGATAACATTTAACAGACTAAATTTGAGTTATACCTTAAGATTCTTACAATTCTGTATTAAATCAAGTAGCTACTTGACTTACTTTCCCGTAATATCTATAAAGAAAGGTTGAAGTTTACAAGTATCTTCCAAAAAATTGATCCATATGCTAAAGTATATATACTTTAGCTTTACAAGAGCCAATGAATTTGACAGCTAATCTCCCTATGAGAATGAAGAGATAGATCATGAAAAGTGCAAGAATAAGGATAGGAGACACATCCCAACACTCTATTCTACTATGGAACAACATTTGAGGATATATTAATAAAAGTTTACCATTTTTTTTGCCGCCCGATGAGATATAGAAAAATCAACATAAGTATAAGTATATGAGGTAGCAAGAATTTGTAGCAAGCTAGCTCTATTGATGTCAATGTTAAAAACAAAGTAAAAGTACACTGATGTCAATTCTTGAACTAACCAATTTTTACCTAAAGGAACTGCATTTGAATCAACTAGAACAACACATCCAAATTACAAAAATAATGGAAACACATAATATCTAATTGTCATGAACTACGGAGACTTGTCGATAAATATTGTCGTCGATAATCAAACACATATGAAAACCAATTGCAGGGAAAAATACACAAGAAATATTTTAACCAATTTGTACCAAATATTTTTTAAAAAATTGACATTAAGCATAGCAAAAATATACCAATTTGTAGCTTCACATTTACGACGCGATAGAAAACGTAAAGATGGTAATGTTCAAAGTGACTACACTTACTTTTTAGGTAGAAAAATCAACTAACAGATGCATGTCATAGCTCCATATACATCAATGTCAATGATGACAAAATTGACGATGTCAAATCTGAACTTTGAGATGATTTGATGAAGACGTCAAAGAATATCGATAAAAACCAATTAATTCACATAATGAACATTTTGTAAAAAAATCTAGAATTGGGATATTAATCTGGAAACTTTGTAGAAATTATTTAGGTGATTTATACTTAAATTAGGGAAAAATTGTGAAAACTAAAGAAAGAGAACTCACAAGTGAAACTATTTATATCTAAATTAGGGTGAAGTTGTGAATAGAGAGAGGATATGAGAAGAATTAATGACAGTGAAGGAATGATAATTAGAAATAAAGAGTTCAGAAGAAAGTTTCTGTATAAAGAAGCGCTTGGAAATGCGCTGGAAAAAAAATCCATGCAATGGTAAAATAGAGTGTTACCTTTTTTGAGTTACCGAGGTTAACGACCTCCACATATTGTATGTAAATTAGAGGGGTTCTTCGAACCTCAAAATTTTGATAAAATTAGTCGGGGTTATATTGACCTCCACGATAAAAACCCAATAAAATGAACGTTTTTTTAGTTAGTCCATGTGTTATCTATGATGTTATTTGTACAATGTTTGATAGAAATTTTGGGCATATATATAATTTATTCATGGATTATTTATACGATGTATGTGCAATAAATGATAGTTTCTTATTCCACCATTCATACCGAAGTATCGCCTAAAGGTCATCAAGGGTGAGCACACACACCACACACATACACGCACGCTCGCGTGCACACGCACAGACACACACTAAATTCACCGATCATAATTTTCCAAAGTGACGGTGACTATGTCAATTAATTCCTTTCGGACAAGTGCAGCTCCGCCACATACAACACATAGATGAAATTGAAAAACTTCTATGATATTTTTTTCATGTGTAACTAATACCTATCATATGATGATATTAGTAATACATAAGATTTAATACCATAAAATTATCTAGTAAAGACAAAAATATCTTTCAAATCGTTTTAATCATTTTATTTATTTTCTTGATTTTTCGTTTCATATTTATACTAGTAAATTTATTTGAATAAATTAGCTTACAAAATTTATTATTTAAAGAGAGTTATTTGAATAAATTAGATTACAAAATTTATTATTTAGAGAGATTTGTTTGCTGCAAAATAAATTTTAACATTTATTAATTGAAAATGTAAATATATCACAACATCATGTTTGTGATCTTAATTGAATGTATTATTTGTTAATATGCATGTGATTTTCTAATTACTTGCATTTTTAACAATTTATAAAATTGCATAAATATTGAAATTACAACTTGTAATTATTAGATGGAAAAATAGATGCTTGTGAGTTATCTAAACTCTCCCCCATATCGGTGCTCAATATTACTCCCAAAATATGATACAAGCTCTTATGTTTTAAAAACATACTTCTTTCTATGTTTTGAGAAAATTTCTCAAAGCTTAGCTCAAAGGCTATTTTCGAAATCATAGTTTCCTCTCTTGCTTAAATGAAAACGCTTACTCTTGAACTTAAAACTAGCAAAGGCTCTTTGGAAATCTCAGTTTTCTTTCTTATTTAAATGTTAAAAAATTTACTCTTTACTAAAAAGCTATCTCAAAGGCTCTTTGGAAATAAAATTTATTTAAATATGAAAACAATTTCTAGTTGGGAATACTTAGTTCCCATATGATCTATTGAAGAAACAAAACTTCACTTTTACTCTTACTCAACTCAATGCTCAAGTCCTAATATGAATTTAAAAAATTTGTAAAAGACTTCTTAAAATATGGTTTATGCCGAATAATGGACGTGAACAACTTAATGAAAGGATTTTAATAACCATAGATAGAACTCAGTACTTGAAACTCAAGAACTTCAATGATACTACTCATTTCGAGAATGCTCAACTCAGCGAATTCATGCGGAATTATAAGAATGAACGACTCAACTCAAGGACTCAAAGATATTTCTCATCACAAGACTATTCTACTAATTAGATTTATGTTGGGCATGGGATTTCAACTCTAGTGCCCTGATTAGAATTATAACCTCAAAGGGAATTAGGAATTCAATACTCAATGATACTAAACTTATGGAGTCCATGTATACGAATCTTCTCATTCTCTTACTTACTTCAACAAAACATAATTCAAATCAATAGTTGATCTCAAAGGATTCACAATTAAACTCAAAGGCTTTCTTGAACTCTACTCTTAACTCTAAATATGATTCATGATATGAAGGATCCTGTAATGATAAAGTAAACTCATCATACATTTTCCTCACTCTCATACTCACTTGCTCGAGTCTTGAAACAAGTTACTAGAAATTGTAGAAGACTCCTCAAAAAGACTAAAAGGAACTTTCTTAGAATGTTTGAAAAAAATATCAAAACTTAACTCTTAACACTACCTTGAATTTGTTTTATCAATTAAAGGTTGTGCTTTGTGATAGAAAAGATCTTGGGATGTTTAAGACTATTTTGAGATAGTTAAACTTGAGAAACGATCAAGAAATCAAAGTCTGAAAGCAAGATTGCAACGCAAAGATGTATTTTAATATTTGTCACAAAATAATGTTTGAGGAAGAGAGGACCGTGACCTCTCCGCGATGAGAAGAAAGCTTTTGTGAAATGGGGAGGTAGGTCCGGGATGTGGAGCAAAGTGTCAAATTTGTCCGTTTTTTTCCTTCTCAAATTTCTAACCCCAATTCAAATAAATTTGATTTGTTTTCTTAATCCCTCTTTTGATTTAGATACCCAACACATGAACATAAGAACCTATGCATATACAACTTTAAAATCGATATGAATTCATCAAGAACTCAACAATCTCATATAAACTCAAAAACCAAAGCCAATTTCAAGAACATAATTCAAGAATATCATACTTTGAACTTTCTAGAACGAATTTAACACTGAATTTGACATGATTGTTGTGTGGGTGAACAAACCCAACACTATGGAATCTTACATACATGAAAGAACCATCTTCTTGAAGAACTTGAAGGATAATCTAGAAAGAAGAACCCTAGCCTTAACATTTCTTAAATTTCATGAGCGTAGAATTTTTAGGGTGGATGAGAGAGTTTGATTTATAAAAAAAATTGATTTTCTACACATTTAGGACAATTTAGATGACCTAATAATGATTTTTATGAATAAAATACCCTTAAACACATAAATAAAATGATCTAGGAGTCGGAAATTTTTCACAGGGTAGTGAGGTCCGTATTGGCTCCGTAACATTGAGCCATCATAGAGCTGCTACTAGGATTGCACGTTGTTAGTAAATCAGTCATAACACCTTACTGAGAGCTCTAAATTTAGCAAACTAGGCGGCATTGGAAAGAGGTCTCAAAGGTATTTAACTTAATATCTTTTAGGTCTCCTAACTCATCTTGTACTAAAAGTTATGGTCATTTGAAGTTGACCCAAAACTTAAGAAAACTTAGGAATGGCTTGAATGCTTTGACCTTTTTTTCTTCCTGGAACTCAAAGTGCTAAATCGGTGACCTTAACACTTAAGAAATATTTAATTCCTTGCAAAAATCGCACTCACTATGAAGAATAGTTCGAGTCTAAAACTAAAAAAATCTGTATTGTTACAATATCTTCCCCTTGGGATCATTCGTCCTCAAATAACAACTGGACTATATATGGAATGAGGTTAATCTTACCAAGGTCTGATTCTTGTGTTATGCTTTCACTATTCAAGCATAACCCAAATCTTTAGGTACAGATTCTATACCTTTCTATACAAAATCTCGTCCCAAACTGTTACTCTTTACCACCACATTGCCTTATATAAAAAAAAACCACCTAATGTTTAACAACATCACATTCAAGATTATTACTCTAACAACTCCATAACTAAAAGGACATTTAAAAGTATATCCCCCAAACTCTTTGGAGATCATTACTATATTACTCTCAAACACTTGACTTAATTTCTCATCTTATCATCTTCCCTTTAGGTATAAAGCTAACTTTTGAAAGCTATGAACTTATTCCACATTGACAACTCAATTATGCTATCTAGACACCATGGAAAATTATAACTTAATTGGAACCTCATCTAGTAACATACCATCTCGGCACACCTCTTAATGCTCTTGTTATTCTTGTGACTTATACACACTTCACTGCCCTTATCTAAAGGTTATGGTCTCTCACTTGTACCACTCATATTTATTACAACGAATGATCTCAATTTCTCACCTACTCTATGTCAAGTGTTCTAGATCAAATCTTAAGACTAACATTATCACCCTCATGTTTCCATTCTTATGATCATGACACTCATCTCAAATTCAAGGTTAATGTTTATTACCAAACTAGAATATCAACATGATTTTTCATCTACTACACAAACTCACAACTACTATGCATAATTGTATACTTACAATTTACCATCACATTTCCATTCACAAACTTGAGTACTATTCACTATACATCATTGCCTAATTAGTTCTATAAAACTTTGAATATATGTGATCTCTCTTAAAATCATAAGCCTAGCTTAGATCTATCACCTCATGTATACTTATGGTCTTCTATTCAACACTTACACTTGGTCATTACCTAAACAATGACATTTTCTCACAAGCCCTTTTCTAGCTACGATACACTCTAGTTCCTATGATAGAATCTTCACAAATCATCACTTCTTAGTCTACCCATAAGGGAGAATTTTCATTAATAACTTACTAGGTGCATGACTATAGTAACCTAGCTTGTCAAAACACAATCTCCCCCACTTAGAATACTAAACCTCTACATACTTTCCTCTAACTGTAGGCTCTTTCATTGTTACGACTCATGAACTCGTAAATCATTTTGGAGTGGAAATATTACCCAAGTTCTAAACATACCTCCTCATGAAGATCTCAACTGAAACAAGGCTTATGAAAAAAGAGTACAATTCGCTTTTAGCTAAAACACATGATTCACATGAATATGGGTGCATTTCTCTGAAACTGAACACTTAACTCACTCTTGGGCTTCTATAAAGACCCTCAGGAGTCTCATGACTTCCTCAAAATTTCTTCTAAGAACAACCCATAGATAAAAGACCAGCTTTTCTGTTCAACCACCTCTAGTATGATGGGTAGTCGAATAAAGGAGTATGAGAAATGCACGAGTAAGAATAAAGTCTCTATGAAATAAATTTACTGCGCGACTAAGAGTTTTATGAAGGGAAACTTTTCTTAAATGTTTGTAGTCCCTCATTAGTAGAAGTAGGGACCTCACAAACATAAACAAGATCCTACTTGACACGACTTCATAGATACCCTAGGACACTTGAACTATATGCTCTAATACCAAGTTTTGTCACAACCGGAGCCTACACCTTGGACATGGCTAATACTCAAGAACCATTGTTGGTCCCCAAGCGGACCCTCTAGTAGAAGACGAAATTAAGTAACAAAGCTTAAAACTTGATAAAATCAATAACTCAAATCGAAAACTTTAACTTAATAATTAACTCTGAATAAAATTCATATATTCAACTCACCATAAAATAGGCAACTTAAGTCTTTACAACATTTAATAAGTAAATGATATAGACTTCTCAACTATACAAACTATCTTTAAAGCTTCTAAATGACAAAGATAGAAGTTGGGACAAGACCCGCGACATTCTGACTAAATTGAAAAGTAAATGAAATCCCAAGGAAGCAAGGAGGATCACCATATATAAATCTAATCCCAGATGTATCAACAAAACTCCTATTGATGATCCTGAAAAACCGTGTCTGTATCATCAAAAGATGCAGGCCAAATGGCTTAGTACGTGAAATGTACGAGCATGTAAGGAGACTTCTAAAATATTATATAATCTTGAACTAGATAAAAAGGAAACATACTTACCTCATTTCAACTCAACTCAACTCAAGAATAAGATACTAAACTTAAAAATTAGATATTTGACTCTAGGTACTCAACTTAGTGTAAAAAAACAATGCACATGCAATATATGGAAAGCTTTTAAAAACAATATAAAGCAACTCAGTGTATTAAGAATACATTATACTCAGTTTGTATACTAGGATATATTATAAACTATGTTTGTATATGAAAGTACAAATATTTCTGATGCATATAAAAATACAAAATACTATTGTGGGAGTTTCTCTAACTGACAACCTTCACTTAAAGGTGATGATACATCATTTTTTCTCACCTGCCAGGGCTATCATATACCTTTCCATGAGTGTATTACCTGATCTACTAAGTGGATCCACTAGTCGATGCTAAAAATCACTAAGGAATCATCTAAAAAGTATGAACATTTTCTACCCATGGTGTCTACATGGTTTTTGGGGGTTGTGAGTCGTCTAAACTCTCTCCCATATAGATTTTCAATACTACTCCAAAAATATGATACTATCTCGTATGTTTTAAAAATAAACTTCTTTCTGTGATTTGAGATAATTGCTTAAAATTTAGCTCAAAGGCTATTTTGGAAATCAAAGTTTCCTTTCTTGCTTATTTATGAAAGTGCTTACTCTTTAACTGAACTAGCTCAATAGATATTTGACAATGTCAATCTCCTTTTTTATTTAACTGTGAAAACATTGTCTCTTTACTAAAAAAAACTAGCTCAAAGGCTCTCTAGAAATCAAGGTTTCCTTTTTTTGTTTGATTGTAAAAACATTTTCTAATTTGTGAATACTTAGTTCCCAAATAATCTTTTTGAAAAAACTAAACTTCTTTTTTGCTCTTATTCAACTCAATGCTCAAGTCTCAAAATAAAGTTAAAACGTTTGTACAAGACTTCTTAAAATATGGTTCATGCTGAATAATGGACGTGAGCGAGTCAATGCAAGGTTTTTTCAATAACCATAGATTTAAATCAATTCTTGGAAGTCAAGAACTTCAATGATACTTACTCATTTGAATAATTCTCAATGATGAGTCCACATATTTGACTCATTTAGGGCTTTATTTTAATATAGATAATGTCCTCAATTGCTCATATTATCTTAATATCTAATGTAAACTCTTAAGTTTAAGGTATATGGATTTTGAGTGTAAACATTGACAGTTAGGCGCAAAACGGGAAGCCGCAAACAAGAAACACTTCGCCCGTTGTTCTAGCAAATGAAACCCTAAAGGAAGTGGATTAAAATGGTGATAAAAAAGAGCAGTCAGTGCTTGGTCAAATATTTCCGCGAAGAAAAATTATTCTACCCAATGATTTAGAGCGCATAGACGCTGAAGGGAAAACATGAACGACGATGAACAAAAAGAATCTTGAATCCCCCAACTTTTTGGCAATTCACGACTAAATTTGCCAAAAACATTTGCCTGCACTAAATCTTAAAACTATAATACTAGCCTTAGTTATTATTCGTAGGAGTCCAAACATTTATTATCAATTCTCACTTTTAGAACTTAGGTTTTTGACATTTTCTCTCAAGTTTGGAGAAGGTTTTATGGGAGACGTGAAGAAAGAAGTTCTTCCTCAAGTCGGCAGTGAGTCTTCTCCATTCTTCTTACTTTATTTATATTAAGGATTATTTTCTTATTCCCATTTGATTTCATTATAATTTTAGGTGTATTTGATTATTATTTGATATGTGGCTAAAAACCCCATACTTGGGATGTGATTTAACAAACATGTGTTCATATTACTTTTTGGGTTTTGCTTTTTGATACAATGAGATACATTTAAATGGTAATTTCACCTAGTGGTTGTGGTTTAATTTAATGGTTTGTAGTTTCAAATAAAAAACCACTCATGTGTTTTTTGTTTGCTCAAGAGAGAGGTCATGAAACAAAGACCGCTAGATCTATGTCCTAAGGAGTGGGGTGACATTAGGCTCAGCCCTCTCGGGTGAGCCTTAGTATCATATCCAAGCACTCTTCATCAAAAGAGCAGGTGTGGATAAGGCATAGGTTGGTGTTCATTAAACAAGTAGGTGTCCGAGATGAACCTATTTGATATGGGGTAAGTTACCCGAGAGAAAATTTACTTTCACCAAAAGCTTAGCCGAGTTACCAGTATTTTGCAAATTCACCTATCGAAAGCATGTATCATTGATTACGTCAACATTTACTGCGGTCACACCCCAACAACTTTCACCCATGCTTGATTTCTTTTTATTTTTACTGCTTTTACTACTTGTGACAAAAAACCCTTTCCGATATTTGACAATTTGGTGTCACCAACTGAATTTACCTTGTTTTTATTCGATAATTTCTTAAACTGCTACTAACTAGAAAAAATTCTAGTTTAACTACTATTTTTACTACCTCTCCCTTAGGACACAACCCCACCCTTGGTTGGGTTATTATTCTCGCTTTGAATTGTAGACACTCGGATTGTAGGCTAATGTCGTGTATCATGATTCACAAAGAAGAAACATCAAAATGGATCCACTCTCGGGGAGTGGTGTTATATGAAAATGTAGTTCTTTTAGAGTTTTTGTTCTTTTTAGTTAAAGTTGTGCTAACCGTCATTTTAGTTTTATTTTGTTTAATGATTTATAAAGCATGAAAATAAAAATAGATGAGCACTATGGATGTCACAAAAATCATTCTCTCCTAATGCTATTTCACCTCAGGGATTCTCTATTGACGTTCAAACAAACAGATGAGAATACAATTTTGGAAATATGGCTGAGGTTCAAAGAAATCCTGCAGACATGCCCATCTCATGGAATTCCTGATAAGACATTGTTGGATTGTTTATATTGAGGTCTCAAACCCAAAAATAGAAGAATAGCTAAGCACATTTGTTAAGGGGGAATGATGAACCAACCCCACAACGTTGTTTTTACTACTTGATGAAATTGTCGTAACCAACAAAGTTCCAAAAGAAATATAAATGGGATAAACTGGTGTCGCAAGTAGATGTTCTATCCAAACGGGAGATGGGATTAGAAGAGCAAGCTAGCAAGAAGGAAATGAACTTCTCCACTTGAGGGTGCAAACAGAGAAGGAATCAAGAGAGTGTGCAAAATGACGATAACCCGTCACTCATCCAAAAAAAATTGATGAACTTGACAAAAAAATGAATGAAACGAATGAAAACATTGATATGCTGAACGAAGTAAATACTTCGTACTCCATGACTATTCAGTTCTAGGATGCTTAAATCACTTACTTGATGACAAACCATTATCCTCTATTTGAGGATTCACCTAATTACACCATGGGTGATCCGAGGGCGAAGACTAGTCATTGACTTGTGTGGTGTCGTTACATTAATTCAGGCGTTGTTTTGGAGGCATCCCAAAACTCCATAGTATCTATTATGTTTATATCGGTAAAATAATAGTATGTTAGTTTTTGAGGTTGAAGTGTGGTAGGTACTAAAAAGTTGCAAAGTAGCGAGCAACAGACCCAGTTGGCTAGTCACCGAACACAACGGAGAACAATTCTTTTCCGCCGTTTGACTCAAGGTATCTTCAAAATATGGAGTACCTTGGCGAGAACAAAAAGGTGTTAATGATTCCCCCACCAGATCAGTGACTGCGATGAATCCCGTCGTTTAAACATCCAAGATTTCTCAGAAGTTCTGTAAAACTCAGCAAACTACAGATCTGTTTAGCGATGCGCAGAAAGACGCTAAATTCAAAATTTTATCACCAAACAGGAACAAACTGGATAAGATGTAGGCCAACACACAAAAGGTAGCTGATGAAACATTCAAAAACTTGGGTTGAAGAAAGGCGCACTACTAAGAAAAGTTGCACTGAGCTTGATGAATGACTTGGCAATGCACCCAACATTCTCACTATATATTTTGTTTAATGTTACGTATGTTGGAAGAATCCAACTCGAAATAGCTACTTAACAAGGATTATTCTCTAGCCCTATCTTTGTATTTCTTTAAATTTGACCTCTGAATTATTGTTATATATTTAAGGACATATAGTTCTTTCGTGTTGGGGTGAGACTCGCATTTTATGTGCTTGTTATGAATATTTATGTGTTTTTTAATCTATTTGAGCATATATTTTAATTGTGTTTTTAAAAATGTTTTACACTTGTTTGAGATTATGACTCTTCTTTGGTTTTATTGCAAAACAATTTTAACCCTTCCGAAAAATTTTCATTTTTGAAAATATTTCCACGTCTTATATTGAAAGTGCTTGTTCTCGTACTAATTAAAGTTTCAGTTTTGATCAATACCAATGACTTGAATAGTGCTCACAATGGAACAGACATGAATGTACGGCTACAACAAAGACAAACAAAGTTACATAAACAATACGTAAACTCTTTGAATCTCGTTGTGATTGGACATTTATCAATTGATTCTTTTGTAATGGTCATTTCACACTAGGGAAGTGTGTAGTTTTGTTTTGATTAAGTGTCAACGTCGTGTGTGATAAGCTTACTTTGAACCTTGCATAAATAAATCTAGAATTTTCTCAGTTAGTCTGATTGATATAGAAAGTTTTCCTCTTGAGACGATCTTAGGCAATTTTATATAGTGTAAACTAACTTTGATATATGCCTCTTTTATGGCCTACCCATGAGTGTGTGAAACTATTTTGAACACCTTTTGAGCCCTACTTGTCTTTAAAAGAACCTTGATGAACCCTAAACCTTACTTGATCCACCACTTATAATGCTTTTGATTTTTGGTTTAAAGTGAATATCTAACTTAGGATAAAAAAGCTAAGTTGAGGGTGTAATGAAAAGGAGATGGAGAAGTCAAGAAGTGCAGGTGAAGCCTTCCTTAACACATGGTGCTGAATAAAATGGAAACACTACATATAAAAAAACAAAAAAAAGGAAAGAAAAATAAAAGAAAATAATGAAAAAGAAAAAGTTGTGGAATAAAAGCATGAAAGAAATTGGGTTTTCATGCAATCCATGGAGGCGAATAAAAAGTGACTTAGAAGCACTTGAAAAAAATTGATAAAAGAAAGAGTAGGAAATGTCTTGAGAACACCACATCTCATGAGAAAAAGTCGTTGAGCTTAAATGACCATACCTTAATACTCAGCCTCATTACAAGCCTTAGAAAGACCTTTGTGATCTTGAGTAAATTGAACAAAATATCAATTGGAAAATAAGGGAAAACCTATGGGTGAAAACATCATTATGTTCCTCTTTGTGAGTGTGAGCGTTGCATTTGATTCGTGATCTTAAATTGGTTAATCTTTGTGTGTGAATACAGAATCATTCTGTGTGAGGGCATTTATATACTTTTGTTGAGCTTGAACTTGCATGAGTAGCAAGTATTGCGAGCACGAGAATCTTTGGTAATGGTGTTTCACAACTTAAATCTTTGAGCATACGATAGACCTATGCATGAGTAGTTTGAGTCTTGTTGTGTAATTTAATTATGGAGTCTTGTATAGCACTTTTTGAGACATCCTATTTGAAGTGCTGAACTTGAGTTTTACTTGAGGACAAACAAATTTGTAAGTTGGGGGTGTTGATTAGTCCACAAATTAGACTCATTTAAGGCGTTATTTTAATGTAAATAGTGTCCTCAATTGCTCATTTTAACTCAATATCTAATGAAAACTCTTAAGTTTTAGGTATTTGGAGTTTTATTGTAATCATGGATACTTAGGAGCAACACGGGAACAAAAAGAATGAAAACAGGCTGAAGTTGAAGCCTGAGCATTGCCAAGCAGCTTGGCGATCCACCAAACAGAGACACTTCACCTTTTGTTCCAACAAGTGAAACCTTAAAGGAACTGGATTCGAAAAGCGATGAAAGGAGCAGTCGGCACTTTGCCGAATAGTTACGCGAAGACGAATTATTCTTCCCAGTGATCCAAAATAGACGCTGAAGGCAAAGCACGAAAATCGATGAACAACATGAAGGGAGAATCGTCAAACTTCTCGGTGATTCACGACTAACTTTGCCGAACGAATTCACCAGCAATAAATTGAAAACTATAAATGCTAGTATTAGTTATTATTTTTAGGAGTCCGAACACTATTGTAAATTTTCACTTTTAGAACATAAGTTTTTGACATTTTCTCTCAAGGTTTGACAGGGTTTTGTGGGAGACTTGAAGAAAGAAGTTTTTCTTCCTCAAATCGAAAGTGGGTCTTCTCCATCTTTCTTCCTTTACATATATTAAGGTTTAATTTTTTATACCCAATTAATTTCTTTATAGTTTTAGGTTATTTGATTAATGTTTGATGTGTGGAAAAAATACCTATTATTGAGATGTGATTTAGCAAATATATATTGATACAATTGTTGGGTCTTTCTTCATGATTAGATGCATTTTATGGTGTCACATATTAAGGGCACCCCCTAGTCGTATCCGGCTTATTCGACATCGAAGAGGTATTATACAAGCCCTTAGAGTGTATCATAGAACAAAAATGCGGAAAAATTAAAACTTTTACTTTGGAAGTTCAACTTCACTTCATATATGAAAAAAGAATGTAACTTCATCATACCATCTAGACATAGAAGGGTAGAAATTAGTACTTAGACCTTACATCAATAAGAAGTCTAGAACTAGGAAAGTACAACAATGTCTTTCACCATAACAAAGGAACTAAAAGTTAGAACATAGGGTCTTGTACTCGGACTTGAGGACTCGCCAATTTAGAGAAGCAAATCCAAGTGTCTTGAGAAATAGTCTAGAAATATCGTCAAAGGCCTGAACCTACAATGTTTAGGAAAAAGGAAAAAAATATGGGTTAGTACATCATGTATACTAAGTATGACTTCTATGCATAAAAATCATCAATGCATGTATAAAATGACAGTTTAGTCATAACATGCTTTTTAATAGAAAAGACATAAAGTCATCACTAAAGTTGTCCCGAATTTTTAAAAAGACATCGTAACTTTGTAACCGTCCTATTACCTCACTAAACAATTATGAACATATATAATTGCATCATTTTTCGTTCATCTGAAATAGAGAGTGGTGTACACTCTCTCAAAGAGAATGACCATCATAAGATAACTCTATAATTTTATTTTTATAAGTATTTTCTTATGAAATTTTTTTTATTATTATTTTAACTTTTTTCCTTTTTATTTTTTCTCTTTCTTTCTTATTTCTTTTCTAAATTCACTGTCATTTTCATTCATTGAAATTTCTTACTTTCAATGTCACCATTTTTACCACAACTTCACCTTTGTTCTTTTTTTATTACTATTAGTTTTACTCTCTTTAATTTTAAAATTTTATTTAAATATTGTCTTACATTTCAAACAAGTCGATAAATTTATTAGATTTCAAGATGATTAGGAAGTATCATAATTTTTTTTAATTCGATTTCTATTAAGTTCTTTCAATTTTTGAGAAATTAATTGATTCTTTTAAAATTATCATTTTTAGTTTTGAATTTATATGAAAATGAGTAGTTGATGATCAAAATTTTAAATTTTCTTTAAAAAAATAATTAATTTTGTTATGAATAATTCAATAAAGTCCTAATAATAGTATGAATTTTATAAAGAATTTGATCGGAGAAGAAGAAGAGAAAAGAAAAAAATGGAAGTGGGTTTCAATTTGACATGGGGGGTGGGAGGTAAAAAAAAAATGGAGGGATGAATCACTTGAAAGTGAGAGCTATAAGATGAAATGAAATTTAAGATAAATCAAAATTGGAATTCAAAAAGTAAGAGAGGGATAGAGAAATAAACAAAAACAAAGATAAAGAAAAAAAAACTAAATGAAAATATATATATATATATATATATATATATATATATATATATATATTTAATTAAATTGACATGTGTCATGTAATGATTGGTGTGTGAACTCACTTGCTTCTTAAAGTTTGGGGATGGTTGGAAAACGGTATAATAATATCTGTTCAAAATTGTTTAATGGGATAATAGGACAATCACAAAGTTAAGGTGTCTTTATGAAAATCCGAAAAAACTTCAATAGTGATTTTGTCTTTTTTATAAATTTAATATGCACAAAAAGTAAGCATCATAAGCCAACCCAACATGATATCATCCCAACATGTAGACAACCCAAGCAATACTTGTGCAATCCAAAGGATAGAATCTCATAACCCTATCCAAAGTTAAGTATCACATTAAGAAACCCACTTCATACATACATTCCTAATATCATATCACAACTTACCATATACGTAAGGATCACACTTAAGTCGTAATCAACATAGTCATAAGAGAACACTAATACAACCATCTCTTAGAATCCCACAAGTGCACTATGTAAGAGAAGTCTCATACCCTCCCTCACATTATATAGAACCCCTAAAGAAAGCCCTAATAAGAGTACATACATTTCCTTTATTCATTTATTTTTACTTTAGGGAAAGAGGTTTCTATAATCAACAATAGAACATGTGATCTACATGTAATCTGGTGTTGTACTCCCACACCGAAAAGAGAGGGTTAGAACTTGCCTAAGGTGTAAACTTTCGTACATATGTATCTAGGTGGATCCACTAAGCTAGAGTCCTATGTGGGTACATAGTAAAGGGTCAAGGAAATTGTTACTAGAAAGCCTAACTTGCTAAACAAGGGGTTTCCATCTCATGAGACAACATATATACGAGAATTTGGACTTGCTAAACGTGAGGAAACCCATGTAGGGAGCCGGACTTACTAAACGTAAGACCCCATCTCATTTATATGCCCTTTCGGTGCTAAGCATCTATTCCCTGTAGTAATGATCATTAACTATCACATAATTTCAAATTAGCCTTTTCTAGACCCTTTATCATAATAGCTCATAAGTATCTCAAAATGAGAACTATCCTTTCACTTTAGAAACACTACTAACTGAGTAAACCTTTCACATTACCATGTCATTATAATCATGAGAACTACTTTGCCATCATATAACAATCACACCATATCATACATACATGCTTCATAGCTAATTGAAGTGTATAGAGTTAAGGACAAGGGGATTTTCTCATCAACACCACAATAACACATTAGATATAGCATCATTACTATCTAAGTAATTGATCTTTCATAATCGAATTCAAGGAAGAACCAACATTCACACCTTCTTTCTCTTCATGTGACTTCATACATCAATCATCCAACAATGCATAATCAATACATCAAACAAGGTAATTTATGATGTAATAACATAACTAACATCAACATAAACAATTCATATATTCATCATCTTCAACCAATTCACCATAATAAATCCAAGATTTATGGAATTGGGGAAGAACATAGGCCCAAGAGAATGACAACAATTACTCATTATCTTACACCTAAAAAACCCTAATTAATCATAACTCATCATAATTAATTCATAAATTTGTTTTTAGAAGAAGACATGTGTAGAACAAAACCCTAGATTTTAGGGAATTTTGAAAACATCTTTGGATGGACCTTTTGGGAAAGGAATCCCAAAAGTGGAAAGAAATCATACCTTAATGAAGATATAGCCACGAAATTGAGTTGAATCCTTCGAGAATTAATCCTTTTCTTGGAGCTCCAAAGTTCTTCGATGGAGGTTTAAGAGAGAGAGAGAGAGAAACTAGAGAGAAGGAAGAGCTGCAATAATTTTTTTTTTTGCTTCTAACTGAGTGTTTTGTGTTTTTTATTAGGAATTGGGTGCAAAATGACCAAAAACTATATATATTAACCTTTCAAAAATACCCAAAACAACCCTACACTAGTTGGACCTTAAAATAAAAGTTCAACTTGTTTTTTCAATAAATCCATAAATTATCAAGAATTGGAAGTGGGTCTGCGACACGCAACAGGGTCCAAATTCCTTTTTTATTAAATCACTACAAGAAAATGCATATATAGTTACAAAATACATCGTATCTAAATATCAAAAAGTTTGTGGCTAAATACTTTAGCCACAACTTTCGTTTCCGTAGCATTCGTAGCAAGATGTAGCGTGGCTAAAAGTTAGCTACGGACTTTACATGATCTGTAGCTAAGGACGAACACTTAAAGCTACAAAATTAATGATGTTGTAGCTGTAATGATATAGAAAATTTGCTAGCCACAATATATTTTGTTGTGGCAAAAAAATTGATTTGTTTGCTATGAATAATCTTACTTCGTGGTTATATTATATTTTGTCTCGTGGCAATAATATTTATATTTAGCTATGAGTTAGAAAACGTATAGCTGTGAATTATTTCCACAAACTTTGTTTTACATGGCTAAGAATTCAACTTTATCCACAAAGTACACAATTGTCTAGCTATTTTTGTTTATTTTGCTATAAAAGTTAAAAGCTGAAAATGTATAGCAATAATTTTTTATAATATATATATATATATATATATATATATATATATATATATATGATATAATAATGAGTCTTATTGATTAAGAGGTGTACATCCGATATATATAGAGAAAACATGAATAAGTAATTACACATGAGTCACATAATTATTATTAACTATAGTTACTTATATTATCCCCCCTCAAGCTGATCCACGGGTACGAGGGGAAGCTTGGTAGCGAGGTAATGAAACGCAGCCGGTGGAAGAGGTTTGGTAAGTATGTCTGCAAGTTGTTCTGAAGATGGAACATGATGTGTGCTCATAGTACCAGCCATGACCTGTTCACGAACAAAGTGGCAATCAGACCCAACATGCTTCATACGATCGTAAAGGACTGGATTTTTGGTAACGCAAATGGTGGACTCGTTGTCACAGTAAATCTTTTGCCGAAAAGGAGGAAGGCCAAGAGCATCCATAATGTGATCAAGCCACATAGCTTCGTCAACTCCAGCCGCCATAGCTCAGTATTAAGCTTCGGTGGAAAACGAGATACCCGTGTTTGCTTTTTGGTGCACCAAGAGATTAAATTTGGTCCATGAAAAAGTATGTACCCGGTGGTGGAGGGACGATCATCCTTGTCGTTCGCCCAGTCGGAGTCGGAGTAGACGGAGAGATCCAGATTCCCTTTTTGGAAAAGAAGTCCACGACGTGAGCTACCCTTTAGATAACGAAGAATCCGTTTTAATGCCTGGAATTTTTGTTCAGTTGGAGCATGCATGGATTGAGAGACACGGTTGACAGCATATTGAATGTCTGGACGAGTAACAGCGAGATAGTGGAGGCCACCCACGATGCTTTGATAGAGGGTCGGATTGTCGAATAGACGATTATCTGAGGCGGATAGTGGACGGACAGCCATGGGAGTGGGTGCAGTTTTAGATTCAGCAATCCCTGCCCGAGGGAGAAGCTCCTCAGTGCATTTTGACTGATGAAGTAGGAGACTGGAGGAGGTACGGAGTACTTCAATGCCAAGGAAGTAATGTAGATGGCCAAGATCTTTCAGGTGAAAATTTTGATGCATGGCCTTCGTGATGATGGAGATAAGAGTAGATGAGCGGCCAGTAATCACAATATCATCAACATAGAGAAGAATTATGACTAGGCCACGAGGATGCCGGAGAGTGAATAGACTTGTGTCATGAGTGCACGTGCGGAAACCCATATCCTGCAGAAAGGAAGAGAAACAATTATACCAAGCACAGGGGGCCTACTTAAGACCATAGAGGGACTTTTTGAGCTTGCAGACAAGATGAGGGTGGCGGGAGTCAACGTAGCCGGGTGGTTGATCCACATAAATGTCTTCATCGAGAGTGTCGTGGAGTAAAGCATTGCTCACATCTAGCTGGTGTAGCAGCCAGTCATTATGAAGAGCGAGAGATAAGACTAGACGGATAGTCTGCTGCTTGACGACTGGGCTGAAAGTCTCCTTATAGTAAATGCCATACTCTTGATGATAACCCTTCGCAACCAGGCGAGCTTTGTAACGAGAGATGGATCCATCGGCATTACATTTGATGCAGTACACCTACTTGCAACCAATTGGTTTTCGATTTCTGGGTGCTGGCACCAATTCCCAAGTACACTGATTAATAAGATACTTGTATTCATCGTCCATATCTTGACACCAAAGGGGCTTGGTAGATGCTTGTTTGTAGGAAATAGGTTTAGAGGGAGAGGGAGCAGGTAAAGTGGTGGTGTAGGCTTTGGGCTTTAAAATGTCGGATTTGGAACGAGTTTGCATGTGATGTAAAGGTGGTGGGGGTGGGGGTGGAGGGGGTGCTGTTTCGGCTGGTGGAGTTGCTGGTGAGAAGGGTTGAAAGTTGGTGGGATAGGTGGATTGTGGGTGCTGGGTGATCCAGATGGGATGAGAGTGTCGGGATAGGGTGTTGTTTGCATGATGGATGGGTTAATGGGTGCCGGTACAAGGCCATGTGAGCTCGATGGAAAGATTGGAATAATACCGAGTGGGTTGGACGTGGCAGTGACGGAACTCAACCGGGGATATGGAAAGTCATCCTCGATAAAACGAACATGACGAGAGACATATGTTTTTTGGAGAGATGGCTTCAAAACATTTGTATCCTTTTATGGTGGGATGATAGCCTAGAAAGACACATGGTGTAGACCGGGGTTGAAGTTTGTGTTGAGTGTGAGGACATAGCCAAGGATAGGCAAGACAACCAAAGGGGCGAAGGTGAGTGTAATCTGGACGGTGTGTGTAGAGACATTCATAAGGATATGTGTTAGAGAGGGAGGGTGTGGGCATGCGGGTGATGAGATAGTTGGCAGTGGCCAACGCCTCAACCCAGAAGTATGCAGGGAGATGAGACTCATGAAAGAGTGTGACGACAGTTTCAATGAGGTGCCGGTGTTTGCGTTCGGCAACACCATTTTGTTCAGGAGTATAGGTGAAAGATGTGTGATGAATAATACCAAGAGATTGGAGAAAGAGCCAAAGGCATTGTTTAAAAATACTTTTCCATTGTCACTACGAAAGATTTTTGATGTTGGAATTGAATTGGGTTTTGACCATGCGTTCAAAATTTACAAAAACTGAATATGCTTCATATTTGCGTTTTAAGGGATATAGCCATATAAATTTACTATAATCATCAACAAAATAGATATAGTAATGAAAACCATTAAAAGAGGAGATGGAGGTTGGACCCCAAACATCAGAATGTATTAATTCAAATGGCGTTGTGGACTTAGTATTAGATAAGATAAATGGTAAACGACATTATTTGGCTACATAGCATGACTCATAATGATCCTTAGTGGAAAACGAAAAACCTAAGACAAACATAATGGATTTAGTAACTTCGGCACATGGATGACCGAGTCGGTGGTGCCAGGTAGAGGAACAAATGGATTGATTAGCAACTGATAAAGATGAGATTGATGAAGATAGCTTGGAAGGAAGAGTGTATAGACCTTGCTCACAGCGGCCCTTGTACCGGATCTGTTTGGTTAAATTGTCCACTATCTAAAAATTATGGGCATTAAAAATGTAACGACCTGTTAGTCGTTTTGAGCAGTATAGTTTATTTTTGATAATTATAGTCTGAGTCGACGTATCTCACGACGGACCGTCATGGGCACGATGGACCGTCGAGCATGTGTCATTCCAAGACACTTAGAATTCTGATAAATTGGGTACTGAGAACAACAATCTGAACTTCGAGACGACAAGGCAGGATGGACCGTCGTGGGCACGAAGGACCGTCACAGACCCTTGGTAAAAATCTAGTCTCTGAACTCTGCGACGGAAGCAGCAGGACGGACCATCGCAGTCACGACGGCCCGTCACAGACTGCGTAATCCCAGGCTGGGTCGGATTTCTGTTAATTGTTTTAAAGGGCATTTTGGACTATTCCTGCTTATAATTATAAAGTTAGTGGTTGAATATTAATAATCCAATTTCTTGAGGGTTAAAGGAGATAACCTTAAATTAATTAGTGGGTTACTTTTGTCATCTTTTATACTTAATTATATGCTAATTAGGGTAAAATAAAAACGATTTGAATAAGAAAAAGAGAAAGAACAGAAAGAGGGAGAAACGATCTCGAGAGAGAGGAACGAAGAAGAAAGCAAAGATTTTGAGGATTAGCTTGCTTGATCACAATTCTTCGGTGGAGGTTGGTTATGGTCTATGCTATTTCATTGTAAACTCTTAATAGCGAATGATATGTATTGGGTAGTATTGTAAACCCTTCTATATGCTTAATTGTGTGCTTGCATGATGTGATTATGTAATTGTGATGGGTTGGAAAAATAAGGTTGTGAAGCTTAAACCTAAAACCCTCTTTTTTTAATGATGATGCCTTGGTATAAAAGAAGGCTTGATGAACTAAAAGAATAGGGTTAGGGGGATCGGGTGTAACGAACCGACGCGTAGTATTAGGGGGATTGGGTGTCACGAACCAACACGTAGTAATAGGGGGATCTGGTGTCACGAATCAACACGTAGTATTAGGGGGATCGGGTGTCACGAACCGACACGTAGTATTAGGGGGATCGGGTGTCACGAACCGACATATAGAATTAGGGGGATCGTGTGTCACGAACCAACATGTAGTATTAGGGGATCGGAGTGTCACGTTCCGACACAAGAGGAATAAAGAGAGTGAATCTTGAATTATGGTAATATACTCAGATTTAATGAACCTATTTCCCAAATGAGTATGGTATGGAGGCTTGCGTCCTCATGGGTGTACTGGGCGTAGTTATTAATGATTATAGTACTTGTTGTTGCTACCTGTTGAGTATTGTAGTTGACTTTATGATATTATCTAATATATACTATTTTCTATTTTGAGTTGACCGATGATATCTACTCAGTACTCGTGTTTTGTACTGACCCCTACTTGTATGTTTTCTTCTTGTTCATTGTGGAGTGCAGCAAACGTACCGTCTCTTCAACCCAAACGCAATTCTAGCCAGTCTTCGTCACACCAGATTTCAAGGTGAGCTAAAGCTTCTAGCTTGGACTGGATCTTCTTCTTCATGTCTTGATGCCTTGAAGTTCTGGCATAGACTAGCTATTATTTATGTTTAGTTTCTTAGATACTCTTAGCTTTAGTAATTTGAGGATAGATGTTCTTGTGATGATGACTTCCAAATTTTGGGGATAATGATAAGTTTTGAGTTTTAGAAGTTGATTATTGATTTTGTTAATGAGTTTTAAGTCTTCCGCATTGTTTTTCTATTTATTATGCTTGAAACTATTGGGGTTTAGATTGGTTTATTCGCTCACATAGGAGGATAAGTGTGGGTGCCACTCACGACGCGTTTTGGGTCGTGACAAACTTGGTATCAGAGCATTAGGTTTGTTGGTCTAATCACACAAGAACGAGTCTAGTAGAGTCTTGAGAAACGGTAGGGGGCGCCTTTACTTTTCTTTGAGAGGCTATAGGACTTTAGAAAATTCCATTCTTTCTTTATTTCGTGCTATTACTTGGATCCAATTGGTATCTAGGTGATACAAATTGGTATCTGACCATCTTCACTCTATTTCGCAGATGGTTAGAACTATAGCAACAACCGCGCCAACACCAGCACCGGCAAGACAAGAGGCGTCTAAGCCAGCCACTGAGATTGTAGCTCGAAGAGGAACAGTGGCAAGAGGTTGTGGTAGATGTCGTAGGAGGACATCCTCTAGAGGGAGAGGACAAGCACCTTGCCCATCTGGTACCAGGGCGGTGACTCCTCCACCGACTGAGGAAGTAGTAAGAGAGGGTGAGGAAAGGGAGAATAAACAAGTGCAGAATGAGGAATTACCACCCCAACCTACCCCAGAGATGATCAATCAGGTTCTTGCTTATCTTAGTGGGTTATCTGATCAGGGACAGACACCTCCAGTGTTTTCTGCACCAGCACCTCAGGTTCCGGAGGTACAACATGCAGCTACTGTGGCTCCCCGCATGAATGCCTCATTGGAAATAGGCGCATTTCCTCGGTTGACTACAGGGCCTATAATGACAAGTGATCAGCATGAACTTTTCAGTACGTTCTTGAAATTGAAACATCCAGTCTTCAAGGGTGCTGAATCCGAGGATGCCTACGATTTTCTGGTTGACTGTAATGAGTTACTACACAAGATGGGTATAGTATAACGATTTGGCGTCGAGTTTGTGACCTATCAATTTCAAGGGAACGCCAAAATGTGGTGGCGGTCACATGTGGAGTGTCAACCAACAGATGCACCACCTATGACTTGGGCATCATTCTCTAGTTTATTTATAGAGAAGTATATACCCCGTACTTTGAGGGATAGAAGGAGAGATGAGTTTCTAAGCCTAGAGCAAGGCAGGATGTCGGTTTCTGCTTATGAGGCTAAGTTTCGTGCACTCTCCAGATATGCCACCCAGCTTTGCTTCAGTCTACAAGAGCGGATTCGCCGTTTTGTGAAGGGGTTGAGGTCATATTTGCGAATTTCAGCCTTACAGGTAGCTGCTACGGCAAAATCCTTTCAGGAAGTGGTAGACTTCGTCATAGAGGTGGAGGGAGTGAAGCTAGATGACTTCACCTTGGCATCGACATCTAAAAGGTTTCGTAAGGGAGGTGAGTTTAATGGTTCTTACTCCAGAGGGCAGGGTTCAGGGGGTTACCCAGCCCGACCTGTCCAGTCTTCACTACAGACTGTAGTTGGGGGTCCACCGCATACCGGCCAACATTTCTCTGAGTTTGGTGGTTATCCCCAGACTTCGTCATTCTCACAGGGACTTATACTTGAATCCAGAGAATGTTATGGATGTGGAGATACTGGACATATTAAGAGGAATTGTCCAAAACCGAGCTACAGACCCCCAATAATCAGAGGTAGAGGTAGTCATGGAAGAGGCCGTTATTCGGGAGGACGTGGTGGCCGAGGTAATGGTGGTCATCAAAACGGCCGGGGTGACGGGAAAACTGGGACTTCCGCAGCGCAACATGGTAGGGGCAACGGACAGACAGGTGATAGGGCCCATTGTTATGCTTTCCCTGGGAGATCCGAAGCGGAGACATCTGATGCTGTCATCACAGGTAATCTTTTGGTTTGTGATTGCATGGCTTCTGTATTGTTTGATCCTGGATCCACATTTTCTTATGTATCTTCCTCATTTGCTAATGGTCTTAATTTACATTGTGAATTGCTTGACATGCCTATTCGTGTTTCTACTCCGGTGGGTGAGTCTCTGATAGTTGAAAAGGTGTATAGGTCTTGTCTTGTGACTTTTGTGGGGAGCAATACTCATGTAGACTTGGTTATCTTAGAAATGGTTAACTTCGACGTAATTCTGGGTATGACTTGGCTTTCTCCAAATTTTGCAATCTTGGATTGTAATGCTAAAACTGTGACGTTAGCCAAGCCTGGGACAGATCCGTTAGTGTGGGAGGGTGACTACACTTCCAATCCGGTTCGTATCGTCTCCTTTCTTTGTGCTAAGAGAATGATTAGTAAGGTTTGTTTAGCTTTCTTGGCACACCTCAGGGATGATACTACCCAAGTACCTTCAATTGAGTCGGTTTCGATATTCCGCGAGTTTTTATATGTGTTTCCTGAAGACCTTCCTGGTATGCCACCGGATAGAGATATTGACTTCTGCATCGATCTTGAACCGGGTACCCGCCCCATTTCTATATCCCCTTATAGAATGGCTCCCGCTGAGTTAAGGGAGTTAAAGGCCCAACTTCAAGAGTTGTTGAGCAAAGGCTTCATTAGACCAAGTGTATCCCCTTGGGGTGCTCCTGTTTTGTTTGTGAAGAAGAAGGATGGAAGCTTTCGGATGTGCATAGACTACAGACAACTGAATAAGGTGACGGTTAAGAAGAGGTATCCTCTTCCTCGCATTGATGATTTGTTTGATCAGTTACAAGGTGCTTGTACCTTCTCAAAAATCGACTTGAGATATGGTTATCATCAATTGAAAATACGGGCAGCAGATGTGCCCAAGACTGCTTTTCGGATCAGGTATGGGCATTATGAGTTCTTAGTAATGTCTTTTGGGCTTACGAATGCCCCTGCTACTTTCATGAGCTTGATAAATGGGATTTTTAAGCCATATCTGGATCTCTTTGTCATTGTATTCATTGATGATATACTGGTATACTCAAAGAGCAAGAAAGAACATGAGGAGCACTTGAGAATTGTGTTGGAAATGTTGAGGGAGAGAAAGCTTTATGCCAAATTCTCTAAGTGTGAGTTTTGGCTAGATTCAGTGTCCTTCTTAGGGCACGTAGTTTCTAAGGATGAAGTGATGGTGGATCCATCTAAGATTGAAACAGTGAGGAATTGGGAAAAACCTACTAATGTGTCAGAAGTAAGGAGCTTTGTTGGTTTAGCTAGCTACTACTGTCGATTTGTCAAGGGGTTCTCTTCTATTGCTTCCCAACTGACAAATTTGACTAAACAGAGTGTTCCATTTGTATGGTCGGACGAATGTGAAGAAAGTTTTCAGAAACTCAAGACTTTGTTGACTACTGCACCAATTCTCACCTTGCCAGTGGAAGGAAAGAACTTCGTTGTTTATTGTGATGCATCCTATTCTGGGTTGGGTGCAGTGCTAATGCAAGAGAAGAGTGTAATTGCTTATGCTTCGAGGCAATTAAAGGTGCATGAACGTAATTATCCTACACATGATTTGGAGTTGGCTGCGGTAGTGTTTGCATTAAAGCAATGGAGGCACTATCTATATGGAGTTAAGTGTGAAGTCTACACGGATCATCGTAGCCTACAGTATGTCTTTACTCAGAAAGATTTGAATTTAAGACAGAGAAGGTGGATGGAACTACTGAAGGATTATGACATCAATATCTTGTATCATCCGGGAAAAGCTAATGTTGTGGCAGATGCTTTAAGTAGAAAGGCAGGGAGCATGGGAAGTCTAGCCCACTTGCAAGTTTCAAGATGCCCATTGGCTAGAGAGGTACAGATTCTGGCTAATGACTTAATGAGGCTAGAAGTAAATGAGAAGGGAGGATTTTTGGCCAGTGTGGAGGCGAGATCTTCTTTTCTTGACAAGATCAAGGGAAAACAGTTTGATGATGAGAAACTAAGCCGAATCCGGGATATGGTGTTGCGAGGAGAGGCTAAAGAAGCAATAATGGATGAGAAAGGTGTTTTGACAATTAAGGGAAGGGTATGTGTGCCCCGTGTTGATGATTTGATTCACACTATTCTTACAGAGGCTCATAGTTCCGGATATTCTATATATCCTGGTGCAACCAAGATGTACCGTGACCTAAAACAATACTTTTGGTGGAGTAGAATGAAGCGCAACATTGTTGATTTTGTTGCCAAATGTCCAAATTGTCAGCAAGTAAAGTATGAACACCAGAGGCCCGAAGGAACACTTCAGAGAATGCCCATTCCTGAATGGAAGTGGGAGAGAATTGCAATGGACTTCGTGGTTGGTCTTCCAAAGACAATGGGTAAGTATGACTCTATTTGGGTTATTATTGATAGGTTAACTAAGTCTGCCCATTTCATTCTGGTCAAGGTGACTTACAATGCAGAAAAGTTAGCCAAACTCTACATCTCAGAAATTGTTCGATTGCATGGAGTTCCACTTTCCATCATATCAGATAAAGGTACGCAATTTACTTCGTTTGGAGAACATTGCATGCTGAATTAGGTACTAGGTTGGACCTTAGTACTGCATTTCACCCTCAGACCGATGGTCAGTCTGAGCAAACAATTCAGGTGTTGGAAGATATGCTTCGTGCATGTGTGATAGAATTTGGGGGTCATTGGGATAACTTCTTAACCTTAGCGGCGTTTTCATACAATAATAGCTATCAATCAAGTATTGATATGGCTCCTTTCGAAGCATTGTATGGGAGGAGATGTAGGTCTCCCATTGGTTGGTTTGATGCATTTGAGGTTAGACCATGGGGTACTGATATTTTGAGGGATTCATTAGAGAAGGTGAAATCTATTCAAGAAAAGCTTTTAGCGGCTCAAAGCAGGCAAAAGGAATATGCAGATCCAAAGGTTATAGACTTGGAGTTCATGGAGGGTGAGCAAATCTTGCTGAAGGTTTCGCCCATGAAAGGGGTGATGCGGTTTGAAAAAAGAGGTAAGTTAAGCCCGAGGTATATTGGACCATTTGAAGTACTTAAGCGAGTAGGGGAGGTGGCTTATGAATTAGCCTTTACCCCAGGACTGTCAGGAGTGCATTCGGTATTTCATGTGACTATGTTGAAAAGATACCATGGGGATGGGAACTACATTATTCGATGGGATTCAGTTCTGCTTAATGAGAATTTGACTTATGAGGAGGAGCCTGTTGCCATTCTAGATAGAGAAATTCGCAAGTTGAGATCAAGGGAGATTGCATCTATCAAAATTCAATGGAAGAATCGACCAGTTGAAGAGTCCACTTGGGAGAAGGAGGCTGATATGCGAGAAAGATACCCACACCTGTTTACATATTCAGGTACTCCTTTTCGCCCTTGTTTTTCTTCTTGTGATCGTTCAGGGACGAACGATGGGTAAATTGGTATCTATTGTAACGACCTGTTAGTCGTTTACAGCAGTATAGTTTATTTTTCATAATGACAGTCTGAGTTGACGGATCCCACGACGGACCGTCATGGGCATGACGGACCGTCAAGGGTGTGTCGTTCCAAAACACTTAGAATTCTGATAAATTGGGTACTAAGAACAACTCTCTGAACTTCGCGACGACATGGCAGGACGGACCGTCGTGGACACGACGGACCGTCACAGACCCTTGGTAAAAATCTAGTCTCTGAACTCTGCGACAGAAGCAGCAGGACGGAACGTCGCAGTCACGACGGCCCGTCACAGACTGCATAATCCCAGGCTGGGTCGGATTTCTGTTAATTGTTTTAAAGGGCATTTTGGACTATTCCTGCTTATAGTTATAAAGCTAGTGGTTGAATATTAATAATCCAATTTCTTGAGGGTTAAAGGAGATAACCTTAAATTAATTAGTGGGTTACTTTTGTCATCTTTTATACTTAATAATATGATAATTAGGGTAAAAGAAAAAGGGTTTGAATAAGAAAAAGAGAAAGAACAGAAAGAGGGAGAAACAATCGAGAGAGAGAGGAACGAAGAAGAAAGCAAAGATTTTGAGGATTGGCTTGCTTGATCACAATTCTTCGGTGGAGGTAGGTTATGGTTTATGTTATTTCATAGTAAAATCTAATAGCGAATGATATGTATTGGGTAGTATTGTAAACCCTTCTATATGCTCAATTGTGTGCTTGCATGATGTGATTATGTAATTGTGATGGGTTGGAATGATAAGGTTGTGAAGCTTAAACCTAAAACCGTCTTTGTTAATGATGATGCCTTGGTATAAAAGAAGGCTTGATGAACTAAAAAAGAATGGGGTTAGGGGATCGGGTGTCACGAGCCGACACGTAGTATTAAGGGGATCGGGTGTCAGAACCGACACGTAGTATTAGGGGGATCGGGTGTCATGAACCGACACGTAGTATTAGGGGGATCGGGTGTCACGAACTGACACGTAGAATTAGGGAGATCGGGTGTCACGAACCGACACGTAGTATTAGGGGATCGGAGTGTCACGTTCCGACACAATAGGAATAAAGAGAGTAAATCTTGAATTATGGTAATATACTCAGATTTAATGAACCTATTTCCAAAATGAGTATGGTATGGAGGCTTGCGTCCTCATGGGTGTACTTGGCGTACTTAATAATGATTATAGTACTTGTTGTTGCTACCTGTTAAGTATTGTAGTTGATTTTATGATATTATTTGATATATACTATTTTCTATTTTGAGTTGGCCAATGATATCTACTCAGTACTCGTGTTTTGTACTGACCCCTACTTATATGTTTTCTTCTTGTTCATTGTGGAGTGCAGCAAACGTACCGTCGTCTTCAACCCAAACGCAATTCTAGCCAGTCTTCATCACACCAGATTTCAAGGTGAGCTAAAGCTTCTAGCTTGGACTGGATCTTCTTCTTCATGTCTTGATGCCTTGAAGTTCTGGCATAGACTAGCTATTATTTATGTTTAGTTTCTTAGATACTCTTAGCTTTAGTAATTTGAGGATAGATGTTCTTGTGATGATGACTTCCAGATTTTGGGGATAATGATAAGTTTTGAGTTTTAGAAGTTGATTATTGATTTTGTTAATGAGTTTTAAGTCTTCCGCATTGTTTTTCTATTTATTATGTTTGAAAATGTTGGGGTTTAGATTGGTTGGTTCGCTCACATAGGAGGATAAGTGTGGGTGCCACTCACGACGCATTTTGGGTCGTGACAGAAAAGAAGAGTGCAGTTATTTTCTTTGGTAAACAAATAGACTGACAGAAGATTGCATGTTAGGGATGGGACGTGATGTAGCGTGGACAATGAGAAAGTACCTGTGGGGGTGTAAACATAGCCAAAACCTGTATTGGAGATGGTTAAAGATTGGTCATTCCTACAGTGATTGTGCCGGCGCCGCAATAGGAAATCGGATTATGGAGTTGAGAGTAATCAGGCGTCACGTGAGAATTTGCACCAGTATCCAGATACCAATCACTTGAAGAGTTGCTTGTAGATGTATGCATCGCACGAGTGCTCGCCGGTTAGACCACAAATTTTAAAAAAAAATAATAACTCTTCAACTTCAAATCAAGTACTCAAACTACACCAAATAAATTGGACATCAGATGTAATATATAAACGTATGTTTGGACTAATTTTGCCCATTAGATACACCCTTCAATCTTAACCCCTAAATATCCTTCACATTCACATCCAAGTTTTACTTTTATTCGGTAATCAAAAGCTTCTAGCCCGTACTACATGTTGAATTTTCATTGCAAGTTCTACAAGAAACTTTAACCAAATAGGATATTCATAGCCATATTAAAACTGAAATGTATAATACGTATTATACTCATACTGATGTTAGATATAAGTTAAAGAAACAATAGAAATTCACTACCTTTTATTTCTGAATTTGAAATACATAAAGAAGATTTTGGCTTTCCAATCCTTTTTTATCAATTTTATTTATGCTCTCTAATAGGAAAAGAAGGTTGTAATTTACGCCCCAAAAATAGAGAAAAAGGGTTTGGAGGGATATTTTTCATTAATTCTTTTACATTTGTTTTCCCTCCTCATTATCATAAAAAAAGAACCTTTGGTTTTAATTTTGTTTAGGTACTAACTATTATACTACTATCTTTGATATACAATCACATTTACTCATTTTATTTAAACCTTATTAAATTATTATATATCAATCCATTTGTTCACTTTTACTTGTCATAACTTGACTTGATAATATATTAAGAAAATAATTAGTGATATATGTATTTTACCAAACTATTGCTATTAAATGATGTCTTGAGAAATAATTTGAAAAAGGGAAAAGGCTCAAATAAGCCATTGAACTTTCAGAAAAGGCTCATTTATGTCATCAGTTAAAAGTTTGGCTCATTTATGTTATTACCATTAAGAAAAGGCTCATTCACGCCATTATTTTTTATAAATGGTTTTATAAAATCATTTTTGACATGTGGCAAATTATGATTCGGCCTTGTCATCAATTTTTTTAATTAAAAAAATCATAATTCTGGAAAAAATTGAATTATTTTTTTTGATTTTTTAATTAATAAATTGATGATGTGGCCGAATTATAATTGGCCACATCATCAATTTTCTTAATAAAAAATCAAAATTTTGAATAAGAATTGAATTATTTTTCTTTTGAATTTTTTTATTAAAAAATTTTATGACGTAGCCGAATTATAATTGGTCACGTGTCAAAGATGGTTTTGCAAAATCACCGTTAAAAAATAATGACATGAATGAGCCTATTCTTTAACGATAATGGCATAAATAAGCATTTTCTGAAAGTTCAATGACATATTTGAGTCTTTTTCCGTTGAAAAATAGTTATTTGATGTTGAGGCTAATATATGAAAAAAATTGTTCCCTTTTTTGATATATCAAAGGTGACAAGTAATAATAAAAATTTATTTTAGGAATAAGTGATAAGTAAAAGTGAACGGATGAAGTATTATTTAAAATTAATTACATATAAATAAGGGTATGCATACACTCAAATCAACTATATTCAATTATTATATTCTTAGGTCAACAAGTTATAATTATATTTTTAAACATTATTAATAAATTTAAACTAATAGTATATCACAAAGATATCATAAATATACATTAAGTTTGAGTAAACCTAAAATTCTCAAAATACTTATTATTGAATATAATGAACTATTTATTTAAATTATAATTGAAACTCACAAGTAAGATTCTTTGAAATTTAATTGAAATGAATGATGATCAACTATAATTAAATTAGAGCGGTAATTGTATTATTTCAGAAGATTATAAGTGAGTCAAATCATAATTCTCAGAACACTAGACCAGGATAAAACTTAAGTGTGACTTATTAAAGTTTTTCTAAGTTTGATATAATTAGTTAATTAACATAAATATAATCATATATTTATTTAATTTATATCTGAAACTTACGAGTAAGACATTGTAAAATTTAATTAATCGAATGATATGTTTAACAAAATGAATTACGAAGAAATTTTTTTGAAAAAATAATAATTTTGGAAGCACTTGTTCAAGATGGAGCTTTATCGAAACTTGGTAAGTATCTTTTCTTAAGTTTGATAAATTTATTTAATAAAAATTGTTAGATATAATTACCTATTTATTAAAATTATGCCTATAAAATCAAATTGAATTGTGAATACCTTTATTTACACTAGATTGATGGATAATGTTCTCATGATTCTTGTTCAAGTCAAATAACAATTCTAAAATCACTTAACCCGAGTTGACTTGTTAAAGTTTTCTTTAAATATTCTATAATTAATTAATCAAAGTTAATATAATCAGTTATTTATTGTAATTCAATCATATATAAAATTAAAGGTATCGAGTGATTAACGTATCTAATTACAATAGGTCGATAAATGTATTACTTTAATGGAACACCAATAATAATTATGGAAGCACTTGATCACGATTAATTTTAAGGTGAGACTTCGTGAAGTTTTGTTTAAATTTGATATGACTAATTAATTAAAATCAATAAAATATAATTTCCTATTTATTTGAACTATATTTGAATTTACAAATAAGACTCTATAAAATTGATATGACTAATTAATTAAAATCAAGTAAGATGTATTTTGGCGTTGCTAAAGATTACTAATGCTGCAATACTTTTAATCCGTGGTAAGAAATAACTTTAAGCTACAAAATTTTAATACAATAATATTTTTGTGGCTATATCATCTCGTTATGACAAATAATTATATAGTCATGTTTTTTTGTAGGCAAAACAAATATTTACTTAGCCATAATATTTTATTTTTAAAAAAAAACTTTTATGGATAAAATAATTTCATTGATACCAAAAAAGGTCAATGTGTAACCCAAAGAATAAGTAACCGAATTTTATTAAAACAGTAAAGCTATATCATTACCTTTAGCCACATATTTTAACAACTTGAACCAAAAATATTTATTTAGCTATAATAATTTATTTTAAATAATTTATTGTGGCGAAAAAGTTATTATTACTATAGTAAATTTCAACTCGTGGCAAACATTGATCATTATGTAAAAACTTGTAGAAAGCAGAAGAGGGTTGTTCTGAAAATTTTCTCTGTCTTTCTTCTGTGCCAAGAGTGGCAATATATATAAATATAAGAATGCAAAGAAAAGAAAAGGAAAACTTTCTATTTGTACAGATGGCCTTATTCTATTTGATGTGGTCTAACAAACCTGTCAGTAGATAAATAAACAAGGAAAGAAAATACATATATATGACATCAATAAATTTGAATTGAGTGACATCAGCAATTCTTATTGTGGACGTTTTCTTTCTTCTTTCTTCTTATTTTCCATCTCTAAATCAATATGCTGATCTGATAAATTATTTCCAACATCCCCCCTCAAGTTGGAGGGTGTAGAAGAAGAAACCCCCAACTTGAATAGAGAGGAAAGATGAGTCGAGTCAGACAAGGACTTGGTGAACACATCAGCAAGTTGAGCAATGGATGGCACAAAAGAAAGGGAAATGATACCTGCAAGGTATTGTTGTCGAACAAAATGACAATCAAGTTCAACGTGTTTATTGCGTTCGTGAAAGACAGGATTTTTGGCAATATAAATGGCAGCTTGGCTATCGGAGTGTAGAGGCACAGGTAGACAAGGTTCAACGGAATGATCAGTGAGAAGGCGAATAAGCCAAGTAATTTCAGCAACAACCCGACGCATTGACCTATATTCGGCCTCAGCTGATGATAAGGAAACCAAAGATTGTTTCTTGGACTTCCAAGAGATAGGAGAACCTCCCAAAGTGATGTAGAAACCACTAATGGATTTGCGAGAATCAGGACAACGACCCCAATCAGAATCACAAAAAGCAATTAAATCAAAAGAAGGAGAGGAAGAGAGAAAGATACCCAAACCAGGGTCAAGAAGAAGGTATCGCGGGCAACGAAGAGCAGAATCAAGATGTGCCTGCCGAGGGGCCTGCATATATTGGCGCAAGTGTTAAACAGCAAAAGAGAGATCAGGACGAGAATGAGTGAGATAATTCAATTTCCCAAGAATCTTTCGATAGGAAGTGGGATCAGAAATTAAGACACCTTCATCAGCTGACAGAGGACATGACGGATCAAGGGGGGAATAGACTGGTTTTAAATCCATACAATTGAACTCCTGTAACATATCCATGGTGAACTTTCTTTGACTTAAAATTATCCCCTGTGGTTCGCGGATGATTTCTAAGCCAAGAAAGTAGTGAACCTGTCCTAAATCTTTTATCTTGAACTCAGAATGTAAGAAAGCTTTGATAGATTGACATTCTGTAGGATCATCACAAGTGAGGAGAATGTTATCCACATAAACTGCTATGATGGAAGTGCTGTGAGGAGACTTCTTGTAAAACAAAGAGTAGTCATTGAGAGAGTGGTTGTACCCTTTAAAATGAAGAGCTGCAGTGAGGCGTGCATACCATTGGCGAGAAGCCTGTCGCAAACCATATAAGGATTTCTTGAGTTTACAAACATGATTAGGAGACTGAGGTGTCAGACCAGGAGGCAGCCTCATATATACCTCTTCATGAAGTTCTCCATGTAAAAACGCATTGTTTACGTCAAGTTGAGAAATACCCCAACCTTTCTTCACCGCAATACTTAACAAACAACGGATGGTTGTCATTTTCACTACCGGAGAGTATGTTTCAGTAAAATCGATTCCTTCTCGCTGGATATCCCCCTGTAACACATAACGAGCTTTAAATCTTTCGACTGAACCATCCCGTTTATGTTTGACCTTGTATACCCACTTACAAGGTACGACCTTTCTATCCAAAGGTAAATCCACAATCTCCCAAGTATTATTGGATTTAAGGGCAACGAGTTCTTCAGCCATTGCTTCCTGCCAAGCAGGATGTAAAGATGCTTGAGAATAGGAGGTAGGATCAGATATGTAGGAAGTTGAGGTAAGGAGAGATTGATTTGAGTGTGATAGTGCAGTAAAGGAGACTGTTTGAGGAGAGATTGGGGAAGCAAAACAAGAGTCGGTCAAATCAGTCAAGACGACGGAGTTACAAACATAATCGGCTAGGTGTTAGGTATTTGATGACTTCGAGTAGACCTCCTTATAGGGATAGGAATGGGGGTGGTAGATGGAACAGTAATGGGAGAAGAAGAGTGAACAGGAGTAGGAGGAGGAGAGACGATATGATCAATTGGATTGGTCGAGGAAGGAGAAGAGGAAGGAGAAGTAGGAGAAAGGGAATCAGAATGTCCAAAATCAGTAGGAAAATTAAAAGGAGTGAAATAAGGCAAAGGAGAATCTGTGGAAACAGGACGAATATCTGAGGAGAAGGGAAAAATTGTTTCATGGAAAACAACATCCCTAGATGTGAGGATTTTCTTGGAGTTAAGGTCAAGCACCTTGTACCCTTTCTTGTCGAAAGTGTACCCCAGAAAAGCACACTTGAGTGACCTCGGATCTAGCTTGCTTCTCTGTAAGAAATGGGTAGAAACATAACAAAGACAACCAAAAGATTTTAGTGTGGTATAAGATGGAGGATGACCAAATAATAGTTCATAAGGGGTCTTCATATTGAGAACTTTATAAGAAAAGTGGCATGCATAAGACATTCCCCCCAATATTGTGTAGGCAAATTTGATTGAAATAATAAGGCTCGACAAGTTTCTAATAAATGCCGATGTTTTCACTCGACAACACCATTTTACTGGGGGGAAGAGAAGCAACTGGTTTGGTGAATTATTCCCTTTTCAGCAAGAAACAGAGAAGTTTCTTTACTGCTTCCTAGTTCCAACGCGTTATCAGATCTAAGAATTTTAACTGTGGTTTGAAACTGTCGTTCTATCATTGCAAAGAAATGTTTGAGTATTGTGGAAGCATTTGCTTTAGTGCTCAAGAGGAAAGTCCAAGTACCCCTGCTGAAATCATCCACAATCGTTAGAAAGTATTTGAAACCATTATGAGTAGGGGTTTTATATGGCCCCCATGTATCCACATGAATGAGGTCAAAAATCTTCTTGGAGGAGATAGAGCTAGAAGGAAAAGTTGTTCGCGTTTGTCTAGACTTGGCACATATATCACAAATACGAGATGAATCGGGGAAAATAGAGGCAATGTTAGGAATAAATTTCATATTAGAAAAAGGGAGATGCCCCAATCTGTTGTGCCAAAGGGTTACATCAGAATTGACACTAGCTAGAACTGGAACAAACTTTGACCATTGATTGATAAGCTGATTACATAAAGAAAAAGCAAAAATCCTATTTGAACTAAGATCTTGAGCTCTAGGCTTGATCTGTTTGCTGGTATGAAGAAGATAGAGGCCTTTGCTGACTCTACCAAGAACCAGTGGCCTCTTCATTGAAGGGGCCTGCAAAATAACGTGAAGAGACGAGAAGATCATAATAGAGTTGAACTGGGCACATAACTTGTGTACTGATAGCAAGTTATATTTGAAACTAGGCACAAATAACACATGATGCAGAGTGTAATCAGGTAAAATAGTCACAAAACCAGTTTGAAAAACTTTAACATTGAGAAGATTAGGCAGATTAATGAGGATCGGTTTAGAAAGCGTTTGTATATTGAATAACAAAGTTGGATCTGAGGTTATATGATCAGAAGCCCCAGAATCCAAGATCCATGAAATATGTCCAATAGAAACACTGAGATAAGAGTTTGTATAGGGGAAAGTATCAGAAATACCAGCACAATTAGCAATGACATTGTCTGAAGTAACAAGTTCCCCTTGAGATCCTATCTTCACATGCTGCAAAAGTTGACAAAGGTTGAGATATTGATCTTGTGTCATGGCCTTGTCCCCTGAGTTGTTAGATTGAGAGTCACCTTCCTCAGTAGAAAGAGCAGCATTGCTCCTTGCTGTCGTCCCAAATTTCTTAGATTTGGTGAACTTAAAATCTGCAGGAAAACCAATCAGCCTATAAAAATTATCGACTACATGATTGTTCTTCTTGCAATAGGTACAAAACAATGATCCTTTGTTGTGATCAGTGAAAACCCTTTTTTCAGGGTAAGATCGAGGAGCAGTGAACTGTTGTTTAGCAGAAAAGAAAGCTGCCTCTGATTGTTGACCATGGACCTGTACCTCTCTTTGCTTTTCATCACAAATAAGCAAACAGTAGGCAAGATTGACAGAAGGAAGAGAGAGAGATCATCAACAAATTGCTCCGTGGTCCAGAGTAAGCATCACTTAGCCCCATAAGGAACTGTATTAGCCTGCTATCCTACTGAGATTTAGATGTCTTTTGTTTTCCTCCACACGAGCAATCACAGGTACAAAGGAAGCAAGTATACAAGCTATCAAGCTCATCCCAAAGCCTTTTCAACCTAGTGTAGTAAGCAGCTATGTCAAGATTACCTTGAGTCAATTCGCTGATCTGTTTTTGCAGTTGATAAAGTTGAGGTCCATTCGTCTGACCAAACCTTTCCTCCAGCTCAATCCATATATCCCTAGCAGTCTTGGCGTATAACACACTCTCTGCTATTTCCCGTGAGAGTGCATTGAGCAACCAGGAAATCACCATGTCATTGCAACGACTCCAAGGTTTGTAGCTTTCAGATGAGATCTTGGGTTCACAAATGGATCCATCTATGAATCCTAACTTATTTTTAGTAGATAAGGCAATAAGAAAGCCTCTTCTCCATCTTGCAAAGCCTTGACCTGTGAAAGGAGAGTGCACCAGCATCATACCCGGTGCATCAGAAGAGTGTAGAAAGAAAGGGTGTGAAGAATCACTGCCTAATTTCAAAATATCAGTGGAAGAACCACCACCAGATCCAATTGTAGGAACCGGGGTAGCTTCATCCAAGGTAGGAGAGTTTAAATCCTCCATTGCAAATGAGAATGAAGTAGAAGCGAGGGAGTAATATGAGCTTCAAAGCTCTGATACCATGTAAAAACTTGTAGAAAGCAGAAGAGGGTTGTTTTGAAAATTTTCTCTGTATTTCTTTTGTGCCAAGAGTGGCAATATAAATACATATAAGAATGCAAAGAAAAGAAAAGGAAAACTTTCTATTTGTACAGATGGCCTTATTCTATTTGATGTGGTCTAACAAACCTATCAGTAAATAAATAAACAAGGAAAGAAAATACATATATATGACATCAATAAATTTGAATTGAGTGACATCAACAATTCTTGTTGTGGACGTTTTCTTTCTTCTTTCTTCTTATTTTCCATCTCTAAATCAATATGCTGATCTGATAAATTATTTCCAACACATTAGCTACAAAATTTTACTATAGCAAAATACTTAGGGCTATATCGATCAACTATTGCCACAAATTTTTATAACTTGAAGCAAAAGTGTATTTATTAACTAGAATAACTTTTATTATGTGACAAAAACTTTTTACCAGCTACTAAATTAAATTGTAGCAATAAAGTTGTAGCTATTTATATAGTTATTGCCACAATTATTAGCAACTAGTGAATTTAGTTGCGGTTCGGGCTATCATAAATAACTCGTTTAATTTGTCAAAAAAAGAATTAAAATAGTACGGCTAAAAGTTTTTTGAAGGTTCTTTATTGTGTTTAATCCAAATATATCATATGTGAAGTCTTAATCAAGTCTATATACTATTTAATTTTTTATATCTTTGTAATTTTAAATCGATTAAGCTAAGAGTTTACCTTCAATGATCCGACCTATAATTTTATTGGATATGTGTATCCCATGCTTTTATAATTTTATACAATTTTTAAATCAATCTTTTATCTTTCATATGTTTTTTTTGTTTTGTTTGTATCTTTCTCACAAAAATAAAGAATTTAAATTAAAAAAACTTGTAAATTTTGAAAGCTCAGAACATCAAAATGTCATTATTCTCCTTGTTCATCAAATAAAAGTAAGTTGTTCAAATATGATCAATTATAGTTTTATAAAATTAGTATTTTCCTCCAGATATTGTAGGCTTTTACTACTTTCTTTTTTAATGTTCATATCTTCGAAAATTGTTATCCTTTCTTCAGTAATGATGAATAAACTCTCCTTTCCCCTTTCACAAATTTTAGCTTGTGAAATATTTTGTAAATAATTTTCTATCTTCACTAATTTTACTACAAATATAATGTACTTATAAATTTAAAAAAAATGAGATATATATAACACCAATTACATAAAGAATGTAAAATATTTGAAAAAATTATTATTTGAAATATTCTCTTTATACTTTATCAAAATGCATATAACAAAATTGAGAATTTTTTAAAAGTTAAACTTTATCAAAATCCCCAGAGCAAGAAAGATGAGTCCTTTTTTATACTTTTTTTAATATAAAAAAGTTTATTATTGTAGCATATGCATGCATACACATTATATATATTATTTATTTTGAGATGAGGAAAATATCAAATTTTATTAACTTGTCATGTTCATTCAAAGCATGAAGATAATCATACTTTGTCAATGTCTTTTTATTTTTTCAATTTATAAATTATATATGATTTAGTAAATCATGCTTATTTCTATTAAAGTTGGAATATTATCCTGTCAAATAAATGTGAGATTAGTATATTTGAATTAATGTTATAATCATAAATTTTATGACATCTTAAAAGAGTAAAAGAGAATAGTAACAAAATATGTATATACTATTAATGATAGTGTGTTCATCAAATTTGAACTTCAATTCATAAATACTGTAATATGTTTGTCTTATCTTTCACCATAAACAATAAAAATTATTCACATAAAACATATGAAGAATGAAAAGTATGAAAAAATCACCAACTATAATGAAGAAAATAACACAGACGGAAAATAAAGAAGGAAAAACACTATAAATAAGAGATATCAACTAAACTAAAACAAAACAAATAGTATTACCTATGAAGTTTGAATTTTGAATTTTAATTCTCACAAAAACATAAGCATATCTTCATATTATCTTTCATACTGTAAACAAAAAAAGTTAATCACAAATAATCTAAATATTATAAAATTAGGCATAACAAAATTATGTATTTGAGTGTAAATATAATCAAAAAAGAAAGAAATTCTTACCATTGGCGCGGATGATATGCTTTTAGTATTTATAATAATCAATAAATGTGTAACTTGATTGAATAGTATGAATTAAAAAATAAAATAGTAATAAGTAAGATTGTAACTTACATCGCTATTAAGTGACTTAATTGTAATATAATAATATCTTTAAGAAGGAATAGAGAAAGGTTTAGGAAAAGGTGATAAATAATGATGGTAGTGGACAGTGGGCAGAGTTTTTAACGTATGTTTTGGGCTGCATTTACCGTGATATTTTAACTCCATTTTTTAAGGGAGTAAATCAGAACTAGTTAAAAAAAAGAAGAGAAAACATATAATTGCAAATGTTGGACATTGGAGGGTGCCACATCAGCGATTCAAGATTCTGCTTTATATTATTATATAAATTATAACAAAAATGAAGATCTAGCTTCGCCAAATTCATTTTTGTGGCTAAGAAAATTTATTGAATTTTTAAAAAGCTATGAAACTAAAATTTGTGTACCTATTACTAAATAATAGCCACAATTTTTGAATTTTTAACTTTACTTTTGTAGCTAAAACTAGATTGTGTTGTAGTGAATGCTTTTTGACGCAGAAGATGGAGCTTAAATTTTCAAGATTTGGAGTAAGGCAAGCAACGCGCGGCCATTATCAAATTTGGTCAGTCAGAATTTCTTCTTCATTTTTCATCTCTAAACCCTCCAGACTTCCACAACTCTTTCCCCAAATACTTAGGACTGTAATTACACCTTTTTAGGTCATAATCCGTTAGGTTAGGATCTATCTTATGTCATAGAGTTGGGTGTTTCAATACCCCCCCCCCAGAAACATTTGTCCACGCATAACACCTTAAACCTTTATACGGGAAAAAGAAATAGACTCAAGACTAACAGCCAACAACAAGCAATATCAAATGAGTCACAACTCATAGGAGGAATTCTCAACTATTTTCAACAGATAATCATAGCATCAAAAATATGAACTTAATCCACAACTCATTACATACAAAAGCTCATTATTTTATATCAGTTAAGGAGGAACTGCCTTCTCCATTTCATCATGAGCTCAATGTGAACGGTAAAGCATGAACATGCTAATTTCTTGTCAAAACAACATCAAGCATGCTTAATATAACTCTCATGAGGACAATAAAATACAATACATATAAGTGCAAGTCAACCATGAGGAACATAATTCATGAAAACTCAATTTAAGCATAAATTTCTTCAATAATATGCACATATTAGAAAACCATGTTATGTTCAAGGTTATTCATAATTCTCATTTATGAGAAACAACTAACCTTAACTTTGGCTAGGAGTGAGAGGAAAACAATAAGGATAGAGGGACTTCATGTCGGCCTCGGCCTCCCTTGTTGTGCCCTCAACTAGATGGTTTCTTCAGAGGACTTTTACGGAGGCAGACTGTTTATTCCCTAATATCTTAACTTAATGATCTAAGATCTCAACCGGAACATATTCATAAAATATTTTCTCATTCACCCCTACACCTTTTAAAAGGAGAATAGACACCGGGTAACCTATACATTTTTTGAGCATAGAAACATGGAACATCGGGTGAATCGGGGCCAATTCATTGGTCAATTTTAACTGATAAGCAGCTTTCCCAATTCTCTTCGAAACTTTGTAAGGGCCCACATACTGGGGACTAAATTTCCCTTTTTTACAAACCTCATCACCCTTTCATGGGTGAGATTTGCAAGTAGACTCAATCACCTACTTAAAACTCAAGGTCCCTTCTTTTATTATCGGCACAAGACATTTGTCGACTTTGGGCCATTTTCAACCTATCCCTTATAACTCAAACTTTATCAATGGATTCATAGACCATATCGGGACCAATAAGAGAAAACTCAACTACTTTTAACCACCCAATCGGAGATTGACACTTCCTACCATAAAGGGCTTCAAATTGAGACACGCCAATATTTCATTAGTAATTATATTGCAGGAAAATTCTATCAACTATAGATGATCATCCCAATTACCCTTGAAGTCAATAACACATGCCCTAAACACGTCTTCTAAGGTTTTGATGGTACGTTTTACTTGACCATTTGTGTGAGCATGAAGTACGGTGCTAAACTTCACCTTTGTACCAAGCCCTATTTGAAATGATTAACCAAAAGTAAGAAGTAAATTGAGTGCCTCTATCCGAAATGAATAGATAAAGGGACTCTATGCAACTTCGTTATCTCTCTAAAGTACGCCTTATCATAATCCTCCGACAAATAAATGACCTTGATTGGAAGAAAATGGGAAGATTTTGTCAACCTATGCGCGATAACCCAAGTGGAGCTGTGTTGATTTTTAATTCGAGGCAACCCTACCATAATATCCATATTGACATCCTCAAGCTTCCAACTGGAGATGTCCATTTCTTGATATAGACCACCCAACCTTTGATGTTTGGCTTTGACTTGTTAGAAATTTGGACACTTAGCCAAAAATTCCGCTATATCTTTATTCATTCCGTTCCACCAATATATTTTTTGTAGATCACGATACATTTTGATGGAAACCGGATGAATAAAATATCGGGATCCATGGGCCTATTCCAAAATTTGCTCCGTCAAGTCGTTTATATCCGGCACATACAATCTATCTTGGTACCTAAGTACCCAATCTTCCCCTTGGGTGAAAGACCCATTAGATTTACTAAGAACCGATTCCTTCAAATCTACCAATAGGGGATCAATATGTTGCCTAGATTTCACCTCAACCACTAAAGACGACTCAGAGTTATAATGAACCATGAAACCACCCTTTTGAGATTCTTCTAGTCGAACACCCAACCAGGCCAACCAATGTACCTCTTTCACTAACTTCGTATCATAAACAACATGGGTTACATGCCCATACACATTCGACTTAAAGCATCCGCAACCATATTAGTTTTTTTGAGATGGTAAATGACACTCATATCACAAGATTTAAAATCTCTAACTACCTTCTTTGGCGTAGATTCAAGTCTTTTTGAGTTAAAATATATTGGAGACTCTTGTGATTGGTGAGCACATCTACATGAACTCCATATAGGTAACGCCTCCAAATTTTCAAAGCGACCACCATGGACGCTTGTTCAAGTTCATGAGTTGGGCAATATTCTCTTGAACATTGATATTCCTAGAGGCATATGCTATTACCTTGCCATGTTGCATGAGAACACAACTCAAACCTACTCGGGAAGCGTCACAATAGACCACAAACCCTTCGGTACCCTCTGGTAAGGTCAATAGCGGAGCAGAGTTGATTTTATCTGTCAATAATTGGAAGCTCTTTTCACATGATTCTAACCATTCAAACTGGACTTATTTTGGGTCAAGGCCATTAATAGAGATGTGATAGATGAAAATCCCACAACAAACCTCCTATAGTATCCGGAAAAACCCAAAAAGCTTTGGATTTCAGTAAGATTCAAAGGTCTAGGCCCACTTTTGATCGCTTCCATCTTTCTCGGATCGACCTCTACACCTTCACTAGAGACACTGTAACCAAGAAAAGCAACTGATCTCAACCAAAATTCACATTTATTAAATTTAACAAAAATTTGGTTATCCTTGAGGACTTGTAAAATTATCCTCAAGTGGTTCATATGATAATTCTCACTCCAAGAGTATATCAAGATGTCGTCAATAAATAAAATCATAAAAGAATCAAGATAACTTCTAAAAACTCGATTCGTAAGATCCATGAAAGTCGTCGGGGCATTTGTAAGACCAAAGGACATCTAAGAATTCAAAATCACCATATCTAGTTCAGAATGCCCCATTTTTGAAATATCAATATCTCTCACTCTAAGTTGGTGATAACCTGACCTCAAGTCAATTTTTGAAAAGAAACTCGCTCCTTGGAGTTGGTTAAATAAATCATCAATACTAGGGTGTGGATACTTATTCTTTATGGTGACCTTGTTCAATTGTTTGTAATTAATACACATACGAATTGACCCATCTTTCTTCTTCACAAATAAAACTAGAACATCCCATTGAGATATAGTTGGTTGTATAAAACCCTTATCTAGCAAATCCTTGAGTTGAGCTTTTAGTTCCTTCAACTCGGCTGGGTGCATCCAGTAAAGAGGATTGAGATGGGTTTTGTACACGGCAATAAATCAATGTTGAAATCTAATTCATGTTGAGGAGGAATTCCTGGTAAGTCATTGAGAAAGAATTCTAGAAAGTCCTTCACTATGGGGACTGACTCTAATTGAGAAGTCTTGAACTCGAGGTCCTCGACTCTCACAATATGATAGAGACATCTCTTAGAAATTATCATACAAGCTTTAAGACATGAAATAATTCAACCTTTTGGAGTTAATCTCCCCCTTCCATTCTAAAATGGGGTTATTAAGAAATTAAAACTTTACTACCCGAGTTCTACAATTAATCGAAGCAAACAAGCATGTATCCAATCCACCCCCAGATTAACATTAAAGTCTAACATATCAAGTTCTACAAAATCAACCAATGTGACTCGATTGAGAAACGAAATAAGACAACTCATGTAGACTCTTCTAGCAACTAAAGAATCACCCACCGGGTAGAAACTGAAAAGACTTCATCTAAGACATTGGGAAGCAAATCAAATTTCATATCCACTAAAGGAGTTACAAAAGATAAAGTGTCATCGGATCCAACATTACGTAAACATTTATTAAAAATACTTGCAACATACTGGTAACAACATCCGAAGAAGTCTCTTGATTGCTTTGGTATTTAAGAGCATAGAAGAGGTTCTTCTTAGGAGCATCAGAATTCGGACCACTTGTTTGTGCTTGATCATTTTCCCTTCCTTGAGCCTTCAACATATGGAAGACCCTCTTTATGTGTCCACTCTTATCATAACTATAGCAATTTCCCGTGCCAACTAGGCCCTTGCCTTCATGTTTTCTACCTCATTTAGCACAAATAGGCTTCTTAACATAGGAACCACCATATCTTCCTTCTTGAGGCTTGGGGGTAGAAACTTTACCTTTGTTGACCCTTGGACTTTTAGGAGGACCTTGGTTGGGTAACCTCTTCTTGAACCTTGGCTTATATTGAACCTCATACCCAGTCTTGGAAGATTTTATATCTTCGTCCATTGTCCTTTTGAACTCCTTACCAACATGCTTAATCTTTTGATCCTTAATTTGTTCGGCATGTACCATGAGATGAGAGATGTCCATGCAAGGAATCAACATAGCCAACCTACATTCACTAAACACAAGGTAAGATATCCACATAACAAATTTGTTCATCTTAGCCTTAGAATCCTCCACCATAGTAGAAGTATGTTTGAATAGTTGAGTGAACTTGAGGCTATACTCTTTCACTATCATACCCCTTGAAGAAGATTGATGAATTCTTGCATTTTCCTCTCTATTAATTAGATAGGTAAGAATCTATCAAGGAAAGTTGTCTTTAAGGATGCCCAACTAAATGTACCTTCTCTAATAGGCCTCTCCTCCTTACATTGTTCATACCAAACTTGAGCCACATCTTTGAGTTGATAGGCGTCTAGCTCCGCCTTTTCTTGAGAATAAAACCCATAGCATCCAGCACCTTGAACACTTCATCGATGAAACCTTACGGGTCCTCCTCTACTTTTGAGTCAAATAAAGTAGAGGTATTCATCCTTATGAAATCTCTAATCCTGGAAGTGGTAGTACTAGCATAGGGGTTCACTTGCACCCTAATGTGCCTAGAAACTTGAGTGGCTAACACTTGATTCAAGATATGAATAGTCTCCCTTATCTCAACATTAGAAATATACCCTTCTTCAATAGGAACTTGAGGGATTTGAGGAGCATAAGAGGGAACTACCTCATATCATATTCTCCTCATCGGCCCTCCTAGAATTGGTCGTTCTTGTATTCATTGCCTATAAGCACAATAAAAGGATTAGAAGAAATTCATAAGTGTGGCACGCTTCACACCCATGAACAAGACTCTACTTAACGTGGTATTTTGTGACATCAATCCTACATTTTTCTCAATTTTATGCTCTGATACCAAGTTTGTCACAACTTGAGGGCACCCCCTAGTCGTAACCGGTGCATTCGACCTCGAAGAGGTCTTATACAATCCCGTAGAACTCATCATAGCATGTATCATAGAATAAAAACGCAAAAAAAATTAAAACTTTTACTTTAGAAGTTCAACTTCAATTCATATATGAAAATAAAATCTAATTCCGTCATATCATACCATCTAGACATAGAAGTGTAGAAATTGAGGCTTAGCCCTTACATCAATAAGAAGTATAAAAATAGGAAAGTACAATAATGCCTTTAACCATAACAGAGGAACTAAAAAGCTAGAATATAGGAACCAGTCCTCGGACTTAAGGACTCACCAACTTGGAGAAGCAAATCCAAGTGTCTTGAGAATAATTCTTGAAATCTTCTCAAATTCCCTAACCTACAAAGTTTGGAAAAAGGGAAGAAAATATAGGTTAGTGCATCACATGTACTAAGTATGGCTTCTATGCATAAAAAGCATCAATGCATGTATAAAAGGATATTTTAGTCAAAATATATTTTTTACCAAGTAAATCCAATTTGCACATAAGTAAGCATCATAAGTCAGCCCAACATGATATCATCCCAACATATAGACAACCCAAGCAATACTTGTGCAATGCAAAAAATAGAATCTCATAACCCTATCCAAAGCTAAGTATCACATTAAGCAACTCACTTCATACATACCTTTCTAAAATCATATCATAAATTACCATATACGTAAGGACCACACATAAGTCATTATCAACATAGTAATAAGAGAACACTACTACAACCATCTCTTAGGATCCCACAAGTGCAATGTATAAGAGAAGTCTCATACCCTCCCTCACACTATTTAGAACCCTTTAATAAAACCCAAGTATGAGTGCATACATTTCCTTTATTCATTTACTTTTACTTTAGGGAAGGAGGTTACAATAACCGACATTAGACCATGTGAACTATGTAATATCTGGTGTTATACTCCCACACTGAAAAGAAAGGGTTAACACTTGCCTAAGGTGTAACTTTTCGTACATATTTATCTAGGTGGATTCATTAAACTAGATTCTTATGTGGGCAAATAGTTAAGGGTCACAGAGATTGTTATTTGAAACCTTAACTTGCCAAACATGGGGTTTTATCTCATGAGACAATATATATATTGGGAATTCGTACTTGCCAAACGTGAGGAAACTCATATGGGGAGCCGGACTTACTAAACGTGAGAAACATATCTCATTTACATGCTCTTTCGATACTAAGCATATTTTCCCTTTAGTAATCATCTTTAATTATCACATAAGTTCACATTGGCCTTTTCTAGACCCTTATGTAAACATCTAATCATAATAGCTAATAGATGTTCCTAAGTGATCAAAATCCTTTCACTTAGAAACAGTAGCAAGTGAGTAAACCTTTCACTTTAACTTTTCATTATGATCATGAGAACTACCTTTCAATCATATAACAATCATATCATATCATACATACATTTCTCATAGATAATTCAAGTGTATAGGCTTAAGGATGAGGGGCCTTGTCATCAGCACCACAATAGCACATTAGATATGGCATCATTACTATCTAAGTAATTCATTTTTGATAATCAAATTCAAGGAAAAACCAACATTCATACCTTCTTGCCCTGTATGGGACTTCATACTTCAATCACAAAACAATGCATGATGAATACATCAAATAAGGTAATTTATGAAGTAATAACATAACTAACATCAATATAAACAATCCATATATTCATCATCTTTAACCAATTCACCATATTAAATCTAAGATTTATGAAATTAGGGAAGAACATGTGTCCAAGGGAATTCCAAGTCCAAAAAACAATTACTCGTGGCCTTACACCTAAAAACCGTAAGTAATCATAATTCTTCATTCATAAATTTTGTTTCTGAAAAGACCCAGGTGTAAAAAAAACCCTTAGATTTTGGAGAATTTTGAAAACAACTTAGGAGGGATATTTTAGGGAAAGGAATATTATGAGTGAAAGAAATCATACATTAATGAAGATTTAGACACGAAATTGAGTTGAATTCTTTGAGAATTTATCCTTTTCTCTGATCTCTAAAGTTCTTCGATGGAGTTTTACGAGAGAGAGAGAAACTAGAGAGAAGGAAGAGCTTCAATATTTTCTTGACTTCTAATTGAGTGTTTTGTGTTTTTGATTGGGGAATGAATGTAAAATGACCAAAAACTATTTATATTAACCCTCCCAAAATATCAAAAACACCCCTACATTAGTTGGACCTTAAAATGAAGTCCAACTTGACTTTTCATTAAATCCCGAAATTATCAAGAATTAGAAAGTCCACGACTCAAAACATGGTCTAAATTTTTTTTTTTGGAAATGCTTTTTGAGGCAGAAGACCCCATGCGCGGAGCTGAAAGTCTTAAAATTTTGAAGTTAGGCGCACAACGCACAGCGACTTTCAAATTTCGTCCGTCGATATTTTCTTCTTTGTTTTCATCTCTAAACCCTCTAGACTTCCACGACTCTTTTCCCAAATACATAGGATTGTAGTTACCCCCATTTTAGGTCATAATCCATTTGGTTAGGCTCTAGTGGTTGTGGTTTAATTTAATGGATTTGAAGTTGCTAATACAAAACCACCCATGTGTTTTCAACTTGCTCGAGAGAGAGGTCGCGAAACCAAGACCGCTAGATTGATATCCTAAGAAGAGAGGTGACATAAGGCTCAGCCCGAGAGGGTGATCCCTAGTATCATATCCAAGCACTCTTCATCAAAAGAGTGGGTGTGGATAAGGCGTAGGCTAGTCTTCATTAGACGAGTGAGTGTTCAAGAGCAACCCATTTGATATGGGGTAAGTTGCCCGGAGGAATTTTACTTTCACCTAAATCTTAGCTTAGTTACCATTATTTTTAAAAAAAATCCTAAAGAAAGCATACACCCATTGATTTACATCAACATATACTGCGGTCACACCCGAAGAACTTTTACTTAATTTTCTCTTTATTTTTACTATTTTTACTACTTGTGAAAAAAAAAACCTTTTCAATATTTTACACTTCGGAGTCACTAACTGAATTTACCTTATTTTTATTCAATAATTTCCTAAGCTACTACTAACTAGAATGAAATTCTAGTTTAACTACTATTTTCACTATCACTCTCTTGGGACTCGACCCTAACCTTTCGCTGGGTTACTATACTTGCTTCGATTCCTAGACACTCAGACTGTATGCTAGTGTCATTGATCATGATTCACAGAGATAAAGTACCACTCAACTCAGTGGGTTTATGCGGAATTATGAGCATGAACTATTCAACTCAAGGACTCAAAGATACTTTTCATCTCAAGACTATTCTACTTATAGGGTTTTGCGGAATATGAACATGAGCAATTCAACTCAACGAATTCATGGGTAATAGGTAATAGTCCCATGAATTGAATAATAATATCTAGGGGATTAAAAACTCAAGACTCAAGACTTAGAACTTGAAGATACTACTCCTTTTAATGATACTCAATTTATGGAGACCACGCGGAATATATGGGCTTGAACAACTCGACTCGAAAATCTACATAACTATGTGGAACTCATGTATATGCCTCTTCTCATTCTCTTACTTACTTCCTTAAAACTTAATTCAAATCAATAGTTGATCTCAAAGGACTCACAATTCAACTCAAAGGATTTCTTGAACACTACTCTTAGCTCTCTCTTGAATGTGAATTATGAATTCAAGAGATATGGTTCATGATATGAAGGATTGTATAATGATAAATTAAATTCATAAATACACGTTGCTCACTCTCATACTCAATTTCTCGAGTCTTGAAACAAGTTAGAAGACTCCTCAAAAAGGCTCAAAGTGACTTTCTTAGAATGTTTGAAAGAATTCTCAAAATGTAACTCTTAACTCTACCTTGAATTTTATTTATGAATTCAAGATTGTGATTTGTGATAGGAAATATCGTAGTATATTTTGGAGTATTTTTAGATATTTAAACATGAAAATAATCAAGAAATCTTTTTCCGAAAGTAAGCTGTGACGCGGAGATGCATTTTAATATTTGGTCGCAAAATAACTTTTAAGGCATAGAGGTCTGTGACCTTTCAGAGATGCGAAGAAATTTTTTATAAAATGGAGAGTCAAGTCCTCGACGCGGAACGAAGTGTCATATTCAACTGACTTTTTCCTTCTTCAAATTTCTAACCCAATTCGCCTAAATTTGATTCCTTTTCTCAATCCTTTTTTAGATTTAGATACCCAACACATGAACATAAACCTACTCATATACAACTTTAAAAATCGACACGACTTCATCAAGAACTCAACAATCTCATCTAAACTCAAGAATTAAAGCCAATTTCAAGAACATAATTCAAGAACATCAGAACTTTCTACAACAAAATTTACACCGAATTTAACAAGATTGACGTGTGGGTGAAAAAAATCCAACACTATGGAAGCTTAGATACCTGAAAAACCAATCTTGTTGAAAAACTTGAAGGAAAATCGAGAAAGAAGACCCTAGACTTAGCGTTTCTTGAATTCCTTGAGCGTACTATTTTTGTGGTGGATGAGAGGATTTGATTTATCAAAAATCGATTTTATACATGTTTAGGGCAATTTAAATGACCTCCTAAGGGTTTTTAGGACTAAAATATCCTTAAACAAATAAATAAAACGAGCTAGGAGTCAAAATAATTTTTCAGCATTTAGTGACGTCCGTATTAGCTCTATAACACAGAGTCATCGCGGAGCTGCTGCCGGTTTTTGCACGTCGATAGTAAATCAATCGTAAGTTTCTACTCAAAGCTCAAAAATTAGCAAAGTTGGTGGGTTGGATAGAGGACTCGAAGGTATTTAATTTGATATCTCAAAGGTCTCCTAACTCATCTTTTGCTAAAAGTTATGGTCATTTGAAGTTGACCCAAAACTTAAGAAAACTTAGGAATGAGTCGAATGCTTTTCTCTTTTGTTCTTCTTGGAACTCAAGGTGTTACATCTAGTGACCTTAACACTTAATTTTTTTAAATTCCTTGCATAAATCTCACTCACTACGAAGAATAGTTTGAGTCTAAGCTCAAAAATTTAATGGGGTGTTACATTTCATGTCAAAATCGACAAAAAATATATAAGGGGTTTGTTTTCTTCATTTGTCCTAGTATTAGCGGAGAGTTATGTGGTACATATATGAAATTCTTCAGCTGATAGAGTATTTGGTTAAGTTTATAAGTGGGCTATTGGGTGGGTATAATATTTTTAATTAGTTTAATTAATTTATATGATAGCCAATAGGATAATGACACGTCATTAATGAATTTAGGTTGTTAAAGAAAGGGAAAAATAGAGCCCAAAGGTTGACGTCAAGGTATTTAGGCCTGAAAGGTAGAAGAAGGATATTTTTGTACTAATTCACATAATTGAAGGGTATTTTAGATTCTTTTCTTTTACAATTTTTTATGCGGAATTATCCACCGAAAATGTCATATGAAAATTTCTATATTTCACGAATATTTACCAAAAAGTTCTTATGATTTTTTGTATTTCTTCTAAAAATATTCGAGAAATAATTCAAATTTGCCTGTCTAAGCCTGGGCCCAATAATGTTACGTTTTTTTAATTCTAATTTATATGATATAATTGAAATTTGTATAGTCGTTCAAATTTTTATATGATATTCAAATATTTAAAATTGTTAATTATTATAATTTATAATATTTTAAATAATATTTGATCTTTCTTTTGTCCCAATTTACGTGGTACATATAGAATTTCAAGAGTTAACCGAATTTTCTTGTATGTATTTAAAATTTCAAGTTGTTAATTATAGTAATTTATAATATAAAAAAATATTACGTTATTTTCGAATAATATGTTACTTCTTCTTTTTCAAATTATGTGGTATCGATAAAATTTCAACTTTTTATGTTTGCTAAATATTTTAAATTATTAATTATCATAATTTATAGTATTTTTTTAGTGATTTTTTCAAGTTTAAAACAAATTTTAAATAAAAATAAGATATATAAATTTGAAAATATAATGGAAGTACATAAATTACGTACACTGTTTCTTAGAGTCTTCTATGTAGTGATTTATAATTAGCCAAATCATCTCACTATATTTAATTTATTTTCTTAAATTTTGTATCATATTACAATTGAATAAACAATAAAAATTGTTGTATATAATCTTCATTAAAATGGAGTTCTTTTAGAAATGGAATGGAATATATGGTGCATGAATCGGCTTTTAGCTACTAAGGCTTTTAGCTTGTGACACATGGGATATGATTTGGAATATGAAAAGACTCCACCTAAGATATGATTTGGAACACATGTTAACCAAACACATGTGCTCATAGAGTCTTATTCTATATTAGTGGGGAGTCGTCCGTGCGAATATTTATTTTATTGTGATGAATTTTAATTTCTCCATAAATTACAAAATAGTGGTAATGTGTAATTAAAATGAATTGGTGTGGCTAATTCATATAACATAGCCACTAAGTTGAGCATAAAATCCATCAGAACATAGCCATTAATGAAGACTTTATCTTACTTTAGTTTTGAAGTCCCCCGGCTTCAATTTTGAAGCCATATTTTTACTGAATTTTCCCTTCAAGTGCACCTAAGTAGCTGAAAAAGCAGAAAGCAAAGTTACTATTGACAACTACATCGAGAAAGAGGCTACCATGGACTGTTAATTTTTACTTGTGAATCAAAAGATTATCACAAAACCACAGGTTATATATATACTAAATTCATATTAAATTTCATATTGAACAACATTATTATATATCATGTGAAAACACTCCAGCTGTGCAACTTTCAAGCAATTTGGATACAGCGATATGTAAAGAATGGATAAATTCTTGACAAATGTGCTACCTAATACTGGAAATATGACATAGTACAGCGAAAATTGATCAATTTAGTGTTATCGCTGCATTTTCATAGTCCTTGAACAGAGAAACAGATGGAAATTGACCAGCCAAGCTATGCCTAATGAAATTGTCTATATCTCAACTACTTTTGTACTTGGTTTCCGATTGATGCTCAACTCAGGTAAAGCACAAGAACAGTTAGGAGTAAACATACAGCAACAAGCAAAATGTTAGATAATTTGAAACCTTGATATATAATTTTGACTTTTGGGTTGTGGTTTAGCTTCCTCGAGAGTAACCTTCATTCGGAGATTTATGGTAATGGTTGAAAATAAGAACTCCGCTGTTCAAGATGTACCAAAGACCAATTCACCTAAAATCAGATGCAGATTCATGATATCAAAGTTTATAAATTTCTATAATGAACCAAGTTCATAGTAAATTTCTTAGAAAAGCAATTGGGTCCTCATGAATCTACATATCATATTGTGAATCTTAGGATTTTAGACGAGCTATACTTACTTTTGAATAGATGATTTTCTAAAATTCCTCTAGGTATGAATTCGCATAGCAAAAACATGTGTATATCTTCTGAGTTGGCTCATGTAAGTGATTTCGGCTGCAACAGAGAAGTGAAAAATAAAATCTTCCATACATGCATTATGAATTAAAAGATAAATCGTTATAAAAAAAACACAGCAATTTAAGAAGCATTTATCTTTTATCCGCAGCCTAATTTCTACAAGCTCCATCACGATAGCATGATTAAATTAGTACGAAACACTGACAATGAATTCAAAGCTCACCCGAGATAACAAAGAAGCTAAAATCGAAGAACAATTATATAGAAGAAGTTGAAACTGCATATTTTCATCTTGAAGCTACGTTATGACGTTATACGCTAGCGTGTTTTTTCGAACAAGCAGTGATTCCCCAGGATAACCGTGACAACAAATTCTCTATTTTCTTTGGGTCTTGAGACTTGTTGACATTGTGGTCTCATTGATTTATTTTTCCTACGTGGAGCACCGACCGTTTAATTCCTCTATTTGTTAGGAAAACGTGGACAAGCACAAAAGTATCTACGGTAAAAGTAATGGAAATAAAATGAGAAAATAACGACACCAAAAAATTTACGTGGAAACCCTTCTGAATAAGGGAAAAAACCACGGGCCAAGAGGAGCAACTGATATTACTATAGTAAAGAATTTTCCAATGTGTAGTCACGAATACAACACTCAATGTGACTACTACACACTCAAAAGGAACAACACTCTTTTGGTTTCCGTCTTACTAAAATATCGCTCACACTCTATTTTTCTTCACAGACTATTTTCTTATATAGTCTATGGAATACCTCACTTTGCTCTCAAAAATGGTTTTTTTCTCTCGAACTTGGTGTGTTCTACAAATGAGCAAGAATGCTCTATTTATAGAAGAATAAAACCATACCTATGTCACTAATGACATATGTAAACATAGCAAAGTCAAAAATGGTTGCAAATCTTACCAATTTGCCAACTACCAAATCTTTTATTTTCAACTCCAATTACTATTCCTTTTTAACAATTGCTTGTACCAATTGAATAGCTAAAGTTGACTAAAACAATGAGATGGATTCAACAAATCTCCCCCTCTAGTCCCATTTACTGGAAGAAGGTATCTTCAACTTCTTTAGAGAGAGCTCATACCCACAAGTTCTTTGCATAACTCGAACTTGTCTTTTGGTATCATCTTGGTCAGCATATCTACTGGATTTTCACTTGTGTGAATCTTTTTGACGTGAAATGATTCATTCTCCACTTTCTCACGAATCCAATGATATCTGACGTCAATGTGTTTTGTTCTTGCATGGTACATGGAGTTCTTGCTCAAGTCTATTTCACTCTGACTGTCACAATAGACAATATACTCCATATGATTCAAACCAAGCTCTTGAAGAAATTGCTTTAGCCATATCATCTCCTTGCCGGCTTCAGTAGCCGCAAAATACTCAGCTTCAGCTGTAGATAGTGCAACACACTTCTGCAACTTTGACTGCCATGATATAGCTCCCCCTGAAAAAGTAAACAAATATCCAGTAGTGGATTTTCTGTTATCAAGGTCACCTGCCATATCAGAATTTGTATAGCCTTTCAAGATTAAATTTGATGCTCCAAAACACAAGCATTCATCTGAGCTTCCTCTAAGATACCTGAGTATCCATTTCACAGCTTTCCAATGCTCTTTTCCTAGATTTTCGAGAAATCTACTGACAACACCAACTGCGTGAGCAATATCAGGTCTAGTGCACACCATTACATACATTAGACTTCCGATGACGGAGGAATATGGAACTTTGGCCATGTTCTCTTTTTCCTCCCTAGCTGTAGGACACATCTTCTTGCTCAACTTCATATGACCAGCAAGAAGTATACTAACAGGCTTATCATTCTTCATATTGAAGCGCTCCAGTACGCATTCAATGTACTTCTTCTGGGACAAATAAATCTTCCTTTTATCTCTAAGACGAGTAATTCTCATGCCCAAAATTTGCTTGGCATGACCCAAGTCTTTCATAGAAAAAGACTTACACAACTCTTTCTTTAGCTCGTCAATCTTGGAAGTATTTTTGCCCACAATCAACATATCATCCACATACAACAAAAGGATGATAAAATCATTGTCAGAAAATTTTTGTACAAATACGCAATGATCTGAAGAAGTCTTCTTATAGCCTTGCTCCCCCATAACATATTAAAACTTTTTGTACCACTTTCTAGGAGCTTGTTTTAGGCCATAGAGACTCTTTTTGAGTTTGCATACAAAATTTTCTTTACCATTTACTTTGAAGCCCTCATGTTATTCCATATAAATCTCTTATTCTAGGTCACCATGAAGGAAAGTCGTCTTCACATCCATCTGCTCAATCTCTAAATTAAGACTAGCAGCCAAACCTAGAACTGTGCGAATCGAGGACATTTTCACAACAGGAAAAAATATTTCATCAAAGTCAATACCTTTCCTTTGACCGAATCCCTCAACAACCAATCTAGCTTTGTACCTGGGCTTCAAGTTGTGTTCTTCAACTTTCACTTTGAACACCCACTTGTTCTTCAAAGCTCTCATGCCCTTGGGCAATTTTACCAACTCATAAGTGTGGTTCTCATGCAAAGACTTCATCTCGTCTTGCATGACTTCAATCCATTGATTCTTGTGCTTATATTCCATGGCCTCCTCGTAACATTCAGGTTCTCCCTCGTCAGTGAGTAACACATACTCATTGGGTGAATAACGGGAGGAAGGAAACCGCTGTCTTGTGGACCTCCGAAGCGAAATATTTGATTCATCCACAACTTCATGAACAACAGGATCATCAATAAAAATATCATTGTTATTATCAACATCAACATGATGATTTGATACATGATTCTGGGCGTCACCATGATTATCAAACCCAATAACATCATGCACACTTGTGTGAGGAACTTCATCATGATGGACTATACCATCAAAATTTGAAGATTCTACCTTGTCCGCTTTGTCAATATCTTCAATTATTTGATTCTCCATGAAAATAATATCACGGCTTCTCACAAGTTTCTTTTCAAATGGATCATATAGCCTGTAACCAAATCCATCTAGGCCATATCCAATGAAGATGCATTGCCTTGTCTTGGCATCTAATTTTGACCTCTCATCTTTTGGCACATGTACAAAAGCTTTGCAACCAAATACTCTCAAATGGTCATAGGAAACATCCTTTCCATACCAAACACTATTTGGTACATCACTTTGCAAAGCAACAGCAGGAGATAGATTAATAACATGTGCAGCGGTCAATAAAGCCTCACCCCAAAATGAGTTTCGCAACTTTGCTTCGGAAAGCAAACATCTAACTCTTTCCATCAAGGTCCTGTCCATCCTCTCAGCCAAACCATTAAGTGGGGAGTCTTGGGAGGAGTCTTCTGGTGTCTAATACCTTGATGCTTGCAGTATTCGTCAAATGGTCCACAATATTCACCACCATTATCAGTATGAATACATTTCAATTTCTTTCCAGTTTCTCTTTCAACTGAAGCCTGAAACTGCTTAAAGACACCTAACACTTGGTCTTTAGTCTACAAGACATAGACCCAAAGTTTTCTCGAGCAATCATCAATGAAAGTGACAAAGTAAAGTGCACCACCCAATGTCTTTGTCTTCATTGGACCACATAAATCAGAGTGCACTAACTCAAGCAACTCTGTCTTTCTCGAAGGAGGGTAGGACTTAAAGGAAACTCTATTTTGTTTACCAGCCAAGCAGTGCTCACATTTTTCTAATTTAGCACTTTGGAAATTTGACAATAATTTCTTCTTGGCTAGAACATTAAGTCCTTTCTCACTAATGTGGCTAAGCCTCTTGTGCCATAATGTTGAAGAGTTATCGCTCTCAACCGCATTCACCATATCAACGCAAGCAGAGGCCGTAGTCCAGTATAGACCACGACGTTTGTTACCACGAGCCACAACCAAGGAACCCTTAATGAGCTTCCATTTTCCATCACCGTTGGTACTAACATATTTTTCATCATCTAAAACACCAACAGGAATTAGGTGCAGATGAACATCAGGAGCATGTTTCACATTGTTCAAAACTATTTTAGTTCCAACACTAGTTTCCAAACAAATTGTACCAATACCAACCACCCTAGAAACAGTCTCATTACCCATACTCAAGGTTCCAAAATCACCAGGAGTGTAGGAAGAGAAAAAATCCTTCCTTGATGTCATATGAGATGCGGCCCCAGTGTCCACAACCCAGTTTGACTCATCACAAGCAATATTTATCATGTTTGTATCAAGAACGGTAACAAGATCTTCGGTGGTGACGGTGGCTAGGCATTTTCATTGCCATCTTGTTTAGTTTCCTCTTTGTTATTGTTCTCCCTCTTCAACTTCCTGCAGAACTTCTTTGTGTGCCCTTTCATGCCACAATGATAGCACTCAATATCCTTAAGTCTGCCTTTGGATTTGCTCCTATTTTATTCTCTATGCTGAGAACTACGAGTTTAATTTCTCCCCCTAGGGCCAGTTATCAGGACATCCGATGAAGAGGAACCTTGAGTTTTTCTTCTCATCTCTTCGTTCAAGACACTACTCTTGGCGGAATCCATAGAGATTACACCATCCAGAGCAGAATTTGACAATGACATTCTAAATGTTTCCCAAGAATCTGGTAGGGAACCAAGAAGAAGCAAGCCTTGAATTTCTTCATCAAATTTGATGCCCATAGCAGATAATTGATTCATAATCCCCTGAAAATTATTCAGATGGTCTGTCATCGGAGCCATCATGATACTTCAAACTCAACATCTGCTTTATTAAGAACATTTTGTTGTTGCCAGTATTTCGAGCATACAAACTTTCAAGATGCTCCCAAAGGGTTCGAGCATGTGTTTCTCCAGAGATATGGTTCAACACATCATCGTCGACCCATTGCCTTATGAATCCACAAACCTGTCTATGCAACATATTCCACTCTTCATCTGTCATATTATCAGGCTTTACAGTGGTAAATACTGGTTTATAATAATTCTTGACATAAAGCTGATCTTCCATTTTCCCCTTCCAAATGGTATAATTAACACCATTCAAAGTAATCATTCTACTTGTGTTGGCTTCCATTGTTTTCCCCAAAAAATATAGTTATCGCAAATCAAAGTAAATCTTTTCTGATGTGGAAGTTCAGACTGTGCTGCAACCACAGAGCATACTCAGATAAAACCTTGGCTCTGATACCAGTTTGTTAGGAAAACGTGGACAAGCACAAAAGTATATATGGTAAAAGTAATGGAAATAAAATGAGAAAATAACGACACCAAAAAATTTACGTGGAAACCTTTCTAAATAAGGGAAAAAACCACGGGCCAAGAGGAGCAACTGATATTACTATAGTAAGGAATTTTCCAATGTGTAGTCACGAATACAACACTCAATGTGACTACTACACACTCAAAAGGAACAACACTCTTTTGGTTTCCGTCTTACTAAAATATCGCTCACACTCTATTTTTCTTCACAGACTATTTTCTTATATAGTCTATGAAATACCTCACTTTGCTCTCAAAAATGGTTTTTTTTCTCTCTAACTTGGTGTGTTCTACAAATGAGCAAGAATTCTCTATTTATAGAAGGATAAAACCATACCTATGTCACTAATGACATATGTAAATATAGCAAAGTCAAAAATGGTTGCAAATCTTACCAATTTGCCAACTACCAAATCTTTTATTTTCAACTCCAATTACTATTCTTTTTTAACAATTGCTTGTACCAATTGAATAACTAAAGTTGACTAAAACAATGGGATGGATTCAACACTATTTGGTATACTTATAGGAAGTTATTAGGATATGTGTCAACCCCCTTATGAAACAAGAAATAACTCTTTCAGCTTCGCTCATTTCAATACCAACGTATATTTTAAGTCACACATGTTGACTAAGCATAGATCTTTAGTGAGTTGATATGAATAATGTACTGAAAAATTCGTTTCTAAGCATAAAAATTTAAAAATCATATAGTTGAGGACATTTAATATCAGATTGTAGTAAATTCCAATGAAGAAGCATTATTCAAGTTACCAACTTGCATCAGACTATGTTTTATTTGTTCATTGTTTATCATGTCATCTCTCTATTAAGTATTTGATATATATTCACCTCTCTGATAAGAAGGTGTTCAACATTTGTTCCCAATAGTAACAAGATAAATATAATTTTTTATGTTAATTAAGACCAGCGCGACATAGAGCCAATGACCTAAGACATAAAATTTAAATTTTCAGATATAACTTTGGGGGCTCGTATATGAGAAATCTTTTCCATCACTTTCCTTTCATAAGGCCAAAACTATGTACCCAAAATGTCCGTGAACCCAAAAGAAACTAAATTATCATTGAAGAAAAGGCAAAAATGAAATCCAAAGGAAAGGAATATCTACAGAGAGGAAAAAAGAGAATTCACAAATTATAAATAAGATGAATCGACTGAAACAAGAAGCTCCAACAAAATCCCAAGCGGAAAAAGGAGACTCTGAAGGGAAAATCTCATATTGGAAAAAGGAAATCAAGAATGTGAAAGACAAAATTGTTCCTAAAGCTGAAATAGCTGAAGAGGCTACAACAAACTGCTAATGTGGCAGATTGGGAATAAGCACACAAGTTTATCCTAAAACTAAACAATATTGAATGTCGAATATACCCTTGATGACAGGCAGTTATGTTGACCATGACCGCCTTATTCTCACTTTTATATATATATATATATATATATATATATATATATATATATATATATATATATATATGCTAGATAATTTAAGGCTCGTATCATATAATTTCAGAAAAAATTATATAAAATTTCACAATTTAACATATCATAATTTTATCTCGGATATATTCTTATTCCCTCTCAGATACATCCACCCCCTCTCGAATACATAAATATCCCCTCTTGGATACATCCCTCCCCTTAAATAATATATATATCATTCGTAATGTATCAGACAATCAAGGAATGTACTCGAGAGCAATTAAAAATTTGAGATTTTGTAATTGAGGAAACTCCTGGGATAGGATGTAATTAGCCTCCAAATATATGAGATCTCTATGTTATACTGTTTTTTTTTACAATAAACAACTACAATATATTACTTAATAATTTTTTTCAAATGTTCATATGACATAAATACGTCGTTTACAATCCAAATTGAGAAAGATGAATACCACAAAAAATTATGCAATAAGGAAATAGAGAATTACATTACATTATGAGTTAAAACATTTCATATTCGAGGAATATATATAATGTAATCTTTGAAAAAGTTCATCGATCTTCATATATTTTCACAAGTGGTATCTATTTTCTACAATATTATCATCTTCTTTTAGTAATATTTGTACCATAAGCTTTGCATATGATAAAAAATATACTAATCATTGATCAATCAATTTATAAAGATCGATTCAAAGCTTTTCAAATCTCTTATGCTTAAACTTATGTATGATGTGTTTGTAGTTTGTTTTGTCCGTGAATTTTGTGATACATTTCATTTATTGTCTTCGATAATAGAAATACTTCTATTTATTTTGGGAAAAACATAAATTCCCCCTAAAACTTATATCGAAAAATCACTTACACGCTTAAACTATCATTATGATCTATTACACACTTTTACTATTCAAGAGTAAATTTAACAACCCCTTAAAATTGATGTGGCAAAATAATTTTAAAAATAAAATAAAATAGGCGAGTCAAATTTATTAAAGTAGGAAAAAAAAGTCAAAATTCAGGTATACCCCGCCCCACTTTCCACATCTTTCTTCTTCACAACCCCCTTTTTCTTAATCTTCTTCTTCTTCAACCCCACCCTCTTTGAGGAAACACATTTTTGTCCTCTTTATTTTAAGGACAAATCTCTTAGCTTACTTAGCAAACTGCTTATCATCAATTTATGTTTTGTGTGTTTTGATTTGTGTCTGTTAACAAAAGATTTCTTCATGTCATTGACAAGATAAAAAATTGGGGATTTCTTAACCACTGCAGCCATGGCGGGCTTTTCTGAAAGAATGGTAGAATTTTTCACTCCATAAATTAGCTCCATATTTTGATTAGTGCTCTTGGCGGCCATAGTTAAAATTTTCATCTTATTTTAATTTTTCTATAAAGAAAATATAATTATTAATTGAAGATTAATTAGTGTAAAATATAGTTAATAAAAGAAAGGTTAATTAAAAATAAAAAATATTTTTTAAAAAAAAAAATCTGACGTGACACTGATGTGGCAGCGAGTGTAATACACCACATATTGTGAAAATGGTACTACATGTCACGAGTGGTAAATAAATTCAATTTTAAATAGTAAAGGTGTGTAATAGGTCATCATAATAGTTTAACCGTGTAACTGATTTTTCGGGACAAGTTCAGGGGGAAATCTATGCCTTTTCCCATTTATTTTGGTATTAATATTGAAAGTATTTGTTAAAAACTTGATTTCTAACTTACACAACAAGAAAAACAATCATTAAATCAAATTTATTTCTGTATACAATAACCATTATCATAATGTTATATTCTAAATATTGAAAATATTTATTAATATATTGATTTCTAACTCCACAAAAATAACATCAATCATGAAAGCAATTTTATTTCTATATACGATAACAATTGACATAATGTTATATTCTAAATTACATGAATAAATTTTTTTTATACTACACTCTAAAAATCATATTGTAAAAGAAACTTTGAATCTTACACCCCACAAAATAACCAATATATTTGTGTTTTTTTCAAGTTATTATTTATTTTTAGTTTTTTCTTCTTCTATATTTCTCAAGCTTTTTTCTATTGACATTTTTGTTTTTTGTTTTTGTTTATTTTTTAACTATTCGTTTTTCTTTAGTTTGTATTTTAATATTTCTTAGAATTTGAATATTAATTTTTTTTATTGTCAAATTTTTCCATTCAAATAGTTTATCAAATTTGATATAAGAAAATATTCTATATAAATTTTTCCTGTTAAATAGTCATAACATTATTTATTTTTTAGTCACATAATTTTATATATCTTCAAATTAATTAAAAAATATTGATACATCATTTTAAAGATTATTTTAATAATTGAGATACGAATTTAGTAATTATATTCTGTAATAAATATTAAAAATATGTTTACGCAATAACTCTTTAAAGTATTTTTAAGAACAAAAATATTAACTATTCAAACAGATTTTATTTTAAATTAGTTCAAAATTTTCTTTCAAAAACATGTCAAAACAATCTTAACATTTATTATTATTTGTAAAATGTTAATCAATAAAAACTCTTCATTTTAATACAATCATAAAAATATCTTTATGGGTCAATTTTAAAACTAAAGACATGTATGGATTCTTCTAGATTTTCATTTTTGTAATTAATTATACAATTATTATTTCACCATTAAATAATATAAAAATTACTAAAATGTCATTGTTTAATAATATTTTTAATTTAATGAAAATTTCACACAAAAAAAAAAGAGAAAAAAATCTATAGAAAATGTGGGTCCAAATTAAATGTCACATCATTAGGATACACATGTCATTTAAGAAAAGATATTTCGTTGTATTGTTATAATAAAGGGAAAAGGGTCAAATATGCCCCTAAACTATTTGAAAAGGTTTAGATATACCCTCCGTTTAATGTTTGGTCCATTTATACCCTCGCCGTCCAACTTTTGGTCTACATATGCCCTTTTGGACGTTAGTTGGCCAACTCGGAATATCCAACTCATTTTACTTTTATTTAAATGCCAAATGGATTCCACGTCATTTTTATGTATCATCCCTTGACATTTATATTCAAGGGAAAAGGGTCAAATATGCCCCTAAACTATTCGAAAGGTCTAGATATACCCCCGTTTAAAGTTTGGTCCATTTATACCCTCACGTCCAACTTTTGGTCTACATATGCCCTTATGGGTGTTAGTTGGTCAACTCAAAAAATATCCAACTCAATTTACTTTTCTTTAAATGCCAAATGGGATTTCACATCATTTATATATATTATTACTTGACATTTATATTAAAAGAGAAATGGGTCACTTATGCCCTAACTATCCGACCCAATTTTAAAACACATATACGACCGTCTTTTAAATGGTTCAATTATGCTCCTAATCCGACTCATATATGTGTGAATTATTTTGTTATTTACATCATCATCGCCTGCTGCAGCTTGCAGTTGTGTCTGTAACGTTGTTGCGGTGAATTCCTCTGCTCTAGCCCTTACCTGCCAGATTTGCGCCTCCAGCTCTGCGTTGCGCCTAAACGCTTTTCAAACCTCGACTTTCTTTTCCTTTAGTTGTCGTGCCATTGATTCCTCGGCAGTTTCAATCAGAGCACGATAGTGTTCGCCATTTAAATGGTTCAATTATGCCCTAATCCGACCCATATAGGGTATTTAAAAAAAGGGTCAGGTTGTATAGATTACTTAAAAGACGGGTCATATATGTGTTTTAAAATTAGGTCGGATAGTTAGGGGCATAAAAGGCCCCTTTCTCTTTTAATATAAATGTCAAGTAATAATATATAAAAATGATGTGGAAAATCCATTTGACATTTAAAGAAAAGTAAAATGAGTTGGATATCTCGAATTGACCAACTAACATCCATAAGGGCATATGTAGACCAAAAGTTTGGACGCGAGGGTATAATTTAACCAAACTTTAAACGGGGGTATATCTAGACCTTTTGAATAGTTTAGGGGCATATTTGACCCTTTTCCCTTGAATATAAATGTCAAGTGATAATAATAAAAATGACGTGGAAAATCCATTTGGCATTTTTGAATAAAAATAAAATGAGTTGGATATTTCGAGTTGGCCAACTAACGCTCAAAAGGGCATATGTAGACCAAAAGTTGGACGGCGAGGGTATAAATGGACCAATCTTTAAACGGAGGGTATATCTAAACCTTTTCAAATAGTTTAGGGGCATATTTGACCCTTCTCCCTATAATAAATCTATTACCAATTTTTTATGTCTCTTAACATAACATAAAAACAAACATTCTAGAATATTTGTGAAATGACAAAATTATCCTTGGTCGTCCTCAACTTGGCTCTTCTATATATACTAGATAATTGGAGGCTTATTTACGGGCCCAGTATAATCAATTATCTTTTCAATTTTAATTTAAAAATTTTTTCTAAATTCACATCTTATTTTATTATAGTTTCTAAAATTTCCTACCATTTAAAAAAATTACAAAAATTTCCTCTCAGCTACATTCCTAACCTCTGTATACATCACTATCTCCTCTTGCATACATCTCTATCCTCTTTCAAATACATTTTTATCCCCTGTTGAATACATCTCTATTCTCTCTTGGATACATTTGTCTCCTTTCAGATACACCTATATTCCCTCTCAAATACACTTCTTCAATCTCGAATTCATCCGCAAGATATGTGTCTGCAAGTTTCTCAATAGTATCACAATCAATATTTCCGCATTTTTGCTGATGAATCTATGAATTTTTTGTAATTTTAAAAAGAGCAATGATATAATGTAATTAGCTTTTAACACTATGAATATTTATGTGTCATATTTTTCTTTGTAGTCAATTTCAAAAGAATGATGTATCAATATATTTAATAACATTTTGACTTCAAAAATATTTATTTTATTCTTAGTAAGATGATTTATAATCATATGAACATATGGTTTGTTTTAAATTACGAATTTTAAAATTGTTTTTTTAAAAATATACTTTATGTTAAGTCAAATAAACATTATATAAATAAAATGGAGTGAGTACAAAATTTTGATCAATTTTATATTTATGAAATTTGAGTTTTTGTAACTATTTTTCCTTTTAACAAAATTTAAAATGAAAATACTAAAGTTTTTTCACAATTATTTTTACAGTAACTTTTTTATCAATATTTTATCGATAATATCAAAATTGTAATAAAATAAGGTAATAAAGTAACTTAATTTTGAAATTCAAGTATTGATATCAATTGAGAAAACATTTATTTTTAAGTTGTATAAAGCATTCATAATCTAATATTTAATACACTCCTTACTCTCGACGAATGACACTAACTTATCATAATTCAAGATCGTAAGAAGTAGAAATTAAAATTAAAAAGTGCAACTCACTATTATATGAAGGTCATTATGAGTTAATTATCACTCGTTAAAGATATGTCATTTGTTAATTGTCATAATGAAACAATATGAAAATTATAAGAGATAATTTATTTATAGTTTAAAATTATTTATGAAAAATTGAGTACAATTTATATATTTAAATATGTTTATGTCATATACATATTAGTATAAAGAAATTTCACACTATAAATTTATTTACTTATTTTAATATGTAATTTATTTTATTATGAAAATTTATAAATTTGATGTTTTATGAAAATTTGGTATGAAGATTTTTATATGTCCTCATAGTAAGTAGTTCTTTACTTTATAATATAGAGAAATATTACTTAAAATAAGTTATCACGTCATTTAACCATATTAGTTGTAATATATCAATATAATTTTTTTAGAAAAACATCACGTAAATCAATTTTCTAGGCCTTAACAAATCATTAGTTTAGAATTACCTTTAGACCTATAAAAATCATTATTATATTGTAAAAATAAAATTTATACTACATTTGTTTAATAGATATTTTTGGTTTGATAAAAATATTATGCTATATAGAAAATAAATCTAGAAAAAGTGTAATATCTCATTAAAATAGAATAATTATTAGTCTATATTCAAAAAATTTAAGCAAAAAGTCTTATTGAAAGTATGACATTTAGGAAAATATATTTGGTTGTTTGGTCATTACAAATCTATTACCGCTTTGTTGATGTCAAAATATAGAAACAAAAATTCTAGAATCTTTATGAATTGACAAATTTACCCTTGGTCGTCCTCAACTTAGCTCTTCTATATAACATATAGTAGATAATTGAAGGCCCGTTCACGGGCCCAATATAAATTTTTTTTTCAATTTTAAGTTAAAAATTTGTCCAAATTAATATCTTATTTTATTATAGTTTCTAAATATTTTCTACTATTTAAAAACATTTACAAAAATCTCCTCTCAGGTACATTTTTATCCTGACACATCAGTATCTCCTCTCTAATACATTCCTATCCTCTTTTTAATACATCTTTATCCCATCTTGAATACATCTCTATCTTCTCTTGGATACATCTCTCCCCTCTCGTATACATTTATATTCTCTTTCAAATACACCCATCCCCTATAAAATTCATCCGTGAGCTATGTGTCTGCAAGTTTCCTCAATAGCAATGTATCACGATCGATGTATCCACATGTGTGCTGAATTATCTGAAATTATTTAATTCTAAGAAAATTCTGTAATGGGATATAATGTAATTAACTCGTAACACTATGAAAATTTTACTTTTAAATAATTTATGTTACATATTTTTCTTTGTAGTCAATTTCAAAAGAATGATGTATAATATATTTAAATATCATTTTGACTTTAAAATATTGATTTTATTCTTAGTAAGATGATTTATAGTGATATGAACATCTATGGTTTGTTCTAGACCACAACTTTTAAAAGTGTTTTTTTCTTTTAAAAAAATCTTTATGGTAAGTTAAATTAAATTATATAAATCGAAAGGGAGTGAGTACAAACTTTAGATCAATTTTATATTTATAAAATTTAAGTTTTTGTAACTATTTTGTCTTTTACAAAATTTAAAATGAAAAGAATTCACAATAATTTTTATAGTTTTTTTTTGTTTAATCAATAATCAATCGATAATAATCAAAAATTTAATTTAGATAAGGTAATAAAGTATTTTAATTTTGAAATACAAGTATTAATATGAATTAAGAAAACATTTATTTTTAAGTTGTAAAGAATTCATAATTTAATATTTAATGTGTTCCTTACTCTCCACGAATGACAATAATTTAAGATTGCAAGAAGTATAAATCAAGATTAAAAAGTGCAACTCACTATTATATAAAGGTCAATATGTGTTTATCAATTGTGGAAGTTTACATGTATATGATATATAATTCTATGCCAAATTAATTTTTATTTCCATATATTTATACTATTTCAAAATTTATCCCGTTAATTGGTTATGTATTTTATTAAACTACAACTATGCACTCATTATTTTGTCATTTTTATTCTTACATTATCAACTCTATTTTTTATCTCTTAGAATTGTGATATTTTTGTTTTCTTATTTAAGTGAGAACTTTTAAGATAAAACAAAATTTATATTGGAGATTAAATAAATAATATTTTGGAGATAAAATAAGATAAAATGTTTACTGACCTACGACCACGAAGATCCACTTTGAAACCTAACGACGAAGAAAACTTTGAAACTCTTAGCCATGGAATGAGGGAGGAGGAGTAAAATCATTTCTGGAAAATAATGAATTGAGTGGAAAAAAGAGTAATAAATATTTAAGGATTTAGTCTATGTGACAGTGGAACCCTATTGACGTGCAATGAGGAATTCACATGGCATTTAACAACTTTCGTTTATAAGAAGGACACTGTTGACCTAATAATTTGATGGAAAGGGTAGTTTTGAACCGAAATATAGTTTAAGGGTAAATATGAACTATTTCAAATAGTTTAAGGGTATTTTTTACCTTTATTCTTTTAGAATGTGGCAGTGGAACCCTATTGACATGCAATGTGACATTCACATGACATTTAACAACTTACATTAATAGGAATTGCACTTTTGACCCAATAATTTGACGGGAAGGAGAATTTTGAGCCGAAATATAATTTAAGGATAAACATGAACTATTTCGAATAGTTTAATGATATTTTTGACCCTTTTCTGTTAAGACGATATGAATACTTATGTTTAAAAAAATATTGTATATAATTTAAAAGGAAATTACATCATGGAAAATGGTAGGTTATACTGAATATGTTGTAGTAACAATAAACATATATGAACAATTTAAATTGTATAAATATCTTCTACATTACTATAATCAAACAAATACAAATTAATTTTTAAAAATTAAATGAAATGATTATGTGGAGTCGCACATGAAACAAAACCTTTTGTGACTCTTGAAAAAGATTATCGGGTTCTTCTAGAAAATTATTTTGACCATTAATTGTACAATTATAAAGTTATAGTTTTGCCCTCAAAAAATATTTAAAATTACAATATTGTCATTGGTCGTCCTAATCATGGCTCTTCTATATAATAGAAAATATATATGTATGTATATATTAGATGTTATGTCCGTCAACTTTTAGTTGTCGTAATTTTTTTTAAAAAAGTAAACGATATTAGCTTTAGCTAATATTTTATAGTGTATTTTTTTAATTATATTGATATGCAAATAAATGAAATTTATAGTAATTTTCATATAGCTTTTGAATATTTAAATCTTTTTTTTAAAATATTAAATTAATTTAATCTAATTTAACTTTAAAAATTAGTTAAATTGACTTTCGAGAAACGCAAGATGATAATTAAAAGTGGACAAAGAGAGTATATATTAACTTGTTGAGGTACTTCAGTTTTTTCTCTTAATAGAAATAATGGTATGCTGCAGAAGTGGACCTACATAGAGTCCGCCGGGTGCTCAAGCATCTATTAATCTCGTCTCGAAATATTCCCCCATATGCATCCATTGAACAAATGATTTGAATGGTCTATTGACTCTTGGGTGAATGTTTAAAGCTCTTTGAGTGTTGTTGAGCCTGAATTCAAATCTCATTGTTAATATGTCATTTTTATATTTTTGACTCAACCACTTTTAGAATACACACAATTTTAAAATCCTAAATTAGCCACTTTCTGAATATCTAAATTCTTAAAATCCTAAATTCACCACATTACAGATATCACAAATTTGATCTAAAACTAGAAGAGATTATTTCTAATTGTTAACTTCACATATGGATATATATCCACAGAAGGAGGTGTTTGAAATGGTAGACTTCCTATCGCTGTCAACTATCACTGTAATTTTATTGAGATTTTAAGGTATTATTGAAGATCTCATTCTCAAAAAAAGGAAAAGAATAATGCTCAATATGTACGGTTTAATACATTTGCATATGTTATTATGCGAAAATTTATCAAAGTTGCCCAATAGGATAATAGGTTAATATTACTATAAGAGTCGTTTGATAGAGTGTATAAAAATAATATAAAATATATAATATATCTAGTGATGAAATCAAAATTTTCATCAAGTGTGTTCATACCTTTTGACAAGTAAGAAAATAAACCTTGCCGGTCAAATTATCAAAAACTATGACTTATATTTTTTAACTTAAAAAATGAATTTGAACGTCACTTCTAATTATGGGCTCAAACCCAGGCTCCCAAGGCGAATTTGAACATCCCTAAACATTGGGTTATTTTTTTTATTATGTCAAAGATGTTTAACATTTGTATATGTTCAAAAATATCGATATTTAATATATATATATAATAAAACATTTTCAATGAAGGTTGTTTCATTTGACCATCGTTAGCTAGGTATAGCTTTTTGCAATGTATTAGTAATGATGATTGTTCTAGTAATACTTACAGTAGTTATGTTAAGATTTTTCTTGTATCATATTTAGTTTGATATACAAAATATATCATGCATTGCAAAGAAAATAAAAATATATATGTTTACAAAAATATCTTCACAAATATAAATACATACGAAAAGGATATGAAATTAGTTTTTTGAGGTATCATGTATCTTTTACAATTAACCATGCTAGTGTTTGTTTTAGAACCCACTACACTACTATGCATAGAAATCTATGATATTAGTAATAGACTCCTCAATACATAACGAGTGTATTACTAATATAAGCACTAGTTATACATATGATCAAAAAAGGGTACTTACTCGGTTTAACAAAGAATGACCTGGTTTGCCTTGGCACGAAGTTTAGGAGTATAAAGAAAACCATTGAATCTTGTTGTTCTAAATTAAAGTTAGGTCAAATGAATAAAATTGTCCTTTGATTTTGTGGCCTTAAACATGTCACGTGAAAAGTTGCTATCAAAAATAGAAACAGATCATTCTTTTTGAAACAAACTAAAAAGAAAATAAGGTCAGTTTTTTTAAACGAAGAGAGTACTAAACAAGATAGTAATTATACGCCAAATTAATGCATGCGTTATTTTTCCAGTACACATTCACCCAAACGACCCCTCATATAAAATGCGTTGCATCTCAAAATTTTGTACTCCTCGTAATAACTTGAGCTTCGTTTTGATTGTAATTTGCTCAATACAATGTGAAATTTTTTAAATTTGTATCTATTTTTTACCACAACTATAATAATTTATACAAGTCGTTGCACATGTTAGACAATGGGTTAAGACATGTCAATTGCTAAAAAAATTTACACGTGTAACTCAAAAATTAACCTAAACATTGAAGAACGACAGAGTTAATGGACAAAAACTACTGAAAAGTTACAACTAGAAAGAATCATAAGATATTTGTTGTTCAATATGAGTACATAAGCACTGGATCATTTTATCATTGGTCTTCTATAGCAATTTATCTTTATTCTTACCTTTACAATATTTACTTAAAGTTTTATTTACAGTGATTATTTCTAAATGAGAAAAGACATACATACATTATCAAAGTTATTCCGTATTTGCATAAAGACACCTTAACTTTTAAAATGTCCTATTATCCCACCGAACTAATTAATTTCTTTGTAAATGGGCCATTTTGACCCATTTTCTCGTCTATTTAGTGGCGCGTGTTGCTCAACTCCCTATGATTTAATTCAACCCGGCCCGACCCTATTCTTTAAAGAGAAGTCATCTTCTCCATTTCTGTTCTTCTCTGTTTGGCTTGCACCTTCAAGAAATTTTTGTTAATTTTTCTTCATTCGGATTTTTTTTTATTCAGCTATGGAGTTAGGTGACAACAAAATTTTGAATGTGGGATTGCTATTAGTTGCAACCCTTTTGGTAGCAAAATTCAGACCTAAATAACTCACATTTATGCTAATTCAGAACAAAACCCATGCGTAACACTTTCTTGCACATTGCAAGAAAAGTTAATGCAGATCCAATTGACAACAGTTCCTCCATTAACCATTTTCTTGTTCATCATGTTCCATTGGCCAACTCGTCGCAGACAATCTTTTTCTCAGCCATTATGGCCAGTTGTGATGCTTAGACAGGAGCATCCATAACTTGGAAGTGTTTACTTTGAATTAATTGAACAAGAAAATCACATTCTTCATTGATCCAGAAGTTCCTCGCCAATAGTGGTGTCTTATTTTCTTAGAGAAGATGATGATGTGGTCAAACAAAGAATATCAACGTTGATTTTGCTATGAAAAAACAATGAAATTGGAAAATTAGGACTAACAATGATTATTTTGAATTTAAATTTGGGGAAGATGACATAAATTGATAAAATAATTAATAATAAAGAAAAATAATGACACATGGCACTTTTAAACTGGTCCATGGTAGTAAATATAATGCATGACGCACCTCATGTGCGTGGTAACAGCTCAGACTAGGAAAAGGGTCAAAATGGTCCATTTACAAAGAAATTAAATAGTTCTGTGGGATGATAGAACACTTAAAAGATTAAGGTGTCTTAATGCAAATACAGAACAACTTTGATGGTATTTTTAGGTGTTTTCTCTTTCTAAATTTATAGACTACATAGTTTGAAAACACACATCTTTCGAAAAGCTAATAAGTATAATTAAAAAATATCTTCAATTGAATAACTTTGCACGTTATCAATAAATTCTAAGTAATTTAAAGATGAATAATGAGTATGTGATTTAGTGAAATAATTTCTTCTCATTAAACATCTTGCAAAACAAAAGTAAATATCAAGAATATATCTAATTCTATCTTTGGATAAAATAAATTCACAAGATATGTAATAATATATTGGTCTTCAATCTGTTGGTATATTTATTTTCTCATTTTTAGTGATTCGGCTCCTCTTCGTTACCCCTTTCTTCCATTTCGTCAAGTGCACCCATAAAAAAACAAAACAAAAAAAAAAGTGCACCCATAAAATTAAAAAAAAAAAAAGTGCACCCATAGATAAGTGACATGTGTCTTATTTAAAGTTTAAAGGTCAAAATTATATTGTATTAATAACTATCATAACCATAGTTAAATCAACTAATTTTAAAAAATTACTCTCTAAATTTGGTAAAAATTACAATATATTCTATACAGAATTTAATATTTATTAATATCATTATTTCATCTTATATATTTATATTTAAATATTAAAGTTTATGATATTTAAGGATTGAATCAACTAAGTAATTTTATATACTAGTTAACTTTATTCTTGAAATATTATACTACGTTGAGAAACAAAAAAATGAAGAATTATTGAAGTTGAAAAAAAACCCCTACAAAATAGAAGACATGGAACAAAATTAAAAAATAAAAAGACAAAAGGTTTTTAGAATTAATCGATATCAAAATTATTCCAATAAGAAAATGTGGTTGTTGTACGTTTGAAGGGAAAAAAATATATGTTTTCTTAAAATATTATTTTATATTTTTTATTGTGAAATAAAAGAAAATATTGTTTTAAATACAGATGTTTTTGAAGATTATTATTTATCACATTAAATATAAACGGATCTTGTTCAATAATTTTAATATTTAAATATATAAAAATATATGATGAAATCAATGCTATTAATAAATAATAAATTTTGTATGAAATATTTTGCAATTTTTTATTAAATTTGGAGAGTAGTTTTCTAAAATTAGTTTAAGTATGGTTATGGTAGTTGTTAATATAATATAATCTTGACCTTTAAACTTTAAATAAGACACATCACTTATCTAAGGATGCACTTGACAAAATAAAGATAGGTATAATGGAGTGGAGCCGAATCCCATTTTTACTGAATACTAACTCGAGGTTATGCTTTAAGTTCTTAATTAAATGAGTCCATTTCTTTTTATTTTGTGTGATAATATAAAATTACTTAACATGATAACTTAGAGTATTTATCTGATATATTTCATGCTAAATTTTACTTAGTAAACTTATATTTATGAATTTCAAGTTTATGATGCTCTTTGATTATGTTTGGAACTAATATTTCGATAGATTCTTAAAAAAGATACATAACAAAGAACATACAACAAAAGTAGAAGTCCGCCTCTCATAATTGTCATGTAGAATAAGTTTCATATCTCATCTATAATGTCAAATGAGTTAAATGTAGTGTTTTCGGAAATTCTTTGTATTTTTCGATATCATCCTTGAAAGATCACATCATACACATTTTGAAAGACTTGAAATACGTGAAAGAAATTAGGAAAACTGTCATCTACTATTATTTCTTTATTTTTCTTATTTACATTTTTCATATTGTACGAACTCATTTAGGTTAATTTTTATAAACTCGTTATTGTTAAAAAAAAATCACTAGGTGTATATAACTTATGTTACCTCTCAAATTCTATAACTTAATATTAAGTCTCTAATTTACTAAAAGTGGATGCTTAACAGGCATTCACGATTTGCATAAAAAATTAAAATAAATCGATTCGATAAATAAATTTTATTTGGATTTGATTTTAAATTTTTAAAAATTAATAGTATTTAGTTTGGATGTGATTTTGTTTGAAAAAACTGAAGAAATAGTCAAATCAAACAAACAAATCATATGCATATATTTATTATTATATGGACAAAAGAAAATTTCTTACAAACAATCATAAAGATTGAGTGAAGGAGATCCTGTCTCTCTACTACTAATTATGTAGTACCTCTCAAGGTTGCTCAAGAGCATGAGCTATCTATCAGATTTAAAATTTCATCATATGTGCAAAGTGCTTAGGTTGAATCATTTGATTTTTGCTGATGATCTTCTGCAAAGGAGATGTTAAGTGTGTCTCCAGAGTCATGAAATTAAAGCACTAGATCACTTCAGTATTACTACTGGAGTAGTGGCCAACATGGAAAAATCCAACCTATTCATAACTAGGATGAATGAACAAGCGAAAATGCAACTTATGGAGAATACTTGATTCAGACAAGGTTGTTTTTCCGTTAGATATTTTGAACTCCCACTCACATCTAAGAGGCAGGGTGAATTGGGATATCATCAACTAATTGAGAAGATCACAAACATGGTCAACAACTCCTATCAGGAAGACTCCAAGTACTACTGGCTATTCTGTTTCTAATTTACAATTTTTAGGGGGGTCAATGAATCTTCCTCAAAAGTGTTGTAAAGGGGGTAGATAGAAAATTTAGAGATTACTTATGAGGTGGGTGGCACTGAAGAAAAAGGGAAAGTGCCTTTGTTAGCTGGGATAATATTTGTTTGTGGCTTTATATTAATAATAATATTCACATTGGTTGCCCAAAAAAAAACAATTTTAAAGATATATATTCATCAAATTTTATTTTTAATCTATTTATGAAAGCAAAAATGCCTAAGACAAGAACTTTTATCTTATTGGTTTCATATATATGAGTATCTGTGACTTCATTGTGGGACTAGAAATGTCATTGTCTCTTTCTTGTTAATTCTAAGCCAATATGATTAATTCGAAGCTTTATTCACAGTAAGTTTAGTGACTGAAAGTTCTATAATGTTTGTCGTTCTAACTATTTTTCATTTTGAGTGGATTGTTGTCACTTTTTCCCATTATGAATGAATCATTGATTTTAGTTGTGTTTATGGTTAATACCGAATAACAAAGCCAAACCATTAACAATTAAAGGGATAAATGTATATTAAATTGGTTTAATTTGATTTTGAGAATTAAAAAAAAACCAGTTAGTTTATTTAGTTTAGATTTTGATCAATAATCGACCCAAACTGATTCGTGAACATCCCATCCTTCAAGATGCATTTTGATTTTGATTGTATATTTTCATTATTGTAACTTATTTGTTTTAATTATTTTTCTAATACTCTCCTTCTTTGCACGAAGGCAGTAGCTCGAAAATCCTTCCTAAAGTCCCCATTTCGCAATACACCTTCGAATCTTGATGTGCTACCTTAACCTTTCATGCCAAGTTTTGGGGCAGAATTTCCCTAGATCTTATCTATCTTAGATTCCATCCAAGGTTGGCCTAGCCTAATTTTTTTGTGTCACTGTAGACACGTAATTTTGACCGAATTTAAGTTTAACACCAATTTTTAGAGCATAAATAATTTTATCAATCTAAATTAAACATATTTTGACTTTTTTTTTATTTTCATTAATTTTATTTAAAAGATATAAGAATAAACAATTAGATAAGTTTATTTTTATTATTAATATATATATATATATATATATATATATATAGAAAAAAATCACTCCCACACACCCCACAACCCCATGACCCCACTCCCCTACTCTCTCTCACACCACACGTACACACATTGACACATATACAAAAAGACAAAAAAAAAAAAGAGGGAGAAGGGCAGAAAAAAAGAACAGAAAGAAGAGAAAAGGAAAAATCTGCAAGCAAAAGAGGAAAAAATAAGAAGAGGAAATCAGACAGAAAGGTAAAGGAAGAAAAAAACATGAAAAGAAAAAATACACACAAAATGGAAGAGAATCACTCACAAACAAAAAGTCAGTAAAAATTTTCACATATTTTGCTTTGACTCACAAACAAAAGTTGAAGTTAAGGTTTACTTTCCGGTTCCTTTTTCGAATTGTTTTCTTTTGGTGTAATTTTAGCAAGAGGTACCATTTAAATTTTTTTAAATAATTTAATATCATGTTATACAAGCATTGATTGCAATATATTGAAGTTGTCAAATTTCACATGTGGTTAAACCGTTATGTTTTTATATGAAGTTTGTTCAAATATTTCATATCAACTTTATGTTTAGATCCCTTGTATAGTTATATTTTGTGTGAAATTGATATAACAAACCGTAGTTTATTTCATATTAAATAACTCATAGTTTATTTCATGCTTAAGTAAAATTATTGTCTAAGTCTATTCTTATTTTTCATGTTTAGTTTTTAATGATAATATGTGTAGTTAATATGATTCTAATGATAATATGCATAGTTATCCAAATTTTTATATTCATGTCTTACTAATTTGAATGAATTCTTTGTTTGATTGTGTTTAGAAATGTATTAAATTATATTTTATATTATACGATGTGTGTTGTCTTACAGTATTATATTTAGATTCCATTAATAATAATAATAATAAACTTGTTAGGATAAGGAGAGGATAATAAATTTAAAGAAAAAAGATAAAAATAAATAATAACAATAAAAATGGAATAAGGAAAAGAGGTAGAATACGTGAATAACAGAAGAAGAAAAGAAATAGTGATGAAAGAACATCTGAATCAGAAAAAGAGTAATAGAAAAATTTAAAAAAAAGTATAATTGAAAGAATGGAGAAAATGTACAGGGAAAAATAAATTTAATAAAAAATACTGCAAAAATGAAAAGAAACAAAAGTATAGTGTTAAAAAAATAATAAAATATTTAGTATGATCAATTAAAATAAAACACAACTATTTTTTTAAAAAAAAAGGTAAGAAAAGAAAAAGAAGAAAAATCAATGTAAAAACCAAAAATATAAAATAAGGAAAGTTAAAAAAACTTGAAAAATTAGTACAAAAAGAAATAAGAAGAGAGAAACAAAAATACAATAAAAAAACAAATAAAAAAAATTAAATAAAAGAGAGAAATTAAGAAGCAGACAAATGTTGAAAGCATGAAAAATAAATAAATAATAAATAAAATTGTCTAAAATCTTCACATGTTTATAAAATAGTACAGTTTTAAATATGTTAATATAAATCAAAGAATAAGGGTAAATACATTTGTCTTAATAATATAATATTCAAAAATTAGTTTAAGTCATAAAAGTCATAAAGTGACCGTGCTAGAACCACGAGATTCTAGGGATGCCTAATACCTTCCCCTCGGTCAATAGAATTTCTTACCCGAACTGGTTCGCAGACCAAACAAAGAGTCATTTCCTTTTGATTAGGGGTTAAATAAAAGGTGACTTGGAACACCGTAACTCAATCCAAGTGGCTACTCTGAAAAAACTAAAATAATCCCCTAATTAATTACGTCACTTAAATTGGAAAAATCCTTATGCCGCCGCGAGAAAAAGGAGTGTGACATCTCTCGCGACTCCGCTGGGGACCTAGAATTCGAGCTTGTAAACATGGACTTCTACATGAATTTATTATGTATTTACATACTCATCTATTTGTGGATATTGTGTTTAATGGCATAATATGTTATTTGCTTGCTTATTTACCCTTCTGATAGTATGTGAATTATAATATCACTATCTTTCCTCGCGCATCCATCTGAGTCTTCTGAGATACTTTATTCGGAGATGCGATTACGCTCACGACCCATGAGATACCAGATATGCGGCAACGCTCCTGGGAAGGATTCTATAGTAACACATGTCTTATGATGGGAAGGACTAACAGCGAGGCCAGAAAGCACTGCTACTGGTAAGCTGTCCCTTCTCGACTCGAGTAGTCCGCTCGTTTTATGGCCAGTCTAGACACCTTCTCTATTAGATAATTTACCTAGTAAAACAAGCCTCAACAATGACTATTCCTAAAAGGATTCGATTTATCTGCATCATGCATAATGTTGAATTAATGGGGAGCTCGACACATGGGTCGAGCCTGTCTAGGAGGAGTATCCCTGCATAAGACTATCATGTACATTATTTGTGTTACTTGTTGAATTATTGGGAAGACTATACAAATGTTGATCGGTTTGGATGAATGAATTAAAATGAAAAATTAATTATAACGAAAACTATCAAATTAAAGTTTTGACGTAATCCTTTTATTAAACACAATTTTTTCTATCAAAATTCATATTTCTTTTACAAATAGAAAAATCTATCATTACCATCAAAGTTTTTTTATATATAAAAAAGAGATTGAAAATTTAATCAACAAAAAATAAAATACAATCGAATATACTAATATTTTTAATTTTGGAAAAATTTTAAGGGCTATTAATATATATATATATATATATATATATATATATATATATATATATATATATATATATATATATATATATTCCTTTAATAACCATTTTTTAAAAAAAAATAAAAAAAATTACATAAAAAAATTTTGCTTTTTTTTTTGTGTGTGTATGATTATTTTATTATAAAAATAATAATGATAATAAAAAAATTACTTTTTTGTGTGTTTTATTTTTACGTTATTCTTATTTTTTAAAAAAATATATTTTATAAAAAAAATAATAAAAATTTTACTTTTTTGTGTGTATGATTTTTCCGTTATTCTTGTTTAAAAAATATATATTATTAAGACTAGTTTGTCACTATCATAATATAAGGAAATATGAATCCATATGGAAAGGGAGATAAGAGACAAAGAGAGGACCAATAACCTCGATTCATGATATTAGATAAGGCCCCGACACTCTTGAAGACATGGTATGAAAATATGACAAACCATGGACAAGGAATGGTGTTCAAACGCTTGGGATTTCTACGAAGCCTTTTGTATGTTGAGCCACGACGGGATTTGATAGAAGCACTAGTGCATTTTTAAGACCCGTTAAGGAATGTATTCCGTTTGTCTGGTTGTGAACTCACCCCCACCCTTGAGGAGATAGGGGCATTCATTGAAAAGGGTAAACATCTTCACAAAAGAGAGCCTATGATACCAAAACGCATTAATGGGAGGAGGTTTCTAGAATTACTGCATATAAATGAGAATGATATAGGTGGTTGTCTCGATAATGGATGGGTTCCGTTAGAATTTTTGTACAAAAGATATCGCAAAAGTGATGGATTCGAAGTGTATGGAAAGAAACTCCATAATAATGGGTGTCGTCTGACCTGGGAAGCACACAGTTATGATGCCTTTGTGGTGGCTTTTTTGGTGATCATGGTATTTCCAAAAAAGTGAGGAAAGATTAGCATGAACTTGGCTGCAGTCATTACAGCTTTTGAGAAAAAGCCTAATATCACCCTCGTACCAATGATTCTGGCAGACATCTATCGTGCTTTAACTATTTGCAAGGATGGAAAAGACTACTTTGAGGGATGCAATATGTTATTACAACTATGGATGATTGAACACATTCGTCATCACCCTAATGCAGTGGACTTTAAAGTAGAATGAAATGATTATATTGGAGGACACAAAGAAAGAATCAAACATCATAGTTTTCCGAAGGGTATTGAAGCTTGGAAGCAACACCTCAATAATCTGAATGCTGATAAAATTGTGTGGAATTATCATTGGTTTCCATCGGCCGAGGTGATATACATGTCTACTTTTCGATCGTTCATAGTAGTGATTGTTTCATTTTATTTTATTATTATTTTTAGTTTTTTCTCTTTCTTTTCATTTTAGTTATTTTATTTCATTTAGAGTCTATCTAAGTCCTAGGTACTTCTGTTTTTTTAATTCTTGTTTTATTCAAATCATTGTTTTAAAAATATTTGAAAATGAATGAAAAAGATTTGCTTTTTCGGTCAGCTTATGTGAATATGTCATGCAAAATAAAAAATAATAATAAAAAAAAGTATTATTAATATCTTTCTCGAACTACGCAAGATCTGATTCATTAGTCAAACATGATACATAGGCAACCAGGGGGTTCGATCCAAATTATTATTATTATTTTTCTTTTCTTTTTTCTTCTTTTATTTTTTCTTTCTTCTTTCTCTTAAAAAATGATAATCATAATGATAATAAATAAATAAAATAATAATAATAAAATATTAAAAACTAATGAAGAGAAGAATGCCTAGGTAAGCCGGAATGAAACATAAGGTCCTCCATATTAGATTTATGTATGTGGATGCAATGTGCATAAAGGTAGTTGTTACTCCATTCAGAGAGAGAGAGAGAGAGAGAGAGAGAGAGAGAGAGAGAGAGAGAGAGAAAGAGAGAGAGAAAGAGAAAGAAATAAAGAGAGACATACTAGCTTACAGTTAGTTGGTTTGTGGTTAAACTGGCATCACATCCTTACAACACAAGATCGAAAGGGAAACAGAAAATGGCCCCCAAAGATGGAAATGAATCGGACAACGATGAGGAGATCCAAAACCAGATGACTTTACAAGAAACAGGGACAACAGAAGAGATAAGGTTGTTCAGACAACAAATGGCAGAGATGTACGAGGCTTGGATGAGTAGACAACCTCCACCGTCTTTAATCCGAGACTATTTTAATACAAACATGTCTCACCCTATCCAGGTGTCGACAAGCGATCCGATATATCCCCCTGGATTCGGCCCCTATGCTAACACATCCAATGTCGTTGGAACTTCTATGGTGCGCCCTTTGAATACGCCTGTAATAAGTAATCCACTCTTTGTGTCAACTGCCCCGACTAACAGCATCCCACAGCCAACGATGGTGCCCAAATTCAATAGCGATCCTCCGCCCAAAGTTCGGCGTGATCAGAGTTACACTCTTGAAGAGGCCATTAAAATTCCAAGCTCTCATCCCCACATTCATCAATATAGTTCCCCTGTCGAAATTGAGAAGATGGTCAAGAATGAGGAACATGAAGAAATAACTAAGAAAATGAAGAGTTTGGAACAGAGTATAAGAGATATGGAAGGACTAAGAGGCCACAAAGGCATCTCGTTCAGTGACTTGTGTATGTTTCCTCATGTCCATTTGCATGCTGGTTTTAAAACTCCAAAATTTGAAAAATACGATGGTCACGGAGACCTCATAGCTCATCTAAAGAGATGTTGCAACCAATTGAGGGGTGCAGAGGGCAAAGAAGAGTTACTTATGGCCTATTTTGGGGAAAGCTTAGTAGGGATTGCATCTGAATGGTTGATAGATCAGGATATCACCAATCACCAACTGGCACGCATGGGATGATTTGGCTCAATGTTTTGTACAACAATTCCAATATAATATTGACATTGTTCCAGATCGCTCCTTGTTAGCCAACATGAGAAAAAAGACCACGGAAAATTTTCGTGAATACGCTATCAGATGGAGGGAACAAGCTGCTAGGGTTAAACTACCGATGAAAGAGTAAGAGATGATTGACGTTTTTCTCCAGGCGCAAGAACCTGATTACTTTCACTATCTGCTTTCTGCCGTAGGGAAGACATTCGTTGAAGTTATTAAGGTAGGGGAAATGGTGGAAAATGGCATCAAGTCTGGAAGATTGTAAGTCAAGTTGCCTTAAAAGCCACAACACAAGTACTTCAAAATGATTCTGGAAATATTGGAGGGAAGAAGAGAAGGGAGGATGTGGCCACTATTGTATCAGCGCCTAGGACTCATGTTCTAGGTAATTCCCCACAACACTATTTTCCTTCCCAAGCTCCACAATATTCTGTCCCATACACTCCATATCATGTTTTTAATGCACAACCAATTGCACCCCCTTCTTATCCACAATGGCATGCACCAACTCCACAAAATCATCCACCCCCCCACAAGTTCATCGAAATACTGCTAGAATTCCTTTCCGTCCTAGACCACAATACAAAAAGGGAAATGACGTCAAAGATGAGTTCACTCATATTACACTCATATTGGGGAGTCGTATGCTAGTTTGTTCCAAAAATTAAGGACGTTGAATGTTTTGAGTCCTATTGAGAGAAAGATGTCGAATCCTCCCCCAAGAAATTTGGATTATTCTCAACATTGCGCATATTGTTCTAATGCCCCAGGGCACAACATAGAGAGATGTTGGTATTTGAAAAGGGCCATTCAGGATTTGATCGATTCTAATCGAATTATAGTTGAAAGTCCGAGTGGACCCAACATCAATCAAAATTCATTGTCGAGGCATACTGAAACAAACATACTGGAAATGATGAAGGGTCATGAAGAGTTTGCATCTCCGTATAAGCCAATCCTTAGGGTTGGAACTGGCATTGAGAAGTCAACAAATGTTGTTGATTTAACAAAAATGATGCCTTTAGGGGCGGAAAATGTGTTAGAAAAGTTGAGTCCATCAAACACACCCATCTTAACTGTGAAAAGAGCCCTTAAAGATGTTTGGGCAAGCCCGAGTAAGGCAAAACCCTTTGTTTCAAAAGGGCCAAACAAGCCTATATTGATCGTGCGAGGGGCCCATATTACTCCTGTGATTATCAGGCCAGTATCCCAGCTCCCAATGACTAACCCCAAAGCTTTTCCTTGGAATTATGAGTCTACTGTCGTGACATACAAGGGAAAAGAAATTAATGAAGAAATAGATGAAGTAGGAGGAATAACCCGTTCAGGAAGATGTTATGTCCCGATGGAATTAAGGAAAACTAAAAATGACCAAATTCAAATAAAGAGTTCGGTCACTGAAGGGGAGGAAGAGGAATTCCTAAGGAAGATGAAAATATCAGACTACTCCGTGGTGGAACAATTAAGAAAAACTCCAGCCCAAATCTCTTTGTTGTCTTTGCTAATACATTCTGATGAACATCGTAAGGCTGTAATGAAAATTTTGAATGAAGCACATGTTCCTAGTAAAGTTACAGTGAGTCAGTTAGAGAAGATTGCTGGGAGAATATTTGAGATAAACCGCATCACCTTTTCAGATGATAAACTACCCAAAGAAGGTACAGGACATAACCAAGGCCTACATATAACTGTAAAATGTGAGCTTTCATATGTCACTCGAGTTCTAATTGATGGAGGATCTGGAGCAAATATTTGTCCTTTATCAACTCTACACAAATTTAATGTTAGTGCTGAAAGGGTCCGACCCAACAATGTATGTGTTAGAGCTTTTGAAGGGTCAAAAACAGATGTCATTGGTGAGATAGAGCTCGTACTAACCATAGGGTATGTGGATTTCACTGTGAATTTTCAAGTGTTGGACATCAACGCGTCCTACAATCTATTATTGGGGAGGCCATGGGTGCATAGGGCTAGAGAAGTCCCCTCAACGTTGCATCAAATGATCAAGTTTGAATACGACCGACAAGAGTGTGATTGTTCATGGTGAGGGGGATTTGTCAATATACAAAGAATCTTCCTCCCTTTTTATCAAGGCGAATAATGAGAATGAGGCACTGGTTTATCAAGCTTTCGATGTAGTGGTTATTGAGAATGTCCTCGAGGGGAGTGTCATTTCAAAACCAAATATGCCCATTGCGTCTGTAATGGTGGTGAATGAATTGCTAAAACATGAGTTTGAGCCGGGTAAAGGCTTAGGAATCTGCTTGCAAGGGAGAGCTTATCCTGTGAGTCTACGAAAGAGCATCGGTACTTTTGGCGTAGGCTACCAACCTAGAGTCGATGACAAAATGAAGGCAAAGAAGAAGAAGAGAGATATATGGTCACTTACCAAGCCTATACAACCAATCTACAAATCTTTCATCAAAGTCCGCGTAACAGAATCTTATCAATCATCTTTTCTAGAGCCAGTGATGCAAGTTACCGATGAAATGATCAACTATTTTCAAGATTTACTTGTCGAGGTTGATATGGTAGAACTCGGAGAAGGCACTAGCGATAGAGATGTGCAATTCATTGGTCTTGATGTCAATCTAAACAATTGGGAGGCCACCCCTCTCCCAGTTAAAGACGAGTCTTGGTAGTCTGTCTTGTTTTTCTTTTGTCGTCCGATTCATTCAAGGATTATAATTCAGATTTTATCTTGTCGTTTTATTTCAAACATTGTATTTCCCTTTTTCAATAGGATGTAATTGCATCTTTATTTCAGTCTAATATATTTGTTCGTTTTCTTTTATACAGTTCTTTTTATGCCGATTCTAGTGATATGACATGCATACAGAATTTTTCGCCAGATCTTAATATCCAATCTAATCTTTGACCTAATATTGAAACAATAAGTCAAGAAATCGAATATGATGAAGACAGAGTATTCGAAGAAGTAAAGAGGGATTTCAATTATTTTGAAAATAAGTCAAATCCAAACATGAGTGAAACTGAGACGATAAATTTGGTGGATCAGGAAATTATTAAGGAGACTAAGATAAGTGTACATGTTCGACATCAAAAGGACGATATAATCCGGGCCCTGTCTGATTACAAAGATGTTTTTGCGTCATCTTATGATGGCATGCCTGGATTAAGCACTGACATGGTTGTTCATAAGTTGCCAATTGATCCTAATTTTCCTCCGATAATGCAGAAGTTAAGAAAACTCAAAACCGACATGAGTGTAATAATTAAAGAGGAAATCACAAAACAACTTGAAGCCAAAGTCATTCAAGTCTCTTAATATCCCTCTTAGTTAGCCAATATCGTACCTGTTCCTAAGAAAGACGGCAAAGTTCGAATGTGTGTTGATTATCGTAATTTGAATAAGGAAAGTCCAAAAGATGATTTTCCTTTGCGTAACATCCATATTTTATTGGATAGTTGTGCTAAACATGAGGTTGCATCTTTTGTGAATTGTTATGCGGGCTACCATCAGATTATTATGGATGATGAAGATGCAGAAAAACATCTTTTATCACTCCATGGGGTACATATTGTTACCGTGTTATGCCTTTTGGATTAAAAAATGCAGGGAAAACTTATATGAGAGCAGTGACAACTATGTTTCACCATATGATGCATAGAGAAATCGAAGTTTATGTGGATGATGTTATCATTAAATCTAAAAAATAGTCAAATCATGTGAATGATTTAAGGAGATTCTTCGAAAGGCTCCGCAGGTATAATCTCAAGCTTAATCCTGCAAAATGTGTATTTGGAGTAACATCTAGGAAGCTTTTGGGGTTTATAGTCAGTCCAAGAGGTATCGAGTTGGATCCTTCAAAAATAAAAGCAATTCAAGAATTTCCACCTCCAAAGAACAAAACTGAGGTTATGAGCCTTCTAGGAAAGTTAAACTACATCGGCAGATTCATTGCTCAAATCACAACAACTTGTGAGCCTATCTTTAAGTTGTTGAAAAAGAATTCCACAGTCGAGTGCACCGAAGAATGTCGAGAAGCTTTTGAAAGAATTAAGAACTACCTATCGAATCCCCCTGTGTTGGTTCCTCCCGAGCCGGGAAGACCTTTGATATTGTATATATCAGTACTGGATAATTCTTTTGGTTGTGTACAGGGTCAGCATGATGACACTGGGAAGAAGGAGCGGGACATTTATTACCTCAGCAAGAAGTTTACCGTTTACGAAGCGAAGTACAGCCTTCTTGAAAGAACGTGTTGTGCCCTAACTTGGGTAGCACAGAAGTTGAAACATTATCTTTCATCTTACACTAGTTATCTCATCTCTCGTATGGATCCATTGAAATATATTTTTCAAAAGCCCATGCCCACAGGTAGGCTTGTGAAACAGCAAATATTGCTCACAGAGTTCGACATTATCTATATAACGCGGACCGCAATGAAAGCTGAAGCATTGGCAGATCATTTGGTAGAGAACCCTATTGATAAAGAATATGAACCACTTAAAACCTATTTTCCGGATGAAGAAATATCTTGTATCGATGAAGTTATTCACGATAACGATCAAGGGTGGAAATTATTCTTTGATAGTGCCTCTAACAGGAAAGGAGTTGAAATAGGAGTTGTTCTTATGTCTGAATCAGGGGAATATTACCTTATATCAGCCCAACTTAGATTCTATTGTACTAATAATATGTCTGAGTATGAAGCGTGCATTTTGGGTCTGAGGTTAGCTGTTGACATGGGCATCCAAGAATTGTTAGTGTTAGGAGACTCAGACTTACTAGTTCATCAAATTCAAGGAGAATGGGAAACTCGAGACCCAAAGCTCATACCATATCAACATTGTTTACAAGGTCTTTGTCAACGATTCGTGTCGATGAAGTTTAGACACATTCCCAGAATGCACAATGAGATTGCAGATGCATTGGCCACTTTATCTTCGATGCTCCAACACCCTGATGATGCCCATATTGACCCTTTATACATACAAATTCGTGATCAACATGCTTGTTGCAACATGATTGAGGAGGAATTTGATGGTAAGCCTTGGTTTCTTGCTATCAAAACATATGTTCAGTCTAGAGAATGTTCGTCAGATGTGACTAGTAATCAAAAAAGGACTATTCGACGACTAGCCAGGGTTTTTTTCTTAAGGGGAGGCATACTGTACAAGAAGACACCCGATTTAGGTCTTCTAAGGTGTGTAAATGCTCAAGAGGCTTCTAGCATCATGATTGAAGTACACTGAGGAGTTTGTGGACCTCATATGAATGGATATGTTCTAGCCAAGAAGATACTTTGAGCAGGATATTATTGGCTCACCATGGAGCGGGATTCCATACGATTTGTTCGTAAATGTCATGAATGTCAAATACATGGTGATTTGATACATTCTCCCCCTTCTGAGTTGCATGCAATGTCTGCTCCATGGCCTTTCGTGGCATAAGGAATGGATGTGATTGGACCGATAGAACCAAAAGCATCGAATGGTCACAGGTTCATCTTGGTGGCCATTGATTATTTTACAAAGTGGGTAGAAGCAATAACTTTTAAGTCAGTAACCAAGAAGGTCGTGGTGGATTTCATCCATTTCAACATCATCTGTCGGTTTGGTATTCCAAAGGTGATTATAACTGACAACGCCGCAAATCTCAACAGCCACTTAATATAAAAGGTATGCTACCGATTTAAGATTGAGCATCGAAATTCGGCTCCATATCGCCCAAAGGTAAACGGGGCTATAGAAGCTGCTAACAAAAATATAAAAAAGATACTTCGTAAGATGGTGCAAAGTTCTCGACAATGGCATGAAAAGTTGCCTTTAGCTTTGTTGGATTATCGCACTACAGTCCGTACGTCAGTGGGCGCTACTCCATATTCACTAGTATACAGGACTGAGGCAGTTATACCTGCAGAGATTGAGATCTCATCTTTACGAATTGTTGTGGAGGCTGAAATTGATGATGATGAGTGGATCAAAAAACTCGGTTAGAGCAATTAAGTTTGATTGATGAGAAGCGTCTGACATCAGTATGTCATGGACAATTATATCTATAAAGAATGGCGCAGGCATATAACAAAAAGTTGCGTCCCAAACATTTTAAAGAGGGTCAATTAGTGTTGAGACGCATTTTGCCACATCATGCTGAAACCAAAGGCAAATTTTCTCGAAATTGGAGAGGACCATTCGTTGTTAAAAGGGTATTACCCAATGGTGCTCTTTACTTAGCAGATATAGAAGGCAAAGTGACAAAAACGATCGTCAATGTTGATGCTGTGAAAAGATATTATATATGATTAAGTTTCGACATTAGAAACCCATATGTTTGGGCTTGACATTTCAAGGGTTGATTCAATGGGATCTCTTGGTTATGTTGTTTCCTTGACTCTTCAAAAAAAAGTTACCTGAACTACGTTTGACCTGATTCTTGTTTCGGCAAGATACGTAGGTAGCCCTAATATTGGGTTCGGTTCAACCAAATACAAATCCAAAAATTCATATTGTAGTATACTGGGGAAAAATTCGTTTGTTTATTCATTCGGTCTCTCATCTCAAAGCTCAAAATCAACCCCATCATCTAAAGTAAAAAAAAGTCTTTTCATCAACCCTTGATATGTCGAGAGTAAGTCGGTTAAGGGTAGGTAAAAATCCTGAATGGGCGCCATAAGACAAATGTGAGTAAGAGAAAATAAAAATGAGAGAGTCTTATTGGTGAAAACCCTAAGTGGGCACCGTAAGGCAAAAAGGAGTTGAAAATCAAAGAGTCTTATTGGTGAAAATTATGACATGCACCATAAGGCAGACGTGAGCTGGAGCAATTAACATGAGAGAGTTTTAGTGGCAAAGACCTTCGTGAATATCACAAACTCTATAAGGGTTCAAATTATTTATGGCTTCATTTAGTCTTGGGATTCCACATCAAGATTGAATAATCAATAATGGTTGATGAATAGATTGGATAGCGAAGTCTGGAAATCAATTCAAATTGCATGGCATGATCAGTAGACTCGGCTCCCACACTTAGATAAGTTTTCTTTCTTTTTCTTACAAAAAAAAGAATCTTCATCGAATCTTTTCTTTTATTCTCATATAGTTCGTAATTTTCTTATACTTTTTTCGTCACTTTTTTGGTATGTATTTAAGTCGAGTCTTTGTCAAAAAAAAACTAGGAAGGAATTTCAAGACTCGCTACCAAGTCTCTAAATGGTACTAGGCAAAGCATCAGGCTACTGAGTTAATCTGTCTTCAAGTGTTGAATTCAAAAATTCTCTGATCCTATGAATGCTAAACAATGAGTGTTGTGAGATAAAGACATAGGATTTAGGTCCCAAAAAAGCAAATTTGGATGAAAGTACTATCAATCAATAAGAAGTATTGACCGTTGGAGACAACCAAAGCGTCCTAAGTGTTTAAGCCGCCCTTGTCGAAAGATGGAACCACAAACCAACCACCACCTTTTCGAACTCACAAACTTTCTTTGTTGAAGCAGGGACACAAGTTGTTTCAATATTGAGGATTCGAGGAACCTAGATGTTCAACCTAGTCTGCAACGAGCGAAATAGAAACCCTACAATAAAGACTTGTGGAATATTATATGAAAGTTGGCTAATATATATCAAAATAGCAATTAATTGAATGTTGGAATATTTATTTTATTTATTATTAGTATTATTATTATTATTTCTCCCTGAAGGAACTTCCAAATAATGAAGATAGCATTCACAATGTTTCGTTGGTATTATTAGTTTGTTGGAAATTTTATTAGCAGGACCTTCCTTGATAATAGGACTAGCAGGACCCCCCCCCCAAGATAATGGGACTAGCAGGACCCCCCTGGATAATGGGACTAGCAGGACCCCCCTGGATAATAGGACTAGCAGGACCCTCCCTGGATAATGGGACTAGCAGGACCCTCCGGGATAATGGGATTAGCAGGACCCTCCTGGATAATGGGACTAGTAGGACCCTCCTGAATAATAGAATTAGCAGGACCACCTAGATAATGGACTAACAAGACCCTCCTGAATAATGGGATTAGATTACTTTCTCATATGATAAACACTTCATAGTCTAGATTTTTAGTTTTATTTTCTCCTAAAATAAACACTTCCTTGTCGAAGTTTATGTTTTATATTTATATTTGCTAATAGCTCACAAAATTTTCCCAGTGAAAACTGGGGCAAAATTTTTGTTTATTTTTTGTTTGTGGTGGTTTTCAGGTTTCCTCAAGCGAGATATGGTTAGAATTAGCTCCTTCAATGCATGTAGCAGCCTGACTTCCTCACATTTTTTTTACTAGTCAACTTTTGATCAAGAAAACACACAGCAATTCAAGAGTACTTTTCAAATTGTCATTTTTGAAGAATGTCAAAAGTTCCGCCTAAGTGGCAAGTTTAGCCTCTATTCCAATTCAAAGCTAAGATATTCACCAAAATCAAGGTGATATCTTAAAGTCAAAATTCAAGTGAAGATTCAAGAAAAGCTGCATGGACATTTGTTTTTCTTTTCACTATTAGCTTTCAATTTTATATATTTTTTTAAGAGTCGCGATCTAGAGCCTCGATGGAACCTTACTTAACTCTAACTCATCACCTCATCTCTTTGAACTACACGTGACCTGACACGTGACCTGATTCCCTTATAACCTGGGATATGTAGGCTGTCCAAAACAAGGACTCACTCGCATAAATTTTGGTCTTTCAAATAAGAGCTCGGTCAAAACTTGTCACTTTGTCTACTTCTTTGTCTGAAAACTCTTCGTGTTTCCAGTCAAAGAGGGGCAAACTGTAGACACGTAATTTTGACCGAATTTAAGTTTAACACCAATTTGTAGAGCATAAATAATTTTATCAATCTAAATTAAATATATTTTGACTTTTTTTAATTATTTTCATTAAGTTTATTTAAAAGATATAAGTATAAACAACATAAATATAATTTTTATTAGATAAGTTTATTTTGATTGTTAAAAAAAAAAAAAGATATATATATATATATATATATATATATATAAAGAAAAAAAAACCACCCCCACACACCTCGTGACCCCGTGACCCCACTCCCCTACTCCCCACTCACACCACATGTACACACATTGACACATATACAAAAAACAAAAAACAAAAAAAGAGGGAGAGGGGCAGAAAAAAAGAACAGAAAGAAGAGAAGAGGAAAAAAATCTGCAAGCAAAAGAGGAAAGAAGAAGAAGAGGAAATCAGACAGAAAGGAAAAAAAGGGCAAAAGGAAGAAAAAAACGCGAAAAGAAAAAATGCACACAAAAAGGAAGAGAACCACCCACAAACAAAAAAATCAGTAAATATATTCACATATTTTGCTTTGACTCACAAACAAAAGTTGAAGTTGAGGTTTACTTTCGTCGTTCCTTATTCGAATTGTTTTCTTTTGGTGGAATTTTCGCAAGAGGTGCCATTTAATTTTTTTTAAATAATTTAATATCATGTTATACAAGCATTGATTACAATATATTGAAGTTGTCAAATTTCACATATGATTAAACCGTTATGTTTTTATATGAAGTTTGTTTAAATATTTCATATCAACTTTATGTTTAGATCCCTTATATAGTTATATATTGTGTGAAATTGCTATAACAAACCGAAGTTTATTTCATATTAAATAACTCATAGTTTATTTCATGCTTAAGTAAAATTATTGTCTAAGTCTATTTTTATTTTCCATGTTTACCTTTTTAATGATAATATGTGTAGTTATTATGATTCTAATGATAATATGCATAGTTATCCAAATTTTTATATTCATGTCTTACTAATTTGAATGAATTCTTTGTTTGGTTGTGTTTAGAAATGTATTAAATTATATTTTATATTATATTATGTATGTTGTCTTACAATATTATTTTTAGATTCCATTTAAAATAATAATAATAAACTTGTTAGGATAAGGAGAGGATAATAAATTGAAATAAAAAAGATAAAAAAAAATTACAATAAAAATGGAATAAGGAAAAGAGGTAGAATACGTGAATAACAAAAGAAGAAAACAAAGTGATGAAAGAACATCTGAATCAGAAAAAGAGTAATAGAAAAAAAAGAGTATAATTGAAAGAATGGAGAAAATGTATAGGGAAAAATAAATTTAATAAAAAATACTGCTAAAATGAAAAGAAACAAAAGTATAGTGTTAAAAAAATAATAAAATATTTAGTATGATCATTTAAAAAAACACAACTATTTTTTTTAAAAAAAAAGGTAAGAAAAGAAAAAGAAGAAAAATCAAAGAATGAGGGTAAATACATTTGTCTTAATAATATAATATTCAAAAATTAGTTTAAGTCATAAAAGATCATAAAGTGACCGTGCTAGAACCACGGGATTCGGGAGATGCCTAATACCTTCCCCTCGGTCAATAGAATTCCTTACCCGAACTGATTCGCAGACCAAACAAAAAGTCATTTCCTTTTGATTAGGGGTTAAATAAAAGGTGACTTGGAACACCGTAACTCAATCCAAGTGGCGACTCTGAAAAACTAAAATAATCCCCTAATTAATTACGTCACTTAAATTGAAAAAACTCTTACGCCGCCGCGTGAAAAAGGGGTGTGACATTCCCTACCAAAAAAAGTTCTGCCCCAAAACTTCCACTAATGGTCTAGCCTTATCGATCACTCATCCCCGAGTGATAAATTGGAAGAGTTGGGCCAAGATAGAAAAAGTGAAGTTCATTAACTTTCAAACAAGTAAGAGTATTGTAGCTTTCTCAGCCTGATGATGCTTTCATTGAACCTTCACTGATCTAATCACTTTGGTCCTCAATTTACGGACATCCCAATTAAGAATCACAATTGGCTACTCTTCCTACTGAAGCTTCTTTTCCAATAATATCAAGTCTCACATAATAATGTGATTTCCATCCCCATGGTACCTCTTCAGTATAGACACATGAAACACTAGATGGACCGTTTACACCTTTTTTCACTCTAATCTCTCCATACCAAGAATCTATAAAATAATTGTCTTGGAGTTACTTTTCAGCACAACATAATAAGGGGACAATCAGATATACTCAAGATCACATCAAAGTCAAACATATCCAATAGATCAAGTCTACCAATGTCTAAAAACCCATAATCATAACTGAGCACAAACAATATACATGGGTAACAACCACTGACTCTCCAACTGAGGTAAAAACATAGATAGGGCATCAATAATATTACATGTCATGTCAAGAATTAAGGCAAACTGAACAAAATCTAGGAATAGATAAAATATGAATCAAACAAAACATTAGTCATTCTATTACAAACAAGTATATTATCTTTTATCACAATGTTAAATGCCTCAATTTTATTCTTGTTTGATAAAGCATAACATTGAGTTTTATCATCAATACGGCCAATCCCGCTACATGCTTATGCCACTCCTCTCTCTGCATTACCATTTTTAGGCCTTTACAACCTTCTTCATTACCTTTTAATCCACCTAGTTGACGTTCTCTATCACTCTTACCTCCGTTTGCTGGAATTACGACTCTACTATACCATTATGCTAGTATACATGCTGGGGTATCTGAGCATTCCCTCTTAAGAGTCCCTCCTCGCCATAGTTAAAACATGTACGGTCAAGTGAAGGTCTGTTTGTTGACGAGTAGAAACTCCCCTGGCCATCTTGGCTGGAGACTATTGTTTTATCCCAAAATAACCACCCATAGAAAAGGGAATAACTGATTTAATCAAACGAGATGAATACATCTACTAAACATAACCCTTGGAATAAGTAACCATTGTATTTTCCCACATTCTTGGGCATCTTGGCCAATGCCTTGGACTACCCAACATGTAAAACTCCTCTAATTTTCTTAACATAGTGTGTAACCTCATTGAAGATTTTTATTACCAAAGCCATATGCACCAATAAAATATTTAAGTCTGTGTCTAGTCTTTTAACAAAGAGACAAATACCTCTCCTTCTTCGGGCCAAATAAGTAGCATAATGGAACAAAACAAGACATTTTTTCCTCATACGGTACAAATGTCATATTATCATACTCAAGTACTAGAAATTTTTCCTTCTTTCGATCTTTCTGACTACGAGACACATACTTCTCTAAAAACAAGGTATGAAATTGAGTCCAAGTTAGCAGAGACAAGACATGATGAAAACTCTATATAGACATCCACCACTACTTAGTTTTACCTTGCAATTGGAAGATCAAAAACTTAACCCTAGTTGTGCAATAATCAATTTAAGCAACCTCTTATAAATGTCTTAAATGAACACAAACTCATCATTACTCTTGGTATCATGAAACACTCGAGACTTTAAATTAAAGAATTTAGTCAACATCTCACGCGTTGTTCCAGTCATCTTAGGATCAATAGTGGACACAAAATTGTAGCAGTGTCCAAAGGTTTATCTTTCTTAGGAATCATAGTAGCAAAATGAAGAGAACTTGGGACTTCAGATACTGACACAACATGAGTGGATCTATTACCTGCCAACCCACTCTAAATGACCAACACCTGTTGAACCACCTTAAAAGACATAGGGATAATACCTATACCCTATCATGTGTTCCCACCTATGTCTCAATATCCTCTTCAACCTTTATCTCCATTTTTTCTCAATATTGTTTTGGTTAGGGTATGGGTCATTTGCCTTGATCCAGTCCTGACATAAGTTTTATCTTAATGCGTGTTTCTCTTCCTCGGCCCTACCTCTTCTCCTGCCTCTGCGTTTGCTGCGTCTTCGAGCTACTAGCTCTGGTGTTGGAGCTAGTATCCTTGCTCCATTATTTCTAGTATCTAGTATCTACCAACAGAAGAGTAAAAGAATTTAGATACTACTTTTCATTGCTAGATACCAATTGAAATGGAGTTATAGCATGAAGAGATAATTTTCTAAAGTCGTGGATATTCTACACGCATCCTGTAACATTTTATAAGACTCCACTTGACAAAAGATTTTATTTTGTGCCTTGCACATATAGTGTCAGTTGTGCGAGGCCTTTTTGGCTTGCTATTTGTATGTGGGCCAGTTGTACTTGTTCATTTCCTCTTTTTTTTTTCTCTTCCAATTTTCTTTTTTTCTTTTTTTACTTGTAGTTTTTATTTTGCTTGTAACTCTTATTGTAATTTTATTTTGATAAAAAAAAACTTTAAAATTCACCCTCAAAATTATATATATTTGAGGGGAAATTAAAGTAATATGTTAGAAAAATACAAATTTAATTTTCTTGGATGAATTCAATGATACTGAATATAGTAAATTTAAAAATAAATTGAACTCTCATCAAAGAAATAAAAATTCACTCAATCATTTAGTTATTTAAATTATATTTTTTTGCGATTTAAATTTTAATCACTCAATTCTTAATTGTCAAATTTATTTTTATTTTTATTTATTCTATAACCATTTTATGTTTTTAATGTTTCATTAATAATAATGTCTTAACGATATCAAGTAATCAATTATCTTTTTTTTCTATATTTGTTAAATTCTTTATGTATAAAGTCATGTGAAACGAAACTTTTATAAATTTCTTTTTATTGTGGGTTATAAGAATTAATATAAAAAAAAATTAACCAAACAAAGTTGTGAAAACACAAAATAATAGTATGATTTTTTTTTCACTTAGAGGTAGAACTAAAAAAAAGTTTTAGAAGATGCAAGATAAAATAAAAAATGGATTCTCTCATAGAAAAAAAATGCATTAATATTAATTTTTTTACTTAGAAGATAGAACTAAAAAATGCTTTAGAAGATGCAAAAATGAAATAAAAAATGAATTTTTGCATAGAAAAAGATGCATTAAAGAAAGGACTAAAATTTGATGAAATGGAAGCATGAAAGAGAAATTGTAACAACAAGAGAAGGGATCCACAAAAACACTTGTCAAAGAGAAATGATGCCCTCATACAACTATTGTTGGTTGTACCTCAAACACCAAAAAAAAAAATTCCACTTGACTCATTTTGATACATCGTAATCAACTAATCTAGAACTTTGATATCAACTTTATCATAATCTAATCCATTATGAGTGACTTCGACACTACATCACCTAATAGGAGAATCAATTACTAACCTTAAATTAACCCATCAATCCATTTTAAGAAACAAAGTCATTATATAAAGACTAGGAAATATTTAAAAACAAATAAATGATTAAGTTCCCATAAACTTAATCAATTGAAAATAATTGTCACCTAGAATCTGAAAATCATATAGTATCAGAATTCTAAAGTATCTCGAATAAGGGGATTTAACCCCCAATCAATAAAGCAATAAACTAAGTCTACGAAATGTTTGAGTCTAAGGATATGGACAAATAATTAGGAGAAATCCATGGTAGTCCGGAGAATCAGCTCACCTTGGATTCAAAATTCGCGAGTGTCAAAGTTGAGGTGTTGAGACTCTGGCTAAATATACCCTATACTCAACAGGAAAAGAAAAAGTGCAGTATAAATAAATGATAAAAGTATAGTAATAAAATCATATAATCGATTTAAAATATGAAGATAAACATGTAATACAAATATATTAATACAAACTAACACATATACCTACAAGTCACAATAGATATAGTCTCTTAGTCACAAATATTAACTTACAAACACATGAAAAATATCTACATGAGCATAATAACATATATTGGTACCCTAGTCGGAATCACACAAAAACTGTTAATGTATTGATATGGTATCCGAGCCAATCATATCCTATTCCGTATCAATGTAGTACTTGAGCCAATTACCATTAGTAAATTTGTATCAGTGTGGCACCCCAACCTACCAACAATAAAAAACAACATGCACAATCGCGCTCACATGAACTATCATATTTGAAGCCACAAATAAATTAAATAAATTTATTTCATGAGATTATCAACGTGATGTCATTTCATATTTACCTATTTATGTGTCTCTCATATGCATTGTGCATGTAATACTATAAGTCTATGCACACATTACATATATATATATATATATATATATATATATATATATATATATATATGTAGAAATAAACAACTATTCACTACGCGGAATCAAACCTTGGAAAATATAAAGGACCTTACTTTCAATTTTTGCAATGCCTCTGCTTGTTCTTGGTCTAAACTAATAAAATACACAACAATTAATAACCAATAGCCTAACAGTACCCAAAATAAGAGCAAATCCTAAACTTGGACCAATTCCATAATCATTCTACCTAGCCTGGGATTTTCCCCACATTTTAATTCAAGTTAACACCCTCCCCTGAAAGTAACACTTTATATTTAAAGGATTAATAATCAAATCATAAGTTAAGGGAATTGTCAATCTTACCTTTATTGAAAAGAATGAGGGAAAACATATGAAAAATTCTCTAAAGTCACCTTTGAAGTTTCCCAAATGAGTTAACCAAATAACGAGGATTTAAACCTATTAAAATTTGTTTAGTCGTTGATGCTTAATGACGATTAACCAACTCAGAGTAAATGTTATTTGCTTAAGGTCAACGGCTTTAGTTTGGGGAAAAAATGACACATTTTGTTTGGTTGAGAAACATTTAAATGTATTATGAAGTTTGACAACTGGTATACTAGTACTACAAGGTTGAATTTCATAATTACCCGAAATAAGTCATATAGTCTTGGGTAACACAATTATGGTTCCTCTCAATATAAATTTCTCATTCAAATGAAATAGTGTTAGAAGTTGAAGATTACAATTTAATACCAAAAGATATTTCAATCCCCAAAACTTCCCCTTTTCTTTAAAAACAAGCAACTAATAGTATGTAATCGCATATGAATTAGCTCTCGCCTAATTTTTCGTGGGATTTGACTTCAACCTTGTTGGGCTTTATATTTGATAATGACTGTGTAACGTTGTATGTACTTAGTAGAGTTATTAGTTGGGCATATCAAAGTTCAATGTTGCGTTGGGTGATACAATTTTCAATCAAAGTCTTATTTCCTAATCTTACTTTTTTTATTTATTGTTCTTGTTTCTGAAGGGTACAAATCAGTATACGTCAAGAATCGATAATAAAGGTGAACCATTAATTCCTTATGATTGTTGATCATCTTGTATTTCAAATATACTTAGAACAAAACTTTGAACATCTTTGTAAGACAACAAAGTTGTAGAACATTTTCACAACTGGAAAATTAAAACTAGTAGCGAAACTAGAATTAGAAACAGATTTTAAAAAAACATACGAAATATTTTTCTTAAAGAAGAATTGTTGCTAATATGTGTCCAAAGAATCTTACTGATTCCAACAAACTTTGCAGAAACACGAAGTTACCAAGTATAATGAACCAGTGAAGAACAAAAGAATACAAGAACTGAAATTAATTCACAAATCTAAAATTTGTAAAACACGTACCAAAATCTGAAAAACTTTTAATAGGAAAAAGATCAAGCCCACTGAACTAACAGTGTCCCCTTATGAAAATTATTCCCCTCTAGTATCCGAGATTTGATTTAGAATATGACCTCCCAGGGTAAAATGATCTCAATCACCAGAGTATAGATACCAAAAACTCCGGTGTCAGCGAACCACTGAAAGGCAGTAAAGTACACTTAGAATACTAGATTTAGTAGTTGAAGAAGAAGTCCATGAATTCTATATTAAAATGAGAGGAAATCCCTCAATTTATAGAAAACAAAGGGTAGTGCAAAAAGGTTCTTATTGTGCTTTACCGGAAAGGTCACAAACCTTTGGAAAAGTCAAAATCTTTCAGAAAGGTCGTCACCTTTCATAAAAGTCTCAACTTTCCATAAAAGTCACAATTTTTCATAAAACTCGCAACTTTTCATAAAAGTCATAACTTTTCATAAAAGCGCAACATTTTATAAAAGTCACAACTCTTCATAAAAGTCGCAACTCTTCATTTTCCATTCACACATTTTTTTAAAACCCAACAGTCCCCCGCATGAATGGAGAATGACTCGAAGATAGAGAAACGGACAAGTATGTATACTTTACAAGCAAGAATTAATTGCATCTAGATAAGTACGTTTCCCCTTAGACTTTCCGTAGTGAACATATGTCGGATATACTCGGTCAATCGGTAGATGCGATATCTTTGAACCGTCGAACTTTGATGTATAACTAGACAACCATATGTCACATAATTAACCCTTTACCGTTTATGGTTCTTACGGTTGTGTTCGTTTTTGCCATGAACACCTCCTGGTTTCATGAGTGTATACAGAGATGTGCTTTGGCAATCATCTTCTTGAAGCGGCTTACACTTAACACTCACATAGGTGATTCCTAACCGTGTTATCGTGTAGATACACTATTTGGTCAACTCTGCCAAACTTAGTAAATCATTAAAACCATTAAGCTTTATTAACTCATTAACAAGCCTTAATGTTGTGTCCTTGTCCCTGAGCATTGTCATCGTCATGAGAATGGATTGAGTTTGTTGACAATGTCGAACCGTCATTCACAACTTTGTTTTTTTCCTTGAATCTAGACCTTTGGATCTCCAGTCTGCTAGATAGAGTTACCGCCATAATGGCTTGTCCTAAGCCGTAAATTCATTCCCTTAGATGATCATTCAACTTCCTCTCTAGTTAGGCATTTTTGTAAATGGATCCGACACATTATCCTTTGACTTCACATAGTCAATTCTGATAATTCCACTAGAGAGTAGTTTTCTAACGGTATCATGTCTATGTCGTATATAACGAGACTTTCCGTCATACATCATGCTCTATGCCCTACCTATTGCATCTTGACTGTGAAAGTGTATGCATAATAATGCCAATGGTTTGATCCAAAATAGAATATCTATCGAGAAATTCTGTAGTGTTTCAACTTATTCACCGACCTTATCTAGAGCAGCTAGCTTAAAGATCATTGTAGAGCTAGCGATATATGTCTCTTTTGAAATATTTCTAAGAGACTGCTCCTCTACCAATAGTTAATACATATGTTACTCGTGAATTTTACTTCATTCGTCCAATGATTTAATTTGCATCACTATACCTTTCAATATTGTTGGATATTATTATAATGCAAGACATAGTTTTAAGTGTTATTTTAAATACTCCAAAACTCTATTTATTGTCATCTAATGAATTTATTTGGGACCACTTGTGAACCGACTCAGTTAAAATTGGAAATGCTATATCTAATCGCACATACTATATGATTTACATCATGCTTCCCAAAACTCTAGCACAATTTAATTGTGAGTCACTTTTGTTTTCACTCTTTTGAAATGCAAAGATCACATTTATTGGAGACTTGACAATATTGACATCCAAATATTTGAACTAGTTAAGTACCTTTTCAAAATGCAATGAGACCGTGAAAATGCTAAACATTATGGAGTTCTACGAATTCTTATATCTAAGATCGCATTAACAACTCCACTAATTTTCATTCCACTTGCTTTATAGCATATGTTTAGTAGAATTTATGTCATTAGTGTCTCTATTGATGATCAACATATCACCAATATATAAACAAACAATGACCTTATGATTTTAATGTGAACACATTTATCACTTCCATCATTATTCATTCCATTTGCCAACATAGTTTGATCAAATTATGTCATTATTTGGGTGCTTCCATAATGTGACTTAACAAGTTCACACACTTTCTGTTATTTACCAAGAACCACAAAACCCTCGGGTTGTTCCATGTAAATTTCTTCCTCCAATTCTACATTTAAGAAAGTTCATTTCACATTCATTTGATGAATTTGGAGGTCATATACCACACTAATAATTTTTGCATCCGAATGGATGTAATTCTAATTACTAACGAGTATATATATATTGACAAGATCAAAACCTTGGTTTTTTGACTAAAGCCTTTGACACAAAGTCTTGCTTTATATTTTTCAACAGTTCCATCAACTGTTATTTTCCTTCTAAAGATTCACTTTGAACCCAAAGGTTTATTTTCTTGAAGAAGATCAATTAACTTTCAATATTGTTTATTGACACCATCTTTCCCAAGAATGAGTCTACAGAAGACACAGGAAATGTTACAAAATCACATTCGAAAAAAGTAAATGTCCTTTAACATTTACTAAGCCTCTGAATCTCTTTATTAAGTACATTATCCTTTTCATTTCCTAGGCCTTTTAGACCCTTCTCTAGACTACTCAAGTCTAATTTTACAGTCAACAGTCATAGGTCCTATTTTAATTCTTTTAGGAATAGGAATTTGGACTTTGACTAGATACTCCCACACGTTGAAATATTTCAAGTTGGATTTCCTTCATTTCTATTTCTCATATGGAAAAGATTGTATTCTGATCAAACAAAGACGCTTTATTTCTAAAAAGACAACTTTTGGTTGTTCCCTTTTGCAGTAAGGATAGTTCCTCCACACAAGTTTTGTGTTAATCCGAACTTATAAATAATGCATCCATCATTTCTTTCAATGTTCATTTTTTCATTAGACTGAGGTGAATATGGCAGTAGTTTGATGGATATTCCACTTTCCAAACATATTTCTGCACAATGAGATTTATACTCTCCATTCTTATCATTTCTTATATTTTTTACACTGATTTTCAACTTCGATATTACATTGTTAGACATTTCTATTGCTTCATCCTTACTATTCAGCAAATAGACATAGTCATTTATAATGCAATTCTCAATAAAAGTAACAAATAATTTTTCCCACCATGAGATGGTGTTAACTTCATATCACAAATGTCAGTGTAAATCAATTCTAAAGGATTAGAATTTCTTTCAACAGATTTATAAGAATGCTCAACATACTTAGATTCCACAAAAACTTGAAATTTTTATTTATTGCACTCAAAATTAGGCAAAACTTCTAAGTTGATCAGTTTTTCTTACAAGGTTTTGTAATTGACATGTCCCAAGTGTTCATGTCACAAACATTGACTCAAGCAAGAAAGAACAAATAAAAAGCATTGAATTTGAAAAGCTCTTCGCGAGGTAGCAATTTCCTCAAATGTCCTTTTCAGAATGACATTTCCATAACTTTCAATAAGATTGTTATAGAACTACCCATGAGCAAAGTTTCATCGGGTTCAATAAAGACAATATAGTCCAAATGTTGTTTTACAAAAGCATAACAAATGACTATTTACCAATATTCATGTCTATGCAAATACTTTTATTATAATAGCCATATCTTTTCATGAAAAAATCACACATTTTAAGTGATATTTTTTTCCCATAAAAGAACACAATTATTTTGAACAAGTATATATATAATTTGGATGTTTCATACTAGTGACACTATATACTAGTATTAGAGAAACTCAACAACCACAATACCGAATATACTCCAAGAATTTTGTGGGTATAACATAATACAAAAGTATTATTGAATTTCATATCTTTTGCTCCAAAATTAAATTAGACACCAAGTCTAATCATAGGCAAATAACCCCCACATTTCAAATGTGATCTCAAAAATATTTTTCAAGTATTTGAAAATAGTTTTTCCACATATTTTAATGTTGAAAACATTATTCTACGAAAGAATTATAGTGCTGCAATTCTCTTTGACAATGTTTAAACAATGTCAAACTTCATTGCATAGAGACACAAAATCACAAATTCTAAGTCACTGGTATTTTTCCTCTATCATAAATAGACATACCACTTAGTATTTTAAATACTAACAATAAGGACAAAAAAATTGTACAATTTATTTCTATATTACATTGAAGTTTATAGAAAATCAAAAGTACAACACTGACTTATTATGTGAAGTTTTCATATTCTTCAAACCAATTGCATAGTCCAATTTATCCAAAGTATAAAACAGCAAAAGTTTCTAGTCTACAAAAATCAGACACACTAACATTTCTCATGGAGTACAAAACTACAAAAGTCTTTTTTTTCTCCAAACAGAATAACACATATTCTTTATCACATAAAAATGTTTTTTTTATCAAATAGTCTTCCAACTATAACATTTTGACATACTATTTTATCAAAAAAATATGCATCTCTCATTTTTGCAAACTAAAGAATTTTAAAAGCAACAATATTTGCGAAGTAAAATTCATTCCACAACATATGGTTTGCAAATCTTTTTTCAAAGATGATAATTCTTAGAAACTATTTTCCTCCCTAGATAATTTAATAAGAAGATTACCTGGTAATCTTTAAACGGAATACCATAAAAATTTTCTGTTACATTCTCAATTCGAACTTGCTAAACAAAGCAACGAACTGTGGAGAAATAATACTTTTATCTTCTACTTCAATGATTAGATTCTCTCAATCAGTAGAATACAAAAAAATAGTAACAGTGTATTAATCTCCTTAAGATTGTTGATCATCTTGTATTTCAAACATACTTAGAACAAAACTTTGAACATCTTTGTAAGACAACAAAGTTGTAGAACATTTTCACAACTAGAAAATTAAAACTAGTAGCAAAACTAGAATCTTTTAACAAAACATACGAAATATTTTTCTTAAAGAAGAATTGTTGTTAATATGTGTCTAAAGAATCTTACTAATTCCAACAAACTTTGTAGAAACACGAAGTTACCAAGTATAATGAACCAGTGAAGAATAAAAGAATACAAGAACTGAAATTTATTCACAAATCTAAAATTTGTAAAACACGTACCAAAATCTGAAAAACTTTTAATAGGAAAAAGATCAAGTCCACTGAACTCACAGTGTCCCCTTATGAAAATTATTCCTCTCTAGTATCCGAGGTTTGATTTAGAATATGACCTCCCAGGGTAAAATGATCTCAATCACCAGAGTATAGATACCAAAAACTCCGGTGTCAGCGAACCACTGAAAGGCAGTAAACTACACTTAGAATACTAGATTTAGTAGTTGAAGAAGAAGTCCATGAATTCTATATTAAAATGAGAGGAAATCCCTCAATTTATAGAAAACAAAGGGTAGTGCGAAAAAGTTCTTATTGTGCCTTACCGGAAAGGTCACACACCTTAGGAAAAGTCATAATCTTTTAAAAAGGTTGTCACCTTTCATAAAAGTCACAACTTACCATAAAATTCACAATTTTTCATAAAACTCGCAACTTTTCATAAAAGTTATAACTTTTCATAAAAGTCCCAACATTTCATAAAAGTCACAACTCTTTATAAAAGTTATAACTCTTCATTTTTCGTTCACAGCTTTTTAAAAATCCAACAATGACCTCGAGCTTGAGAAATTCATCAAAAGAAAAAAGAATGAACAAGAGTGTGAACCATATAGACAAGGTTATGGTTCAATAAGAAGTTGAAGCAATGTCTTAACCACAACACAAAAACTACTAAAAAGGACAAAATAATATTAATATGCAAAAGGCAAGAAAAGGACCATGAGGATCGTCACACTAACTCATCTACAATATCAAAATACTTTAAACAAATCATGTCATTTTGATTCGTATTATATGTTCATGTTGTCTATAGAATAACACGTGGCTACTTTTGATTCATATTATATATATATATATATATATATATATATATATATATATATATATATATATAATTTTTTAAGGTTTTTTTATACCCTCCTTAATATTTTCGATATATATCTTTTTAACATCTCATTTAATTAATGTTGAACTAATAAAAACATTAAAAAATATATACTTCTTTTTTTTTAAAAATAATCTCGTACTCATCTAAAATGTCAAATTCGGTAAAACAAAGTGAGTTATTTTTATTCAAATTATATGTTTTTAATTGAACTCACCTTAAAAGGACATTTAATAGTTTCTATGAAGAAAAGTCACTTAATTATAACACTACACCAATTGAAACAATAAGAAATAAGCTTCTTTTTTTTAAAAAAAAAAAAAAGAAGATAATCTCATTATTCATCTAAATTGTCAAATATTTCTAAATCAAAACAAGTTGTTTTTATTTATATTCTATATTTTTTTAAAAGATTTTTATACTCAATTTAAATAAAATAGATTTAATATTAATTCTGACGTATATCTCTTTAAAATCTCATTTAATTAACACTATATTAACTTAATATAATAAGAAATGTGTTTTAATTTGTTTTAAAGGTAATGTCTTAACTCTTACACATCTAAAATGTGAAACAAATGTAGTTATCAAAAGAATTAATCTTTAGGATCAAAGATAGAGTAGAATTAATGGCTTTTATTCATAGAAATAGAATTCAAAAAGAAGATATAGATAGTTGATGAAGGTGGTCCTAGACACAAAAATTAATGAAGATGAGGGTGGGGGTGGGGGACACACACATCTGACATAGGAGGAGGACAATAGCACACAGTAATACATTCACGTGCACTTCTTCAATTGTATCCTTCCAAAATCCTAATATCAGAATGTCCCTACACCCCTACCCCTCACTTACTAAAGTCAGCACACTGCAATTTTTTTTTAACATACATCTCTCTCTGTGTGTAGCAGCCTTCTCCCACACGTGTCCCTTTGTTCTCTTCTGTATTCTCCAATGGTAATGCATCTCAGATCTTCTGCACCAGTTATCCTTGCCTTGTTTTTATTAAATCCAATCTTTGCTTTGGAATGGCATCTCCTCTTTGCTATATGTTTATACCTTTCACACTTTCAATAATAGGGAGTACATCTCCTGCATAGACACATGCGTCCTACGTAATGCATTTAAAGCAACATGTTATGAAACATACATTAACATGTGTACGATGTTATATTGGATATATGTCTTTTTATTTAATTTTGTACAAATTTAAATATGTGTTTGTATAAATTCAAAGTTGAAAGGTGTAACGATGAAAACATATATATGTTTGATCGAATGCTAGTTGACGCTACTTCTATCTAATTAATGATATGAAGCTACCAATAAAGGTTGTATGATGGAATAATATAGTAGTCCTTCATTCTTAATCAAAGGTTTCAGATTCGGATATATATATGAAGGTTAGAGTTAATGAAGGAAATCTCAAGGCAATTGGTGTAATCATGTACATGATATAGTGTTCTATTGTTGGCTGATGTTAACTAAAAATATGGTAAATAAGTAAAATAGAAAAAGAAAATGTTTGTTGGAATTTGGGGCATTCATATTTTTTCAAAGTAACAATCTTTTTATTTGAAAAAAAAAAAAACCTATATATAATTTAGTAACATTAATGACATTGTGGTTGGCAAAATAATTCTACCGTTAGAAACAAAGTGATCACAAATGTTTTTAGTCCGTGAGGCGCTGCTATTATTGTTTAGTATTGATTTTAAATCATTACAAAATGATGAGAATTAAGAAATTTAGAAGTATAAATAAATACCCAAAAAAAAAAAGTATAAATAGTACGGGTCATGGATAATATAAAAGCGAGTAACCCGGCCCATAACTCTCTTTAGCCGCACTTCCTGCTTGCTAAGTAGAACATACAATTCATTTTTCTTTTCTCTCTAAAACAGTTTTTGCCCATCTTTCAAACTCCTCCGCCAAAAAAAAACCTCCTTTCCTTCTCATTAGGGTTTCCTTTGAAAAAGAAAGTATTGATTGATATGTTGTAGTATTTCTAGATCTGAAACGAAGCTATGCAATCAGATTATGAAATGGGTGGGATCCATCAAGAGTGTGAAGATGAGCCTAGATTCATGGTGGAAAATAATGCTTCCACTTCTTCCCCATTTTACCCAAACTATCACTTCCCTCCGACGTCTCATCCTATTCTCCAACAAATCCACAGTTTACCGATTACTCAACATTTTTTCCCTTATCAACATGCTCATTACAGATCTATGTCAGAAGAAATAAGAGTAGATCAGTCTCAGACGGCGGAGTTAGTGGCTTTTCCTGCAAGTGAAATAAGAGGAGGACAAGAAGATGCTTTGATTCGTGGGAGTGAGCGATACTGTACACAGCCTCGACAAACTTGTGTAGCTGTTTGGCAAAACCAAGAAGATTCTGCTATGAAACAACCTGTTTGGTAATCTTTTCTGCACTCAATCACATGTAAATCTCTCCCGTACACCCTACCCTATTAATTAATATAAATATTAATATTTTATTATTATTATTATTTTTGATTTATGTAGGAAAGGAGAATATTCAAATGGAAATGCAATTGAGAAAAACAAACAAGAAGAAGATGAGGAATTGTATAGTTTAGAAGAAACTAATAAACGTAGAGTAGTATTCGGAGAGTTAGAAGCTATTTGTATTCGTGGAATTGCATCTGAATCTGCTGATAATTTGCCAACCAACCACAATGTCACTTTTCCTGAATTGGCTCTCAATGAAGCCATGGTTAACAAAATGGATAATACTATGGGTAAATTTCATAAAAGGAAGAGAGGGAAAGATGAATGGGGAAGATTTTTCAAGTCATTAGTGAAGAAACTGGCGAACCACCAAGAAGATCTACAAAGAAGTTTGATGGAAACAATGGAGAGATTAGATCAAGAAAGAAAAGAAAGAGAAGAATTATGGAGAGAGAAAGAATTAGAAAAACTCCAAAATGAAGAAGCTGCTAGAGCCCATGAAAGAAGATTGGCTTCAACTAGAGAAGCTGCTCTTGTTTCTTGCTTAGAAAAACTCACAGGTCAGAAAATTGATTTTCAAACATTCAAAATAAAGGAAGACGAAACCTGAGATAACAAGTAAGTATGGAAAGAAATAAGTAAGTCAATCAATGTCTGCAATGGGATATTATGAGCCGCAAAGAGAAGTGATGCACAAGTGTAGTCTCAAGAAAAGATCACAAGGGAACAGTTGAGAATAGTTGTACTCAAGGAAATGATACTAATATTGATGGCGATGAAAACAGACGTAACAAACAACAACAATGAGTGATAAGCTATAAGAACATCACTGCTTACTTTCTTCTTTATTATTGTTTATTTTCTCATTTCTTTTTCATGTATTTGTTTTGTTCATCCTGTCATTTCCTTTTCTTCCAACAATGATATCAGTTCCCATGTCGTTTTTCATACTATTTTATTTTTCTACTGCAACTATTATGTAGGCCATACCAACACAAACTTAATTTATCCCAAAACATACTTCAACTTTTAACTTATCAAACTTACACTACTAGCTTAGGCAAACATTATCAAAGGTTAACATGACCATCAACTTGTCTCTCCTGAGATTCAAACTTTTGAATTTTATTATATAGGTGGACATTATATAATAACTGCTATAAATTATAATCATTAACAGCCTAAATTATTTAGAAGACATAAAAAAACTATCCGTTAAAGAAAAACTTGGACTACGCTCAAAACTTTAGTCTAACTCATAATTTGGGTGGATCATTTCAATTTGTTTGTCTGAGTATGACTTGGCATGAAACTGTTTCAATTTGTTTATTTAGGTTTAACTTGTTTCAATTTGATATGAAGTTTAAAAAAGTTTTTAAAAAAACACTTTTAAATGTGGTCTTAAATTAAATATATGTAAAATGTATCGACCATATTTTTTAAATAATATTATTTTAAACATATAACGTAGAAAATGAAAACTAAAAAACTGTATATATACATGAAAATGACATTTTTTTTAACGCATTAAAAATGAAAATAAAACACTGGTATATGATAGAATAATACATTGATGTATTCTTTTTCCTATATTTATTATACTCCACATTATCGATTATATATTAAATTAGTACCAGGTGAGCATATTCGGAATGCGAGATTGAGGTACACATTAAATATATAAACTATAGAGTACATTTCTTTCATTCAATAAGGTGGTCGAGTGTCAACGACCAAACAAAATTTTTTGATTTGCTTTTCTTTTTTGTTCTTTTTAGCCCTTCTTTCCATTCTTTGAACAGATAATATTATTGGATCGGACACATGGGTGGAGTTATTTTAAGTGAATAATTTCGTTGGAAATTTTATGGTGCATATAAAGGTTAAATATTAGTTATTATAAATATTGTTATAAAATCAAGCTCATAAGAATATAATCATAAAGAGAAGAAAACAAGAGAAGTAGATAGAAGAAGAGAAATTTTCTTCTTATTCAAGTGTATACAATGGTGAATGATATCTCTATTTATAGTGTTAAGATATCATGGTCAAAGGTCACCTTGGAATTATACTTTGTTATCATCAAGGTTCATATCACCTTGGAATCTTATCACATTGGAAACACTAATACATGAATCCAATTAATTGTTGGATAACTCTAATGGATCATCCATATAACACAATAGATTTATAATAATTTTGGCATGATACATAAATACACCCTTTAATTTGGGTTCGAATCACATTTATGTCCTTCAACTTTGGGTGTGCACAAGTAGACACTTAAACTTGTATAAAGTTGAACAAATAGACACACATGTCCTACATGTCATCCTACGTGTCATTTTTTGTCTTATGTGGTGTCTTACGTGTATTGTGCCATGTAGGACCCATGTGTTTATTTATTTAAAAGTTGCATAGTTAAAGTGATTGTTTGTGCATTATGAAAGTTGAAGGTCAAAGTTAAATTTGAAGCCAAATTTAGGATCTAATATATGTATTATGCCTTTAATTTTATATGTTTCTAATTGAAAGGTGAATTTAAAATTTGGGCTTAATGCGAGCATCACTAATTTTATTATGTTAGTGACAAAGTTCTACATTGTTATTCTTTAAAAACTAAATGATTATGATAACAAAAGTACGAACAAAAAAGAGTTTAGAAATTAGAATGAGGAAAATATATCTTGTTTTAATCAAGGGTTAAAAAGGAAGTGAAGAATAAGTGTTGGAGTTTAGGGCTTTTGGAGGAGGGATTTAACTAAAAAGCAGTGAAGGTGGGAGTGAGGACTAAAGAATAAATAAATGTAAAGAATAAATAAAATTATCGGTGTCAAATGAGTGGTTTTGGTTTAAATTAGTGATGATAAAATGGATTGAAAGTAGAAATTAGGTTGCATCATAATCCGTTTATATTTATTTTGGGCTCAAATGAACTAAAAATGGATTGTGTAATAAGTTATGACCTGTCCAATTTGATCGGCTTAATCTTAATAATTTTAACATATTATTATTTTATTTTTACAACCACAATTTGAACTTCAATTCAATGAAATAACAAGAATAAGAAGTTATAAGTGGATAAATAAACGGAAAAGGGCCTAAAATACCCTCAAAGTATTGGAAATGGTACAAAATTACCCTTCACCCACCTATTGGCTCTAAAATGCCCTTCCCATCCACCTATTGGGTCCAAAATACCCTTGTCATCCACCTTTTGGTTCAAAATTGACCACATATTTAACGGTTTTATATTTAAACTATTTAAATATTTTTTAAAATACGTGGTGCTCAACTAATTGTTATAATTTAACTTATTAGTGTAATTTATAAATCAATCCACTACCCACCCATTGCTAATTAAATCCCTCTAAATCAATGAACCCGTCACATTATTAATGCAAGCTACTGCCAATTGAATGTTTTTAAAAAATATAGAAGTAAATTATCATACATTCAAGTGGCTACATAAAAATCACCAATAAACTTTAAAGTCTGACTATGTTCATCTTAATTATTCTTACGTCTCAATTATGTGATGTTACTTCATAGGTAACTTTTTTTCAAAATAATATATTAAAGGTATTAAAATTAATCATAAATATTTATAAAATTATATTTAAAAAAGTGAATGAATTAATTCGGGATGTATTATTTCTTTACCTTTAATTATAAATTTCTAATTCAATTTTGAAAGAAAGTGTCCTCCTAAATAAGCGGCTCAACCTAAATTTAATTGGGGCTTCGATTCGGACTTGAATAATTTTGAATGTCATTTTGAGTAATCTATAATTTCATTGTGTTTTAGTAGTGTTTATGACGATTTTGATATTATAATTGAATTATTAATTGAGTGAGGTTTAGTTAGTAGTGAGTGGGTAGTGGATTGGTTTATAAATTATATTACTAAATTAAAATTATAATTAATAGTTGAATGCCCAGCATTTAAAAAAATATTTAAAGAGTTTAATTTTGAAACAATTAAAAAATGGTCAATTTTGAACCCAAAGGTGGATGACAAGGGTATTTTGGAGTTAATAGGTGGATGAAAAGGGCATTTTGGAGCCAATAGGTGGATGAAGGGTGATTTTATACCATTTTCAATACTTTAAGGGTCTTTTAGGCCCTTGTCCGATAAATAAATTCTAAAAGATATAGAATAGATAGTGATTTATACCTTCAATTTGAGTACATATATTACATTAATGCAAATAAAGAGTCTTATAAGGAGTTGAGATCGGAATTAAATTGTGTTAATTGAAGATTCGTTAAAAATGAGCTAAGACTTGAATAAGTTGAGATTGAACCTAATTCATATTAGGAAAAATTACGTGACTAACAAACATATACAAGTTAATTAAAGTATTTAACATAACTATAGTTTAAAGAAATTACTTTTCGCCACAAACATATAGCTATATTTACGTGGGTCATGTACGATTTTGTATAAGGGACTATAATTCGGTTTATAATTGTATAAATTCAAAATTTGCATAATTAATTCATAATTGTATAAATTAAAAATTTTATATGCTTACCCTACCTATTTTGTACACAATTTGTTGATTCATTTGATTTATATAAATTATGGAAAATTCACAACTCTATAAATTCAAAACATATATATAATTATCTTATTTGTACATGATTTGTTGATACTTTTGAGTTGTATAAGCTTTGAAAATTTTCTAAATATATTAATATAAAATTTGTATATACTTATATTATTTGTATCTTTAACAAGCGAAATACACAAACGAAAATATTTTTAATAATCAAAGTTATAACTATGGAACGTAATTAAGCAAACTATAGCTAAGAACACTTATTAACTTCAATCATTTTGCTATTTATGAAATATCTTCATCAAATTATCATAAACTCAACTCATAAAATTCAAAACAAATTGAACAAATTATCCATATTTAAACTCATTTTAACACTCCTAAATAAAATTATGTGGACTTAAAATTTATAAAGTAGTTTTTCCTGGGAAAAAAAACATACAAAATGTTGTCACCAAGACTTGACGTCGGGCAACAAGAACCCAAGGGGCACTATGACCAGCTACCCAGTCAAACATGTATATTTGAAGATAAATTTGAAGTTATAACGGAAAATGAAATTAATCAAGATAATTGTTATAGATTATTACTAGAAGGGAGATGAGAAATATAAATTCAAAGAGGGGACGAGAGAATTAGACATTTTTCTTAACAATTTTTTCATTCTTAAATTACATATCACTATCTTTTTTGATGGAACTGTTTCATACTCGCTACTCAATCCATACCCCAAATTAACTCGGCTCTATTGCTCGTTTTCGACCCAATAACTCTTTTCAGCCCAATAACAACTGGTATGACATTAGTATCTACATCGGACTGCACTTATTTTTTAACGGAAAATAATTTAAAAAAGAGTAAATTTTAGGTTTAACAAATATAAGAATCATATTTGTATTTTATATCTATAGTTTATATAATTGCGCTTCATAGCAAACATAAAGTTGCTATGTCTTGATCTGTATATTTCGGTATACATATACATACAAAAACAGGGAAAATAACATGGGATGACAAACATTCCTATTTAATTAGTTTAAGGGTATAGTTTAAATTTATTTACAGTTAGTAAATACAGTTTCAATTTTTTTGCCATAATTAATGAGTCCCACTACCTATTTTGTATACAGGATAAAAATAGTCTTCCAAAGATTTTTATATAATTTTATTCAAAATCAAATTTATCTCTCTCATTCTCATTCCATATCTTTCTTTTAAAATTACTCTTCCCTTCTAATTTGAATTTCGATTGGAAAAATTTTGACCTTCTCCCTCTGATGTTCTTCCACTTTTCGCAGGTAGCCGCCAAATTCATGGCTTTCAATATTTTTTTTCTTGATTCCTTCTTTAATAATTGTATATGTAGTATGATTATTAGTTTTTTCCATTTTTTTAAAAAAATCTTTATTACTTATCAGATTACAAGTCTTTCAAAATCAGAATGGATGATTCCTCTCCATCTATTAGGATCACGAGAGGTATGTCATTTCATGTTAATGTTGTTGATAATCCACCTTCGTTTCAATTAGGTTAACTCAAAATTTTGGGGTCAATGTACGGTTTATGGCAAAACATAAACAAGTTCAAGTTGAACAATTTATTGAAGAATTGAGATCCATGGAAAAAAATGATCCAGTGGCAATTTATAAAGTCATCAACAATGCGAAATCTAGCGGCATTAAGATTGTTGAAGGTGGAAGTAAGAGAAAAGCTATAACATTGATTCAGAGGAGATTGAATCTGCCTCATCAGAACTGGACAAATCTGAAGAATGTCGGGATCATTAGGTAGTGTAATTTATATACAAATTACAAAGTTTTGTATATAGTGGATTGTATATTAAGGTAATATATACAAAGTATTATGAGATGGTTCTTAATTGTATATTCTATTAGTTGTATACCAATTACTAAAGTTAGGTATATAGTGGGTTGTATATTAAGGTAACATATACAAGTTTTACGAGTCAATAGCTATTTGTATAAAATTAATTTTATATAAAATAAATTTATTAAAATCACTCTGTTATACATATACAAAATTATAAAACATTATACAAATTCGTCGATATATACAAAAAATTATGAACATAATAAAATATTGTATATATAAATGTTACACACTCAAATATACAAACATATTTCAAGCTTATTATAGATATAATTAGCAAATGAATATTATACGATTAGTTTAATCATTAATATTTTTTTTAAAAAAAATGAAATTACAGATGCACATATGTAACTATAATGTATATACCAAAATTATTGTACATTATACAAATTCCTTAATGTATACAAAAGAAAAAATAGTAACATAATAAAATATTGTATACAAAAAAATTATCAAAATAATTAAAATAATACATATTATGATGGTCATATACAGTTAAAACACAAAATCAATTACACACAAATATTGTATAAAAATTATATACAATTTTTCAAATCTATACAATATATATATATATATATATATATATATATATATATTTTGTAAAAATTTGAGAAAATATTTTATTTTACTATTGTCTTTTCATAGCTTTAGAGTTCTTTTTTTGGGGAAAATATTTGATTTTGAATGTTTTGCTTAAATCATGGGATTATGTGAATTTGTTGTTACCGTCTTTTGTGTTATTGTTATAATTTATTGAAAAAATAATTTTTTTGTATAAATTTAATAAAAAAAAACGCTTTATACAAATTTAAAGTCACCTAACAAACTAAACTACATCCATGAAATGTAATTATATAAACTAGAGCTGTCAATATGGGCTAGCCCACCCCATCCGGGCTAACCCATACAAGTTTTGACATTTTACGGGTCAGGCCGGGGCTAGTCCATTTTTGGCGTGGACCAGAAAATGGTCGGCCCAACCCACAAGTACGTGGGCTACAGGCTTGATAGTCCAGCACACTTTTTAAAAAAATTTATATATTTTTATAATTATTAAATTTTAAATTATAATTTAAAATATTATCATAAATATCGACAAAACAATATTACATAATGTTAATGTTAGTACTTGTTAATCAAATCAAAATAAAATTACTTTTATAATATTTATTAGGGATAATTTTAGAGACCTCCATGTTTCGCTCTATAACGCTCACCTCCCCTTTGGTTTACGATATTACGTCTACCTCCCTTATTTTCATTTACTTGTAACCATTCTTTAAACCTATTTAAAATAAATATAAATTAATATAGATTTGACAATTTTACTCTTTTTAATATAAATTTCTTCTTATTAATAAATATTATATAAAAATAACTCATTTAACAAATACTTTAAAAATAATTTAACACAAAGACTTGTTTTTAATCCAACCAAGATCAAAGTCTTCAACTAAGTTAATCCACATTTTCACCACATATTATCTCTTTATCTATATTTTACCTTTATCAATTCACGTAAATTTTTTCCCCACAATAACCCATCATTTTTCGGCAACAGTTTCTTCAAATAGAAGACAAAATTAAACTTCCCAAGAAAGAAATTCGTTAATAACGATAAGTTTTTGTTCTAGTTAAACATTTACACAAGCGAAGAAGAAACATGATTCAACGAATAAGATAAATCATTGAAAATTAGATCTAAACATTCATATATAAGGGTAAATTTGTCAAATCTAAATTAATTTATATTTATGTAAATAAGTTTAAAGAATGGTTATAAGAAAATGATAATAAGGGAGGTAAACGTTATATCGTAATCCACAAGGAAGGTGAGTGTTATAGGGCGAAGCCTGAGGGGGGTCTCTGAAATTATCTCTATTTATTAAGTTTTTTTTTTCAAGTAAAAGTATAAATATATAAATAAAAATATTAATCTAATTATTTTGAATTTGGACCCTCTTTAATTTTAAATTTTAATATTATATTATATTTTTTAATTAATTATTATTGGCCCACGGGCCGACCCTACCTATATTTTTCAAGCCCATCAAATCAACAGGCTTATTCAGGCCAGGCTAAAAAGCCCTTTTCTTAAATAGGCTCCAAAAATCTTAGCCCAACCCTATTAAATCTCGGGTTAGGCTAGGCTAGCCCAACGGACTTAGCCCATATTGACGGCTCTAATATAAACTATACCAATGGAATGTAATTTCATAAAATCCGTTTGCCATATATGAAATTTTCCCAAAAAAAATTGTATTTAGATCTATTTGTATATTTCAGTGTACAAATGAGTCCTGCATTTGGATATTTTGATATACAAATGCGATGACAAAAAACATGAAATATTTATTGTAAATTATAAATAAAAGAAATTATGGCATTTAATTTGAATTAATAATTTATTGTTTTATACAATTTTTCCTTTAACAAATGTTAGTTTACCATGATATATAATATTTTTCGAAATTAATTGATATAACCATAACATAAGTGGAAAAAAAGAAATATTTGCCCATGCTTTGCCAAATTCTAATTATGCCGCCACTGCAGTTGGACATTGCCTAATAACTATCATAGGTTCATTGCTACTTTGCTAGGCGTGGTCAAGATCTGGGTAAGACAATTTGTAATAGAGTCTATACACCAATCGTTAGGTTTTGTCTTGCTCGAAAAAAAATATATAAAATAAAAATAGAAACAATTATTTGGACTTAAATTCAAGCTATACTTGATGTTTTTGTACATCCAAAAAGAAGACAGAATTTTACTATTGAATTTTGAGGAATTGACATAGAAATAAAATGAGATTAACTTGTATCCACTCACAATGAACAAAACAAATTATACCATCAGCTTATTTTTAGAAATTATTATTTATTATTAATATTTAAATAATAATAATAATAATAATAATAATAATAAAAGTATTATATGATAACTTGAACTCTAAATTAATTGTATGAGTCTATTTAGATTTTCTTGATTGCTAAAGATAAGAAGATTTTTTTGGAGTGTTTTCTTGTGCTCACTATTTTTATCTTATTCCCCTCATTGAATCAATTTGAGACAATCATCAATGGTAACTTTTTACTCTTTTTTTTAAAGCTAGACTAATTGATTTTATAAAAAGGTTATTAACTTATTAAGTCTTCTTTCTTACATGATAAAGTTTTGGATAGATGCTTCCATTGCTTCAACTTTTCTCTTCTTAGTACATTTTATCGATAATATCAAAATTAATTGAAAATAAACTTTGATCCATATACATTCATATGTATTTCAATTTATTTGAGTAATACTCAAAGTCGATAGTATAAAAAATATTTGAACATTATTTCAAAACAATAATATTTGAACATTATTTCAAAACAATCTTATAATAGAGCGTGTTTAAAAATAAAAGAGAAGCTAAAAGAATCATTAATCTTTAAATATAAAAATATGATAATTAAATTAAAAGAAATAAGTATTTCTAAAATTAGGTAATGTTATAATTCTTTTTGTCCACCTAACCTCAGTGGATACAAGTTAATCTCAAATAAAATTATTATATATAATTAGCAATATGTAGCTCAATTTTAATTAGAAATTAATGTCTAAAACAATGGCACGTATTAGCCTAAAAATAACAAATTCTTTAGTTTCTTTTAATCATGTGCAATGAATAACACTTTTTATTTTTTTATTGATAGCACATTAATTAAGGAGATGTGGGGTTATTTTTCTTTCTTCTTTTTATCTCCGTTAGTTAAAGAAGTTAGTTTTTCAATTTCTTTAAATTTTAAAGCTCAACTTTATTTATCAGTCTATTTGAAAACTATCAACGTAATTTACAACAATAAAGAGATAGTTCATTGTAATTTTATGAATTTTTTTTACAAATAGCAGTAATCAGTTTATTAATAAAATAATCGCCTACCTTTAAGAAGTGAAAAAATATTTATTAATTAACTCATTGAAAATGGTGACATGAACTTTTAAGGCAGGATTCTTTTAAATTATTCAATTAAATTAATAAAATATTATGACTATTTTTAAGGTAACAAAATATATTACTCCTATTAACGTTCAATTAACGTGTATTAATTATCAAAATAATTGACAATAGTTATTTAAATAATATTACAAGGCAATATTTTTTAGATATTTTAATACTACGTATACATAAATTACTAAATAATTAAAGTTGCAGTTACATAATGTATACACAAATAAGTATTACATATATACACAAAAAAATGTTATTTAAAAATAGGTGTGTAATTCTTTTTATGTATACAATAGGTGTCAGTTATTACAATAATGAATAAAAGAATGAGTTAGTACGACATGTATAAATTAAAATTTCTTCATAGATTGTACATGTGATTTTTTGTTTATGTATATACTAATTGTACTATGTATACATTAATTCGTATTCGTGTACTCATTAGTCTGTATTCATCTAATAAATTTATATACTTTGACATTCATTGGTATACTAGAACCTTATTTACCATGAAATTGAAAACAAAATTTTCAAACTTTATGAACCTACACTTTAGTGAAAAAAGCATTAAAAATCTTTAATTTTACAAATCACGAAATTTCAAGTTATTTGACAGGAGATACTACATAATTATATATTAAAAGAACTCTTTGGGATGATCAATTAATAAATATATAATTTATCTGATTTGGACAAAAAGAGTGAATGGAGAATAAGAAAAGATTTAGAAGAGAAGCAAATATCTATATGAAAAGAAATTTAGAAAAAAAAATCAGATAACTAATTTAAAATTTTTAAAACAAAATTGAAAAAATTTAATTTCTACCAAGTATGAAACTCAACAATAAATTGAATAAGAACAAAATAATTATGATTTTTAAAAGTATGCATAAATAAATATATTGGTAAACATAATTTTCATAACAGAGGGAATTAATGAGAAGAATTGAAAATTTGAGAGAGAAACAAATATACTATAAAAGGGATTCTAGAAAGTGAAAAATGAGAAAAAAGAAGAACTTCATGTCAAATGGTTAAAAAATAAAAAGGAGAGATAAAATAGGAATGATAAAATAATCAAACGTGTTTTGAGAACAATAAGAGAAACAAAATATATTTAAGAAAAATAAAAATAATTATAAAATGCCAAATAAATTAAACAAAGTTTTTTTTCTTGCTAAAATTTTAAAAGTAGGCTATTTATTGCTAATTTAGTCTATGAATTGTCATGTTGTGCCAATTTATCTTGAATTTTACCATGACCTAATGTTTTCATTTGCTTGTGTCGGGAAAAGAATAATCCCATTCCAAGCTAAATATAAAAAACAAAATAATAACAATGACACAAGAATATTTTAACTTGGGTAAAATATAATATTTGAATAAATCAATATAATACCATCGATTACAACTTTGTGGTATTCAAGAAATTACTATATCTTCAAAAGAGAAACACTTTTTTTTTTTTAAATTTCACATAATGCAATATTACTCTGACATTATTTTCTCACAACCTATAGAAAATAATTTGTGGATCATGTACTCTCTATTGTTTCCTTTTATTTTAATTTTTAAAAATCCTTCAATTTAAAGAAGTTTTGCAAATATATGTGATTTGATTTAGAAATTTCACATACTTGAGTTCTAGTTCCTTCTTGCAAATGTATTCTCTAATGAAGTAATATTTTATGTCTGCATATTTGCTTCGATCATTGTTAAAACAAGCTACTTGAGCTTGAATTCAAGCTAGTCACCATTAATGGTAGATGGAATGTTGCTGCAACAATGTTTACAGAGAAGAGAGGAGAAATCTGCTTTGCATTCTCATTATGAAAGTAACTACACAAAGATGAATACAATCTACCTATTTATACATGAATTGTGATTAAATATCTAAGTAGTCATTTAACAACTCTAACTAACCATAACTAATTACTTAGCTAACTTGTACAGTGTTAACTAACTAATGCACTGTAAATATCAATACCCCCCTCAAGTTGGAGGGGAAGCAAACACAACCAACTTGGACAATGCAGAGGAATGTTTGACTCCAGTAAGAGCTTTAGTGAGTATATCTACTAACTGATGATCACGGTGTACATAGTGTAGAGTAATGAGCCCCTCTTGAAGTTTAGTATGTACGAAATGATAATCGATTTCGATATGCTTGGTATGCACATGAAAGACAGGGTTTCGGGCAATATGCAGGGCAGATTGGCTGTCACAGAACACTGAAAATGGACCTGCAATAGGAACAGTCAATTTACCAAATAGCCTTTGTAACCAGACTTATTCACCAACGACTTTCCTAAGGGATCTGTATTCAGCTTCAGTTGAAGATAAGGATATTATTTCTTGCTTCTTAGACTTCCAACTCACAAGACTGTCATCAAGCAAAATTATATACCAGTAACTGATTTTCTTGAATCAGGGCATGATGCCCAATCTAAATCACAAAAAGATCGAACAGTGTACTAATCTGAATCGGACATAAAAATCCCCAATGTAGGATCATGTTTAAGATACCTCAACATGTGAAATGTTACCTGTAGGTGTGGTTCTCGGGGTGCATACATGAACTGGCTAAGATGTCGAACTCCATAAGAAATGTCAAGCCTTGTGTTAGTGAGGAAAAAGCTTTCGATAATATGCAGGATCTGACAATAAGGACCATCATCAGCACTTAGTTTAATAAAAGGATCAACAGGAGAAGAAAATGGCTTAAACTCACTGCAATTATACTCTTTGAGCAGAGCAAGTGCAAACTTTCTCTGAGATATAAGTATGCCATCATATTTGTAAAGAACCTCCAATCCTAGGAAGTAGTGCAACTTGCCTCGGTCTTTAATTTTGAAGGTATCATGAAGAAAGGATTTCAAGTTGTTACTTTCGACAAAATCAGTACCAGTGAGCAATAAATCATCCACATAAACAGCCACAAACACATAGATGAGCCTGACTTCTTATGGAACAGAGAGTAATCATTCATAGAGTGAATATAACCTCGAGAGTTGAGAGCATCAGTGAGTTCTGCATACCATTGTCTACTAGCTTGCTTGAGGCCATATAAGGATTTATTCAACTTGCAAACAAGCCTAGAACAACTAAAATCTACACCGTCATGAGTTGTATCCAGTCCTCAAGGAATATCCATATATACTTCTTCATGTAAGTCTCCATGGAGAAACGCATTGTTAACATCCAACTGGAAAATGTCCCAATGCTTCTTGGCTGCAGTTGCAAGTAGAGCCCTGGCTGTTGTCATTTTGACAACTGGAGAAAATGTTTCATTTTAATCAATCCCAGCATGCTGTGTATAACCTTTACTACCAGCCTAACTTTAAGCCTTTCTATGCTACCATCTGATCAATGTTTGATCTTATATACCCATTTACACCCAACGGGTTTCTTGCCAACAGGCAGGGGTACATTCCCATGTAAGGTTGTCATACAAGGCACTAAACTCCTGTGTTATAGCAATTTACCAGGCAAGGTTCATTGTTGCTTCTTCATAAGATGAAAGCTCACAATCATAGGAAAGATTCATCACAAAAGACTTACTAGAAGGTAACAGGTCTTCAGGAACAAAACGGTTAGTGTGCTTGTATGATGTAGAAAGTGAAATGGAGGAGGTCTGAGAAACACAGTAAATGTAGTCTTTCAAATATGATGGTGGTTTGTGGTCTCTAGTAGACTTCCTAAGTATAGGTTGAGGGGTATATGTAGAAATAGGTATCAGAATGTTCATGGGAACCTCTCCAGTAGACATGTTCAGGGTAGAGGAGTTAGATTCAGCAAGATTAACACTTAGACTTGAACATCAAAAGGTCTGGGATCACACTATCCAATGCATATGTCCTTGGAGAGAGGTGCAGTACTGGGATCAGAATATTGATGAGTAGGAATGCTGGAATAATAAAAAGGAGCAGAAGGATATGTGGTAGTATCAGTAATCAAGGAGAAAGGGAAAATTGTCTCATGAAACACTATGTCCTTGGATATATGAATCTTCCTAATGGCTATATTCAACACTTTATATCCTTTTGTGTTGGGTTGATACCCTATGAAGACATGAGGACTGGTCTTGGGATCAAACTTAGTTCTATGGACCTTTCTACTGTATTCACAAAAAGGTCCGTTTCTCACCCCAGCATTCTGCGCGTAATTGTTTTGGAAACCATTAAACCACGTCCACATGAGGAACTTCCACCTGAGGATTGTTTTATTCGAAAATCGGAAAAATAATATTTTGTAAGTTTTCCTACTTTTTTAGAGTCGCCACTTAATTTTTAAAGAAAAATAAAAAAAAACTAACATTTTTGAAAGACTTAAACAGATAAAATCATTTGAAAACGTTTACGGAGTTCGGGGATTCATATTAATATCTTAGGAATGTTTTGAAAGCACCTAAGCCTTCTGCTAACATGCGGTTAACCGACAACTAACTTAATTTGGCTAAAACTTAAGATTTGCGATAGAATATTTCTTAGAGTTTATTTGGAAATTGTAGTATTTAATCTAAGTAAAATTTTTTACAAATTATTTCTCTTTTTTTTAAAAGAAAAAATCTATTTGATTTAATTTCAAGTTGATAAAACTTTTATGGCGTTCTACAGGGAATTTGAAGTTTTTCTAACATTAAAAACTAGAGACAAAATAAACGCAAGCAAATAATTAAAAGACATATAAAGAGAGAGAGAGGGAGAGAGATTTGGGTCCAAATCAGGGTTATCTGTTCGCCTTGACCGTAATTCTGACCCACTTGCTTTTGAGTTTTTGACCCATTTGACCTTTAGGGTTTTCAACCCATCTGTATCTGTCCTAAACTAAGTAAATAATTAATACCAAATAAATACAGAAAATAAAAAAAGTAAAAAAAATAACAAGGGCTTATGCCCAAAATAAATACAATACGACATATGCTAAAAAAAAGCTTTCTCATCCCAGCTTCTTCAACTATCTCCAATTCTTTTAAACTCCGGAATCTGTACGTCAAGTTTGTTGACCGACTCGAAAAGAAAGGTTTTCTCCCGAAATGCGAGAGGAGGCGAGAGTACATAATGAACTCAAATGAATTTTACATGCCAAAAAAAGAAGGAAACATAAGAATTAATATACAAAAAATGGAGGAAAGGCTGGAAGACTCTTTACTATCAATAAAAAGATAACGGATAAATAAACGACTTAGACCATAATATGCTCATTAAGTGAAACCAAGAGATAAATAAAGGAAGAACTGGTCACTTCCGTAATTAATATCCTCACTTGATTGCTCACAGTAGGCTGCAAAGAATACCAAATTGATGAAACAAGCACTCCTGAACTAAATGAGAATATAACTACTAATTCTTAAAACAATCCTCCTTTATTCTAAATTGAAAGACATGAACATTCACACGACCAACATTCACAAGTAAAGGGAAGGATTAAGACTAGAGGGCAAGACATTAAATTGTAAACTCTTCAGAGAACCATACAGTAGCTAATCCAAGTTTTAGAAGTAAACTCCAAATTCAATTTGTTGAGATGATTTTACTGACGAGATAAGAATATAAATCGACATTTTAGGGGAGAGGAAAAACTAAATAGAGAACTCCACAGATAAAAAAATGGAAACGCATACTTCACGACAAACACTCAACCACCCCCTAGCATGCTACCCTCAAATCACAAAAAACATGACATTCCTAATAGAATAAATGGAGAAGCAAAGTGGAAAGAAAAAACACAAACGAAAACATAGAAAAGCAGACGTTAGTTCGAGCAAGTCACATTGCGCAACAAGGATACAGATTCCCAGGAACATCACTAAAACATGCTCTAAAAAAGGTTATACTAGTAGATAATGTATGAAATAAGACATCAACAGGAGTAACTAAGGATGAAGAAACAATCGATTCGTGTGAAGCTATGCACATCAAAAGTGATATTCAATACTAAAAAATAAACAAAACAAAACTCTTAGGAAACCCTAATACAAAATCGACAAATTCAATTGAGCTGAACATCAAAACAGTGAGACCGTATAAAACATAGACATAACATATTCAAATTATCTAAACTATATCCATGAGACCAACCACAGTACAAAGATTTCACAACCTTGAAACAATGAGCAATGACAACATCCCTTAACTAAACATGAAAACAAGTAATGATTGGAAAGTATGTAAAGGGAAGGGTCATAAACTTGTCAACAATAAATTTTTATGCTACTTTACAGGGACCTATATTCATATATATTAATTTAGAATAAACTAATCAAGGTGGGCTTCAAGAAATTTTGTGGACCTACCACATGGAAAGCATGTAAACACATAAGAGTTGCTTCGTGTGAGGACATATTAATCCACTAGGAAATGGGGAATGATTTTCTGAATAAGCAAAAATTTGCTCATTTTAATTTGAGAGTATCTCAAAAAGTTTAAATCGCGTTGAGTTAAAGTCTTCCAGCTGCAAATCTCTGCGTATGTTGATCTAGACTCAACATTTCCCTTGTAGAAATAATTGGATTAGGAAATTTTAATAAGATAAGGGTCGGGCCTTAAAAGGCCGCCTACGTATTTTGCAAGGAGAATTCAGGCCTACGTAGTTCTAGTAGAAAAGGAAAGACTTGTTTTTATTCATTCATTCATTTTCATAGATTACAAGGAAAGTTAAAGACAAACAATAAAGCTTCTAAAAGATAAAAATGGCTCCATCCAAGCCATTATTTTTTTCACCGCTACATTAGCTACAGGGGACAAACTCAACTTAAATCTTTCCCATATTGACTAGGGATTCCACGTCGCAGAGAAACCTGAGGCACCTTATGATGTTGTGATCGTAGCACCATGATAAGGATGAGGCTTCCAGATTTTCATCCCAACAGGATCGAACGCTCTATTATCTCCTCATTTTAGAGTCCCAGGAAGTGAGGCATGTAGATTTCCTCATCGATATCTTCTTCAGTTTCTCCAGGGTGAGTGTCTTTGTGATCACTGTTAACTTTTTAATTGAAGATAGAGCATTTCCCGCGTATCTTCTGAAGTCTCGTGATCATGTCCTTGTTGAAAGCTTTATTTTTCTTCCACCTGTCAGCCATTTTTTCATTAGGTAGAAAATTTTCTCATCTTAGCTGCCAGCTCCTCGTCTAGTGATGTACTTCTGGACTACGCATTGCGGTGGCTAAGTCTCTTCTGTTTCTCTTTTTCCCATCTCTCGAATCTTTTGTCTGAGCGTCTCCAATTTCTCCCTCAGATCCTCAATATTTAGCTCTATCTCAATATTCTTCCATTTCTCTATCTTAGCTGTCAAATCCTCATTTAGCGTCACAGTTGCATCTTCGAAGATTGTTTTGGCGATTTCAACTTTGAATCCTCTTGCTCTAGTTTCTCGAATCTCCTATATAATCGGTTGCAATTTCCTCTGCAACTCCTCCGTAGTAGGTTCATCTCGGCATTCTTAACTTTTTCCATAGATGCGATTTTACCTTTTTTGAGATGATAGAGTAATGTTTTAGGATTTGATGATAGTATTTTTTTTACTGAGAAACTCAAGACTCATGGACTTTTGGTCGAATAATATTAGGTAGTGACTTGTATTTAATGTTTTAGAGATTTTCTGGAAAATTGAAATGGAGTGGGCCAAAATATCCTCATTTGAAGCAACAATATCACATAAGCAATTAAACATACAAGTGGCTAACACGCATTCTAAACAAGTAGGTGAATCTTTTGCCAAGGGTAGGCCTAGCACATTTGAAAGATGTATGTGTGGAATTGAACTATTTTTTACCCTCCCCCCCCCCCCCAAATAATTTTGCATATAATGGGTAATGTCCATAAGGGTAAAAATAAGTAGGGAAAATAGGAATAAACAAAATATACAAAAGGAAAGGCCTTTGTAGGGGTCATTTGAAAAGCGTATCGAATACCAGAAAGACAGGCCCAGTTAGAGGCTAAATAATTAAAGAAATACAAATAGAAAAACCCGCATAGGGGCAAAATCCACTACGTCATCCCTCATTGCCTGCTTCTGTGTTTCTTTCCTGTGTCTTATGCTACTGAAATGTGTACCGTAGCATCACTAGGTAACCCTGCGTCCTTTTTCTTCCCAATCTTTGAATTGCATCCCATCTAACTTATCTTTGACCCATAAATCGAATTCCTTAAAATTATGCCTCAATCTTTCCAATTCCTAAGTTGCATTCTCGAGAGTGCATTGATTTTGGAGAAATTTGTTATGCATTTCTCACGCTTCCCTCTTTACCTCTCTTATCTCGATCATAACTTTGGCCTCATTGTCTTCCACGCTGACGTATAGTCCTGTTTTTTAATTTTTCTTTCAAGCCCTATACCAACGTGTTAATTCTATCTCGAATTTCTTCAACTGTCGGGGTAATTTCCATAGTTTTGAATCAAAATATCATTCTTTCTTATCCCAATAGCTTGTAAGGACTTTAATAAGCTCAAACCACCCAACCATGTTGACGAGTTCAGTTAGGGCCCCTATATATTTGTTGAGGACTCTTCTGTTATCCCTATTTAGGTCATTATACCACATCTTGAGAAAAATGGGGCTTTCACAACCTTGTCAAATTTGGCAAAATGATACCTACAAAATAAAACCCAGTTAAGATCCCTCACCCCAAATACGGTTTCCAGAAATATATCTTTCAAATATAAAATAATATGATATGTCGTTAGGTCGGAGACCTTGGACATGATTTGGCGGGTTTACTTATGGAATTAATACGCCTTAGGTACTAAGCCTCTTAAGGTAATGCAAGATTTGGATTTGGATTCTCTCTACCCTAGGTTGAATAGAATTTATTTGGAAATAAAGGTTACCGAGTCGGACAAACAACGGGGTAAATATTAATAAATGACATTTGATGATTACAAGCCAACTATTTGTTTATTACTTCCAAAGATTAGACTTGCTTTTTTATCAAGGACAACCGTGCTAAGCCACGTAACCACCTTTCTCCTAATGCAATCGGAGTTGATGGCCTGAGATGCAACAGTTTTCATAATTTGATAAATAAGACAGATAAATAGTTAACACACAAAACCAAATAAGTTAATTTTAAGGTTAGAACCATTCAAATCCCCAGCAGAGTTGTCATTCTATTTTATTTTTAAAAAATACTTATTTAGATTTGTTTAGAGTCACAACTTAATTTTTTTAAAAAAATCAAGAAAACTATTTTTCCAATTGACTAAAAAAGGAAATCAATTGAAAGAGTTTTAAAGGTGTTCGGGGTTACTTATTAGTGTTTTAGGAAGGTTTTTAAAAGCATCTAAAATACCCACTAATGTGATTATCCAACAAATAAAATGTTTGGCTAATGTTTAATAAAATAGGCATATATAATTAAGTGAAAGAAAATATTTACCTGTTTTTAATTGTTTAAATCGAAATGTTTATATTTTGGGGGGGGGGGGGGGGGTTGAACTTTGAAACCTTAAAATTAAATAAACATATAAAGCACTTAATAGAAAATAATGAGCAAAGAGAGGAGGAGTCTGGGTTGGGTCTTTTGAATTGAGTGGGTTAGAATATCGTATTGTTGTGAGAGTTGGACCTACTATTGGCCCACATTTTGGTCTTTTTGTATAGCATGGTGGATTACCAATTTCGTCAAGTTGAAATTGCAACCGCCCAATTTGACCAAATCTTATACAAGACGAATTAATATATATTAATTAACAAGCTTCTTAATTTCAAGGGATCAAAATATTTAACTTAATAAAATAAATAACTCAAAACTTTACTTAATTTAAAATTTTTATAAAAGATATCGAAATTACTTCAAGTATTTGAAAAATATTTTGAACCCTACAAAAACTAATTATTTTGAATAATTTGAAATTTAAGAAGCTCGATGATCAATTTATATTTGTGTTGTCCAAAATTGGGTGTCAACAAACATCATGTCCAAGAATAAATTCCATAAATTGATGGCATAAAACTGAATAAGTTCATACATTTTGTATTAACCCATGTCCAAGAATAATTCCATAAATTGATGGCATAGAACTGAATAAGTTCAAATGTTTTGTACTAACCCAAGGTCACTGAGTTAGGTCATTGATCTCCATTGAGTCGACATGATGGCATAGTGTCAGGAAGCTCTTCTCTAGTAATTTCTTCCCATTTACATTGTTTTTCTCGTGTTTTGCATTCTATTCTTTGTACCATGACTAAATCTATTATAGTTTCTATTTTTCGTGTTCGAAAGTTTTACTACGATTTGTGCTTTCTTTTGTTCATATGGAACTTTGTGATTGACTTATTAGCCAACTAATAATGTTTTCAATATCTATTTTTTTTTCATCCTTTAAGAATGCCTCTCTTCAAAATCTTGTAAGTGTTCAAAATATGTTTGTTTTGTTGATTAATTCGTGTCTCAGGGTAGGATTACTTGTTAATAAATTTTTGTATAAGTTTTGAGGGTATGAGTTCATCATATAGATTCATTATTATATTACTACTGATTCCTGAGCTTTTCGTGGATAAATGTTGTTATAATTCATATTTTCTCATCTTAGCGTGTTTGCTATTTTGGATTTTTATGTCCTTTAGTTCCAGCTTGCTATTGTTGTTCAAACACAAGGTCTTCCTGTTTTGTTTAGTATTTACTATTTTAGTTTCAAGTATTAATATATCATCTTCATGTTTGAACTTGTTGATTCTCCTATCTTGTATATGTTTTTCTAGTTGTAGTCGCTACTTGTATATTTGGAGTCTTTCCTACTTGTTTGGTTAGAGTTGTTGTTGTTATCGTAGTTTTCTCCCATCTCGAGTTTCCTTTCTTTTGGTTGGAAATATGTGAGGTCTTTAAATTATAACGGTCGCATTTGATCCTAGATTAATAGTTAAGACCAGCATGTCCCTCTGAGAGTTTGTCATCTGATTAGTAATACTTCCTAGTCTAAACAACTCTACCTCTTACTTGGATGCTTGATCATATGTTCGAGTTCTGATATTTCATGGTTTCTTATATTTTAATTAAATGCTGGTGTGAGTTCTCAGCAAATGCAAATTTTCATTTTATAGGGACATATTTAACTATCAATATCACATGACAACTAAATTCTAATTTCCTATTTAAATTAGAGGAAGGATAATGCTAAAAATACATGCATAATCATGTGGTTATGCATGTATGTTTAGCATTATCCTTCCTCTAAGCTTGTGGAATGTTCCACAAACAGGATGAATTGTAGAAAGGTTTACAAGAATACCAAGGATAGTCTACATGTGTTTGATAGAGTTGTTATGCATGGAACTGGCGCCCGAACCACATGAAATGTTTTCTCAAAGAACTTTTTGGGACTTGCTTAGTTAGTTGGGGAACCTTAACGTAAATTCAAATCATTTTTTTAAATTTCATTTCTGTTTTTACAAGGCCTTTTAAAAGAACAACCCGAATTTCTTAATGTCGCAACACCCAAAATTTTTCTAATAAAACTTTATTAGGACCTCTGTATTGAGTTGGGGAACATTCACATATAATAAAACCATTTTCATAATGTCCTTTTTGCATTTACAAGCCTATTATTAAAAATCGCCCAAATTCCCAGATATTTTGTGTATATTAGCCCATGGATCAAGTGTCCGGACAACCAAAAAGAATTTCTCGTAAAACTTTATAATAACATCTATGATGAGTAGGGAAACCTTCACATGTACTCACAACATTTTTTGTAACGCTCATTTCCGCATTTATAAGTCCTATTTTAAGAACAATCTAAATTTTTGGATTTTCGTATGTATTAGTCCGTGAATTTGGCGTTCGCAGTAGCCAAAGTTTTTTTCTCATAAAACTATATGAGGATTTCTGTTATGAGTTGGGGAACCTTCATGTATACTCATTATTTTTTAACGTCCATTTCCGCATTTACAATCCTTTTTTAAGAATCGCCTAAATTTTTCAATTTTTCGTGTGTATAAATAAACACATGGATCTGACTCCCGGAGCTTTCGAAATTCTTTTCTCATAAAAATTTATGAGGACCTATGCATAGATTTGGAAAACTTTCACGTATATTCACACCATTTTTAACGCACACAACATTTACAATTCCTTTTTAAGAACTGTTCAAATTTCTCAATTTTTCACGTGTACCCGCAACACTTAAAAATTTTTTCTCATAAAACTTTATGAGGACCTCCGTAACGAGTGGGGATCCTTCACATATGAAAGCACCACTTTTAATGTCCATTTCTGTATTTACAATCCCTATATATAAAAACTGCCCAAATTTCTAAATTTTTTGTGTATTATCCTATGGATCAAGCCCTAAAGCACTCAATAAATTTTTCTCAAAAAACTTTATGAGGACCTCTGTAATGATTTTGGAAACTATCACGTATACTCACATCATATTTTAACATACATTTCCACATCTACAAGCCCTTTTTAAGAACCACCAAAATTCCCCCATTTTTTATATTTAGCCCAAGATCTGTCGTATGGAGCACCCAAAATATTTTTCTCTAAAATACATTATGAGGACATCTATATTTAGTCGAAGAACCTTCACGTATACTCACACTTTTTAAGCACTCATTTTCGCATTTACAAGCTTTTTTTAAGAACCACAAATATTTTCTATTTTTTGGTATGTATTAGACAATGGATAAGGCGCCTGAAACACCTAAAGTTACCTTCGTAATGATTTGGGGAACCTTCACATATACTCACACAAATTTTTTAACACCTACTTCCTCATTCAAAAATAATTTTGAAGAACCGCAAAAATTCACCTATTTTTCATGTGTATTAGCCCATGGATCAGGCACCCGTAGCACAAAAAAAAATTTCTCAAAAATATTTATGAGGACCTCTGTAATGAGTTGGGAATTATCACATATACTCACACCATTTCTTAACGCTAATTTCCACATTTACAATTGCCTTTCTGAGAACCGCCCAAATTTCTCATTTTTTTTTGTGTATTAGCACATGGATCTAGCGATCAGAGCATCTAAATATATTTCTTAAAAATATTTAAGAGGACCCTGATAATGAGTTGAGGAATCTTAACGTATATTTACACCATATTTTTAACGCTCATTTTCTTATTTACAAGCAATTTTTTAATAATCACTCAAATTGTCACCGATATTCATGTGTATCAGTCCATAGATCAGGCTCCCGGAGAACCAAATATTTATTTCTCAAAAAACATTATAAGAACCTCCGCAATGAGTTGGAAAATTTTCATGTATACTCACACAGTTTTTGATGTCCATAATAACATTTACAATTCCTTTTTTATGGACTGCCAAAACTTTCTAATTTTTCTTGTGTATTAGCCCATGGAATAGCGCCCAGAGCACCCAAAATTATTATGTTTCAAAAAACTTTATAAGAACCTCCGTAATGTGTTGAGAATTCTGCATGTATACTCACAACATTTTAACGTCCATTTCCTCATTTAAGAGCTCTTTTTTAAGAACCTCCCAAATTTCCCAATTTCTCTTGTGTATTAGCCTATGAATCTGGCACCCCGAGCACCAAAGGTTTTTCTCAAAAAACATTATGATGACATTCGAATGAGTTGGGGGAATCTTCGTGTTACTACATCCAAACTTACACTTAAAATAAGAAGTATAAATGGTTGATGTCAATTTACAAAATTCAACTAGAGTTGAGGTATATCCCACAGAGAATTTCTTTACATATAAGGCTAGACTGTCGCTTTTATTCGAATGCTCTTATCATTTCCAAAAAAAATAGCAACCGAAAGTAAATTGGGTATGGTTGAAATGTAATAATTACCAAAACTTGATGTCAAACTCAATTTTCAAGACTAACAAACTATTTCGTGGTAAGTATTGATTCAGTTAATTAAAAGAAACTAGGATTGTGTTCTCTATTACTTTAATATAACATTTTTTTTCCGTATTTTAGCTTCAGGCAAGTCAATATCTACAAAATCATTGCAAGTCAAATTTATCTGGTACTTCTCAGCCTATTAAGATAATTATCACTCATTTTCTCTTGACCCTAGAGTGTTACTAACATTCACCCTCGCTTACAATAATATGGTGTTGAAATCCTTTTCTCTCGAACTCAAACTTTAACTCCAATTTGTTAAGTTAGTTCACCTTTTTCCTAGCTGGTATTTCTTTTCAAATAAATATTATTTACATGCTCGTCTAACGCGTTCACTCACAATACTAAAAGATATTGAAAGTTAAAAACTAAAGACTGTAAACAGAGACTTCCCGTTACCTATTTCACGGAATCACAACTATAATTTCATGATAGATACCACAATCCCAGGTGTGGTATTTAGCAACTCATGCTTTCACATACGCATTCAATAATTAGGGATGAAAATATAATGGGGAGGACTTATGAAAATAATTAGGAATTCAATAATCAATACTAGGACTGAAATTTTGGATGTCTCTAGGGCCGCTTATATGGCTCTTGAAAGGCTCCACGGATCGTGAAGTCTTCCGTTAACTTCCCTTAGAACTTCCCAAAATTTACTCTTCAAGCTTGGCCACTGGAACATGCACCACGAGGCTACTATGGTCCATAGTGAGGACCATGGCCCAAGAAGATGTCCCTGTTCTTCACTAGGGTTTAAACTGTTGTATCTCGTAACTCGTAATAGCTAAGAATAAGCTAAGAAATTAAAAATAATAACTTTTGGAAAGAAATGGAAAAATCTATAAAATTTCTAAGTTAAGAAAGTGAGTTTTGATCATTTTGAAACAACCATAACTCTTAGTTCAGGATGAGTTAAAGGTAGTTATTGATATGGTTTGAAAGTCCTTGGAGAGATCTTTCCAATGCCGTGAAGTTTGTGCATTTTTGATAATGTATGAGGGAGATATGTCTATAGGAAGTTCAGTTGTTGGACTGAGGAAGGTTCCAATCCGTATTTAAGGAAGGGTAAACTAGTCTTTTCATCAATCAATGTTAGAACAAAAATCATGCTTAGGGCTTCAAGAAGAGAGAAAGGAAGAAGGAAATGTAAAAAAGTCAAGAATTCGACAAGAACACCAAGGTTTACGAGTGAAATTCATCGGGGGTTATCCCTATCAAGGTATGTGAGATCTTTTCGTGTTGGGTTTGTTCACCCACACACCAACTTGTTTAATTCAGTGGTTTTGAGTAGATTGAATGATGAAAAGTGAAGTACTTGAAGAACATTGTTAAATTATTGTTGGTTGAGGTGTTGCATGCCTAGAGTTGATTTGATTTGTGTTTGTGGGTTGTTTCTTGAGTCGAATCTATTGGCTATTGAGCGTAGTAATGATACTAAGTGTTTAGAAAAATTAGAAGGTTTAGAGATAAAAAAAAATGAAGGCGAAAAGTCAGAGGATTTTTTTGGGTAAAGCTTGGGGCTACGCGCCTGCCTAAGCGCCAAAAAAGTTCCTCTAAACTTTTGCCTCTGGCACGTCGAGCCGGCTAGTACGCCAGAGAAACTTCTCTGAAGTTTGAGGGTTGGCGCCCCGCGCTGGGGACGCCAGTTCTCCCTATTCATTCCCTATCTTTTCGCACTAGTTCCTAAGTAATGTACCCATGTTTTCTAGTTGATTTCAACACTAAGTTATATCTAAACATGATGAAATCATCCACAAACATAAGAGCATTGAATCTATAATCCAATTCAAGGAAAGTTAAGATCAAAGCCAAAGAAGTTAAGAGTTAAGTCTAGAAGTTGAAAAGTAAGTCAAAGCAAAATTCCTTAAAGTTCAAGAGTATTTACTAAACGTTTTGACTTTGTTTTAAGGCTCAAGTTTCAAGTTAAAGTAAAGAGTAAAAAGTTGAAGTCTTTACTTCAAGATTTATAAGGAAACTAAGTATTCCCTAAGAGTTGATTTAAGACTCAAGTTTAAAGTTAAGCAAAGACTAAAGAGTTGAGTTCATTCTCAAAAGTTTCAAGGGAACTCAGTATTCACTAGAAAGTTTATAAATGTTTTCACATTTAAGTTAAGAGAAAACAAAGATTTCTCATAAGAGTTTTGAACAAGAAAAGGGAACATTGATTCCAAGAAAGCTAAGCGTTGAGCAATTATCTCAACCCAAAGAAAGAAGTTGATTTAAAAGTATGAGCTAAAGTATATTTTGGGAGTATTATTGAGCACCGATGTGGGGATGAGAGTTCATATTAACTTGTCTCCATGAAAATCATGTAACTATCATAGGTATTAACGGGTGATACTTTTTAGATTATCACGTAAGTTAAGCTAGTGGATCCACTAAGTTAAAGAATCCTATACAACAGCAAAGTATAGAAAAATTCTTGCAGCGTGGGCAAGACGATGTATCACCATTAGGCTCATAGTCGTTATTGTCGATTAGAGAATTTTGTACTGAAGCTATATTACTTTATCTATAAGAAATATTGAGTTAGTTATTGCATTTTCTTTAACGAACTACGTGTTTTTATTGCTTTAACAAGCTTTATCGCTTTATATTAAATTAAGTTTTCATGAGTTGAGCAGAGTCAAGGTAAGTGTTTCTTCTTGTTCTTTTAAAGCTTAAGTTTTGTTAGCATTCCAACTCGCATACTCATAGATTCAATGTACTAATGCCAATTGGCCTGCAACGTGTCATGATGCAGATGCAGGTAATCAAGATCAGCAATATCCAGTGCCTTGTTGATTTAGACAAGCCCTCGGAGTCGGTTGTTAGACTCCTAGCATACTAGAGGACACGTATTTACTGTTTTTAAGTCTATTAATTCATAGGATGTTGTGGGGTATGTCCCAACATTCATCTTAGTTTTATATAGGCATTCATAGAGAGATAGACAGTCAAACACATTAGTTTTTGAGTTTCTCTTTATTTACAAATATTTTATTATGAGACTTAAGTGTAATTTTGGCCAAGCTATTCTAATTCAAGTTACTTTACGAGAATGACTTATTATAGTGAGTTAAGTCTTCCGCTGATTTAAGTAAGTCAGGCTAAGAGTCTGCTCTAGGCCAACAATGGTCAATAGGTGCCGACCAAGTCCAAGGTGTAGGCTTGGCCCGTGACAAACTTGATATCAGAGCATTGAGTTCAAGAGTCCTAGGGAGTCTATGAAGCCATGTCTGTAGAGTCCTAGCTATCAATATGAAGCGCGCCACATCTATAATAAGGATGCTACAACATTTAGGAATTTCTCACTTCTTTCATATCCATTCGTGCATTAGAGTTACATCTAAAAATTTATCTCTAATTCCTCATTGCACGTGTTTCAGATCATCATGCCTCCACAAAAAGTGATAAGAGGTCGTCTATCTCTGAGGAGTATCGAGGAGCCAGAGGTACCTAATGCACCAACGTGCAACCTCAAAGAGAAGTCACAAATGCTGAATTATGTGAAGCTATCTTGATGTCCATCCAAGTTGTGACTAATTAGGTAGGACAACAAAGAGGAGCTCGAGAAGAAGAGGCTGACACCTTGAGGATTCGTGAATTCTTGGGAATGAATCCTCCCAGTTTCACCGGTTCGAGCACTACTAAGGATCCAGAGAATTTCATTGATGAGATAAAGAAGGTTTTTGATGTGATTCAGGTCATTGATGCCGAAAGAGTTGAGCTAGTTGCGTACCAACTGAAGAATGTTGCTAGGAATTTGTTCGACCAGTGGAAGAAGGGCAAATCTGAGGTTTCACCACATCCTAGTTGGGCTTACTTTGAAGAAGGTTTCTTGGGGTGTTTCTTTCCCCGAGAGCTGAAAGAGGCTAAGATATGAGATATCCATACACTGAAATAGGACTCTTTGAGTGTACATAAGTATGGGTTGAAGTTCACCCATCTATCTTTCTATGCTCCTAAAATGGTTAAGGAAATGATGAGTAGAATAATCTTGTTTGTCGTTGGCTTAGGTCGTGCATCAAGCAAAGAGGAAAGAGATGCGATGTTGATAGGTGATATGGACATATCCATGTTGATGTTTTGTGTGAAGCAAGTCGAAAAGGAGAAGCTGAGGGACAGAGAAGAGTATATAAGCAAGAAAATTAAGACTGGAATGAGACTGGGTAACAAAAGAGTGGTTCGAATCGGCCACAGTTTCAGAAAAAAAGGGGTTTGCAGCGTCATTTGGTATTGCTCCTGCACACAGAAACAAAGGTGAGCATCATGTCCAGAATTCGTAGAACTTTAAAGACATATTATCAAAGAAGTGTGGCATAAAGAGGTTGTTAGACTCCTGAATGTGATAAGTGTGGTAGAACCCACCCAGGTAAATGTCCTGATGGCCAAACGGGTTGCTTTAAGTGTGTTTAGGAGATTCACTTCTTGAGGGATTTCCCTAAGAACTGGCAGAGTAGTTGAAATCCTGGCTAGAGAGCCTAATCTTCATCAGTTGAGCCATCAGAAAGAGCTGTACCTAGAGGAGCCACTTCTGGTACTGCCGGAGGTTCAAACCTCCTATGTGCAATCACTAGCCACCAAGAGAAATACATCTCTCCAGATGTTGTCGCCCGGCATGATCAAAGTCTTTAATTTTGATATTTATGTTTTGGTAGACCCAGGAGCAAGCTTGTCTTTTGTAATTCCTTCTGTTGCAAATCAGTTTGAAATTCTTCCTGAGAAACTTTAGAACATTTATGTATTTTGACACCTTTTGGGGAGTTTATTCTAGCGGAAAGAGTCTATCGTGATTGTCCAGTATCCATCAATCACAAGAACACCATGGCTGACCTAGTGGAGTTCGCATGGTAGATTTTGATATCATTCTAGGTATAGACTGGTTTCATGCTTATTATGCGTCAATAAATTATAGAACTCGAGTTCTCCAAGATTCAGATTCCTAATAAACCAATTATATAGTGGGGTAGTAATTATGTGCCTAAGGGTCGGTTCATTTCATAAGGCAAGAAAGTTAGTTTCAAAGGGATTTATCAATCACTTAATTTGAGATAATGACTCAAGTGCTAAGGTACCTTTCCTTCATACAATTTCTATAGTAAAGAAGTTTCCAGAAGTCTTTCCTGATGATCTACCCAGAGTCCTTCCTAAGAAATAAATAGACTTCAGCATAAACATCATTCGAAATACTCGTCCTATCTCTATTCCGTCATATAAAATGGCACAAGAAGAGTTGTTAGAGTTGAAAGAACAATTCAAAGAACTGTTAGATAAAGGTTTCATTTGACCAAGTTTCTCACCTTGGGGCGCTCCAGTCTTGTTTGTGAGAAACAAGGATGGTTTTCTTGGGATGTGTATAGACTACCATCAGCTGAATAAGTTTACCATCAACAATAAGTATCCTCTTCCAAGGATAGATGATATTTTTAATCAACTCCATATTGCCACCTATTTCTTAAATTGATCTTAAATCTGGCTACCATCAGTTAAAGGTTAGGGAATGTGACATTCCAAAGACAAATTTTAGAATCAGATATGGGCATTATGAGTTTTTGGTCATGTTTTTTGGTTGACTAATGCACCAACAACATTCATGGATCTTATGAATAAAGTCTTCAAACTTTATCTAAATATGTTTTTCATCATTTTCATTAATGACATACTAATCTATTCAGGGAATGAAGAAGATCATGTTAGTCACCTCGGGATATTCCTTCAGACTTTGAAATATAAGGAGTTGTATGCAAAGTTCTCCAAGTGTGAGTTTTGGTTTAACTCCGCGGCATTCTTGAGCCACATAGTTCTCGATGATGAGATTAGAGTTGATACCTAAAAAATAAAAGCAGTTCAAAGTTGGCCCAGACCCACGTCTCCAACTGATATTAGGAATTTTTTGGATTTGGCTGGCTACTATAGAAGGTTTGTTGAAGAGTTTTCATCTATCTCTTCTCCGTTGACCAAGTTGACTCAAAAAACAGTTAAGTTCTTGTGAGAAAAGCTTTCAGGAGTTGAAAATGAGGTTGAAAAATGCCCTAGTTTTAACCTTGCCAAAGGGTACTTAAGGTTTTGTGGTATATTGTGATGCATCTAGAGTTGGGTTGGGTTGTCTGTTAATGCAATGACTTAGAGTTGGTTGTTGTAGTATTCTCCTTGAACATATGGTGTCACTACTTATATGGTGTTCATGTTGATATATTCACTGATCACAAGAGCCTGCAATATGTGTTCACCTGGAAAGAGTTCAATCTCAAACATAGGAGGTGGTTAGAATTACTCAAGAATTATGACATGAGTATTATTTACCACCCATGTTGACGAAGAAAAGAGGGAGTTAGCCAAAGATGTGCACAGACCTGCATGCCTGGAGTCAAACTTATGAATTCCACAAAAGGAGGGATAGTGGTTATAAATAGGGTTGAATCATCACTAATGTCATAGGTGAAAAAAAACAAGACTAAGACCCCATTTTGCTTGATTTGAAGGCAAATGTTCATAAGTAAAGAGTATTAGCTTTTGAACAAGGGAGAGATGGTGTGCTAAAGTATCAAGGTAGATTGTGTGTACCTAGGGTGAATGGACTCTAAGTGAGGATCATGAAAGAAGCTCATAGATCCAGATATTTCATCCATCCAGGTTCCACAGAGATGGACCACGATCTAAAAGAGATATATTAGTGGGAAGGTATGAAAAAAGACATTGTTGGGTTTGTTACCAAGTGCCCAAATTGCCAGGAAGTGAAAGTAGAACACCAGAGGCCTAGAGGGCTGGCTCAGAATATAAAAATTTTGAAATGAAAGTGGGAGATGACTAATATGAACTACATCACAGGCTTTCCAAGAACTCACAGGCAGCATGATTAAATTTGGGTGATTGTCGATACACTGACAAAATTATCCCACTTTTTGCCAATAAATACCACTCATTCGAAAGAGGATTATGCAAAGTTATACATTCAGGAGGTGGTGAGGCTTCATGAAGTCCCAATGTCGATCTCAGATAGAGGTACCTAATTTACTACACCTGTTCCAGAAAATTTTGGGTTCAAAGGTGAACTTAAACACTATTTTTCACCCTCATACAGATGGGCAAGCTGAGAGTACTATCCATACCTTAGAAGATATGTTGAGTGCTTGTGTGATTGATTTCAAGGGAAATTGGAATGATCACCTACCTCTCATTGAGTTTGCTTACAATAACAACTATCATTCAAGCATCCAAATGGCTCCATAAGAAGCTCTTTATGAGAGAAGATGCAAATATCTTATTGGGTGGTTCGAAGTTAGTGAAGTAGGGTTGATAGTACCATATCTAGTTCACCAAGCCATGGATAAGGTGAAGGTGATTCAAGAGATACTAAAAATGGTATAGAGTTGTCAAAAAGTCCTACACAAATGTTAGGAGAAGGTCGTTGGAGTTTGAAGTAGATGATTGGGTATATTTGAAAGTTTTACCCATGAGGGTGTTATGAGGTTTGGTAAGAAGGCGAAACTTAGTTCCTGGTATATTGGTCTTTATAGAATATCCAAAAAGATTGGCAATGTAGCTTATGAGTTTGAGCTACCACAAGAGTTAGCAATGGTTCAACTGGTATTTCATATTTTCATGTTGAAGAATTGCATGGGTGATCCTTCATTGATTGTACCAACTGAAAATATTAGGATTAAGGATATTTTATCCTATGAGGAGATTCCAATTCAGATTTTAGATCGCCAAGTTCGCAAGTTGACAACAAAGGAGGTAGAATCAGTGAAGGTTTTTTGGAGAAACCAATTTGTTGAAGAAGGGACTTGGGAATCTGAAGAGGATATGAAGAAGATATATCCATTTCTCTTTGAATCCGGAGAGAATGTGGATCAAGGTACTAATTCTCTTCTTGGTACTTTATAAACTATGAGTAAGCATGTTGTTACTTGCCTTCGATTTTTGAGTGCTAAACTTGAGGGTAATATTCTTAGCTTAGTGAAAGAAAACTCATTTGAGGATGAATGTTCCTAAGGGGGATATATTGTAACATCTCATAACTCGAAATAGCTAAGAGTAATCTAAGAAACTAAAAATAATCACTTTGGGAAAGAAAGGGAAAAATCTGGAAAATTTCCTTAGTTGAGAAAGTGAGTTTTGGTCATTTTCAAATGGCCATTACTTCTAGATCAGGATGATTTAGAGTCAGTTATTGATGTGGTTGCAAAGCTCTTGGAGAGATTTTTCCAATACCACTGAATTTGCGCATTTTCAATATTATATGAGAGAGATATGTCTATCAGAGGTTGGGTTATTAGATCGAGGAAGGTCCCAATTTGGATTCAAGCCAATTAATTTTCTATTTCGTTTTAGAGGTTTTGGTTCATATTAGAAAATCAAAATCATGCTTAGAGCTTAAAGAAGAGAGAAAAGAAGAAGGAAAGGCAAAAAAGTCAAGAAATTCGCCAAGAACGCTAAAGATTTGCTAGTGAAATTCGTCGGGGGTGATCCCTATCAATGTATGTGAGATATTTTGTGTTTGTTTAGTTCACCTACATACCAAACTTATTTCAATTCAGTGGTTTTAGAATTATTTACATGTTAAGAAGTCAGTTATTGAAGAATCTTGACGAATTCCCGCTGGTAGAGTTGTTTGAATGCCCATTGTTGTTTGATTCATAAATCCAAGTTTTTTTTCAAGTTAGATCTATTGGTTAAGGATCCTAAGGGTTTGGGAAAAGAAACATGGAGATTTAGAGGGTTTAGTATTGAAAATCAAAGAGGAGAAAGTCGTCAGCCACACTTGGGCAGCACCAGGCGGGGCGCGCCCCTTCTGCGCTAGAGGTCCTGGGACAGTTCACCTGCAACTCACAAGAATGAGGCCTCTGAACTTGAGGTATGGCACAGCGCGCCCTGGATGCACCCAAATCATTCTTTTCACCCAGTTTCGTAGTTTAGCCTATGCCGAAAACTAAGTTTTAACACTGTTTTGCAAGTTTTTATACATTGAATATATCTTATTGTTTTATATTTATTCAAGTTATTCATGAGTTGAGCAGAGCTAAGGTAAGTGTTCCTTCTTATTATTTTCAAGCTTAAGTTATTGTTAGCATTTCAACTCGCATACTCGTACATTCAATACACTGATATCAGTTGGCCTGCATTGTATCATTGATGCAGGTAACCAAGATAAACATCATCTAGCGCCTTGTTGATCCAGCTAGCACTCGGAGTCGTGGTGAGCCTCCTTACATTCTTGGAAGACGCATTTACATGCTTTCCGATCATTCATTTATAGAATGTTGTGGGGTCCGCCCAACATCCATGGTAGTATTATAGAGTCTTCATAGACAGTTAGACAATCAAACATTTTAGTTTTGAGTCTCTTTTTTGTATTACGGATGTTTTGCTATGAGACTTTAGTGTTATTTTTCCCATGCTATTTAATTCGAGTTACTTTATGAGAATGTCTTCTTATATTGAGTTAAGTCTTTCGCTGAGTTAAGTAAGTCAGGTCAAGGGTCCGCTCAAGGCCAACAATGGTCATTGAGTGTCGGCCATGTCCAAGATGTAGGCTCGGGGCATGACATATTTGTACCAAAATCATGTCAATTTCATATCTATATAAAAATTAAATGAAATAAAATTGAATAATTGAAACATAAATTTATTTTTAAAAACCTGTACAACATTTTTCCCTTCTTAGACTTGGGAATTGGGAACCAACTTTTTATATTGAACTAGTTTCTTTTCATTTTTGTTTTAAAGACTTAACCCTTTCTACATTCTTTGGTTTTCTTTTTACTTACAAAATCTGAATCGGAGTCTGAACACTCAAATGGCAGAGACTCCATCATTGCAGAGTTTGAGATAATATATTATAATTTGGAGGCCCTATTTCAACATTAGATATATCCTCTACAAATCTTAGACTCTTTCTTAGTGTATGATCATGGGCGGATCTAGTAAGGTTTGTGGGGGTGTCATGCCACCCACGAGCTTCGACGGAAAATCTAGTGTATATAGGTATATATCTACAATATAATTATAAATATGAAACGTGCCACCTATAGAAAAAATAGGCCTTGTGTAACTGCTGGCTAAGGGTCATAATTCTAACACAAAAGTCGCGAGGTCGAACCTCGCGGAGGCCCTAGTATTTTTTTTTAACTTGCTCGCCTGGCAGTTCTTTATTTGCAAGTTTAACTTTCTTCTTCCTTAATATGACAACGGCACATTATTTTTTTTGTTTGTTTCTAATAGTTGTCTTAATATGGAGTAGTAATTTATAAGTATATTTGACTAGTGTGTTACATAAAATATGATTTGTTGTAAATATAAGCAATGATATCGTCATTGATCGTTTTCAAAATATGAAAATTGTCGAGTACAATTTTTAAATGAATATTAATTATATTCATAGTATAATTGCAAGTTTTAACTTTGTTCACTTTATGATCTCAATCAAATGTGGGGTGCAAATTTGTATTTATATGTGGAGGTAAGGAAGGGAAAATGGTAGCGTGAGAGTTCAAATAGTCAACCAATTGAGCTAAAGTGATTTTCCCCAAATATTATATAGAAAAAATCATCTTGAATTCGACTTTCAACAAAAGCATCTAAATTAAAGCGATAAACTTTTGCTTCGTTGGAGATATCTGATAAAATTGAAACAATGCGGAGAAAATTAGCATAACTCATGCAAAAATAATTTGTAGTATATATAATACATCAATTGTCATCTTCTTATTGTTCATATTTGTCATAGACCGGAAAGAGGAATAAGTCGATTGAAGCCTAAAATTGATTTAACCCATGAATCTATTTGGCACGCAGAAACTCAAAATCCTGAATCCGCCTTTGTGTGTGATGAACGTTATCCTGCAGTACCCTGTCTAACTCATCCACATAATTCAAGTTACTTTTCCTCATGGCAGGCACACATTCAACGGTAACCACAAAGAAAAATTTTAGTCAATTATTGCAAATAGAAGACATATTTGTGTTCCTTGAAGGTCCAGTAAACTACCAATACAATCCTTTCAAGAGGAATGAGACAGTGAAAACATTTTAGAGAATCGAAAAACTTTAACCAGTCTCTTTCACTAATTTAATACCAAAACCTCACAAGATCAAATAAATCCAAAATAATCATAGAAGCCTCAAACAGCTAGATATAATAGATCTCAAATTGCGAGTAAAAGTTATTTTCATAGTAATTTTAACTACAAAGTTTGTTAAGCAGTTCAAATTTGGCAATTTCAAATTTTCGTTCATGATTAGTACAACATAAGTTTAATTACATTTGCACCTGTATCTATACAAACAAGAAAAAAAACGACCTTATATAGTGTGTATATAACTGATAATTTGTCTAAAACTTTCTTATCCGAGATTCAAAATATCTAGAAACATGAGAGGAGTGAAAAAATTATTGATATCGCAATTCTAAATCTGATGAGGTAGTTGAAGAAGTGGCAAAGTGGAGGTGCCGCCGAAGATGACGGTTGAGAAGTGAAAAAGTACATGCTATTTTGTATTAGAATTAAAGTACACGATAAAAATATAGATGCCACATTTTCTATTTTGGAATAAAAATAATGTATTTTCAAATTTTGGGTTTAAAACTCCTGCTATTTATTTAGATTTTTTTATTCTAGATGGCGGAAATTTGAAACCCCCACTATTTACTTTTATTTTCTATCAGTTGTGAAACCCCCTTTATTTTATGTAATTTGTGGGGTTGCAACTAACCTATGCTATTCAACCACCACAATTTAGAGGTGTGACAACGATAAAAATCTTTCATTAAATTATTTAACTTGATAATAATAATAATAATAATAATAATAATATATATATATATATATATATATATATATATGCCTACTAATTATGAATTTTTTTTTAAGGATGAGTCATATGTTTTGATTTTATTTAAAAGAGATGTATCTCAGTCTTGTACTAGACAAAAGAAAGAAAGAAAAGGTGTATATGCACAATACAGGTACTCGAAAGTCAATCTTCTTTTGGCAAATAAAATGATTAGAAGGTCAATATATGAGATCAATTTATATTGAATTTTTTAGAAAAAAGATCTAGAAAATCTTATTTCTTGTTTATTTATTTCCACAAAGCCTGCAAGCAACCAGAGCTACATGACTCAGGAGTTTTTATGGCGTTTGACATTATAATTAATTAAACAAATTTTTCATTTAAAGTCAAAACCTTAGTAGAAGCAAATATTTAGCTTTATAGTCAACAAAAAATATTGCTAATCCTCTAAGATTAAATTGAAGGATAAAAGTCCACCTTCAACGTGCACTGAATTAGGGCTATTGCAACCACATTGGCTTAAGCTTTAATTTCTTCTAGTTGACCTAGGGTATGTTCTAAAATATTCTCTCTTTCTTTTTAATGTCTTCATAATTAATTTATCTCATTATTGATAAAATCTTATGTCACACAAATCAACACCCACCGGCCATCTAGTCTAGTACTTCCTTAAATAACTCCGTACATCCAATAATAGGGAAACATGTATCGAGTCAATTTCTATGATATAATTTAAATTAGTAGAGAAATTGAAATTTGTGACATTAAATTTGCTATAAATATTTATGGTCCTATATACAATTATTCTTAAATGAAAAATGAAAAGTTTGTAGTGTAATAATTTTTAAATTAGAAAATTGTCCTTTCTTTTAACAAACTAATTACAAATTATTTGGATTAAAATAATTAGATTTTATGCGAAAGTTATTAAAGCAATTTTTTATCAAAATTTGAAGAGTCATACTAAAAGAGGTACAATGTTTTAATATAATATACTTAATTGACCTAAGTGTGAGAGAACTAATATAAAAAAATATTTTTAAAAAATAAAATAGAAGAGACATATACTAAAATAGGTACAATATTTCTAATATATTTTGCTTAATTAACCCAGTTGTGAGAGCACTAATATAAAGAAAGTAAAATATACATGGAGAGAATAATATGGTCCTAAACAACACTCTTTCAATAACTATATTGTACTGGAAAAAAATACCATGGGAAAAATCTAACACAGGATATAGAAATTAAATGAAGTGGGAAAAAAGAACATATAATATAAAATAAGACACTTGGTATCATCTCTATAAATTCAATTTAGTAGTTATTGTTTTAATTACATTAAATATTATTCGGGATGATCATGATATCTTACTAATATATTAGTTAAAGAAGAAACCAGACTTAAGCAAGGCATGGATTTTGCCCTCAAAACAGACATGGATGGAACACTTTTGATAGGCACACAATGCCCCTAGCAGTAGAAATGCATTTTATATATGTAAACCAAAATGTTTATGGTACTTCAGGCCACTGGTCTTGTATGAATGCATCTTATATATAAAAAAAATTCTCTTTGCTAACAAAAAAAAATATATTCTTTAAAAATGAGAAGAGAAAAAGACACATAAACTAATACTCTATTTAATACTTTTTTTAGTCTATATTAAGTGAATTTGTTGATATCTTTTCATAGTTTAAAAGGAAGAAATTATTCAAATTTTAAGAGAATTATTAAGACTTTTCTTTTAATATAATATATTCACCTTCGTTTAATGAAGTTTTAACCACTTTACATTTTTAAAGAAATAATTTAAAATAATAAAAAAAAAATAGTGAAAAATAGTCTTTAAATTATCTCATTAAATATTTTTTTTCAAATGATATGTCATATCCTAACAATATTCATTTAATATGGTATTAGAGTCTCAGAGGGAATAAGACACTATTTTGGGCTATAATGAGATGTACAATCACACAAAGATTTCTATATATATATATATATATATATATATATTGTTTAATAGAAGGTAAATTTATTTTTTTTTGTGAAAAAATATTGTAGGATGAATTTTTAATAAAAGGGGCAATATAGTCATGCAATAATTTGATTTTTTTTTAACGTACTTCAACTTTTCACTATAAATTTTCTCACCTAAATTTGATAATATAATATAATATTACTTGGAAATTCATGTATCTTCTTTAGACAAAAAGGATGTTTACTTTAGAGTTAGACGTTACTGTAAGTTGTTAACACACAAAATATTAAAGTAATTTGCTTTTAGTTGACTTTAATTCTTCCTCTTAAAGGATTTATTTAATTTCACCCATTTGTTCTCCTACATAAGACTTAGACCTAAATTACTGGTTATGGTCGTCTGTTATTATAACGTTTTGCACGATTTTCTATACAAATATCAACAAAATAATGTTAATAAGAAATTATTGTGTGAGCTAATCAAAGATGCGTCGGCAGATTAACCACTTTATGTATAGATTAAGTTTTATTTTCTAATTAATAAATCAAATAGTAATTTACAGCATTACTAAATATATTTAGTTCCTAATTGTCAACCATCAAGAGTTGGCCTTGCCCATTGCTCTGGAGACGCTTTGTGAGCCAAGATTAACCACTATATAATAATAAGTTAAGAAACATTAGAATTTAGAGATAAACGGAAATCAAAGAAAAAGTCAATAAAGATAAACCCTCTGTTCGGTACGAAAAAAATGTTTTTTCAAGAAAATTGATTTTCTAGAAAATGTTTTCTAGAAAAAATAAGTGAATTTTTAGCTTATTTTCTCATGTTTGGTTGGTGAGTAAAATATACTATCTAAAAAATATTTTTTAATATTTGGTGGTGAATGAAAAATACTTTTCAAAAAATATCTTTTATTTTTTATTTGAAACTGAAAAATAATTTTTGATTAAATAATCAACTCCGATAATTGATCTAGAACCTGACACACAAGTTAGGACAAAGACCCTAATGATTGTTGGAAAATTAGGCCATGAGATTTGACCCAACACCTAGCACCTGACTCAAGAATTTCTTTTTTCAAAAAATATTTTTTAAAAAAAAAAAATGATAGGCCTCAAGAGGTGTAAAAAATGAAATAGAAAATGAAAATTGAAATATTTCTTAAAAATAATTTTTTTTATTTTTAATGAGAAGGGTAAGGTACGAGGTATGAGTAGGGTAAAAAAAAAATTAAAGGATGAAGTAGAGTTTTTGAAAATGTTTTCCTTAATTTTGAAAGAGAAGTCATTTTCCTTAAATTTGAGAAAAATAATTTGATTTGAAAAATATATTCCAAACATAAAAAAATAAAAAAAATTGAAAATGTTTTCCTCCATACCAAACACATCCTACGGCCAAAATGTACAATTGTTTCTTGATTAAAGTTAGATTTTAGTGGTAACTATTCCACGTGGCATTATTTAAAAGGGCAACACTTGCGTAGAGAACTGTATAAAATGAAGTGTATAAGACGAATTGTATAATTATAAGTGTGTTGGACAATTACATACAATTTGATTTTGTATAAAATGAGAAAGAGAGAAAGACAAAAGAGACTTGGGCAGAGAATATACAATTGAATCAAATTGTATAAAACGAGAAAGAGATAAATCATATAGAATTTGAATTTGTATAAAACGAGAAAAAGAGAAAGGCAAAAGAGACTTGGGTAGGGGAGTACTTTTATTATATAGTTATAAGTGTATAGGACAAATATATATATATATATATATATATATATATATATATATATATATATATATATATATATATATATATATATATGCATGTGTATATACAATTTTCTCTCGCTTTATGCAATTAGAAACACAATTTATGCAATTCTATTCAATAAAGCGAGAGACGCGGGCGACAGGAAGCGAGCGAGAGAGGGAGAGTGACGAGTAAGAATATGAGGGAGAGAGGGACTAGCAAACAGTTGCTATGGAACACAAATAAATCAAATGGTAGCTACTATATTTATTTTATATTATTAGTTTATCATTCTATACAATTATCCCTATTTAAAATGTATAATCTAGTTTCCCTGATCAAATTCTTTGTGTCATTGATCAATCCTACATTCTATTTTACTCCCAAAATATAGAATTTTCTATTTTTTTACTCAACTAACTCTAATTCAATTCTCTATTTTATTCTTTAAAAAATATATTCTTCTCTCTTTACAATATTATATTATTATTTCTATTTTTATTTTATTTTCTTATTTCATATATAAACCCGCTTTTTTCTTTGTTCAAATTAATCACCATATATGATTTGCATGTAAATAATAAATTATTTTCAAAAAAATTATTTAATTAATATAAAATTATAATTTGTTCTAAATTTTAAAGAACAACTACAAAAAAAATTGAAAAAATAAATCAACAAACACAACCGCAATCACAAACACAACAATTCTCTAGATCATACACTACTTTTTTCTGATTATTATTAAATCTAAAAATGACCTACAGAATTATTAAATTATTATCGTGATTTTAAGAATCATTATGTTATGTATTGTATTGTTATTTTGTATTTAAATTATTGTTAATGTATGGTATTTTCAAATTACAATTTTCGTTTTATCATTAAAATTTTGTGCATTCTTCACAGTGAAAATCAATAAATATCAAATTATCTCTTAAAGTTACGAAAAGTGAAAAAAAAATATTTAAAATATTGTTAATTTTTAAAAAAAGTAGAATATGCTAAATAATATATTTTTAAAAAATGTTGTATTATATTTAAAAAGAATTAGTACTAATATGAGAAATTTAATTAGTATCTTTGTATGACAAATAATATGTTAGTTACAAATAGTAGATCTCTATTTTACTCTCCAAATATAGAGAATGATGAGTAAAATAGAATGTAGGGTTGTAGATGGTCTAAGGGCAACTGACATCTCCAACCCTACACTCTATTTTACTCTCAAAATATAGAGTTCTCTATTTTTTAGACAATCAACTCCAACACGATTCTCTATTTTACTCTTTAAATAAAAAATTTTTCTCTCTCCTCAATATTATATTATTATTATTATTTTTATTTTATTTTTATTTTCTTATTTCATGATATAAATCATTTATTTATTTTTCCCAATAATTACTTTATATAATTTTTATGTGATACAAAAAATTATTTTTTTCAATTTTTTTATTTAATTGTTACATTTTATTCAAAAAATTTAAATACCATAAATTACTGTCACGACCCAAAACGAGCCGCGAGTGGCACCCACACTTATCCTACTATGTGAGCGAACCAACAAATCTAAACCCCAATATTTACCACCATTTCAAGCATAATAAACAAAATATAAAGCGGAAGACTCAGAATCTTATTAATATAACCAGTACATAAGCTTCTAAAAATTTATCAACTATTATTCCCAAAACCTGGAAGTCATCACACCAAGAACATCTATCCTCAAATTTCTAAGTCAAATAGTATTCAAAAAACTAAAACAAGTAAAAGGGATGGTCCATGTCCGAACTTCAAGACATCAAGACGTGAAGGAGAGAGTCCAGTCCGAGCTAGAAACAGTAGCTCACCCTGAATTCTGATATACTGAAGACTGGCTAGAGTTGCGGACGAGTCGAAGTTGTTGGCACGTTTGCTGCACTCCACAAATAACAAAGAGAAAATACAAGTAGGGTCAGTACAAGGAACACGTACTGAGTAGGTATCATCGGCCAACTCAAAATAGAAAGGGATATATATCAAATAATAGTATAAAATCAACTACAATAATTAACAAGTGACAACAACAAGTACAAGAACCATTGTCAACAACACCAAGCACACCTATGAGGACTCAAGCCTCCACACCATACTCATTTGGGAAAAAGGTTCTTTAAGTTTGAGTATATTACCATAATTCAAGATTCATTCTCTTTATTCCTCTTGTGTCGGAACGTGACACTCCGATCTCCTAATACTACGTGTCGGTTCGTGACACCCGATCCCCTAATACTACGTGTCGGTTCGTGACACCTGATCCCCTAATACTACGTGTCAGTTCGTGACACCCGATCCCCTAATACTACGTGTCGGTTCGTGATATCCGATCTCCTAATACTACGTGTCGGTTCGTGACACCCGATCCCCTAATACTACGTGTCAGTTCGTGACACCCAATCCATTAACCTCATTCTTTTAGTTCATCAAGCCCTCTTTTATCAAAGCATCATCATTAATCGAGTGGATTTAAGGTTTTAAGATTCCACAATATCATCATTATAATCCATCACCATTTATATAATCACACATGCAACAACACAATTAAGCATATAGAAGACTTTACAATACCACCCAATATATATCAATCGCTATTTAGAGTTTACTATGAAATAGCATAAACCATAACCTACCTCCACCGAAGAATTGTGATCAAGAAAGCTACTTCTCAAAGCCTTTGCTTTCCTCTTCACTTCTCCCTCTCTCGTTCGTTCTCCCCTCTTCTCTATGTTCTTTCTATTTTTCCTTACTCAAACTCTTTTTCTTTTACCCTAATTATCATATAATTAAGTATAAAAGATGATAAAAGTAACTCACTATTTATTTCAAGGTTATCTCCTTTAACCCCCAAGAAATTAAATTATTAAACTTACCCCACTAATTTCATAATTATAAGCATGAATAGTCCAAAACGCCCCTTAAAAACTTTTAGCAGAAATCCGACCCAGTCGAGGTTATATCGCTCGTGAAGTCGTGCCTGCGACGGTCCGTCCTGCAGGGTCGTCGCAGAGTTCAGAGAGTCGAATTCATTAAAGAGGTCTGTGACGTTCCGTCGTGCCTACAACGGTCCGTGCTGCAAGTCCGTTGCGAAGTTCAGAGAGTTGATCCCATAACCCACATGAAAATTATACAAGTGTGGGACGACGGAGTCCATGACGGTCCGTCATGACTATGACGGTCCGTCGCGTGATCCGTCGACCCAGTCAGTTTTTATCACAATGATTCTACTGCTCGAAACGACTAAACAGGTTGTTACAATAGATACCAATTTACCTATCGTTCGTCCTCGAACGATCACAAGAAGAAAACATGGGCGAGAAACAGTACCTGAATTTGTAAAAAGGTGTGGATATCTTTCTTGCATATCAGCCTCCTTCTCCCAAGTGGTCTCTTCCACTGGCCGATTCTTCCATTGAACCTTGATGGATGCAATCTCCCTTGATCTCAACCTGCGGACTTCTCTATCTAAAATGGCAACAGGAACCTCCTCATAAGACAAATTCTCATCAAGAAGAACTGAATCCCAACGAATAATGTAGTTTCCATCTCCATGGTATCTTTTCAGCATAGACACATGAAATACAGGGTGCACTCCTGAGAGTCCTGGAGGCAATGCCAATTCATAAGACACCTCCCCCACGTGCTTCAGAACTTCAAATGGACCAATGTACCTCGGACTAAGCTTACCTCGCTTACCAAACCGCATCACCCCTTTCATGGGCGAAACCTTCAGCAAGACTTGCTCACCCTCCATAAAATTCAAGTCCCTAACCTTTCGATCTGCATATTCTTTCTGTCTGTTCTGAGCTGCTAGAAGCTTCTCTTGAATGAATTTCACTTTATCTAACGATTCCCTCAAAAGATCGGTACCCCATGGCCTCACCTCAAATGCATCAAACCAACCAATGGGAGACCTACATCTCCTCCCATACAGTGCCTCAAATGGGGCCATATCAATACTTGAGTGATAGCTATTATTGTATGAGAACTCTACTAAGGGTAAGAAGTTATCCCAATGACCACCAAATTCTATCACACATGCACGAAGCATATCCTCCAAAACCTTAATCGTTTGCTCAAACTGACTATCGGTCTGAGGGTGAAATGCAGTACTAAGATCCAACCTAGTACCTAATTCAGCATGCAATATTTTCCAAACTTTAGAGGTAAACTGCGTACCTCTATCTGATATGATGGAAAGTGGAACTCCATGCAATCGAACAATTTCTGAGATATAACGTTTGGCTAAATTCTCTGCATTGTAAGTCACCTTGACCGGAATGAAGTGAGCAGACTTAGTTAATCTGTCCACAATTACCCAAATGGAGTCATACTTACCCAATGTCTTTGGAAGACCAACCATGAAGTCTATTGCAATTCTCTCCCACTTCCATTCAGGAATGGGCATTCTCTGAAGTGTCCCTCCAGGCCTCTGGTGTTCATACTTTACCTGCTGACAATTTGGGCATTGAGCAACAAAATCAACAATGTCACGCTTCATCCTACTCCACCAAAAATGTTGTTTTAGGTCACGATACATCTTGGTTGCACCAGGATGTATGGAATACCTTGAACTATGAGCCTCTGTAAGAATAGTGTGAATCAAATCATCGACGCGGGGTACGCATACCCTTCCCTTAATTATCAAAATGTCTTCCTCATCGATTTTTGCTTCTTTAGCCTCTCCTCGCAATACCTTATCTCGAATCCGGATCAGTTTCTCATCAGTAAACTACTTTCCCTTAATCTTGTCAAGAAAGGAAGATCTTGCCTCCACACAGGCCAAAAATCCTCCCTTCTCTAGTACTTCCAGCCTCATAAAGTCAGTAGCCAGAGTCTGAACCTCTCTAGCCAATGGGCGTCTATAAACCTGCAAGTGAGCTAGACTTCCCATGCTCCCTGCCTTTCTACTTAAAGCATCTGCCACAACATTAGCTTTTCCCCGGTGATACAAGATAGTGATATCACAGTCCTTCAGTAGTTCCATCCATCTCCTCTGTCTCAAATTCAAATCTTTCTGGGTAAAGACATACTGTAAACTACGATGATCCATATAGACTTCACACTTAACCCCATATAGATAATGTCTCCATTGCTTTAATGCAAACACTACTGCAGCCAACTCCAAATCATGGGTCGGATAGTTGCGTTCATGCACCTTTAGTTGCCTCGAAGCATAAGCAATTACATTCTTCTCTTGCATTAGCACTGCACCCAACCCAAAATAAGATGCATCACAATAAACAATGAAATTCTTACCTTCCACTGGTAGGGTAAGAATTGGTGCAGCAGTCAACAACGTCTTGAGTTTCTGAAAGCTTTCTTCACACTCGTCCGACCATACAAATGGAACACTCTGCTTAGTCAAATTTTTCAATTGAGAAGCAACAGAAGAAAATCCCTTGACAAATCGACGGTAGTAGCTAGCTAAACCAACAAAGCTCATTACCTCTGTAACATTAGTAGGTCTTACCCAACTCTTCACTGCTTCAATCTTAGAAGAATCCACCATCACTCCATCCTTAGAAACCACATGCCCCAAGAAGGACACTGAATCTAGCCAAAACTCACACTTGGAGAATTTGGCATAAAGATTTTTCTCCCTCAACATTTCCAATACAATTTTCAAGTGCTCCTCATGTTCTTTCCTGCTCTTTGAGTATACCAGTATATCATCAATGAATACAATGACAAAGAGATCCAGATATGGCTTAAAAATCCCGTTCATCAAGCTCATGAAAGCAGCAGGGGCATTCGTAAGCCCAAAAGACATTACTAAGAACTCATAATGCCCATACCTTGTCCGAAAAGCAGTCTTTGGCACATCCATTGCCCGTATTTTCAATTGATGATAACCAGATCACAAATCAATTTTTGAGAAGGTACAAGCACCTTGTAACTGATCGAACAAATTATCGATGCGAGGAAGAGGATACTTGTTCTTGATAGTTACCTTATTCAGTTGTCTGTAGTCTATGCACATCCGAAAACTTCCATCCTTCTTCTTCACAAACAAAACAGGAGCACCCCAAGGGGATGCACTTGGTCTAATAAAGCCTTTTCCTAACAATTCTTGAAGTTGGACCTTTAACTCCCTTAACTCCGCGGGAGCCATTCTATAAGGGGGTATGGAAATGGGGCGAGTACCCGGCTCCAGTCGATACAGAAATCAATATCTCTATCCGGTGGCATACCAGGAAGGTCCGCAGGAAACACATCCAGAAACTCTACGTGTCGGTTCGTGACACCCGATCCATTAACCTCATTCTTTTAGTTCATCAAGTCCTCTTTTATATCAAAGCATCATCATTAATAGAGTGGATTTAAGGTTTTTAAGATTCCACAGTATCATCATTATAATCCATCACCATTTACACAATCACAACATGCAACAACACAATTAAGCATATAGAAGACTTTACAATACCACCCAATACATATCAATCGCTATTTAGAGTTTACTATGAAATAGCATAAACCATAACCTACCTCCACCGAAGAATCATGATCAAGCAAGCTACTTCTCAAAGCCTTTGCTTTCCTCTTCACTTCTCCCTCTCTCGTTCGTTCTCCCCTCTTCTCTCTGTTCTTTCTATTTTTCCTTATTCAAACTCTTTTTCTTTTATCCTAATTATCATATAATTAAGTATAAAAGATGATAAAAGTAACTCACTATTTATTTCAAGGTTATCTCCTTTAACCCCCAAGAAATTAAATTATTAAACTTACCCCACTAATTTCATAATTATAAGCATGAATAGTCCAAAACGCCCCTTAAAAACTTTCAACAGAAATCCGACCCAGTCGAGGTTACGTCGCTCGTGAAGGCCCGTCGTGCATGCGACGGTCCGTCCTGCAGGGTCGTCATAGAGTTCAGAGAGTCGAATTCATTAAAGAGGTCTGTGACGGTCCGTCGTGCCTACGACGGTCCATGCTGCAAGTCCGTTGCGAAGTTCAGAGAGTTGATCCCATAACCCACATGAAAATTACACAAGTGTGGGACGACGGAGTCCATGACGGTCCATCATGACCATGACGGTCCGTCGCGTGATCCGTCGACCCAGTCAGTTTTTATCACAATAATTCTACTGCTCGAAACGACTAAACAGATCGTTACAATTGCACATGAATATTATATAACATCTAAATTAATGAACAAATTCAAATAAAATTGAAATATGATTAGATAAATATTACATAATCACTCAATTTTTGAAATTGTTACGTTGTTCCCATTAATGCTTTATTAATGCATTACAAAATTCAAAATGATCATTTTTGTCCTTCATTTTATTATGTCTAGCTAAAAATTGTTCAAATCGGAGATTTTCATCTAACAACATTTCTGTCGTTAGAGCCTCTACAACATCTTGAATTGGTGCATTAAGATCAACATGTAACACTTTCTTTCTCCGAAAAAGTGACGGACTTGCAATAATTGCAAAACTCCGAATTTTCATTCAACATCTTTTTGACATGGTTCTTGTTTCATCGCGAATTAATTATTATGTTATTATTGTATTTTGTATTGTATTTAAATTATTATGTTATGTATTGTATTGTTATCTTGTATTTTTTAATTAAAATTTTCATCTTACCATTTTAATTGTGTATTCTTTATAATGAAAATATATAATAAAATAAATTTTTATTATTGGTGAAAATTATTAAAAAATAGATTAATTTGAAATTAAAGTAGTATATATTAAATAATATATTTTTAAAAATATTATATTACATTTAAAATGACTTATGAATATTAGATATTTAATTAATGAAACGATATGTAAAATAATATGTTAAATTGGAAAGTAATGAAAATAATAATAAAATATTGAAAAAGTAAAATAGAGAGTTTTGAATAGTAGTTCTCCAAATTTAGAGAACTGCTATTCAACTCTCTAAATTTGGAGAATAGAGAGTAATTTTTACCCTCCAAATATAGAGAATGGAGAGTATAATAGAGGTTAGTGGGAGATGGTCTAACCCTACCTTCTATTTTACTCTCTAAATATTAGGGGTGTGCAAAAATCGAACCGACCGATAAATCGAACCGAAAAAAATGTTATTGGGTTATTGAGTTTTTAATGGGTTTATAAAAAAATATTGGATCATTAGTTCGGTATCGATTTTACTATTGGGTTGTTTACCCAATAACCCAATAAGACAATAATAATTTATAATTTTACCCTTCCTAATTATCTAATATTAATAATTTAATATATAATTAGACATTATCACTATATCAAATTATTAACACTCTAACAACTTCACACTAGGCCACTTACTAGTTGTTACTGTTTACTCAGAACATAAAGATTAAAGTAAGGGGTTCACAATTGTAGCTATTTGATTTTAGTTTTACTTTCAGTTTTATTCTTGTTGGACTATTTTATTTTAGTTTAAATTTGTAATCGCAGGTTGTAACATTTTCAAGTTTGTAAAGGTCCGTAATTTGATTAACATAAAAAATTACATACTATTTTTTTTATTGTAACATGTAATATTAAAACCTTCGTACTATATTTTCTCTTATTGATGCAATTTCTCATTATTTTTCTTGTTTCACTATATCAAATCATATAGAGAAGTGAGAAAACATATAATATTTTACAGGTATTTTTTTATTGGGTAAACCAAAAATCGAACCGATAATGATCAAAAATCAATAAATCAAAAACCGATAAAGAATATCTTATTGGTTTGTTATTGGATTAGCATATTTAAAAATCAAAAATTGATAAACCAAACCGATAATATATAAAGCTAAACCGAACCGACCGATGCACGCCCCCTACTAAATATAGAGGTCTCTATTTAATCAGACAATCCACTCCAACCCAATTTTATATTTTACTATCTAAAAATGAATCTTTTTTATCTCTCCTCAATATTATATTATTATTTATATTTCATTTTTATTTCCTTATTTCCTTATATAAATTAATTTTTATTTTATTTTTTTGCAAATAATCACCCTATAATCTTCATGTAACATAAAATTTTATTCTTTCCAAAATTATTCATCTAATAAATAATTATTTTATTTTAAATAACATAAATGGATGCCACTTAAGCGAAAAATGTGTATGAAATTACAAAAATTTAAACTCAAAGGGTAATAGGACCTTAGTTTGGTTAAGGTATGTCTATAAGATTTGGTTCGTAGTCTAGGGAGGTACTTCTACCTTTTTCCAAATTAATATATTACTAATTTGGTATGAAAGTGGTATAAATTAAATAATATATTTTTAAATATTATATTATATTACATTTAAAAATGATATGAATATTAAATATTTAATTAATGACATTATATGTATAATATAAATAATATGTTAATTAGAAAGTAATAGAAATAACAATAAAATATTCAAAAAGTGGAATAGAGAGTGTGAATGGTAGTTCTTCAAATTTTGAAAAATTACTATTCACCTCTCTAAATAATAAAAATAGAGTGGTATAGAGGTGAGTTGGAGTATCCGTCCTCTATTTTACACTCTAAATATAAAAATAAAGAGTAAAATAAAGAAAGGTCAGAGATGATTTAGTTAAACAAAGTAAAAATAAAGAGTAAAATAAAAAAAGATTAGAAATGATTTAATTAAACAAAGTAAAAATAAAGAATACAATAAAAAAAGGTCAGAAATGATTTAATTAAACAAAGTCTTTCCCACGCAATCATGAAAATGTTTGGCAATAAATGAATAAATCAAGACCATATAGAGAAGAAAAGATGAAGTAAAGTTAGCTTACTAATTTCACATTAAAAAATGTACATATTATATTTTATATTCTTAATAATTAGAAAATATTACCACCCGGCCCATGGCTTAAGTATGCAGGCACACAAATTGAACAATTTTTAATTCCATATTATAAAATTGTGGTTGTACATGTATTTCGATTGAAAAAAATTAACATTTTGACTCTTATCTCAAAATTGTAAAAATATTAATGATGAGATCTTTTAAAATTGGTCAGCAATCAAATATTCAAAGATTTCGTTTCCATATGAACTAATCCAAATCTTTTGATAGTTAAATAAACATTTAATAATAGATTTATATCAATATATAGACAATTAAATGCTAGCTTATATAAAGGGATGATTTCTCACTTTTTATTTCATCACATTCTTCAAGTTCACAATGGTACATCAAATTTTCTTGCTTATTTGCACCACAGCTCTTCTAGCTTCTTCCTCCTTGGTTTCAGCTGAAGTTCTTAAACATTCTTTTCACGTACGTATAATTAATTACTTTTATATATATATATATATATATATATATATATTCTTTATTTTACATGCAAAATAATATATATAGCTTGTCAATTTAATCCTATTTATCTTCGCAAAACCTGATATTGTTTCATCGATATGCTCACATCAATTAATTTTTTCGTATGTACCCTATTTAATTCTTTTCATCTATGGCAAATTTCTTATTTTGTTATTTTTTTATTCAAATATGATTGATTTAATATATAGCTCCATCTGGAAAATAATTTGTTATTGCTTGTTTTTTTTTTTAAATACTTATTCTCCCATTGACATTCTTTAAAATAATAAATTAATAAAGTTTTAAGGTCGTCAACGACATAAAACTTAATTTGCAATAGCTTAAATTTATATTGAACTCTTTAAATCTTATTACTATTGCAATTAATTTAAATATTATGATACGATGATACAATAAAATCCTTTTGATTCATTCAAAAGTATAGAGTAATAAAAATTTAACATGTCTTTGAAAATAGAAAACTTGATATAAGATATTACACTTCAAATATAAGAGTATAGTATAATTTTATTCAGCATTTTTGTATTAGAAAACAGAATTAGGATTTTGAATTTGAAATTTATTCTCAAATTGATCAGTCAACATTTTCTTTTTCAAAATTCTGATTTTGACTTGAGCACAAATAACTTATTTTTGATTATCCTAAATAATTTTTTATTTATTTTCAGAGCCCGAATCCAGCGAGGAAGATATTAGTACATTTCAAAGACTTGGACATTAAGGGATCCATTGATTATGGAGTTAAGGCAATAAGTTTAGGCAGTACAGATTTCGGCGGCTTATATTCAGAGAAGCCGTTAGCCGTTATAACTCCAGCCGGAGCCGATGATATTGGTCAGGTGATAAAGCATGCATTACTCTCATCAACATTAACGGTAGCCGCAAGGGGTAACGGTCATTCAGTTAACGGCCAAGCTATGGCCCGTCTTGGACTGGTAATCGATATGAAATCAATGGCTGATAACAACAAAATCAACGTCAACGTTAACTACATGTACGTCGATGTTGGTGGTGGAGCATTATGGGGTGATGTATTGAAACACTGCGTTTTGAATTACGGCTTGGCTCCAAAATCGTGGACGGATTATCTCGATTTAACGGTCGGAGGTACTCTGTCTAATGCTGGTGTTAGTGGTCAGGCTTTCCGATTCGGACCTCAAACGTCATCTGTAACGGAATTGGAAGTTGTTACCGGTAACGGAGAAAAAATCGTCTGTTCAAATTCTCAAAATTCTGAACTATTCTTCTCTGTTCTTGGTGGACTTGGTCAGTTTGGTATTATTAGTAGAGCTCGGGTTTTACTTCAACCCGCTCCAGATATGGTTAGTATCATTTTTTTAATTATTATTTTTCAATGATTATTATAATTAATTATGAATTATTTTTTTTGTATTAGGTGAGGTGGATAAGAGTGGTATATAGTGAATTTAATGATTTCACTCGTGATGCTGAGTTATTGATAACGAGCGAAGAAACATTTAATTATGTGGAAGGGTTTGTGTTCGTGAATAGTAATGACTCGGTAACTGGGTGGCCATCGGTGCCATTGAATTCGAATCAGTCATTTGACCCGACTCTTTTACCCAAAACAGCTGGTCCGGTTCTTTATTATCTTGAATTGACCTTGCATTATAACAACCATGACGATCCCTCCACTGTAAATATGGTAAATCTATCAATTTCAAAACGTGTTCATTTTATCCCTCTCTCTTTTTAGTTTTTATCGATATATAACGATTTTTATTTTATTTTTTATGCTAGATGGTTGAGAAATTGCTGGGCAAATTGAAATATTTGGAGGATTTTAAATTTGAGACTAACTCGACTTATATGGATTTTTTGTTACGAGTTGATAATGTAGAAGAAGCGGCTAGAGGTAGTGGTATATGGGCTACACCTCATCCATGGCTTAACATATTCATTTCCAAGAAAGATATTAATGCATTTAATCGGATTGTGCTTAAAAACATTTTAAAAAATGGTGTTAATGGTCCTATATTAACATATCCTCTCCTGAGTAGCAAGTAAGTATATATATATTCTTAATCTCTACATTAACTAATTTTTTATTTATAATAATATTTTATTTTATTTTTTGAAATTAGGTGGGATAACCGATCGTCAGTGGTATTACCCCAAGGTGAAATATTTTACTTAGTGGCTTTGCTAAGGTTTACTCACGAAAATCCAAAAGTGTCTGAAATAAAGCAAATGGTGGCACAGAATCAAGAGGTTGTACAAACTTGTATCAAGAATGGATTTGATTTTAAATTATATTTTCCTCATTATGAGTCCACAGTTGAATGGAAGAGTCACTTTGGGGATCAATGGGAAAGATTTGTTGACAGAAAGAGACAGTTTGATCCAAAGGCTATCCTTGCACCTGGTCAAAAAATATTTACTAGAAATCATATACTATAATAAATAGCCTAGGACAATTGATTTTCTCCATTCGCGGTCTTTTTTTACTTTTTTATTGGATATTGTGATTCTTAAGAAACAACTCTAAAAGGAATGAATGTACTAACATTCTTAATTTCATTTTCATACCTTTCATCAGTGTTAATTTGCTCTTTTTCCATTTAAAATCCTCCCCCCCCTCCCAAAAAATAAAAAAAAAGTTGGTCCTTTTATGTTTTGATTTTGGACATAATTATTGATTTTATATATTTATTCTAATGCAAACAACGAAGAATTGACGTATGGCTTTATTGCTGAAAAGTATTTGTCTAAATTCAAGATTGAAGAAATAATCATTATCAACAATATATCAAATTTTGTTACACTTCCTATTTGTTACAAGTCTGTACATAATTATAAATGTAGATTTAAATGTAATAATATTATCTTTTATGGGTTAAATTTTCTATTGTAACTTCAAGACTATTTATATTAATTTCACATTGACTTTTGGTTAAATTTGTACATGTTCCCAAAATAAATCACATCCTCATAAACCGTGATATTTTTTTCATCCGCAAATAATATCTCTCTCTATATATATATATATATGAAAAGTTATATAACATTTTTTTTCCTAAAATATTTGTTGATTCTTTGTTAAATTTCATCTTCATTCTCCGTAGCTTTTATTCTTAAATGATTAATAATATATAATTCACAACAAATTACTTTAGTTATAAAAAGAAAACATCAATATTTTTACTTTAATAAATTAAATATTTCTTTGATAAGAGTCAATACACAAAAAAATTCATCTCTATAAAGTTTGCTCATCTTTGTGCAACAACTTCTAAGAAAGAAGTGAAAAGTTGTTCCTTAGCAACACTCTAAGGAAGATTTTAATGTGCATCATTTTTTTAAAAAGTTAATTAATTACTTATAATTTCTGTTGCTCTTGATATTCTATCATTCCCCTAAATAGTAATTTAGATATTTTATGAAGTATATGCAATAATAAAAACAGAAACAAAATGTCTACAAATCTATTGAAAATATCATTTATTAATAAGAAATATATTTGTAAATCTATATATCTATATAAAATTGAATATTAGCTCACTGATGTAACATGTCTCAATGGCCAGTATCACTATTTATTTATTTTCTGGTAATTTTTCAAATTTTAATTTATTTTCTATTTAAAAAATCAGTTAAAAATATTTTCTTCTTTCAATATGAGCATTTAAAACATTTAACTCTTTCTTCCAAATTAAATTGAGTAATGGCTATAAAATTGTTGTAATAAAAAAAGGAACTTCATTTGGTTATATATTAATAAAAAGTTAACAAAAAAAGGAATAATAGTTTGATTATATATTTTAGAATTAAATTAGTAGTACCTTAAAATGAAATAGAAATCACTGCTAAAATGGTGGTAACTGAAACTATTTCAAAAGAAGAGATTGACTAAAAAATTTATATATTTATATATAGCTCAATATCAGCTCGTTGATGTGGTATGCCTCAATAGTCAGTATCACTATTTATTTATTTTCTCATAGTTTTCAAATTTTACTTCATTTTCTATTAAAAATCTGTTAAAAAATTATCGTCTTTCCTCATTACGAGCATTTAAAACATTTAGACCTTTCTTTCAAATTAAATTGAGTAATGGCTACAAAATTGTTGTAATTAAGAAAGAAACATTGATTTGATTATATATTTATAAAAAGTGAACCAAAAAAAAAAGAATGATAAATTGATTATATATTTTTAGAATTAAATTAGTATTAACTTAAAACGAAACATTAATCACTGCTAAAATGGTGGTAACTGAAACTATTCCAAAATAACAGATTGACTAAAAATTGCACTTAATGACATTTAATTTTTTTAATTGTGAAATAAATGATTCGATCGTTTCATTTGAATCATAATTCTACCTTTTCCATTTTTTTCATCAACCGTTACTTTTTAAAAAAAATTGTACTTACAATGGCTTTTAATATGTATTAAACTTTGAGTAATTATATTATAATTAATTTTGTGTCTTTTCATACTCTATATTTTTGTGATATAGATAAATCAGGATTTTTTTTTTCATTTTTATGTTGTAGCTTGCTTACACTATTTTGCTTTTAATTAGATTGTTAATCTGACATATTTTTCTTCTTTTTATTGTTGATCATTGCTGATATAGATGATTTGTTGATAAGGAATAAAATTTGAAGAACGTGGAAGGCGATTTATTTCAAGAAAAATTGTGAATTGATTAATCTGAATATAATTCTTACTGAGGAAATGTATCTTATTACATATTCTATGATACTGAATGTGTTCTTCTTTTTCAGTGTTGATCATTACTGATATAGATGGATTGATGATAAGAAATAAAATTTGAAGAACGTGTGAATTGATTAATTTGGATATAATTCTTATTGAGAAAAGGTATCTTATTACATATTCGTATAATACTAAATGTTTAGGCTTGTTGAAATCTATTTATATAAACCAATCTAAATATAGACGGATTGATCTAAACCAAGTGTTAACCCTCTATTTTCGGTGTGGGAATAGAATACCGAATTTCATGTAGCTCACATTGTCTAATGTCGGTTATTGCAACTCTTTCCGTGATGTAAAACTAAATGAACAAGTTAAGTGTATGAACTCTTATTAGGGTTTTTCTTAAGGTCTTCTACATAGTGTGAGGGAGGGTATGAGACTTCTCTTACACATTGCACATGTGGGATCCTAAGGAATGGTTCTAGTAGTGTTCTTGTATGATTATGTTGATGATATACTATGTACGTTTAATATATATAATCTTATGAATGAAACGTGTCATGATGAAATATGACATTATTTTACATGTATCAAGTAGGTGACTTAATGTGATACTTAGCTTTAGATGGTGTTATGGGGTTGTATTCTTTATATTGCACAACTATTGCTTGGGTTGCTTATATGTTGGGCTAATATCATGTTGGATTGACTTATGATGTTTCGTTCTATGTGCATGTTAAGGTTATTTGATACTAAGCATGATTTTGAATACGTTGTCCCTTTTGTCATGCATTAATTTTAAGCATAGAAGTTATACTTAGTACATATGGTTTGTACTAATCCATATTTCTTCCTTTTTTCCCCAACATTGTAAGTTTCGTCCATTGATCTAGGCCATTTCCAAAGAAGATTTGAATCTTTTTCCAAGTTATTGGTGAGTCCTCAAGTCCGAGGATGGTGCCACTTTTCTAGCCTTATTAGTATTGGATATGTCTAAGACAATTGTTTCTTTCCTTTCCTTATCTTTTGGAGACTTTGTTGTAAGCCTATATGTGGCATATTGTACTAGTGTAAGGACTATTCTCAAATTCTTATGCTTCTATGATAGATGGTTTATATGTGAGATAATTATTATACAATTTCATATGAATTGGTTATGTTGCATAATTGAGAAGTCTATGTAACTTCATAAATGAAAAGTCTATGTAAACTTCCTATATATGATAAACGAGAATTCTAAGTATATTTCACTATGTAAAAGTTTTAAAATTTTTCGCATTTTCTCTACCTATGATATGCCATGATGTATTCTAAGGGCTAATTTAAGTCATCGTCGAGGACGAATAATATGTCTAGGGGGTGCTCCCCGGTCATGACAAACTCAGTATTAGAGCAAGAGGTTGTAATCTTAGCATTGATGTCTCATTAAATCACGTCTATATTGAGTCTTGTTCATAATTGTGAAACGCCCCACACTTATGAATGAGAGACTACGTGATGCTTAGGAAATTCTCACCTCTTTGGTATTCTTGAAGTTGTGTCTCTAGAGTCTTGACTCTATTTGTCCTTTTCTTCTAATCTCTTTTTTGTGCTTATAGACAATGAATACAAGAAGGAATAACGCTCGATGGGTCGAAGAGGAGAATGTGAATGAGGCAGTTCCCCTGAAGCTCCTCAAAACCCTCAAGTTCCTATTGAAGAAAGGACTATGTCTAATATTGAGATAAGGGCGGCCATTCATAGCTTGACTCAAGTGTTGACTACATGTCATGACCCAAAACGAGCCGCGAGTGGCACCCACACTTATCCTCCTAGGTGAGCGAACCAACAAATCTAAACCCCAACATTTACCAGTATATCAATTATGAATAGCAAAAATAATGCGGAAGATCCAAAACTCATTAACGAAATCAATTAAATCAACTTCTAAATTTAAATACTTATCATTCTCAAAATCTAGAAGTCATCACACCAAGAATATCTATCCTCGAATTTCTAAATCTAAGAGTATTTAAGAAGCTAAAAAAATAGTAAAAAGATGGTCCATGTCCGAACTTCAAGACATCCAAGACGTGAAGGAGAGAATCCAGCACGAGCTAGGAATAATAGCTCACCCTGAATTCTGATATGCTGAAGACTGGCTAGATCTGAGGACGAGTCGAAATTGATGGCACGCTTGCTGCACTCCACAAATAACAAAGAAGAAAATTACAAGTAGGGGTCAGTACAAGGAACACGTAATGAGTAGGTATCATCGGCAAACACAAAATAGAAAACAATATATACTGAATAATAATATAAAATCAACCATGATACTTAACAGGTGACAATAAACAAGTATAAGAGCCATTGACAGCAACACCAAGCACACCTATGAGGACACAAGCCTCCACACCATACTCATTTGGGAATTAGGTTCTTTGAATTTGAGTACATTAACATAATTCAAGATTCATTCTCTTTATCATTATCATGTCGGAACGTGACAACCAATCCCCTAATACTACCGTGTCGGTACGTGACACTCTGATCCCCTAATACTACCCTGTCGGTACGTGACACTCCGATCCCCTGATACTACCGTGTCGGAACGTGACACCCGATCCCCTAATGCTACCGTGTCGGAACGTGACACTCTGATCATTTATCTCATTATTTTAGTTCATCAAGCCTTCTTTATGTCAAGACATCATCATAATAGAGAGGATTTTAAGATTGAAGATTCAACAGTCTCATCATTCTGACCACCACAATTACATAATCACAACATACAAACACACAATCAAGCATATAGAAGACTTTACAATACCACCCAATACATATCGATCGCTATTTAGAGTTTATCTATCACAGAAATAAACCATAACCTACCTCAACCGAAGAATCGTGATCAATCAAGCTACTTCCCAATGCCTTTGCTTTCCTCTTCGCTCTCTCTTTCTCGCTCGTTCTCCCTCTTTATTCTTTTTATTTTTCCTTCTCTAGATTCTTTTTCTTTTACCCTAATTATCATATAATCAATTATAAAAGATGATAAAAGTAACCCACTATTTATTCCCTTATTAACTTCTTTAACCCCCAAGTAAATAAATTATTAAACTTACCCCACTAATTCCATAATTATAATCATGAATAATCCAAAACACCCCTTTAAAACTTTTAGCAGAAATCCGACCCAGTCGGGGTTACGCCGCTTGTGACGGCCCGTCGTATCTGTGACGGTCCGTCCTGCAAGTCCGTCACAAAGTTCAGAGAGTTAAATTCAGTAGTGAAGCTTGTGACGGTCCGTCGTATCTACGACGGCCTGTCCTCCAGTTCCGTCGCGGAGTTCACAGTGTTGCTCCCAGTACCCGGATTTCAGAGTTGAAGTGTTTTGGAACGAAGACCCTTGACGGACCGTCGTGCCTATGACGGCTTGTCCTACCTGTCGTCGAGGGTAATGAGGAGAGCATCAGAAGAATTTACACAAGTATGGGACGACAGAGTCCATCACGGTCCGTCGTGACCATGACAGTCCGTCGCGTGATCCGTCGACCCAGTCAATTTTTATCACAATGATTCTACTGCTCGAAATGACTAAATAGGCTGTTACAATAGATACAACTTTACCCTTCGTTCGTATTCGAATGATCACAAGAAGAAAAGCAAGGGCGAGAAAGAGTACCTGAATCTGTAAAAAGATGTGGATATCTTTCTTGCATATCGGCCTCATCAAGTGGACTCTTCAACTGACCGGTTCTTCCACTGAACCTTGATGGATGCAATCTCCTTTGATATCAACTTGCGGACTTCTCAATCTAAAATAGCAACAGGATCCTCCTCATAAGACAAATTCTCATCAAGAAGAACTGAATCCTAACGAATAATGTAGTTTCCATCCCCATGGTATTTTTTCAGCATAGACACATGAAATACTGGGTGCACTCCTGAGAGTCCTGGGGGCAATGCCAATTCATAAGCCACCTCCCCCACGCGCTTCAGAACTTCAAATGGACCAATATACCTCGGACTAAGCTTACGTCGCTTCCCAAACTGCATCACCCCTTTCATGGGTGAAACCTTCAGCAAGACTTGTTCACCCTCCATAAAATCCAAGTCCCTAACCTTTCGATCTGCATATTCTTTCTGCCTGTTCTGAGCTGCTAGAAGCTTCCCCTGAATGAATTTCACTTTATCTAACGATTCCCTCAGAAGATCAGTACCCCATGGTCTCACCTCAAATGCATCAAACCAACCAATGGGAGACCTACATCTCCTCCCATACAATGCCTCAAATGGGGCCATATCAATACTTGAGTGATAGCTATTATTGTGTGAAAAATCTGCTAAGGGTAAGAAGTTATTCCAATGACCACCAAATTCTATCACACATGCACGAAACATATCCTCCAACACTTGAATCGTTCGCTCAGACTGACCATCGGTCTGAGGGTGAAATGCAGTACTAAGATCCAACCTAGTACCTAATTCAGCATGCAATGTTCTCCAAAACTTAGAAGTAAATTGCATACCTCTGTCTGATATGATGGAAAGTGGAACTCCATGCAACCGAACAATTTCTGAGATATAGAGTTTGGCTAACTTCTCTGCATTGTAAGTCACCTTGACCGGAATGAAGTGAGAAGACTTAGTTAATCTGTCAACAATTACCCAAATAGAATCAAATTTACCCAATGTCTTTGGAAGACCAACCAAAAAATCCATTGCAATTCTTTCCCATTTCCATTCAGGAATGGGCATTTTCTGAAGTGTTCCTCCGGGCCTCTGGCGTTCATACTTTACCTGCTGACAATTCGGGCATTGGGCAACAAAATCAACAATGTCACGCTTCATTCAACTCCACCAGAAAAGTTGCTTTAGGTCACGATACATCTTGGTTGCACCAGGATGTATAGAATACCTTGTACTATGAGCCTCTGTAAGAATAATGTGAATCAAATTATCAATACACGACACACATACCCTTTCCCTTAATTCTCAAAACACCTTCCTCATCAATTATTGCCTCTTTAGCCTCTCCTCGTAATACCATATCTCGAATTTGGCTCAGTTTCTCGTCAGTAAACTGTTTTCCCTTAATCTTGTCAAGAAAAGAAGATCTTGCCTCCACACAGGCCAACAATCCTCCCTTCTCTAGTACTTCCAGCCTCATAAAGTCATTAGCCAGAGTCTGAACCTCTCTATCCAATGGGCGTTTAGAAACCTGTAAGTGAGCTAAACTTCCAATGTTCCCTGCCTTTCTACTTAAAGGATCTGCCACAACATTAACTTTTCCCGGGTGATACAAGATAGTATTATCATAGTCCTTCAGTAATTCTATCCACCTCCTCTGCCTCAAATTCAAATCTTTCCGAGTAAAGACATACTGTAAACTACGATGATCTATATCGACTTCACACTTGACCCCATATAGATAATGTCTCCATTGCTGTAATGCAAACACGACTGCAGCCAACTCCAAATCATGGGTCGGATAGTTACGTTCATGTAATTCTAATTGCCTCGAAGCATAAGCAATTACATTTCTCTCTTGCATTAGCACTGCACCCAAACCAGAATAAGATGCATCACAATAAACAATGAAATTCTTACCTTCCACTGGCAAGGTAAGAATTGGTGCAATAGTCAACAAGGTCTTGAGGCTTTGAAAGCTTTCTTCACATTCGTCCGACCATACAAATGGAATATTCTGCTTAGTCAAATTTGTCAATTGGGAAGCGACAGAAGAAAATCCCTTGACAAATCGACGGTAGTAGCTAGCTAAACCAACAAAGCTCCTTACCTCTGTAAGGTTAATAGGTCTTATCCAATTCTTCACTACTTCAATCTTAGATGGATCCACCATCACTCCATCCTTGGAAACCACGTGCCCCAAGAAGGACACTGAACCTAGCCAAAACTCACACTTGGAGAATTTGGCATAAAGCCTCTTTCTCCTCAACACTTCTAATACAATTCTCAAATGCTCCTCATGTTCTTTCCTGCTCTTTGAGTATATCAGTATATCATCAATAAATACAATGACAAAGAGATCCAAATATGGCTTAAAAATACCGTTCATCAGGCTCATAAAAGCAGCAGGGGCATTCGTAAGCCCAAAAGACATTACTAAGAATTCATAATGCCCATACCTGGTTCGAAAAGCAGTCTTTGGCACATCTGCTGCCCGTATTTTCAATTGATGATAACCAGATCTCAAATTGATTTTTGAAAAGGTACAAGCAACTTGTAACTGATCGAACAAATTATCAATGCGAGGAAGAGGATACCTGTTCTTAATTAGTTACCTTATTCAGGTTCCTGTAGTCTATGCACATCCGAAAACTTCCATCCTTCTTCTTCACAAATAAAACAGGAGCACCCCAAGGGGATGCACTTGGTCTAATAGAGCCTTTACCTAACAATTCCTGAAGTTGGATCTTTAACTCCCTTAACTCAGCTGGGGCCATTCTATAAAGGGGGTATGGAAATGGGGCGAGTATCCGACTCCAGATCAATACAAAAATCAATATCCCTATCTGGGGGCATACCAGGAAGGTCTGCAAGAAACACATCTAGAAACTCACAGACTATCGAAACAGACTCAATCGAAGGTACTTTGGAAGTATCATCCCTCAGATGGGCCAAGAAAGCTAAACAACCCCTACTTACCATCCTCTCAGCACGAATAAAAGAGATAATACGAACTGGTGTGGAAATATAGTCACCCTCCCACACTAGCGGATCTGTCCCAGGCTTGGCCAATGTCACAGTTTTAGCATTACAATCTAAGATTGCAAAATTTGGAGAAAGTCAAGTCATACCCAGAATTACATCGAAATCAACCATCTCTAGAATAATCAAATCTACATGAGTATTGCTCCCCACAAAATTCACAAGACAAGACCTATACACCTTATCAACTATCACAGACTCACCCACGGGAGTAGAGACACGAATAGGCATGTCAAGCAGATCACAATGTAAATCAAGACCAGTAGAAAACGAGGAAGATATATATGAAAGTGTGGATCCAGGATCAAATAATACAGAGCAAGGAAGGTGCCTGTGCTGGTTGACACTCAACATACGACCGCCACCACATTTTGGCATTCCCCTGAAACTTATAGGTCACAAACTCAACACCGAATCATTCTACTATGTCCATCTTATGTAGCAGCTCATGACAATAAACCAGAAAATCATAGGCATCCTCAGATTCAGCACCCTTGAAGACTGGAGGTTTCAACTTCAAGAATTTAGTGTAAAGTTCATGCTGATCACTCGTCATTATAGGCCATGTAGTCAATCGAGGAAACGTGCCTACTTCCAATGAGGCATCCATGCGGGGAGCCACATCAGCTGCATGTTGTACTCCAGGAACCTGAGGTGTTGGTACAGGAAACACCGGAGGTGTCTGTCCCCGATCAGATAACCCGTTAAGATAAGTAAGAACCTGGTTGATCATCTCTGGGGTAGGTTGGGGTGGTAATTCCTCATCTGGCACCTGTTCATTTTCCCCTTCCTCACCCTCTCTTACTACCTCATCAGTCGGTGGAGGAGTCACCACCCTATTACTAGCTGAACCAGGTGTTTGTCCTCTACCTCTAGAGGACGTCCTCCTGCGACCTCTACCACGGCCTCTTGCCACTCCTCCTCCTCAAGCTACAGCCCCAATGGTTAAGTCAGACGCACCCTGTCTTGCCGGTGTTGGTGTTGGCATAGTTGTTGCTCTAGTTCTAACCATCTGCAAAATAGAGTGAGGATGTCAGATACCAATTTGTATCAACTAGATACCAATTGGATCCAAGTAATAGCACAAAAAAAAAGAAAGAATGGAATTTTTCTAAAGTCGTATAGCCTCTCAAAGAAAAGTAAGGGCGTCCCCCTACCGTTCCTCAAGACTCTACTAGACTCGTTCTTGTGTGATGAGACCAATAAACCTAACGCTCTGATACCAAGTTTGTCACGACCCAAAACGAGCCGCGAGTGGCACCCACACTTATCCTCCTAGGTGAGCGAACCAACAAATCTAAACCCCAACATTTACCAGTATATCAATTATGAATAGCAAAAATAATGCGGCAGATTCAAAACTCATTAACGAAATCAATTAAATCAACTTCTAAATTTAAATACTTATCATTCTCAAAATCTAGAAGTCATCACACCAAGAATATCTATCCTCGAATTTCTAAATCTAAGAGTATTTAAGAAGCTAAAAAAATAGTAAAAAGATGGTCCATGTCCGAACTTCAAGACATCCAAGACGTGAAGGAGAGAATCCAGCACGAGCTAGGAATAATAGCTCACCCTAAATTCTGATATGCCGAAGACTGGCTAGATCTGAGAACGAGTCGAAATTGATGGCACGCTTGCTACACTCCACAAATAACAAAGAAGAAAATTACAAGTAGGGGTCATTACAAGGAACACGTACTGAGTAGGTATCATCGGCCAACTCAAAATAGAAAAAAAATATGCTGAATAATAATATAAAATCAACCATGATACTTAACAGGTGACAATCAACAAGTATAAAAGCCATTGACAGCAACACCAAGCACACCTGTGAGGACTCAAGCCTCCACACCATACTCATTTGGGAATTAGGTTCTTTGAATGTGAGTACATTAACATAATTCAAGATTCATTCTCATTATCATTATCGTGTCGGAACGTGACACCCGATCCCCTTATACTACCGTGTCGGTACGTGACACTTCGATCCCCTAATACTATCGTGTTGGTATGTGACACTCTGATCCCCTAATACTACCGTGTCGGAACGTGACACCCGATCCCCTTATGCTACCGTATCGGAACGTGACACTCTGATCCATTTATCTAATTATTTTAGTTCATCAAGCCTTCTTTATGTCAAGGCATCATCTTAATAGAGAGGATTTTAAGATTGAAGATTCAACAGTCTCATCATTCTGACCACCACAATTACATAATCACAACATACAAACACACAATCAAGCGTATAGAAGGCTTTACAATACCACCCAATACATATCGATCGCTATTTAGAGTTTATCTATCACAGAAATAAACCATAACCTACCTCCACTAAAGAATCGTGATCAAGCAAACTACTTCCCAATGCCTTTTCTTTCCTGTTCGCTCTCTCTTTCTCGCTCGTTCTCCCTCTCTATTCTTTTTATTTTTCCTTCTCCGGATTCTTTTTCTTTTACCCTAATTATCATATAATCAATTATAAAAGATGATAAAAGTAACCCACTATTTATTCCCTTATTAACTTCTTTAACCCCCAAGTAAATAAATTATTAAAGTTACCCCACTAATTCCATAATTATAATCATGAATAGTCCAAAACACCCCTTTAAAACTTTTAGCAGAAATCCGACCCAGTCGGGGTTACGCCGCTTGTGACGGCCCGTCGTATCTGTGACGGTCCGTCCTGCAAGTCCGTCACAAAGTTCAGAGAGTTAAATTAAGTAGTGAAGCTTGTGACGGTCCGTCGTATCTACGACGGTCCGTCCTGCAGTTTCGTTAGGGAGTTCAGAGAGTCGCTCCCAGTACCTGGATTTCAGAGTTGAAGTGTTTTGGAACGAAGACCCTTGACGGACCGTCGTGCCTATGACGGCTCGTCCTACCTGTCGTCGAGGGTAATGAGGAGAGCATCAGAAGAATTTACACAAGTATGGGACGACAGAGTCCATCACGGTCCGTCGTGACCATGACGGTCCGTCGCATGATCCGTCGACCCAGTCAGTTTTTATCACTATGATTCTACTGCTCGAAATGACTAAACAGGCTGTTACACTACACAAGTTTCTAGGGATGCTAGGGTACAAGTGAACCCCAATGCTAGCACCACTGCATCAAGGATAAATAGTTTAACAAGGATGAACCTTCGTACATTCTTTAGCTCCAAGGTGGAAGAAGACTTACAAGGGTTCATTGATGAAGGGTTCAAGATGTAGATGCTATGGGAGTGTCTTCTTAAGAAAAGGCGGAACTAGTTGTCTATAAACTCGAATATGTGACTCAATTTTGGTATGAACAATGGAAGGATGAGAGGCCGGTTAGAGAAGGCCGGATTACTTGGGGGGATTTTAAAGCGACTTTCCTTGTTAGGTTCTTTCCCTTGGAACTAAGGGAATCTCCAACCCAATCCTCTATCTTACTCTCCAAATATAGAGTTCTATATTTTTTAAGATAACCAACTCCAACACAATTCTCTGTTTTACACTCTAAGGAATCTTTTTCTCTTTTCTCAATATTATATTATTATTTCTATTTCATTCTTATTTTATTATTTCATAATATAAATCCTTTATTTCTTTTTCCCAAATAATTACCTTATATAATTTTTAATGTGATATAAAATTATATTTTATCTTAAGTTTTTAAATAACATAAATTGCAAGAAAATATTAATTCATAAATTAGGGGGCAAATTCAAATAAAAGTGACATACAATGACATAAACACTCAATTTCAAAATCATTACGTTGCTCCCATAAATGCTCTATAATGTAAATTTTTTTCCTTATTTTTTTATGCCTAGCTAAAAATTGTGCAAACCGGAGATTTTCATCTACCACCACTTCTATAGTTGGAGTTGAAGCCTCTACGACATCTTGAATTGGTGCATTGAGAAACTATTAGTGATCCAAATGTTTGTGATTATATGCAACGAGAACAACGAATACTTGAAAAAAGAAATTAACAACCGCAGTCACAACCACAATTGCAACAATTTTCGGAATCATATCCTAATTTTTTTCGAAAACGACCTACTGGATTACTAAATTATTATTGTGATCAATTAATTATTATGTTATGTGTTGTATTTATATTGTCTTTAAATTATTATGCTATGCATTGTATTGTTGTCTTGTATTTAAATTATTAAGTTATGTTATTGTATTGTTGTCTTGTATTCAAATTATCATTTCATGTATTGTATTTTTGAATTAAATTTTTTATTTTGCCATTTTAATTTTTTGTTTTCTTTGAAATGAAAACTAATACTAAAATAAAATTTTATTATTGATGAAAATTAGAAAAAAATTAAAATACTATTAATTTGAAATTAAAGTAGTATATATTAAAAGCATTTTTTAAAATATTATATTACATTTAAAAAAGAATTATGAATATTAGTCATTTAATTAATGGAATTATATATAAAATAATTTGTTAACTAAAAAGTAATAAAAATAATAATATAATAATGAAAAAGTGAAATACAGAGTGTGAATAGTAGTTCTCCAAATTTGAAGAACTACTATTCACCTCTCTATAAATGGAGAATATAGGGTATTTTAGAGGTGAGTTGGAGTGCTCATTCTCTATTTCACTCTGCAAATATGGAGAATTGAGAGTAAAATAGAGATGGGTTGGAGATGGTCTTAGGGTGAGGAAAATGCAAGAATTCATCAACCTTCGCCAAGGGGGTATGAGCGTGAAGGAGTATAGACTCAGGTTCTCAACTATTTAAGTATGCTCCTTCTATGGTGGCAGATTTTAGGGCTAAAGTGAACAAATTTATTATGGGGATATTTGATCTTGTGGTTAATGAATGTAGGTCGGCTATGGTGATTCCTAGCATGGAAATCTCTCATCTCATGGTTCATGCCGAATAAATTGAGGAACAAAAGCTTAAGCAAGTTGGTAAGGAGTATAAGAAGACAGGGGTCGAAGATGGAAATTCTTCCAAGACTAGATTTGAGTTGCAAGATAAGCCAAGGTTCAAGAAGAGGTTCCCCAATCAAGACGCTCCGTCCATGGTGTCATTGGTTGACTCTTAGCCACAATACCAAAAGGCTCCAAAAAGGATTCTCTGACAAGAAACACGGATGACCACCACGGTCCGTGGTCTGGTCGACGGACCGTCGACGTGCAATTGTCAATTGGGCCTTGGTTCACTGTCTTAAGTCGGCTAAGGTAAGGGAGTTTATTTAATTAATAGGGGTTAAGGGTGGTTAAATTAGTTAGTTGGGAACTATAAAAGGGTTCCAACTCATTAAACTAACCTAACTCCTCTAAATTTCCAAAACCCACTTAGCTCCAACTTCTCTCTAGTTTCTCTCTCCCTAAACTCAAACCTCTATTAAATGAACCCTAGAGCTTCTGAGGATGAATTCGCCAAGGAATCTAACTCAAATTCGTGACAAATCATCCTTGAGGTGTGATTTCTTTCACTCTTGGGATTTCTTTCCCCAAGAGGCTCCTTCAAATATGGTTTTCGAACTTTTCCAAGACCAGGGTTTCAATCTATACATGGAACCTCTTTTCAAAACGAAGTTGTTATTCAATTATGATAAATTATGATATTTTTTTGTTGTTTAATTATGCAATTATGGTCAATTGTAGGTAATCACTAGAGATTTCCCCTTGGACCCTATTTCTTCCCTAAACTCATTATATCTTGAAATTTCTGTGCTAATTGTAGAAGATAATGAGTGTATAGATTATGTAGAATGATAATTGTTATGTATTACTTCTTGAATTTACCTTTTTTTTTTATGAATTACTTATGTATTCTTTGGTAATGTAAGTATGAAGGCCATGTAATGGGAAGAAGGTATGAAGGTCGGTTCTTCTTGAATTCAATTATGAAAGATGAGTTACTTAGATAGTAATGCTCCTATGTCTAATGTGTGGTTGTGATGTTGATAACAAGCATTCCTCATACTTAAACCTAGACACTTGAATTAGTTATGAAGTATGTATGCATGTTATGATATGATTATTATATAATTGAAAGTAGTTCTCATGATTACACTAAAGTATAAGTGAAAGGTTTACTCACTTGTATGAGGTTTCTGAAGTGAAGGGGTAGTTCTCACTTATTAATACCTATGAGCTATTATGATAATATGTTTACATAGGGGTCTAGTAGAGGCTGATGTGGACTTTTATAATGAGTAAAGATAATTACTAAAGGGAATAAATGCTTAGCACCGAAAGGGCATGTAAATGATATGGGGTTCTCACGTTTAGTAAGTCCGACTCCCCACATGTGTTTCTTTATGTTTTGTAAGTCCTCATTCCTAAGTTATGTATTATATCATGAGATGGGAACCTCCACATTTAACGAGTCAATGTTTCTAGTAACACTCTCCTTGACACTTCCTTAATTATGTGCCCACGTAGGACCCTAGTTTAGTGGATCCACCTAGATAGCTATGTACAAAAGGTTATATCTTAGTCAAGTGTTAACCCTCTCTTTTCATTGTGGGAGTAGATTACCGAACTCCATATAGCTCACATAGTCTAATGTCGATTATTGCAAATCTTTTCCAAATGTAAACCTAAATGAACAAGTTAAGTGTATAAACTCTTATTAGGGATTTTCTTAAGGTCTTCTACATAGTGTGAGGGAGGGTATGGTACTTCTCTTACACATTGAACATGTGGGATCCTAAGGAATGATTCTATTAGTGTTTTTGTATGATTATGTTGATGATATGTTATGTACGTCAAATATATATGATCTTACGAATGAAACATGCCATGATGAAATATGAGGTTATGTTATATGTATCAAGTAGGTGACTTAATGTGATACTTAGCTTTGGATAGTGTTATGGGGTTGTATTCTTTACATTGCACAAGTATTTCTTGGGTTGCTTATATGTTGGTTAATATCATGTTGGATTGACTTATGATGTTTCATTGTATGTGCATGTTAAGGTTATTTGATACTCAGCATGATTTTGACCAAATTGTCCCTTTTCTTATGCATTGATGATATTTATGCATATAAGCCATACTTAATACATGTGATTTGTACTATATATTTCTTCCCTTTTTACCAACATTGTAGTTCCGTCCATTGAAGAGCTTCTAGTCCATTTGCAAGGAAGACTTGAATCTTTATCCAAGTTGTTGGTGAGTCCTCAAGTCCGAGGATGGTTCCACTTTTCTAGCCTTATTAGTATTGGATATGTCTAAGACAATTTTTTCTTTCCTTATCTTTTGGAGACTTTGTTGTAATCCTATATGTGACATATTGTACTAGTCTAAGGGCTATTCCCAAATTCTTATGATTCTATGATAGATGGTTTATATGTGAGACAATTATTAGACTATTTCATATGAATTGGTTATATTGCATAATTGAGTAGTCTATGTACACTTCATAAATTAAAAGTCTATGTAAACTTCCTATATATGATAAACGAGAAGTCTAGGTATACTTCACTATGTAAAAGTTTTAAAGTTTTCCGCATTTTCTCTACCACACTTAGTATAAATAAGCTTCGCAACATAGGGACCACCACCTTTCCCCTCTTGAGGCTTGGGTTTATACCCTTTACCTTTTTTGATTCTTTAGGTGTTAGAAGGTCTTTAAATGGGGAACCTCTTCTTGAACCTTGACTTATCTTGCACCTCAAATCTAGTCTTGGAAGAATTTCCATCTTCGACCCTTGTCTTCTTCAACTTCTTACCAACTTTCTTAAGCTTTTGTTCCTCAATTTATTCGGCATGAACTATGAGACGAGAGATGTCCATGCTAGGAATCAACATAGTCGATCTACATTCATTAACCACAAGATTAGTTATCCCCATAACAAGTTTGTTCATCTTAGCCCTAGAATACACCACTATAGTAGGAGCATACTTGAATAGTTGAGTGAACTTGAGGCTATACTCCTTCCCACTCACATCCCCTTGGCGAAGGTTGAATTCTTGCATTTTCCTCTCCCTTAGTTCCAAAAGAAAGAACATATAAAGGAAAGTCTTTTTTAAAAGTCCTCTTAATAATCCGACCTTCTCTAACCGTCCTCTCATCCTTCCATTCTTCATACCAAACTTGAGCCATATCTTTGAGTTAATAAACGGCTAGTTCCTCTTTTTATTAAGAAAACACTCCCATAGCATTTAGCACATTGAACACTTCATCAATGAACCCTAGTGGGTCTTCTTCTATTTTTGAGCCAAAAAAATGTAGGGGGATTCATCCTTTTGAAATCCCTTATCTTTTATACGGTGGTGCTAGCATTAGGGTCCACTTGTACCCTAGCATCCCTAGCAACTTGAGTAGTCAACACTTGAGTCAAGCTATGAATGGCCTCCCTTATCTCAACCTTAGACATAGCCCGTTCTTCAATAGGAACTTGAGGGGTTTGAAGAGCTTGAGGGGGAACCACCTCATTCACATTCTCCTCTTCAGCCCTTTGAGCGTTGTTCCTTCTTGTATTCATTGCCTATAATCACAAGAAAGAGATTAGAATAAAAGGATACATAAAGTCAAGACTCTAGAGGCACGACTTCAAGAATACCAAGGAGGTGAGAATTTCCTAAGCATCACATAACCTATCATTCATAAATGTGGCACATTTCACAATTATGAACAAGACTCTACATAGATGTGGTTTAGTGATACATCTATCATAACATTACCCCAATCAAAGTCCTTTGGTGTAACTAATGTTTGACGACTTTCATGAACCTTATGAATAGAGTGTTCCGGAAATATCTTGATTCTATTGCAATTGTCTTCATTGATGATATCTTGGTATATTCTAAGAGTGAGGATGAACATATGGACCGTCTAAGGATTGGTTGTATTGCAAATCCTCAAGGAACATCAACTCTTTTCTAAATATAGTAAGTGTGAATTTTGATTGAGATAGGTTCTTTTTCTTGTGTACATTGTTTCAAGAGATGGTATAAAGGTCGATAAAAAGATGAAAGCGGTTAAGAATTGGCCTAGACCTTTGACCCCTACCGATATTTGAAGTTTTTTGGGTTTATTAGGGTATTATAGGAGATTTATTGATGGGTTTGCATCTATTACTTCTCTATTAACATTAACACAAAAGAAAGTTAAGTTTGAGTGGTCGGAAGCTTGTGAAAGAAGTTTCCAAGAGTCGAAAGATAATCTTGAATTATTGGTTGTAAAATATTGAGGAATTTTATTTATGGGGTCCATGTGGATGTATTTACCGACGACAAAACTCTTCAATATGTCTTCAATCAAAAGGAGTTGAATCTCCGACAAATAAGGTGGTTGGAACTGTTTAAGAACTATGATGATTGTTCTCTACCACCCGGCAAAGCCAATGTGGTTGCGGACGCTCTAAGTCAAATGTCAATGGGTAGTGTAGCCCATGTGCCCAATAATAAGAAAGAGTTAGTGAAAGAGGTACATAGATTGGATCGTTGGGTTTTCGGTTAGAAGATTCCCCAAACGGAGGTTCTATGGTTCATCATAATTCTGAATCATCTTTAATTGTTGAGGTAAAGTCTAAGAAACAAATTGATCCTTTATTGATGTAATTGAAGGAATCGGTTCTTAGCAAGTTCAATGAGTCATTCTCCCAAGGGGGGGATGGGGTACTTAGGTACCAAGGTAGATTGTTGTGTACCGGATGTTGATGATTTAAGGAGACAAATTTTGGAAGAAGCTCATGGTTCCCGATATTCCATTCATCCGGGTGCCACCAAAATGTATCATGATCTTCAAGAGGTCTATTGGAGGGATGGTTTCAAAAGGGACATAGCGGAGTTTGTGGCTAGAAGTCCTAATTGTCAACAAGTTAAAGATGAACATCAAAGACCGGGAGGTTAAACTCAAGTAATGGATGTACTTACTTGGAAGTGGGAAAATATCAACATGGAATTTATAGTGGGTTTGCCTCGAACCCAAATACAAAGTGATTCAATATGGGTGATTGTTGATTAACGAACTCTGCCCGCTTTATCCCCATCAAATCTACTTATTCGACGGATGAATATTATAGGTTGTATTGTAATGAGATTTTGAGTTTTCATGGGATCCCTTTTTCCATCATCTCAGATAGAGGTGCCCAATTCACTTCTCGTTTTTGGAGGTCTTTCAAAAAAGGGCTAGGTACTCAAGTGAAACTTAGCACCACTTTTAATCCTGAAACGGATGGTCAAGCAGAGCGTACCATCCAAACCCTAAAATATATGTTAAGAGCTTTTGTTATTGATTTCAAGGGTAATTAGGACGATCATCTACCTTTGATTGAGTTCTCCTACAATAATAACAACCATTCGAGTATTTCTATGGCATCTTTTGAAGCACTCTATGGTAGGAGATGCTCCGATTGGGTGGTTTAAGGATGGTGAGTCTTTACTCCTTGGTTCCGAGATAATTTATAAGGCATTAAAAAAGGTTCAGATGATAATGGATATGTTGACAACAACCTATAGTCGGCAAAAATCTTATGCCGACAATAGAAGAAGATATCTTGAATTCGAAATAGGTGATTGAATCTACTTGAAAATTTTACCCTTGAAAGGGGTGATGAGATTTTGTAAAAAGGAGAAGCTTAGTCCCCGGTATGTGGGCCCTTATGAGATTTGGAAACGGGTCAGAAAGGTTGCTTATGAGTTGAAATTACCAAGTGAATTAGCCTTAGTTCATCCCATATTTCATGTCTGTATGCTCAAGAAATGTGTAGGCAACCATGTGGCTATTCTCCCTATTGAAGGTTAGGGGGAAATGAGAACCTGTTTTATGAAGAGGTTCTGGTTGAGATTTTATATCGGCAAGTCAAAGAGGAACAAAGAGGTAACCTCCGCAAAAGTTCTATGGAGAAACTATCTAGTTGAGGGTGAAACATGGGAGGCCAAGACCAAAATGAAGTCCTATTATTCTCATCTTTTTCCTATTAATCCTAGTCAAAGTTGAGGTTAGTTGTTCCTCTTAAAAATAAAATTATGAATAATGTGAATTTGGCTTGCTTTGCTAACATGTGCATGTCATGGTAACAGGTTCATGCTTAAATTGGATTTTTATTAAACTTGTTCTCATGGCTAATCCACACTTGCATGTATTGTATTATCTGTTGTGTTCATGAGAAATTGTAGTAAGTATGTTTAATGTTGCTTGAAATAAGAATTGCATGGTAACTCTTGATGTTTATGTTGAGCTCATGTTGATATTGAAAAGGTAGTTCCTCATTATGTGATATAAAGTGTTGAGCTCTTATATGTGGTAAATTATGAATTGAGTTTCCATGTGTAATGCCATAATTATTTGTTGAATGGAGTTGTGAAGTACTCCTATGAGCGGTGAATCATGATGATTTTATGTTATTGTTGATTGTTGTTGGTTGAGCTGCTAGAATTGACTCTCATTCTCTCCTAAAAAAAAGTTTTAGGTGTCATTCGGGGACGAATGTTCCCAAGGGGGGATAATGTAACACTCTGAAAGTACATGACTTAGTAGAACCTCACTAGATGAACCAAGCCTTAAAACAATGTTCTAAGCCTAAACAAAAGTTATAAACTCATTTATGTGTGTTTCAAGGGGTTTAAAGAGTCGTAATTAAGTCAAATTTGGTGAAAAAGGTATAGAATATATGCTAAAGTGTGTTTAGGGTCGAAACATTTGGGTACGACTCCCCAAATACCACCCTAAGGGTCCTTGATGAGGACCCTACATTTGACCCTTAAAAACAGTCTTGTGATAGTGTGCAACAACGAGATAAAATGACGGACCGTCATTTGGTCGACGCTCCGTCTATGGTGTCGTTGGTTGAAACGTAGCCACATCACCAAATGGCTCCAAAAGGAGTCTTTGACCAGAACCATGGATGACCAGCACGGTTTGTGTTCTGGTCGACGGACCGTCGATGTGTAGTCGTCGACTGGGGCCTGGTGCACTGTCTTAAATCGTCTAAGATGAGGGAGTTTAGTTAATTATTTAGTTAATTAGTTAGGGTTTGAGGGTGTTTAAATTAGTTATTTGGGGTCTATAAAAAGGTTCCAACTCATTAAACTAACCTAACTCCTCTAAATTTCCAAAATCCACTGAGCTCCAACTTCTTTCTAGTTTCTCTCTCCCCAAACTCAAAACTCCATTAAAGGAACCCTAGAGCTTCAAGAAAAAGGACGAATTCACTGAGGAATCCAACTCAAATTCATTACAAATCATCCTTGAGGTATGATTTCTTTCACTCTTGGGTTTTCTTTCCCAAGAGGCTCCTTCAAATATGGTTTCCGAACATCCCCAAGACTAGTTCCGCCTTTTCTTCAGAAGACACTCCCATAGCATCTATCACCTTGAACACTTCATCAATGAAACCTTGTGGGTCTTCTTCCACCTTGGAGCCAAAGAAAGTAGGGGGATTCGTCCTTGTGAAATCCCTTATCACTGATGCGGTGGTGATAGCATTGGGGTTCACTTTTACCCTAGCATCCTTAGCAACTTGAGTAGCCAACACTTGAGTCGAGCAATGAATGGCCACCCTTATCTCAACATTAGACATATTCCCTTCTTCAATGGGAACTTGAAGGTATTGAAGAGCTAGTGGAGGAACCGCTTCATTCACATTCTCCTCTTTAGACCTTCGTGCGTTGTTCCTTCTTATATTCATTGCCTATAAGCACAAGAAAGAGATTAGAAGAAAAGGACACATATGGTCAAGACTCTAGAGTCATGACTTAAAGAATACCAAAAAGGTGAGAATTTGCTAAGCATCACATAGCCTCTCATTCATAAATGTGACACACTTTGCAATTATGAACAAGACTCTACATATATGTGGTTTACTAAGGCATCAGTCCTAAGATTACTCAACCTCATGATCTGATACAAAGTTTGTTACGACTGGGGAGCTCCCTCTAGGCATAATCGACGTCTTCGTCCTCGAAGATGACTTAAACTAGCCCTTAGCATACATCATGGCATATAATAGGTAGAGAAAATATGGAAAATTTTAAAACTTTTACATAGTGAAGTATACTTAGACTACTCGTTTATCATATAAAGGAAGTTTATATACACTTCTCATTTATGAAGTGTACATAGACTTCTTAATTATGCAACACAACCAATTCATATGAAATAGTCTAATAGTTGTCTCACACATAAACCATCTACAATAGAAGCATAAGAAATTAGGTGTAGCTCTTACACTAGTACAATATGCCACATGTAGGCTTACAACAAAGTCTCTAAAACATAAGGAAAGAAACAATTGTCTTAGACATATCCAATACTAATAAGGCTAGAAATGTGGCACCATCTTCGGACTTGAGGACTCACCAACAACTTGGAAAAAGATCCAAGTCTTCCTTGCAATGGACTAGAAGTTCTTCAATGGATGAAACCTACAATGTTGGGAAAAAGGGAAAAAATATAGATTAGTACAAACCATATGTACTAAGTATAACTTCTATGCTTAAAATTAATGCATGAGAAAAGGGACAATTTATTCAAAATCATGCTTAGTATCAAATAACCTTAACATGCACATACAACGAAACATCATAAGTTAATTCAATATGATATTAGCCAAACATATAAGCAACCCAAGCAATACTTGTGCAATGTAAAGAATACAACCCCATAACAATATCCAAAGCTAAGTATCACATTAAGTCACCTACTTCATCCATATAACATAACCTCATATTTCATTCATAAGATAATATATATTTGACGTACATAACATATCATCAACATAATCATACAAGAACACTACTAGAACCATTTCTTAGGATCTCACATGTGCAATGTGTAAGAGAAGTCTCATACCCTCCCTCACACTATGTAGAAGACCTTAAGAAAAGCCGTAAAAGAGTTCATACACTTAACTTGTCATTTACTTTTACATTAGGGAAAGCATTGCAATAACAGACATTATATTACATGAGCTACATGGAATCCGGTGTTTATTCCCACACCGAAAAGAGAGGGTTAACACTTGGTTTAGATTGATACCTCTCTACGAACACCATTATTGTTTTTTTATCCTTTTCTTTTCTTTTCAATTTTTCTTCAATTTTAAATATAAAATCTAATAGATAAAAGGATTTACGATGAATTTTAATGTGTACCAATATATGACTAATTACATTTTAAATTATTTTTATGTCTTTTTACAGTTTATTGTTTTGCGCTATACCTAAATTAGAGGTGCATTTTTTTCATAATGTACCTTTCTTAATCTATTTTTGGATAATTCAATGCATCATATGGTCAAAAAGAATTAAGTTAGCTTCAAATAAAAGTTGATTAAAGGTTCTTTATAGATTATCAAGAATTTTAAAATTGTTGAAAGTATTGTTGTCGTCGCTTGTAAAAGGATTCAAAAATTTTCTTGAGAGAAATCAGTAATTCGAGATGACAATGTTTTTTTATAACACATGCAAAGAATAAAAGACAATATTAAAAATCATTCAAGTTTTATTTAATTATTCGTCATATATTATTAATCACGATATCTTTTACCGAATTCTCTTCCGTTATTACCAATTAATTGATACCAATTTTTCAATCTCTTAGTGAAGTATAAATTGATTTCAGAGAATAACATTTTTCTCTTTTTAAGCTACAATCATTAATCTTCTAACTTTTTTTTAAAAAAAGAAAATATTATGTCAAGGGACATATGTAAGAGCTTTACATGAACACCCACCCACCCGCAAACAGACATATGATAAAATTATTAGTTTGAAATATCATAATTGATAATATCTATTATTTTGTGGAAATACTTATTTGTTTTTTGAAATGGAGCAAAGAATTAAGGGCAAAAGAAAGATAAGAAAAATTAAGATAAAGAAAAGAAAAAGATTAAAACGTCTTTTTCAGTGAGGAAATTGTGAATTTTTGAAAGAATTATTATTTCAAAGTAGTTAATTGTTTAATTTTTTTTATATGAACACATATAATAGTTTTTTTTTGAATTTTTATAAGTAACTTAAAATGAGAAGGTAAAAAATATTTATATTGTTTTTAAAAATTTTAGTTCAGTTTCAAAGTGAATTTTTTAAAAATAAATTATTGCCCACATCATTTTTTCAGTATTCAACTTTCAAGAAAATATAATTTGTGATCAAAATGGTAAAAGAGCTATCGGTAAGAAAGAAGTCAAGGAAAAAAAGAGAGAAAAACATTTTTAAAATAAAGAAAAAAAGGAAAACAAAAAGTATATAGCAAAATGCATATCATTGAAAGAGATCTTGTGAAAAAAATCAATTATTATTGTTCACTTTCACATCTTAAATGGAGTAAACACGCGAGCGAGGAAAAAAAGGAGGGAAATTACGTGTGATGACAGGAAAACCATTATTTCCTTGGTCTTTATTCCGCTCTCATACACAGCTTAGGGTGAGGAAACCATACCATTCACCTTAGAGCCCCGCCTAGGAGTCTGTGGACATCCATTTACATCATTTCTTTGATAAGCTCTCATGAGATCTCGTTGGCATGCCCTACCAAATGAAAAGGAAGTCGCAGGAGCAATTATAAATTAGATTAAAATTTAAAACTTGAATTTTAATATATAGATTTGAGAGAAACATTTTATTATTGATAGTTATTTCAAAAATTATTATCGCGCGAAGCGCGACTAAGTTCGCTAATTGATATAAAAAAGAGAGGATATTTTATACAACAAATTAATTTTATAAACGTACTGTGAGTTATTTATTGATTTCCTTTAAAAAGATATACTCTTATTTAATTAATATGTTTTGTGACAAACATGACATGTATTGATTCTAATATTTTTTCTTTCATAATTGGTGTGTTTGCTATTTTCAAATTCCAATATACTTTCATGTTATTTGGCCCAAACAATAAATATACTTTCTAATATATGTTAGTTGAAATACAATTCGGTGATAATACCCCGTGAAGACATAAAAAAGAAAAGTGGTTATTGTGCCCTAAAATGCAACTTGAGTTATATTGCCTTGTGAAGGCATAAAATATAAAACATGGGTTATAGTATGCTTAAAAATGAAGCTAGTGGTAATAGTTGCCCTGTGAATACATGAAAAATAAAATAGAATTAGTATTCAATGTGAAGACATGAAAAAGGAAATTGAGGTTTGTAACACCTTATAACTCTATTCTTAGAATCTGAATTTCTCATTGTAAGTATATAAGATTGAATTGAGTGGTGTCCCACTTGATTTTATGTGTTAAGGTTCATTCTTGTAGGTAAGAAGTGTATTGAAAGTGCTTTAGAGAGAGCTCTAGTACATAGTCGAGTTCAAAATCTTCCCACCAGTTAAGTTTTTTTGCCTTCGTTCATATAAGAGTTCAACTTTAAATGAACATTTATCTTAGAATATAAAGAATTAGATGGAAAATATTATGATTGTTTTACTATAGACTACTACATCAGAATTTTCCGAGTTAGTGACCTACAAACCTCAATCGTAAATTGAATGACGACACATATTTTTCGCTCTTGTAGAAAAGTCCTAAAAATTATTTTTTTGCAATTCCTACGGACCTAGGTACGGTTCATAGAAGCATATACATGCCATAGTTTTGCCCCGTAGAATGAAGTTATGAAATTCAAAATTCAGACTGACTTCCACTTATGGGTTCTGCAGTCCATATATAAAACCACAAACAATTAATAGTTTCGTGGAAGGTTTCAGGTAGCTTTTATTTTGGGATTATTGTCTTTTTAACTTTTTCTAAGTCTAAGCCATGATATTACGCATAGCCTAGAAGAGTCTTCACGCTCAAGACTCAGTTTTTACACTCTTAACTTCCTCACACTCAGAAACTACCGTAAGCAACAAAGAAGCTAAGGTTTCAAGTCATTCAAGCAAGTTCTTATTTCAAATCTCAATCTCTCATTGTAAGGCTTGAATGAGAGTATCCATTCACTCTAATGCCTAAAGTATCTTAATTCACTAAAGTTCTTCAAGATTATTAGAAACAAAGCTATGGTCTTTAATGAACTTATGATATTGTTCATTAATTCATGTTTTCATTGTTTCATATTGATTTCGAAAAACTTCTCGTACTTATTTAATAACATGATTTTCATGGTTCCTTAAATATATGTGATTTCAAAATATGAACAGTACTATGATATGAATTTCAACCTAAATTCATGTTACTTAGATATGCGTTTTGAGCTTAGTCTCAGATATCATACAATTATAATGGATGATCTTCATATCTTTGAGTATTATATGAATATATGTTATTTTGGAATATTATATGAATATATGTTATTTTGGAAGGACCATGTAGTACCAAGATGACATGATTTTCAAAAATACAAGTCTCAAAACTATGCGTCAACTTATGGTTATGTTTTATTGCGTTGTGCGCTGATCTTCTCTCCCTGAGAGGCTAAGGTTCGTGGATCCACATAGATAGGATATGATCTCATACTCTGGAAAGGTATAGTACAGCCCTTCCAACTGTGTTAATTGTTGGACATCATGAACTCATATGGTGTATGTTGATTATAAGAAACTCTCTAGTTTATGCTTTTTTCTTACAATATGCCCTTAAATTTATTTGGTTATTTTTAAGTATATTATTTACAACTATGATTATACTAGGCTATTGAAATAAGTTGATCTCTGTTTATGCTTTTGAAAAAAAATTGTGAGTTGTTTTAGATATGAACTCCAACTATTTTATCTTTAGTTCATTCACTATGTATAGGATTAAAGGAACCTTATTTTACAATCCTTGTTATGCCATCTTATGAATATGCTAGTTACCTTTACTTGGTACATTCCTTGTACTGACACATATATTTCTCTACGATGCATCCTCCTGTGATGTTTATTCTGACATTCACACTCAGATGTATGGTTAGTGAGATGGAATCCTTCTTAGTTAGCTTTTGGTTAACCCTGTTCATTTGGGGACTCTGTTGTTTTAGACTGTCAAAATATTTTCCTTCTGCTATTATGGTTTAAAGTATCTTGGGTCATATTTCAACATACTAATATTTTCATTCTAGAGTAGTAGAGGTTTTATTCATACAATAGAAACATAGTTTCATTGATTTTCTAAGATCTATTATTTATTTATCTATTCAAACTTTCACTTAGCTTCTTTATGTTATGTTTTGATATGCATACCAACAACTATCTTGGTGTCACTCGTGGCTCCACATATTGTATCCCGACTAGAATATGAATTGGGGTCGTGATAAATTTGGTATCAGAGAACTAGATTCAAGTGTCCTTGGATGTCTAATGCGTCACATCAAGTAGAGTCTTTTTAATAGGTGTGAAACACGCCACACTTATAAGGAGGAGACTACCGGATGCTTAGGACATATTTCTGCCATTTATACTTTAGATTGTGCAACAAAGTTGTCTCCAAAAAAACATATGCATATTATTGTAAAGCTCAAATTTCTCTAATTATTTCTTATCATCGAGGTGATAAAAGTACTAAATCTCGATTCTTAGTGATAACGTGTTCTCAGGCAGAACTATTAGCATTTTAGAGACCATAGAAAAGGCTTGAGATGAGCCCATTATAATTCTTTATCCCATCAATTCAAAATCATACGTTCTTATTTATGTGAATTGTGTTGTTGAGCCAAAATATGAAATACGTCCAGAATCATGAAAGGAGAAAGCATATGTATAGTGAGGTAATCCTCGCCACGAATTAGGGACAGAAATGAAGAAATTAAAGACAAGAAAAAAAGATAGATAGATATGTAGATATGTAGACACAAAAAGAGGAAACATAAGGTATATTAAACCTTTAGACCTCAATCTGTTAGTCCTACTAGAAGCACCTAACTCTTACGAAGACCTCGGTTACGAATTCACCTCTCAACACACATTTCTAAGCAAAATTCCAAAGCTTGTACCAAGCTCTCAACACTCATTCATGAGTTTCACAATATCAATATTCAAAATAGTCTACTAAAATTAGAACCTAAACTAGCTAATAATAGTTATTATAGAAAAGGATTAAAAGTGGCCTAAAATAGGATAAAGTCAAGCTGGGTCGCCCATGCCAAATGAATTCGGAGAGACGATCCCCTTCTCAAAGGCTCCTAGAAATTTAGGAGAACTTCTTTGTGCTTGCCTAAAGGACTAGGTGAGTCACAAACTGGTTTAGCGAGGTGACCCTTTTCTAGAGGATTCTGTAATTATAGGCGAGCTGGGATACTCGTCCAGGTCATTGGGAGAATTGCCGAATAGATATTAATGCTCGCCTAAAGTGGCAACTTCAATCTTCTTCCATGCGCTTCCCAAGCTATCTTCCATGCATGAGAACCTCTCCTTATTATTGATACAAGATCAAGAACCCTAGCTTCATGAGAAATCCATACATTCCTTGGGTCCCTAGCTTGGCTTTGAGTGACCGACCTTAGTGCAATTCAAATTTTCTCATAATGTCCTTCGTGAAATGGATTCTTCCTCGAATGCAAGCTTGCAAAACAATGGAGATTACAAACAACAAACATATCCTCATAGCATGAGGATTAGTACAATGGTTAATATAAAAAAACATTAAGCCAAGGAGATTCAAACTTAAGGAACAACCAAGTATCTCCTTTTATCATGACTATTAATCCCATAGATGGAGAACACGGAAATTGGCTACTATGCACGTCACAAGGGTAATTCCTCAAAAACATGATACTTCTACAAGCAAACACTCCCAAACATTCACCGAGATAAAAATTATAATAGGTCCACATAATCAGGTCGTACAAACAAGTAGACACCTCAATGATACCCCGACCCAAATGCAATGCACCTTTAACAGAAAAAAGAGACTCGTCAAAGGCAAAAAGATAGTAAATGAATGTATCATGCACACTAGGCCAGCTAAAGTGTTCCTATATGCAAGATCACAACTAGGTTCAAGAATCCTATCACTCATTACATCACAAAATAGAACACAAAAAGACATCATGAAAAATTTAAGATAAACATTACCTTCTATTGAAAATTAACTCCTACCCCCATAAGATGCATAATCAACAAGATCATACTCAATGCAATAGTAAATACCGGGTATAGTAAACTACCCTTCCCCATATACAACGTAGGCCCCTAAAGTGGATTGTAAAACCTCAAGAAGAACTTTCCATCATAAGAAAAAATGTCAACAAATTCATCCACATTATGCCTATAATCTAGAACAAGCATCACTACACAAATGCCAGAATTAACAGATAAAGGTGTCACACAAATGAACCTTCTCAAGGTGTTCTCAAGTTTTGCCTCCACTTTAGATAATAGAGAATCACAACTCATACGAAGCACTGTAATATACAAGGAAGAAGTAATAGTTAACACATAAGTATCCCCTTTCAGTATAACACTAACCTTTCCAATAAATGTATTATCATCGTTTCATGAACCAAACTATCGTGATTGACACCCATACTAAATCTCCAGTGGGGGAAACACTATTACAAAACAAACTAAGAAACTAAGACTAAAACTAAGGTATTTAAGTTACAGAATTAAGTTACATACTAAGAAAATAAATTGAGTTCCCATAAACTCTAACAAAAGTCTATCAACTAAAACAAATGTGTAAGAATTAACCTAGAACCTGAAAGTCTATGACCAAAACATCTAAATGATAAACCTAGTCTAAAACAAGAAGATTCACAACCCCAGTTAACATAAAAACATCGAAGAAGTATTCTAAGTCCGAAATGCGGACATAGACCCAAAGAGAATCCAAAGAATCCCGGAAGATTCTAGCTCACCCTTGAATTCAAAAGCAAAAGTCACAAATCTTCTAAGCGAGGTCTGTCAATAGACGTCGGAAGAAGTTCTGAACTCAACATAAATAAGAGTAAGTGCAGAATCAATACATAACCACTGTATACTGGTAGGATCACATGACTATACCGCTAAGTGCAGCTTTAATAAGTTAATACAATAATATAACCATGCAATATAACGAACATATACAGTATGAATATTATTTCTTTACAATACACATGTATAATAAGTAGTTGGTCCTCTCATAGAAATCAAACCCAAACTGTTAGTACATCAGAACATGACACTCAATCCCATAGTTATGCAAGAACGTGACAATTCGTTCCTCTTATTATGCCGGAACGTGACAACCAATCCTAGTTAGCTATGCCAGAACATGGCAATCCGATCCATCAATACACCACAATCACATTCAAAAGTATATTCTGAATAATAACACAATTTAGAAGTGATTCATGACATATAATTATTCATCTATCTCAATTACAATAAGTGTGAATCAATAATGCAACATTCACATACATGCATTATAATGAATAAATAACAAGAATACATCACACAATGATAGAATCACAACCATCACCAACCTCTAAACAAACTTGAAACCCTAAGAATCTTGATTTTTCCCTTTCCGAATTCATTTTGCTTGTTCTTGGTGTACAAATAATAATAATAACATAGGAGTCAACAATCAGTCGCTATATACTAGAAACTATAATAATTATATGAACCCTTTATCATATCAATGATCCCAAGTACCCAATTAAGGGTTGTTTCCACCATAGAATCTATTCAAAAACCCTTTCCCATCAATATTTACCCATTCAATTACATTTTACGGATTGAAAATTTGATTTGGGGAGTGAAAAACTTATGTTTATCCTCAAGAATGGTGAAAAACTGTTTGGAGTCGACTGGGGTTCATTTATTATCTCAGAATTAAAAAGTGCATAATAAGGTCATTTAGGGGATTATTAACAATCTTAAGTTGCATCGACCCCGCTACGACGGACCTCATCCCGTTGTAGCGGCCCTGCAAGAGAGACCAAAATTACGCTAGGGTAGCATGCACAGAACTAGTGAGCTATTTTGAAAATCCTAAGACTCCCATTTCACAACACACCTCTAAACAACGACACACAGATTATACTTTCCACGCCAAGATTGATTAGTAGATCTACTTGCCCAAATTTAATTCTATAAAGTCATGCGGATTCTTTAACAAGTTATCTAACTACTCATCCAATCAAAATCATAAATGACTCCCCAAATTATTACCATCTTTACCATCATCTCAAAGACTCCGATTTTATCTAAATCTTGGACTAGATTTGGAAAAAAATCAAATACTACGAAAAAGTTTTTTGATCCAAATATTTCCCCTGTTGGTTTTTTATAACGCGGAACCCAGTCATTACATAACAAAAGAGATTTTCATCTTTGGAAAGTGGTACATCACACCATAGTGGATTCTCAAACAATATAACAACATTTTTGAGATTTCCATCTTTGAAAAGTATGTCATCACACAAAAGTGGATTCTCCAAAAATTTAACGCATCTTCAACAAACAAAAATGCCACAATGGAAGCATCATCACATTTATGACATGGAGTGAAATAACCAATCCTTGAAACTAGAACAATAACCATTGAGTTCATCAATCATATCATCTAATCTAGGGATAGGATGACGATACTTTACCATGATTTTGTCGATGGCCCAAAAATCAACACACATATTCCATGCAACATCTTTATTTGGAACCAAGAGAGCCAGAATAATGCATAGACTAGTACTTTCTCTCACATAGACCTTGTTGAGAATTTCCTCAACTTTCCTTCATCGTTCTTTTATATCCTCCATATTACATTGATAAATCAGTCTGTTTGGCTATTCAAAGACCATCACAAAGTCAATTTAGTGCTCAATTCCCTGAAGTGGGGGCAATCCACTCGGGAGTCCCTTTAGAAAGACATCATCATAATCCTGCAAAAGAAAGGAACTTGAATGGGTAAGAAAAGAATGAGATTGGTTAGTTTGCGACACATGATCCCTACGTGTGATAAGGATCAACTAGATTTTGACCTCCACTTCCTCCCTTATCTATTTCTACTTAACAGCAACACTTGGGTTTTTCCTTTTAACTTCCTTGTTTTTTCCTCTTTATGGTCCTCAACCTTTACATGTATTTAATTCCCCTTCCTTTTCTACCTTAACTCACTCATCTTTTGATACATTTCATTAACTTGAGATGGTGACATAGGATGCAGGACATATTTACATTCATTTAACACATGGGAATATATGTCGGTTCTCCCATCATATATAATGGAACAACCATATTGCCAAGGTCTCTCGAGTAGTACATGACAAGACTGTGTTAGGATCACATTACATAGGATCTCATCTTGGTACTTTCCAATTTTGAACTTGATCAACACTTGTCTCTGACCCCTTAATTCTCCGCACTCATTACACCATTGAAGTTTGTAAGGTTTAACATGTTTAGTTGTAGGAAGTTTCAATAAATCCACTAAAGTGGTGCTAGCAATATTTGCACAACTTTCACTATCAATGAACAAGGAACATACATTACCCTGGATGAGGCACTAACAACGGAACATATTCCCTCTTTGACTTGAATCATCCAGAGTCTTGAAAATCATAACTCACCTTACCACATATATTGGTACGGTGAATTCCTATTGTCAGGGCCAAGCCTCTTCCATTATGGACTTCCTCATCAAACAATCTGCCATGAAAACATCTGTCCCCTTAGATGGGTTTTGTTCCTCACCTTCAGCATCTTTCGGGGTTCCTCTTTACAACCCTCTTCTTGATTGATTGGTGTTGGGTTGAACTCTTGACGGAAAGTTTCGAGTGTGATGGTAGGATTAAGTCGAACCTCCACATTGATACTTCTATCACCCATCATGGACATACTATCGTGCAAGGCGACCATCCTTTCGGCCTTCCCATTATCCAACTCACATTAGTAAGCGCCTCTATTATAGATTCCAAGGTAACCTTTCTCTTAGGTGGGTGGATTTCACCTTCGATTTCCATGGTACCTAACATAAGAAATCTCAACAAAAATAATAAAAAGTGTTAGCGTTAGTAAAAAGAACTCATAAAAATCACTCGTTTTTACACACCTTTGATTGCCTCTCAAATTGACTTGCTAAGGTTTGAATATTGTTTATACTCAGTTGATCATAAAGTCAGTTTCAACTCTTGGCCGGAAGAGATTCTTATTTCAGGAAAGATGGACAACATGATTAAAACAAAACAGACTTGAATCATAAAGTTAATTACAAAGTAAAACTAATAAAACAACGAAAAGAACTTGTAGTAATAAAAAAGAGAACTCAAGACCAATAATCAACAAATAGATCAATTACCAGTTGAAATTACTTAGGGGATCTTGATAATGTTAGAGAATCAAGAAAAAGAAAGTAAGGAATTAGAACTTGATATTACGGGCATTAAATAAGTTTTAGGACTGCAAATTCACTGTGTTTTTCGCCAAAGTTGAAGTTTAGCTTGCCAACTTGAAGTGTCACTCGCCAAATGTAACAGATTGTTTTGGAAATTTGGTGATTTGGGTGTCAATTCAGTGAGTCGCTGATTGACATTAGCGAGCAAAGTCGGGCTCACCGAAAGTTTCAGTGAGTGGTACTGAAAACCTCGAAATTTTGCGCTTTTGTGGTCCTATGTACTTTTTCCTTTATTCCTTATCTCCTTTGGTAAATTTCCTTGGGTAATAACACCTGCAAACTTTCTCTATCCTTTCCATTTGGATTAAAACATCCTTTTTGTAGATTTCTTCTTCTTGAAGATTTGACCGTTCCACTATGAACAAGATGAAGACCCAAAATAAAAATCCTCAATAATATTTTCTCGGAATTCATGAAATTTGAGATATAGGCTCTCCTTAAGGTAGGAAACAAACCCTAATACTTTTTACCTTTTGACATCTTACCTTTTCTTATTATTCCACCTAGAGAAATCTAAATGGACAAATTGATCAGGACGACAAATTCCATAGGAAAATTTGTGTGCCGAATCCTTCAGATTTTGAAATCCATTTGCACCTTCTTAAAGCTTCCCACAATGGTGGAATCTTCAATAGTACCCTAAACTTTACCAAAAATCTAAGATTTAGACTCAATTAAGTCTACGGAATACTAATCTAGCTTTAGAAACTTCAAACAAGACTCAAATTAACAATATTTATTTTGAGGTTTTCTTGAAAAACATTTTGACTCTTTTTTTGTAGTAATAAACCCAAAACTAGAATCGTAGGAATAAATCTAAACACGAATCTAATACTAAATGATGTAATTCTCGCTACGAATTAGGATAGAAATGCAGAGAGTAAAGACAATATACAAAACTAGATACATAGATAGAAAATGGGAAAACAGAAGACAATCAAAAGGTATATTAAACCTTAAGAATTCAATTTTTAAATGCTATAAAAGCACCTAACTTTTACAAAGACCTCGAGGGAAATGAAATCACCTCGCAACCAAGGTTTATAATAAAAACTCAATCAAAGTTTGTGCCAAGCTCTCAACACTGATTCATGAGTTTCACAATATCAATCTTCAAAATAGTCTACTGAAACTAGCTATTATAGTTATTACAAAAGAGACCCAAAAGTTTCTCAAAGTAGGATAAAGGCGAGTTAGGTCGACCACTCCGAATGGATTCGCGAGTTACAAGGCTCTTGATGCTCGCCTAAAGTGGCAACTACAATTTTCTTCTTTGAACTTCCCTAATCGATCTTCCATTCATGGGAACGTCTGCTTGCCATCAGTAAAAACTCAAGAATCCCTAGCTTCATGAGAAATCTTTGAACTCCTTGGGGGTCCTCAGCTTGGTTTCAAGTAAGCGGCCTTCGTGCAATCCGAATTGCATCATATTGATTCTTGGATAGTATTGTCACCCATAAGATAGTATGTCTTTTATGGTATTCTTAAGAGTTTAATTGTTGATCTAGAGATAGTTCATCACGACTCAATGTACATCCTTTAAGTGACATGGTGTATAAGCTCACGATAGACCTTACACATTCCACCCGAAATACATACAACATAATAAAATAGATGAACTAAAAGAATGGGTAAGGTAGTCTCATAGCATAAAAGAGTTTGGCATAAAAGCGGAAGTCTAATCACTGTTCTTGACAAACTAATCTAATACGTCAAAAGAGTGGCTGGAACATAAATCATGCACCACATATAAGGTTTAAAACTAAAGACATGGAAAAATTTAAACATAGTTGACATGGACCTTGGAACATGAGGACTCAACAAGTTTTCAATCTACAAAACAATCTACTGCCACGAGCGGAACAAGGAAGATTATCAAACTCAACGTTTTTAGACAATGTAGGCACAATTATGTGTTAGTACATGAAACGTACTAAGTATGGTGAAATGCATAAAAACATGAAACACGATAATGAGAGGATTTAAACATAATACACGTGATCAAGCTAAAACATGAGTAAATCCATTAAAGAATGGTAAAATAAACAAGTTTAAATCACTCTCAAAATATAATGGAACCTCTCAAAAAATCTTGAAGATAACATTTTTTTGTGAGAGATTTACCGTTAACCAATACTAAGACCATGCGAGCAATAACATAAAATACGATGTAACCCTCACATCAAAAAGGGTTATTTATAACATTCAGTCATATATTATTTGTAGATCCACTATCTAATTTGTTTAAGATAATCCTATAAGAGCACATAGTTTGGGAAAAAGAAATTGGTTCTAAGAGGCCCAACCTCTACTAATGGGAGAGCCTCCATATCAAGGTCCTTCGATGTTTAGTGAAATTCCAACGAAATTAGTCATAATCATATTCATATATCATACTTGGAAAAAGACAATTAAACTATCAATCCAATTATAAGTCATCATAAAGTAGCTCAAAATGTCATGATTTATACATGTCTGAGAAAACCTTTCACAACTATGATTTCATAATATGTGAGGAAAATTTTTCAATGTTGTTTGATAACTATTTTATAAGCATCCTTAATTCATAAACAGTACATTCATGCAAACCTTCCCTAAATCATACTTCCTAATTTGTAAGTTTTTTTTTCATAAATTCATCTTAATATAAGTATGGGTGTTATAGAAAAATAAATTGAAAACCATGTGCTTTAAAAAATTAATGCATGAGAAGACTGAATTTGAACAACTAAATCAACATCAAGTAAGACCAGTGGAGATTACATCAAACCCAAAAAAATTAGATGAAATTGAATTGAAAACTTAGAAATCTTTTTAGACCCATTGATGAATGAAAATTACAGGTGAAATCCCACACCCTTTTATAAACAAACCCAAAAGCAATTGAGAAAAAAGAGAAGCTTGAAACCATAGTGCTTCACTTTGAAGCTTGAGAGAAAATTGGGGAAGAAACTTGAGAGAATTTGGAGGTATTTTATGAGAATGAGATATTCAGGCTAAGTTAAGTGAGTAGAAACGATTATAGAGCAGTCATAGTCCAAAATGACGTAGTTTAGAAGTTGAGTAGTTAAGAAAAGATAGAAACATCCTTCATTAAAATCTCCATCTTGGTTCTATAGTTTGGACCTTCTACGGATCGTACTATTCAATCATAGGACCAAGTACAGGAACCAAAGATTGGGAAACTTCCTATGGAATCATTGTACAAACTCTTGACCTTTGTACCCTTCCTAAACCTCACTTTAAACCCAAAATTTTACTAAGTTTTGACTATCTCTATGGAACCCTTTCATAAGTTGTAGCCCCTTTTACGGCTCGTCCTAGTCAGTCGTAGGCTAGGTTACTGGGACTTGAAGTTTTTCTAAACTCAACCTCATTCTTGTGAGTTCCATCTAGGACCCGCATAAGCTTCTACAAACCATAGATTGGTCTTGTAGGACACAACCAGTATCCAAAAAATGAAGTTTTATTCTTTTTCACTTTTTGAGGTATTACGTAGATGATATTGTGTTCATAGTAAATCTTTATTCCTCATTGGTTGACCAGAACATGGACTTAGAGGTGTGATATTAGTAGACCATCAAGAAAGATTAGATCATGAGGTAGTAAGGGAATTTGATTTGTTTGCTAGTAATAACTTAAGTTATATGGTGATGATTATAGAAGTTCGAAGAAGTTAACATTCGTACCTTTAAAAATATATCCTATAATAAAGATATTATTATGTAAATACAGTTTAACTATGTAAGTTAATCAATCCTACGAATATTATTGTGAGTTTAGAGGATACAGAACATACTCACAAACTTGGAGTGTGACCTCGATCTAAGGGGGAGATAATAAGAAGGAGGACCTAATCAAGTCTCGTAAATCAGACTGTGATGCATTTTCACTAGAGTTATGATGACATATCAATTCATTTATACTCTAGAGTATTCCTTAGATCTCAGTTATTATGTTACTCTACTCATCTCTTACGTGTTAGCGTCGTGTCATAACCCATAGTTAGGCACTTCTTATAGAATCATGCACATGCTCACATTCTAGCACAGAAAGAAATAACTTCATAAAAACTACCCCTATATTACTCCATAAATATATGACTCATATCTCTATGATATACAACTCATGATTTGTGCACCCATGATTTCTCAATATAGTCAATCTACTCATTATACATTCTTGGTGACCAGTGAAATCACAACATGTTAAGTGTGTTTTTAGTATATATTCGTGCATATGATTTTTTGTTATAAATCCTACTAATGTTCATCCATGGTAATTATAGATGTTTTTAGCATTTTCTATGCTTAAAATACGTTTTTATGTATGATTTATGATTCAAGTACATGTCATACTCATGTCTATAACACTTACCCCTTCAGGTTCCCCATTTATGAGTTTCATATTTATATAAGTTTAAGCTATGATTTAACAATATGTCTTTTATTCTAGATCCTCATAATTTAGTCAGTTAATGAACCTCAATATTTACGATAGAGGTGTTGATTAAAATTGAATAATGGTTCTAGATGAGAAGTGTAACACTTGGGAAACTAGTAGGCTAAACTAGAGTTTGACTTGAGAGTTAGGATCACGAATATAACTCCTCATACTTAATATGAAGGGTTTCAAGTTAGAACGTCAAGATACAACCCCTCAAGGACCAACCAATGACCCTTGAGGAAGATCCTAAAATTTTCCCAAAACAGTGGACCTATGGCTGGACCCACGCCCCGTAGGTGGCTAAAAAGTTCCACTCACCAACCCACTCCCCCCAGTACACGCCTTGGGTTAGTCCATGCCCCGTGGTGGGTGCTCCTGTGTGTGACTTGGAGACAATTTTAAGGATTAAATTTAGGGGCACTTTGGGGTTTTCTGATTTTAAGTAGGATTAATTTGTATAATTTTAACCTTATTTAGAACACATATATAAAGAAGTTATACCCCTAAATTTATGAATCCTAGTCATTATTTTAACTCACCAAAAAGAAACTCAATGCCCTCTCAAATCTTCTGTCTAGAAAGTGTAGAAGAAGAAGAAGAAGAAGAAGTGTCAAGCTAGGTCAAATCCTCCAATTTTCCAAGATTTGTGAGGCATGTGTATCCAAGGTATGATAACTTATTCATCCATGGACCACCCTAGAATTCCCCCAATTCGATGAAGAATTCTCGAATTCAAGTTAGGGTTTCTTGAATTTTGTGGATTATGATGTATGTTGATCCAATTGAGTGGATATTGATTGATTAAGATAGAACTAGTAGTGAATCATAATATTATGATGAAATGGCATGTTTTCTATGCCTAATCCTATCCTAATTGATGAAATTGAAGTAATGTGTGTTAATGACTTAAGAAGGAAAATTAAGGATTTGTAGATAATCTTCTAGGGTTGATGACATGTATAGTAATTGCTTGAGAGTAAAAGCGTGTAGACATGAATTAAATTATATTAAAGAATATATGATTGATCATGATTAGTAATGCTTGAGACTTACCTTTTATGACAATATATGACTAGAATTGCTTAAGATGAAGCATGTGATTAGAATGTCTTGTGATCTAGGCCTGTGTGATGATTGAAAGAAGTAAAGCTTTGAGAGTAAGACTTGTAGTGATGTATGTTGAATCCTACGTCTTTGAGAGTAAATATAATGTGTTGAATTATGAATGTTAAGTCTTTGATAGTAAAACTTGCATGAGGGTTAAAGACTATAGATAGAGTTGTTATCAAAGAACCTTACCCACCTAACCTACCTTATGAATGTTTGACTGTATGAAGTGATAGAATCACTTGAGTTATGATGATATCCATGTATAATGTATAAATTCTAGATGTGATGATTGAAAGAGAGACTTGAACCTCAAGGAGGTAAAATTTTGAGAATTTTGCATGTTTTATAAATTATATGAGAATGCTCTTAGAACACTTCGAGAGTAAAATATCCATGATTATGATGTATGAAACTTCGATTAGTTTTCAAGGACATCCTTCCATGAGTCATGATTTAGGTAAGGCTTCATGACTAGCCTATGAGGTGTATGTTTGGCCTAGAGTGGATATTGACAATGAGATGAGGTTCGAAACCTAGTTGAGTTCGGAATTCCAAATAGAATGTGAACTATCACATAGCAGAGTTCAGGTTTCGCAAAGTAGGTCTCATGAGACGGAATCCTTCATGTAGAGAAGTCTGGATTTCTAATAGCAATTTCAAAATCTAGTGAACTAAGACATATTTGAAAAGGTATCTCGTAGTGTTCACAAGCAATAATGAACTAAGAGAAATTCTTAAAGAAGTATCTTGTAGTGTTCAAAATAAAGAGAAACTAAGATGTACTTAAAGGAGTATCTCATAGTGTTCAGAGGTTTTAAAGAACGGACTAGTCCCAAACTAAGAAGTATAACTATAATGAAACAATGATACTTGAAGGAAGTATTGTATGCATGAGAATTATTTATATAATGTATGTTTAGATTGGATTGTTGCTATAATTGTCTTCTATGATATGTTTGACTAAAGGTGAAGATTATATTTTCTATGATGGCCAAAACTGGTACTTAGTAAGGGTGAGATTATGGGGTCTTATTCATGCACTGCACAAGTATGAGTGGAAGCTACTTATCAAAGTGTCTCTATTATATTATGATGATTTAGATGCTTGATTATGCTATGACCATGTTATTATCTCTTATGTTTATGGATTATGACTTATGTTGACTAATGCCTATACTTTGTCTATGTTGGAGATTATCTTTATATTATGTTTTTATGCTCTAATGATGTTATGTTAGCTATCATATTTAATACATTTTGTACTAATGCATACTCTTTCCATTATTTTTATCAAACGTAGGGTCCAACGATATTGAGTTTCATTCTTGTGGCTAGGTTCCTGTTATAGCAAGGAGTTGAAAATTTGTGAGTACTTATAGCATTCAAGGATATAACCACCATTTTATTTATGTTCTTTCATTTTATGTTTAGACTATTTTATGGATTGAGTCCAAAGATGTACATGGTTTAAATGGTTTGAGACAAGTGTAATAGACTTCTGCTTTGCTTTTATAAAAGACTTTGATTGTATATAAAATGTTTTAAATTTATGCACTTATCTATTGTCTTATGTTATGATATGCAAAGGGACTTGTATGAAACCCTTTCGGGGTTGAATATGCCTTTTTTAAAATCTAGTGGGTACCCCTGGGTCATGAAAAGAAGGTAATACTTGTCTCTTATTGGGAAAATCAAGCTATGCTTATTCTATCTTAAGTTATAAAAGTGGAGGGAGATCAATGATCTATTGTATGAATAGTTAGATGAGAAGTCTTAGTGTGCCTCTAGGTGTAGTAATCCTTAAAACATTCAGCTTGTAAAGATGTTAGGAACGATTGAGATTATAGATAAGTTAGTTACCTTGAAGTCCACGAACTGTTATAGTGATAGGTTTGACTATTATATCTATAACATATGGATGAGTTCACTATGCGCTGGTAGCTTCTTCATTTGAATTTGAAGTTATTTGAATGGTGTGGTAAGAAGAAGTTTTATTCTTGGAATGAGATTTTCTATTGAAATATACGATTAATATGTTCATTTTACGTGTAACACCTTGTAACTCCAACTTAAGCTTGAACATGTAGAAAGCATATAGTTAGATTCAGACTTGAGTAAAAGTAGACACATGTATCCTTGTGAAGGTTATAATTGTAAAGATGAAGGATAGTACTCAAGAGAAGAAGAATAGTTGAGAAGTGTTTATAAGTTTAAACGTCGGTAGTTTTATTGCTTAAGAAACAATAGAATTATTCTTACCTCATGCTTATGGTACTCACATCTCATGTCAAGTAGCTTTATATTGTGTTTTGCCCATGTTCAAATCTATAATGTTCACACTTAACAAATCTATGTCATAGTTTCACGTGAACTATGCCAATTAATTTTTCCCTTCAAATCTTATAAGAGTTTAATTTTCCAAATCTCGAAATGCCAATGAAGTCTTATTTCATGTTATTATTTATATTCTTCATACTTATCCTAGTTCTTATGCTCTTAGTTCATGCTTCTGAATTTCTTATTATTGATTGCTAGACCCTTATTGTTTGTAAATCAGTTTATGCTATTATATAAAGCAAAATATTTCCCAAAAAATCTTTGCTTACTCTATTCACGTGTTTATTCTAGCTTTGATCTTCATTCGGGGACAAATGATCCCAAGGAGAGATATTGTAACACCTCAAGAATCTATTCTTAGAATCTGATTTTTTTCATCGTAAGTATATAAGCTTGAACCAGGTGATGATGTCTAACATGATCTTATGTGTTAGGGTTCACTCTAATGTGCGAAAGTGTATAGGAAGTGGTTTAAGATCATAAGACAACTCCAATATTTATTTGAGTTACGCCATCTTACCAGCTAAGTTTTTTGCATTACTTCAGATAAGGGTGGACTTCAAATGATCATATCTCTTAGTATAAAATAAATTAGGTAGCCGATAACTTATCAAATTATAGGTGTAAGATTGTTCTTTCCAACTCCACCATGTTTTTCTCATTTTGAGTTCGGAATAAAAAGTTATGACTATTTTACTAGAGACTATCATATCAAAGTTTTCAGAGTCAATGACCTATGAAACTCATCAATGGGTTGTAGACGGAATAATGATCTATATTGTTCGCTTATACAAAAAGTCCTCAAATTCATTTTTTGGGTCCATATTCCTACGTAACTGGTCATATTTTTAACTCGTAAAATGAAGTATGACTTCCACGAATGGGATCTACGGTCTGTAGATCAAACAACAAACTGTAGATGTCCTCGTGAAAGGTTTTTGATAGCTTTAATTGTGATTTCTGTTATATTTTCTCACTTTTTCTATGTCTAATCATGACATTAGGATATCCTAAAAGGGTCTTTATGCTCAAGTCTTAGTTCTTATACTCTTAACTCCCTCGAAATAAAAAATTACACTAATAAAGAAAGAATGTAGGGTTTCAAATATTTTTATTCTTTCAAAACTCAATCTCTCATGTATGTAAGACTTCACTGAGAATCTCATGTCTAAAGTATCTTGATTTTCTAAAATTCTTCAAGATTGTTTAAAGAAAAGTTGGGGCTTTTTATGAACTTGTGATATTCTTTATTAGTTCATGTTTTCATCGTTTCACTTTGATCTTAAAAACCTATTTGTACTGATTTAGCATGATTTTCATGGTTCCTCAAACATTTATGATTTTTAAGCAAGATGACTAGTATGATATGAATTTAAACCTAAATTCAGGTTACTTAAATATGATTTTTAAGCTTAATCTCACATATGATTTGGATATATATATATATATATATATATATATATATATATATAAAAGGACAATTTAGTATTGAGAGGATTAAGATTTAGAAAGCTCAAGCTGCATAATTATGAATCAATTCATGATTATTTTAATTGAATCAATTAATGATTATTTTAATTGATTTGTCGGTTGACCTTCTGCTCTCTGAGAGGCTCAAATTAGTAGATTTATATAGATATAAGTATAACTTACATAAATACCATAGTGTAAAATTTAAATTACCTTTTATCCCTATTATTTTTATAATGACATAAATTCCATATTTTTTTTGACATTTCAGATACATAATTAAGGATTCAGATACATTATTTTTGATACATTATATATTAATCTGTTGCACTTATTAAGGAAACAAAGCTGTAAAATCAATTTAAAATCTCATAGTATCCATTTGTTCCACTAATTAAGGGGAGAAACTGAAAATTAAATTAAAATTTCACAAATTACATTATTTCATTCAAAATTATTATCAAGAATTCAAAATCTTATATTGTAACAACCCAAAAAAATCAAAAAAATAAATTTCTTCTTCTTGTTCATCATTCTTTCTATTTCATAAAAAAAATATCAAAATTTTGAAAAGCGGGATGAGTTATGAAGGATTGTATGGAATTGTTGTTGGACAAACGATTTCTTTTGTAAATCTTTAAGTTCATCGAATATCTTTTCGATTTTGATTCAAGGTTATCGAAAATTTTGAGATTCTATATTCTTCTCCAGTCATTGAAGACGTTTTCCATTTTGATTCAAAATTGACGAAAATTTTGAATTTCAAAATTATTCTCCTAGTTCATTGAAGATTCTTTCAATTTTGATTAAAAATTATCAAAATTTTCTAGAAGATACATCATGAAGATTTATTCAATTTAAATTGACAAGTGTTGTATTTCTACTAGGTACACTAAATAAGAAAGCGTTGCCCATAAATTTTTAGGTTTGAGATCAATACATTATTATTTGACAATTGTTATGTTACAGATACATTTAGTATAAATTCAAATTTACATATCATAACTAAAAAATTAGTGCATGATATATTATTATTTATGTATGTTCTTTTGTTTGTGATCATGAAGATCCTTTCGATTGAATTGATAAATATTATATGTTTACTAGATACATTAAATAAGTAAGTGTTGCCCATAAGATTTTAAGTTTGAGATCGATAGATTATTGTTTGGTAATTGTTATGTATAAGATGCATCTATTATAAATTTGAATTTACATATCATAACTAAAAAAATAGTGTTTGATACATTATTATTCATGTCTGTTATTTTATTTGAGAAATACAACACTTTAAATTTTATTAAAAATACATTATAGTAATTGTTGAGATCGATACATTACCGTTTGGTAATTGTTATGTATCAGATACATTTAGTATAAATTTGAATTTACGTATCATAACTAAAATAAGCGTTGATACATTAATCGTTACGTAAGATACATTACATTTTATACATGATACATTAATTTGATGTGTGAGATACATTAATCTGATGCACTGATACATTACTTTAATGCGCAAAAATGAGGGATTTTGAAAATTTGTAAAACAATAGATTTAAAGCTCGAGCATGTGTCCTTTCTCGATTTCTTCGCTCACAAATGTATCACGAATATAATTTAATATTGTGTATGAAAATATATTTTTCTAAATTTGAATAACCATAGAAGATACATAGCAACACTTGATACATGAACAAATGATACATTTGGTAGAGACTAGTTCTTTTCATTTCATAATGTAGTTTCATCAGCAAACTGATTTTTTTTGCAGGAAACAATATGAATACATCATATCTTTTACCTTTCCCTTATGCATATTGTGAAGGTAAAAATGGAGGAAAATCCGGTAATTCTTTGAAAAAATTATAAAGCGAAAACTTGAGTTGTTTTAAAAAAATGTGGAGAGATATTACTAAAAATAGAGAGAATTAAATTTGAAAATTAAAAAATGAAGGAAGTAAAAATTGAGGGAGTGAAAATAGGAAGAGATAGAGTGAATAAAAATAGGAAGAGGTTGAGGGAGTGAAATAAGGAGTAAAAATAGAAATAAAAATGTGTATAATTTTATGTATCTGGAACAATGGATTTGGAAGGAAAAAGAGGGATTTTAGAAATATTTTTAAATGATAGGGAATAATAGAAATTATGGAAAATAAAGATGTGTATATAGGTAATTTATCCTAGATATAATATGGTCATATACTCTGGCAAGGCATAGGAAAACCCTTCCAATTGGGTTAGTTGTTGGACATCATGAGCTCACATGATTTATGTCGGTTATAAGAAACTTCCTATTTTATGAATTTTTATGATAGATCCTTAAATCTATTTGATTCACTTTAAGTATATTATTTATAACTATGATTACGTAAGGCTATTGAGATAGACTCGTATCTATATATGCTTCTGAAAGAAGATTGTGAATGGTTTTTAGATAGGAACTCCAACTGCTTTCACTTTAGTTATTTCACTTTGTACGTAATTTTCAGAATCTTATTTTACGACCCTTTTTATGTTATTTTAAGACTATGCTAGTTCCCCTTGCTTATTTAATTCTACATACTGACACATACATTTTTCTTCACTGCATCCCCTTATGATGTAGATTACAGTATTCATACTCAAATTAGTCATTAGTGATGTTCCAACACTCTCTGTCAGCTTTTGGTGAGCCTTTTTATTAGTGGACTCCGTTATTTTAGACTATCAAACTCTTTTCCTTGTGTTGTCTTTATCTTGAGGTAGTTGGAAGCCATGTATCGACAGACTTATCTTTTCATTCTAAAGTAGTAGAAGGTTTAATTAGACATTAGAAATGTAGTTTCATGGATTTTCTAAACTCTATTATTTGGTGATGTATTTCAGCTTCCGCTTAGTGTCACGTTCGTAGCCTACACCCTGGATGTGGACGGCACTCGAAGATCATTGCTAGCCCCCAAGAGAACCCTTGGCCTGTCATATTTAACTCAGCGGAAGACTCAATTCAACTCAATCAAGAAATTGAGCATGTTTTAAGGAGACACTTAATATAACAATCTGGCCAAAATGGCACTTAAGTCTCAATACTTGAACACATGAAATACAAGATAAATTAGACTCTGAAATTGAACTAATAAATGTCTACGAATCCTCTAAATCAGGCGCTCTAGCTGGTGCAGCGCGCCAGGTCCTGACCGACAGAGTCTATCCTGAGGCGCTCTGGTAAGCACGGCGCCCCAGGGCCTATCAGACGGGTTTTCTTCTCCGATTTTCAATTCTAAACCTCCTAACTTTCATGAATCCCACCCCAAATACTTAGGATCTCTAAATATTTAATTACTCAACAGATTAGACCCAAAAAAATATGAAAACATGAATTAGATCTACTTGGGATACACTACAAGAATTTCACGAATTTTCATCAAGAACTCTCATATTCATCATTCCGTATACTCTTAACTTGCTGAATTGAATCAAATTGGGTGTGGTTGAAAGTACCCAACACCGAATGATCTCACATACCTCGATAGGGATCACCCCTGACGAAATTCACGCAACGATTTTGGCGTTCTTGGACAATTCTTGATCTTCCTGTTCTTTTATTTTTTCTCCCAAGCCCTAAGCGTTCTTATTTTTTATATAACTGCTTTGGGACTTGATTTTACCCCTAATATAACCTAAAAATGAATTAGGAAGTACTAGGGTGAAAAGAAAACTTTACCCTTACTAAAATCTGGATTAGATTTTTCTCATCCCAACATCCAAACTTCCTAAAGGTATATCTCCCTCATACGACATAGGATTTTTGCAAACTCGACAGTGTTGGAAAGATCTTCCCAAGGTCTTTCCAACCATATAAAGAACTCATCCATACTTCTCCTGAGCTGGAAGTTATGACCACTTGAAAATGACCAAAATTCACTTTTGAAAGCTGAAAATTTTCCAGATTTCTCTACTTATTCCCAAAAATGATTATTCTTGGTTTCTTAGCTTATTCTTATTTAATTCAAGTTATGATATGTAACACTTAGTTTATTTATGTTATGCTTTTAAATGTAGTTGTGATCACACATGGTTCCAAGTATTGTGTCCTGACTACGATATAGACTCGAGTCGTGACATATGTATTGTGCCCTAAAATGTAATTAGGAGTTATTGTATCCTATGAAGACATGGAAAAAAAGATAAAGGTTATTGTATCGTAAAATGCAATTAAAGTTTATTATTCCCTACAAAGATATGGGGGAAAAAAAGGTTCTTGTATCCTAAAATGCAACTAGGGGTTATTGTTCCCAATGAACACATGAAAAACTAAGGGTCATTATGTCATAAAATGCAAATAGGGGTTATTGTTTACTATGAAGACAATGAAAAGAAAATAAGAGTTATTGTATCATATAGAGGGATATATATTGTGAAGACGTGAATAAAGAAAATAGGATTTATTGTTATTTGAATATCTAGAATTAATACGTGAACATTTTACCGATTTCACTAATTTGTTGATTTAAATTCAATTCCCCTTAATAAAAATATATCAAACAACTAATGTCTGCAAAAAAAAAAAGGACTATATTATGCAACCCTAATTTTCAAAAATAGAGAGAGCCTAAAATGCTCCTTAACTATTTGAGTTGGTACAAAACTTTCATCTGTTCACTTTCGTCCCCAAATGCCATTGATGATAACCTTTTGGCTGTAACATATTTTTATTTCTAATGACCTACACTCTTAATTAGGTGATAAGAGGGCAACATTGCACAAAATCCCATAGTTTAAGAATATTTTAGGTCTTTCTTCGTTCAAATAATTTGAAATTGCTTAATATTGGGTTTGTAATGTCCCATTTCTTGTGAATTTTCTTTAATTTGTGAACTGACTATTTTACCATTCTCCTTAGTGTTTGATTATGCTTAGTTTGTATTTCGGAATTGGTTAGTATGGCATCTAATACGTTTTGGGTGTACTTTTAGTGATTTGAATCATTTTTATAGGGTTTACTTTAGTCAATATTTTGAGTTTTGAGCATTGGATGAGAATTTCTCCAGTTCCATCGTATCCAGAATGCTGAGTTTGCGCTAGTTATGTGGTTGGTAAGGTTTCCAAGACCTTGGGTTGAATTTTGGGTGTTTGGGTGAAAATTCAAAGTTTAGCCTTAAGAGTGGTTCGGGAGTATAATTTCATCATTTGATCTCTTTTCAAAAATCTGGAGATTATATCGAGTCTAAAATATTGATTATAATGGGGTATCATGCCCAGCTTATTTTTATACGACCCTGAGTTATTCCCGATGGTCCATTCAGAAGCTTTCTATTTGAATTTGAGTTAATGATTTTCAATTTCTAGTGCATGCCTTTCTTTTACCTTTGCGATTGCGATGTTGTCTCTCTTGTGGAGTACAGGATCGCAATGAATCTTTCCACCCCTAGACTTCGTGATCTATAAAAGGGAGACTCACGATCACGTTGTATGTTTCTGTGCCCTTCGCAATTGCAAGAGTTAGTGGCTCACCTTCAGGATGATCTAATTTCGCCTGAACATACCCAAATTCAGGATTTCTCTCAAATTTCTATTTTCACCATTTTCAAACCCTTGGAGCTTTAGAAGATGATTTTTGAGCGATTCTTGATGATTATTAGATTTGGATAAGCTTATTTTACTTAATCTTTATCGGATTGCTATTAATTTCATCATTGAAAACATCTTCAAATCAAGGTTTAAGTGAGGATTTTAATTTTCCCCCTAAAATGAGAAAAATGGATATTTCATGATTTCAAACTCATTTCTTAATTGATTTCAATGAGCTTTTTGATCAAGATTTTCTTTGATTTTCGAAGTGAATTTTGAACTATTTCATCCCCATTTCAAAATCTTTCAATATGGGTATCATTAGGTTTCTTTTGATGAACTCTTTTTAATGTTGATAGTTGAGGATCGTTTTGGTTAGTGTGTGGGTGAGGATACTCTGATGGAGTTGTTCAGGTGAAGTTTCGACCTTGAGGTAGGTTAGGCTATCCCCTTTTTAGACTGAAATGAGTAATTAACTTGTACTTAGGAAGTTAACTATGTAATGAGCAATTGTATGTGCCTTAATAGTTGGTAAGTGTTGACATTTTTGTTTAAATTCGATTAATGCCTTGAATTTGATGTTTATCCTATGTCTAAGCTTTTGTGATATTTGTTAATTGTTGTGGGAAGTCTATGGTACTTGAGAAATTGCCAAAGTAGGGGCTTAAGAGTTGACTTATGAACATCTTAAAATGAAAAAATGTTTTCTAAGTGGTAAAAATTGATTTAAAATGAATTACTCCACTATCTTTATCATTGAGAGTACATTTCATGAATTGTGGAGTTGGAAACTTGATTTTATTTGCAACTCTTAGTAAACTGATTATATCTTGTGTTGTATGCATGTAACATTCATCCTCATACAACTTATCATGGTTCATGAAAGTATGAAGAAGTGGAGAAATACTATCTTTTTAAGAAATAAAATGTGACACTTTACTTATATGCTTGAACACACTGAGGTGAAAAGTTGATGACATTGAACTATTGAGATCGGTATACCGACTGCAGTTCCCATGGGTCCTTAGCTAGAAGCTAGAGGCTTGGCAAGGTGTATATGACAGGTTGTGCGAAGACCTTGGTACCACCACATCATCTTGTCATTTCATCATCTAACTGCATCATTGGTTAGTCATGTTGTGTTGTGTGACTTCTTTATGAGTTGGTTTACTATAATTCGTCTCCTTGTATGTTTACTTTACTCGTGTCGTTCTATGTAAATTAGAAACATTGATGCCCGAGTGAGATATTTCTACGTGCAAGTGGAAATGATCATAGTTTACTTCTTAAGTCTATTTAGTTGCTTTTACTCATTCGGTCTAAACTTGTGAGTACTTTGGATTGTACTCACCCCCTAGTTCTATTATCCTCTTGATTTAGGTCCTAGTCAGGGTTAGTTTCAGAGTAGATGATTAGATTCCAACGCAATTTCCCCTTTCAAAGTTTGTGGTGAGATCTTGTTTTCGGGTCGTCATTAGTCTCCACCTAGTGCTTGAAATTTGTCACGACCCAAAACGGGTCGCGAATGGCACCCACACTTATCCTTATAGGTGAGCGAACCAACAAATCTAAACCCCAACATTTACCAGTATATCAATTATGAATAGCAAAAATAATGCGGAAGATCCAAAACTTATTAACGAAATCAATTAAATCAACTTCTAAAGTTAAATACTTATTATTCCCAAAATCTGGAAGTCATCACATCAAGAACATCTATCCTCAAATTTCTAAATCTAAGAGTATTTAAGAAGCTAAAAATAGTAAAAAGATGGTCCATGTGAAGGAGAGAATCCAGCACGAGCTAGGAATAATAGCTCACCCTGAAATCTGATGTGCTGAATGACTGCTAGAGTTGAGGACGAGTCAAAGTCGATGGCACGCTTGCTGCACTCCACAAATAACAAAGAAGAAAATTACAAGTAGAGGTCAGTACAAGGAACACATACTTAGTAGGTATCATCGGCTAACTCAAAATAGAAAACAATATATGCTGAATGATAATATAAAATCAACCACAATACTTAACAGGTGACAATCAACAAGTATAAAAATCATTGGCAACAACACCAAGCACACCTATGAGGACTCAAGCCTCCACACCATACTCATTTGGGGAATAGGTTCTTCGAATTTGAGTATATTAACATAATTCAAGATTCATTCTATTTATCATTATCGTGTCGGAACGTGACACTCTGATCCCCTAATACTATCGTGTCGGAACGTGACACTCCGATCCCCTAATACTACCGTGTCAGAACGTGACACTCTGATCCCCTATTACTACCATGTCGGAACATGACACTCCGATCCCCTATTACTACCGTGTCGGAACGTGACACTCTGATCCCCTAATACTACCGTGTCAGAACGTGACACTCCAATCCCCTAATGCTACCTTGTCGAAACGTGACACTCCGATCCATTTATCTCATTATTTTAGTTCATCAAGCCTTCTTTATGTCAAGGCGTCATCTTAATAGAGAGGATTTAAGATTGAAGATTCAACAGTCTCGTCATTCTGACCACCACAATTACACAATCACAACATACAAACACACAATCAAGCATATAGAAGACTTTACAATACCACCCAATACATATCAATCGCTATTTAGATTTTATCTATCACATAGAAATAAACCATAACCTACCTCCACCGAAGAATCGTGATCAAGCAAGCTACTTCCCAATGACTTTGCTTTCCTCTTCGTTCTCTCTCTCTCGCTCGTTCTCCCCTCTTCCTGTTCTTTTTATTCTCCTTTAGCAGATTCTTTTTCTTTTACCCTAATTATCACATAATCCGTTATGATAAAGGTAACCCACTATTTATTTCCTTATTATTTTCTTTAACCCCCAAGTAAATAAATTATTAAACTTACCCCACTAATTCCATAATTATAATCATGAATAGTCCAAAACACCCCTTTATAACTTTTAGCAGAAATCCGACCCAGTCGGGGTTACGCAGCCTGTGACGGTCTGTCGTATCTACGACGGTCCGTCATGCAGGTCCGTCACAACGTTCAGAGATTTAATTTCGATAGTGAGGTTACGTAACTTGTGACAATCCGTCGCATCTATGAAGGTCTATCCTGCAGTTCTGTCGTGAAGTTCAAAGAGTCGATCCAGTACCCAGATTTCAGAGTTGAAGTGTTTTGGAACGAAGGTGCTCGACGGACCGTCGTGCCTGTGACGGTTCGTCCTACCTGCTGTCGAGGGTAATGAGGAGAGCAGCAGAAGAAATTACACAAGTATGGGACGACGGAGTCCATCACGGTCCGTCGTGACCATGACGGTCCGTCGCGTGATCCGTCGACCCAGTCAGTTTTTATCACAACTGATTCTACTGCTCGAATGACTAAACTGGGTGTTACAAAATCTGTAATTTTATTTTCAAAAACTTATGTATTTCAGATTTTAGATTGTATTAAATGCTTTATACACTTATGCTACAAGATTTTGGGATATTCTTTGTTGTTTTTCATTCATTTAGAAGTCGTTTAGTAGAGTGTATAAGAATAATGTTGTCACGACCCAAAACAGGTCGTGAATGGCACCCACACTTACCTCCTTAGGTGGAAGAACCAACACATCTAAGCCCCAACATATACCAATAGTTCAACTATAAATAATATAAATAATGCGGAAGCTCCAAAAGATACTAAGCAACCAATTTAAATAAGTTTCTAAAGTTTAATACTTATCATCCCAAAATTTGATAGTAATCACATCAAGGACATCTAATCTCCAATACTAAGTCTAAGAATATCGAATACACTAAAATAAAGAATAAAATGGTATGTGTCCGAAAGAATAGGACATCATGTCATGACCGAGAGAATCCAACACGAGCTTGAATGGAGTGCTCACCCTGTAACTTGATATGCGGGAGGCAGGCTAGAGCTGAGGGAAATCAGAAGCCATAGGTACACTCGCTGCATTTCATAAAAGGAAAACAAAGAAGAAAACAAGTAGGATTCAGTACGAGGCAACATGTACTGAGTAAGTATCATCGGTCAACCCAAAATAGTAACTAATATACAAAGAATAATAGTATGAACTCAACTACAGCACTTAACATGTGATAAGTAACAAACAACATGAATAAGTGTCAATAACAATAAAGTAAGTACGTATTAAGTCAACGGTATCAAGATCACACATGAGGACTCATGCCTCCAAACCAAACCATTTTGGGAGTTGAGTTCTTTGAGATTGAATATCTTCCATTAATTCAACATATTTTTCCTTTAATATTATCGTGTCGGAACGTGACACTCCGATCCAAGAATACTGTGTCAGAACATGACACTCCGATCCAAGAATACCGTGTCGGAAAGTGACTCCGATCCAAAAATACCGTGTCTGAACGTGACACTCCGATTCAATTATACTATTAATTTATCCTTTATTATCACCGCTTTCAATTCATTGTTATATTATTTTCATCAATCCTTCTTTATTCAAGGCATCACTTCGATAGACAAGATTAGAGAATATAAATTCTACGATCACAGAATTTCAGACCAATCACAAACCACACAACCAAATCACACAATCACACAGTCAATTACATAGAGAACTTCACAATATCATTCACGGCATATCAATCACTATTAAGAGTTTACTATCATATAGCATAAACCATAACCTACCTCCACCGAAGAATTAAAGTCAAGTAACTACTTCTCCAATGCCTTTCCTTTCCTTATTGCCTCCGAACCTTTCCAATCTATCAAGAATATATATGCACAATTTGTAAGTTAACGAGTCTATAAACACTCAGATTATTCTATATTTAGCCTAGACCCAAAAACTCACCTAATTATAAAATCAAATTCCTAAGGTTCAAACTAAGGGTAGGTCTTAGTTCCCTTAATTAACATAACTTTAATGAAATATAAATAATTTCATACACCTAATATTTAATTATCTATTTTAATATACTAAACTCAATTTATAAGAGGATGATACGCAGTTTAATTCAAGATTAAGCACTGGTTTCGAACCCTAGTGGCAAAACGTCTAACCCAATTTTACAACTTAGCAATTCTTCTCATCTAATACCTTCTTATCCAACCATAATTAATTTCATACTTCAATGTATAAAATTATAACATATAATAAGGTATAAAATATTTTAATGTCTAAAATTTTAAGTTATTGGTGCCAACCCAGTGGCAGTAAGCTTTTCCACATGCACATCCATACCTTAATCTTCCAATTTGTTTACACATTAATGATTAATGGCTGCCTAACTTTTTCAATCAACAATTTGTACTTAAACCTATCTCGTAGCAATTTAGCATACACCTGAACATTTATAGTTTTACAAGAACTAATATGTTCTTTCCACCAATCTGCATGTTACGAATTTATAAAGAAACTTACCGCTAAATGAATTCACGCTTAATCTTTAATGTAGTTGCACAGGTAAGCCGTCTTTCTCACTGTTTTTCTTTGTTTCCTCTTTTCTTTTCTTCTACAGATTATTTGTTACCCTAATTATTATACTCATATAATTGTAATAGTGATAAAAGTGACCCACTATTAATTATAATATTATTTCTTAACCATTAACTAAATAAATTAGTAAAACTACCCCACTAATTTCATAATTATAATTATGAATAGTTCAAAACACCCACTTAAATCTATCAGAAAGTATTTTCTAACATAAAATTTTCTAGTGCCCAAACCGACTACACGGGTTGTTACAATATATATCAATTTACCCATCGTTCATCCTCGAACGATCAAAGGAAGGCAAGGCAAGAATGGATAGTTATCTCAATGATTATTCCAAAATATTAATACTCATTGTCTCATCTCATTAGAATCAAAAACTAGAGATTTACACCTCCCCTCATAGAATGTCTCTAATATAATTGCACACATACTTGGTTTATCAAACTCCACATTCATTGAAGTCAACACTCTTAATAATAACAAAACGTGTAACTACATCGATCATCTACCTTACTCTCAAACCATCATTAGTATCAAAGTATGCTTATCAAATACATGTTCAAACTATGGCTATCTCTTTCTATTTAAGCATTTCCTGACAGATACGAGTCCGAAATAAAGCCTATAGCACATATTTCAAATGTGATAGTACCTTTTCATTGAGACAAAACTATTAAATCACACCCAAAGTCAACTCTACTCCACTTTCACATACCATGCTTAAGGTACCATTTTAAACCATTATATATATCATGCCAATACTTAGGAAAATTCTTTGTCACTCAAACTATTCTGTATACTATAAGCTCATAACCTCTATTAACCATCAAATGTCCATGTAACACACCTTAACATTCTATGAAGTCCCATCAATAGAGTAGTATTAACCTAACTTTATTCTTAATAACCATGTAGAATTATATCTCACCTTTTACATCATTCTTAAGTCTTCTATCCTAACTTGAGCAATCTAACCTCATTGTAAAATACTAAAATTTTCATACCTCATTATTTGTCACCTAAACCAAAACTCATTTTTTTTAGGAGTCGATGATAAACTCCTAGTAAGTCTGTACTGAACTAGTTCACATCTCACAATTATATCTAAACTCATAGGCAAAAATTAAAACAACCATCAACTACACCCCATGGATTTATACGAGAGGTCTTATTCTTTCACTCTTCTCAAATTCTTTTCATGGTACAAATTCTAAATATCTCGCTCCTTCAATATATCAAACTCTTGTTTATCTAGCTTGCTTACCGATCTCCTGTTTTACTAATAATCCATGACATTTTACTTCACACTCTAAATCAAAACTCAGAGAGTAAACCCTTCCTTAGATCCTTTAACAATCAAAAGTAACAACTTTATGGTCCAAAGCATGCATAAATTCTTTCACGTGCTCAATAACGATGGAATCAATCGTTTTTCATCTTACTAATTCATACCTTGACAAAATATACCACCAGAAATTCAGACTTATAACAAAAAAAAAATTGAATTATAAGTCCAATTGTGTAACACAATGCCCTTAATTATCTACATTTGCTTATACTTTCAAGATTTTTACGAATCACCTTATCTTAGCTTATCATTGATTGCCTCTCCACCAACCATACCATATGCTTCACTAAAAATTCAACCCTACTCATTTCTAAATTCAACAATACAACAGAACCTATCATCTCACTCAAGTTGAACGTCTGTACACTCCTCTCTTAAGTTCTATTCAATAGCTTTTAACCAAGCTGATTAACCTGTTATGTTATTACCTTAACCAAAACAAAATAGATGAAATCACACAATTTTTGAACCCAATTCTCGATCCCTTCGAAGATACACTTTTAGTTCTTACAATCAGAGAAAATAATTCTGCTCTCACTTATTTTTCTTAAGACTACACATCCCACAAGTTTTATCTTATTTTAGTTATGATTCCAGCTCCTTTAAATTATATTCGAGTGTGCCCTAAATCTCCTAAAATTTATCATACAACCACATTACTCACTAAATAGTAGAAATATCAACCTTAGATACTCGCAAGCTTTTTATCACCATATAAAATTTATTTGACCAATAATTTGTATTCTATAATTTGCATCTCCGTCACCATCCATCACTTACTCCTATCACCATCATGTATTTGTAAGTCCTTTTCATCAATACAAAGTCAAATTTTTTTCCCTCGACATGACACCTTAAACTCAGATATAGTAATCAAAATGAAGGGACTAACAAATTTTATATTCACTTTCTTACTAAAATCTTCATTTTACTTCACCCAAAGTATACCCACTATGATTTTCTTTCCCTATAAATCTGTCATGCTAGTATCAATCTTCCTTTTGAAGCTTAAGATAAAACCACCAGTCCTCACTCAAAACCCTCAAGATACATTGCACAGTGTAAGTTGTGTTAATATTTGTACCAAAGATCCACCACTAAAGATTTTCTTTAAAATAATGCTCAACCACTAAAATTTTTCTTCAAAATAATGCTCAATCTAAGTTCGTGTAGTAATAAACTAGTTGGTTTCTCAAATGTGAATGCAACACTAAATCTTATTATCTGACCATGTAGTACAATTTGTAACTCCTTTAGTAATTAGTATTCATACTTGACAAGCGACATACCTGTTTCCACATAACCCTAGTACTGCCACACCGTGAAAGTCCATTAGATATACCTTACTAGAACACATCATACCTGTCCATAATATCGTACCCAAATAGCCCACATATTTCTACCCATTGAATAACTGCAAAATATTATCGAATATGTTCACTCTCTAGACCAAACAATTTGTTTTACTTCTTAGATCAATTCAATAACAAAATAACACACTTCCTAACTCTAACCAAGTAAGCATCGATGACTTTCTCGAATATACCCTCACTCTATGAAGTCATAGTAGTGTCTTTATTAACCGACACTCGACATGAGACTATCACCACATTTTGCGATCGAGAAAATATATTTATTTCTAAGGACATATTTTTTTTTCTTTCTGTTGTTGCTATTTCAACTTCAAATACTCTAGTAGTACCCATATTTGAAATAGAGTGAAGAAGTTCAGATACCAATTTGTATCACCTAGATACCAATTGGATTCAAGTAGTAGCACGAAAGAAAGAAAGAAATGAGCTTTCCTAGAGTCCTATAGCTTCTCAAAGAAAAGTAAAGGCGTCCCCTTACCGTTCCGCAAGACTCTACTAGACTTGTCTTTGTGTGATAAGATCAATGAACCTAACGCTCTGATACCAAGTTTGTCACGACCCAAAACGGATCGTGAATGGCACCCACACTTACCTCCTTAGGTGGGCGAACCAACACATCTAAACCCCAACATACACCAATAGTTCAACTATAAATAATATAAATAATGCGGAAGCTCCAAAAGATACTAAGCAACCAATTTTAATAAGTTTCTAAAGTTTAATACTTATCATCCCAAAATCTGATAGTCATCACATCAAGGACATCTAATCTCCAATACTAAGTCTAAGAATATCGAATACACTAAAATAAAGAATAAAATGGTATGTGTCCGAAAGTATAGGACATCATGTCGTGACCGAGAGAATCCAACACGAGCTTGAATGGATAGCTCACCCTATAACTTGATATGCGGGAGGCTGGCTAGAGCTGAGGGAAATCAAAAGTCATAGGTACACTCGCTGCATTTCATAAAAGGAAAACAAAGAAGAAAACAAGTAGGACTCAGTACGAGGCAACATGTACTGAGTAAGTATCATCGGTCAACCCAAAATAGTAACTAATATACAAAGAATAATAGTATGAACTCAACTATAGCACTTAACATGTGATAAGCAACAAACAACATGAACAAGTGTCAATAACAATAAAGTAAGCACGTATTAAGTCAACGGTATCAAAATCACACATGAGGACTCATGCCTCCAAACCAAACCATTTTGGGAGTTGAGTTCTTTGAGATTGAATATCTTCTATTGATTCAACCTATTTTTCCTTTAATATTATAGTGTCGGAACGTGACACTCCGATCCAAAAATACCGTGTCGGAATGTGACATTCCGATCCAAGAATATCGTGTCGGATCATGACACTTCGATCCAAGAATACCGTGTCGGAACGTGACACTCCGATCTAAAAATACCGTGTCGGAACGTGACACTCCGATCCAATTATACTATTAATTTATTTTTTATTATCACCGCTTTCAATTCATTGTTATATTATTTTCATCAAGCCTTCTTTATTCAAGGCATCACTTCGATAGATAGGATTAGAGAATATAAATTCTACGATCTCAGGATTTCAACCCAATCACAAACCACACAACCAAATCACACAATCACACAGTCAAGTACATAGAGAACTTCACAATATCATTCAAGGCATATCAATCACTATTAAGAGTTTACTATCAAATAGCATAAACCATAACCTACCTCCATCGAAGAATTGAAGTCAAGTAACTACTTCTCCAATGCCTTTCATTTCCTTATTGCCTCCGAACCTTTCCAATCTATCAAGTATATATATGCACAATTTGTAAGTTAACGAGTCTATAAACACTCAGATTATTCTATATTTAGCCTAGACCCAAAAACTCACCTAATTATAAAATCAAATTCCTAAGGTTCAAACTAAGGGTAGGTCTTAGTTCCCTTGATTAACATAACTTTAATGAAATATAAACAATTTCATACTCCTAATATTTAATTACCTATTTTAATATACTAAACTCAATTTATAAGAGGATGATACGCAGTTTAATTCAAGATTAAGCACTGATTTCGAACCCTAGTGGCAAAATGTCTAACCCAATTTTACAACTTAGCAATTCTTCTCATCTAATACCTTCTTATCCAACCATAATTAATTTCATACTTCAATGTATAAAATTATAACATATAATAAGGTATAAAATATTTTAATGTCTAAAATTTTAAGTTACTGGTGCCAACCCAGTGGCGGTAAGCTTTTCCACATGCACATCCATACCTTAATCTTCCAATTTGTTTACACATTAATGATTAATGGCCGCCTAACTTTTTCAATCAACAATTTGTACTTAAACCTATCTCGTAGCAATTTAGCATACACCTGAACATTAATAGTTTTACAAGAACTAATATGTTCTTTCTACCAATCTGCATGTTACGAATTTATAAAGAAACTTACCGCTAAACGAATCCACGCTTAATCTTTAATGTAGCTGCACAGGTAAGCCGTCTTTCTCACTGTTCTTCTTTTTTTCCTCTTTTCTTTTCTTCTACAGATTATTTGTTACCCTAATTATTATACTCATATAATTATAATAGTAATAAAAGTGACCCACTATTAATTATAATATTATTTCTTAACCATTAACTAAATAAATTAGTAAAACTACCCCACTAATTTCATAATTATAATTATGAATAGTCCAAAACACCCACTTAAATCTATCAGAAAGTATTTCTAACATAAAAAGTTTTAGTGCCCAAACCGACTACACGGGTTGTTACAAATTCAAATGTAGATATAGTATATTAGTAATGTTTGTGTTAGTTATGATGATATTTTTTTATGAAATGTTTGGTTTGGTGTACTAAAATATTATGCATTACACAATTTTTTTTGAAAAAGTATTTGTTTAAAAAATATCCTCCACAAATATAGATTAAAGGATGTAAAAAAAGTTTTTAATGAAAATTGTGTCTTTAATAATGTTAATGCATGTATTAGAATCCATTGCATTACTAATGCATAGAAATTTGGTATTAGTAAGACCCTGGTCAATACACAATACAGTTTGTTATTAGTACAAGCATTAGTCATGCATATGTTAGAAAAGTATATCAAATAAGGCACTACTAATACATTAAGTTAATGCATCATTAATTTCTCTAATACACTCTACCAAATAACCCCTTATGATCTGACTTCTCTTCTAATATCTCGTATGTATGATTCCTTCGACTTAGAAACCATTTTAGGATTGTCGGAGTGTGTATCATCATAATCACGACTTTTGGATCGTGATATGGCTGAAATGATTAATCTGATTTTGGGTTCTATAATAAAATCACAACCTTCTCCCTTTTTTACTTCCTCTCTCTTCCACTTTTTTTCTTCTCGGATCTTATCCACAATTTTCAAATTTAATTTTTCAAAGCTTATGTCAAAACAAGGGTGAAAAAAGGAGAAAAATCATGAGGACATTCATATATATAAATAATTAGTTCAATACAAGACAATTTAATAGCATTTTTTTCCTTAGTGTGAACCCAAAATTCAAAATAAATGTACCCCACCACCATAATAATTATATTAAAATAATATGAATATGTAAGTTCCCTTCGAGTTCGAGTCTCTGATATTCCAATTAAGAATAAGAGATTAAAAAAATAAAAAGAACGGAGATGAACAAGATAATTAACTAGCTAGATAATTAAAAAACTCTAATATAAAATAAAAATACAAAAATCTTTTTAATGATGAACATTCAGATGCTGAGTTTTCCTGGATTCTCAATTATGAGTTGCATTATAATAGATCGGATATTAGTTTAAAATAGGTCAATAGAAAGAAATTATGAAATTAATAAATTTTTTTAGGATTATGTTCAAGCATATTAAGTCAAAATATGAATTATGTGTGGTATTATTATTTATTTGAGCATGATTTAGATTTGGACTAATCAAATTTTGCAACATAATAAATAAAAATTTAACGATTTTACTTTAGGGGAATCAATAAAGATAAAGAGTTGATATGAGTCAAATGACTAATATCTAGAGTAATTTTGAGCCAAAAAGTTGACTTAAGGATATTTCAAGGTTGAAAGATAGATAAAGAGTAATTTTGTACCAATTCAAATAGTTAAAGGGTCTGACTTTTTTCCGTTTTGAAAATTTTCATAGTAATGGAATATCATATATATTATTAGTGACTTTTTTCCCTTTAATTTGCCAAAGCTCCTTATGTAAGAGATTATGAAACACTAATCAGCAGTACTTATTCAAAAAAAAGTTACTCTTAAACAATGTTTGAATATATGGAAGCAGCTGCTGCTGCTTAGACTTTTGGTATCATATTCTCTTTTCATTTTATGCCAAAAAAATTACACCTTTTTAGACGATTTCCTTTCTCTTCTTTTCTTTTCTTTTTCCCTCTTTTCCTTCTCCTTGATCGAGGTGTGCATTGTTCCACCCATGCACATGCATAAACTCCAAAATTAGTTATTTCCTCCGTTTCTTTTTATATGAATCAATTTGATTTGACACAAAATTTAAAAAATATACAAACTTTTTTTAAATTTGTGATACAGAAAATAGCACAACAAAATTTCTTTTCAAAAAATATTTGTTATTAGTGAGATTCAAACACACAAGCATTATCTCATTACAAGCATCTCGAAATACTAGGTCACAACAGTTTGTTGTGTTAGATTGTCCAAGACATGTTATTTGATATTTCATATATCATTCTGAAGAAAGATACACTATGACAATCATATAGCTACGCCATTGAGATGAGCATTTTAAAATTACTCCCTCCGTTTTAAAAAGAATGACCTAGTTTGACTTGAAACGGAATTTAAGAAATAAAAGAAGACTTTTTAATCTTGTGTAACTAATTAAAGTTATGTCAAATGCACCAAAATGTCCTTTAATCTTGTGGTCTTAAACATGTCACGTGAAAAATTAAAGTTAAAAGTATTGCCTAAAAAGGAAAGAGGTCATTCTTTTTTGAACGAACTAAAAACGAAATAGGGACATTCCTTTTCAATTGGAGGGAGTAAATTGTTACTCCCTCTGTCCCATTTTATGTGTCACTTTTCATTTTTCGAAAATCAAACAGTTAGATTTTGATCGAACATTTGCGTATGAAATTTTCAAATTTTTTGAAATAAAATTTATATATTTGTAAACTACGTAAAGTGTATTATAAGTTACAATAATTGATAATTCAAAATGTTAAAAGAATCTATGAAAAAATCACGGTCAAAGATAGATTTGTTTCAATCTCGAAATGCGAAAAATGTCACACAAAATGAAACAAAGGGAATTTAAATACTAAAAAGATATGTTATTTTATTTGAGATAGACTAAAAGTAAAAGTGAGTCGTATAACCTGAGAAAGGGGGAGTAAGTCTTTCTCCCCTTTTCTCACTTGTCATGAATGAAGAAAAAGATACTATCTCTGTCTCATTTTATATGGCAATATTTAATCGAGCACGGAGTTTAAGAAATAAATGAAGACTTTGAAATATTTAACAAATTGTCCTTTAAAAGTTGACTCACTTTTTTCTCTCCTTATAAATGTATTATAAATATATTTGCGTACTATTTTTAAAATTATGCGGGATCAACAAGGGTAAAAAAATTATATCTTTAAATACTTGACATATAAGAAAATGTGATATTCTTTTTTAAATTGATCAAAAAAAAAATTGTGTCACATAAAATACGACGGAGAAAGTATTTATTTGGAAAGCAATGATAAGATGATGATATATAGATTAGATGAACCCTCCAATCAAAAACTCCTGCTTGTTTAAGTCCCATGCATAAGTATCTCAATACGTTTTTCGATTAGTGTGTCATGCATCGACGTTCTTTTTCTTTTTATTTGTTATCTCATAAAGTTTTTACTTTAAACCAAAAAAAGACTAAAGTCTCTACTTTAGTTAGTTGTCACGTTATCATTTTTTCCCTTTCAATTCTTTTTCTGTCTGGATAAGCTCAAGATTTACAACATTTTCTAATACAAAACAAATAAAGAGTCAAGTAATTAAAGGGGAAAACAAAAGAATCAAACAAATTTGTAATTCCAACTAATTAAAGTAAAGAAATGACAAGAGAGGGCTCAATTATATTATTGAAAACTAATAAATCACACAAATATTTACAATTATACGACATCACAAAATTTCAAGTACATATATAAATTACATCCTTTAAAGATTCACCATTCAGTAATAGTAGTGATCGACGTTTAGATATTCTTTAGTATATATAATCATTCCACGTGTTACGGTTAATTTATTTACTTTGATTATAAGCTCTTTTGCAAAATTTAAATAATGAACTTTTATTTGGAAAATTCAAAATTTTGAAATTATAATTTGAAACTGAAGTTAAAATTCTTATATAAATTTCATAAACAAACATTAATTTCAAACTAAAACCTTGAAATTGAGATCTCAAATTCCAATGGTCAAACGTCAAGTCACCAACTTTATTTGTACTAAAGTTTAAAGTTTATAAAAGAAATAAGGAAAATAGCACAAATGAGAAACAATCCATATTATATTTGTTAGCTTAGATTTGATTGTTTCTAGCTTTGGTATTTGTATGAGTCTTAGATAATATAATCTAAGATTCTTGTGTTTTTTTTCCTTTGCTTTTTCTATCCTTAAAAGGATATCACTTTTCTTTTTTATACAACTCAAATATTTTATTTTTATTTATTAGGTGTTGTTGGGGGTGGCCTGGCCCTTTTTATCTTTTTGTGGGAAATAGAGAGATGCTTTGACTGATAATATGTCGTGTTAGTTGCTAATTATATCCCAAGACTCCAACGTCAAAATTAATCATAAAGTTCCTCTTTCTTATTGTAGAAGGGCAAGATATTGATTTGAGTTAAATAAAGGATCAAATAATAGACACCTATATTATTTTATTTAATTTAAAGTTTGTATCTAAATTATTAAAAATGTAAGTTTTCTATCTGAACTATCAGTCAATAGTTAGTGAAATACATTTAGATGTTGACTAACTATATCAAATGTTTGTCTAAAACGTGCATCTATAGATAAAATTTCCATTCACCTAATATAAATAACTACTCTATTTATTGAGACATTAATTTCTTTTAATGTATTTTTATTTGACTTCTTTTAAAAATCATAAACTCTCCCTTTTAAGTAGGGCACGTCACAACAGAGACGAGACTATACCTAAGAATTAGGTGGAGAAGAAGATGATTTGAATGGCACAGTTGGAATAAATTAATTAATATGGTGATAGTCTTAAACCTTAAACCTTAGCTTTAATCCGACATTTATTTATTAAAATTTTTCCACGATAGAATTATAACTATTTTTTCACCTGACAGAATTTTAATTTGAACAACAGCGAGAGTGTATATGCATCATCATAAATTAATTAAGGTGCAGTTTGTTAACAATTGAGTCATAGTTCAACTAAAAAACTTATACTTTCAATGGTGTAATACTTTAAAAAATTGATATAATTTAAATGCGTCTTTTATCCTTTTTTTTTTATCTCTTTTAATTTTTAGTTCTTGAATTTCATAGTGATCAGTTGATTTTTGTGAAAGAAAAAAAAAAGAGTGGAAAAGAAAAATCTACAATCACTTTTTTATGATATTATTCTTTCCCCCCCTTTTTTGTGTGACTATTGTTCAAGATTCTCCAATAATGTAACATTATCGTTATCCTCACAAGCAATGATATTTAGTCATGAGTCATATCACGAAAGTGCCAACATATTCAAGCTGATTACCTAATTTTACAATGATGATATATTCTTAGAAAAGATATGACCTTAATTAAGCTAATTAATGATAGCTACACTTGATTGTAGCATTTAAAAGAAGGCAAAAAAAAAAAATAGTAATCAAACTTTGCCTAATGATCAAAAGCTGTACTAGTAGTTTAGGTCATTCTTTCTTCTTCGTTTTTTCCTTCTCTCAATGATATGTATTTTGAATGATCATGATAACGTAACATAACATTATAATAAAAGAGACTCTTAGTGGTATTTTTTTAAGTGACAAAATAAAAAATATTTAGTACTAATTGAGTTGATGTCATTATATTCAAAATTATTAGAATATTTATTTGTGTTTATATACAAAGTTAGCTCATTACAGATTCTCCATATTTATTATTATCGCAAAATATAATATAACGATAATTATATTGTTATCGCTAAACTCTTTATTTGTTATGGTGTCCGAATATAACTTGTGATACTTAAAAAAATAAATCACACATGACTAGAAACGTATCTTTCTTCTTTCATTGTCGATTTTTGATGCAATCGCTTTTATTAAGTCCAAATAAGTGATGAAAAGTTGTACACTGGGTAAGAATTTCAAATATTTGTGTTGAATTTGAGATTTTTAAAAAGAGTTACGTTAATAAATAAGTGAGTTATTGATTCGCTTAAATGTTACGTGGTCTGGCTTAAAAAGGGTTTGAACAAAAATGATTTTGTTAAACTGCTCAAATCTAATAAATTGAACGAATTATGAATTTATGAGCTGATTTTGCCACCAATTAAATATAAAACATATATAAGTGATAAGAGAGGGTTATTCGGATAATAACACCTCCCACCTCTAATTCTAAGATTGTAAATTTGCATTATCAGGGAGAAAGATTAAAAAACTAAGCTAATAATTCTGAGAAATTAAAGAAGATGGAAAAATCCAACTTTGTAGCTTATACCATGCAAGACTCAAGAATATATATCAGCTGGCTTCTTTTCCTCCACTAAACAAATAAGAGTACTAGGACCATTAGTATGTACAATATCAGTATACACTATACACATACATTATCCTGAATGCACAAAATTTAGTAAATTAGGTAGTTTCACAATTAAAATTTTTTATGTGATATCTATTCACACCCTTTAATGATTGGAAAATGCTAAATCCTCTATATCTTTGTTTTGACCCTCTCTTCATGAAGGCTCAACCCCACACCAAAAGAGGCAAAATCTAGTGAAGGGAAAAACAACTACACTAAATTGTTGTTTGTCTTCCTTGATTGAAGATGAACTTGTTGTACATAACAACAAACAAGTTTTTCTAAGCTAATGGATACTAAAACTAGCTAGTTGTGGACATAGTTTAATTTGTCAATAACTTAGTTGATTTTCAGGCTAGAAATAGAGTATTCTTCAATTATATAGTTGGGAGATTATAAAAAGGTTCATGTGATATATATGGTCCACAAAAGTTCTCTTTACAACTGGGCTACTCAAAATCCTTTTCGCTTTGGCTGGAGCTAGCTAAATATAAAGAAATCAGTTAGATTTTTATTTGATTTTAAAGAAAATTGTGGGAGACAACCAAAACATATTTTAAGGACCCAATAGTGTTGGGTCATTTTTAAATAAAAAGAAGAAGAAAAAAAAACTTGCTCTTCTTTTTAGCTATCTATCTATCTATCTATCTATCTATATATATATATATATATATATATATTATAATGTCTATTTATCTCACCCAACCCAACTCCATTATCTCATTTCTCTGTTTAATTAAGTAATCATCCCAAAAATTACTCAATTAATCAGAGCCCCGAAAATGTTAGCTTGTTTAGTTGAACGATTGGTAGCGGACAACGACACTGATTCGATACCTGATCCTGAAAAAAGTGTTGACATACATGGTGTTTTGAAAGACTTGAATATTGAAGGAAGCATTGATTATGGAGTTACGGCGATAAGTTTAGGCAGTACAGATTTCGGCGGCTTATATTCAGAGAAGCCTTTAGCCGTTATACGTCCAGCCGGAGCCGATGACGTTGTGCGGGTGATTAGGCGAGCGTTAGAGTCACCAACATTAACTGTAGCGGCGAGAGGCAACGGTCATTCCATTAACGGCCAAGCTATGGCCCACCATGGACTGGTAATCGATATGAAATCAATGGCTGATAATAACAGAATCGACGTAAATGTCAATTTCATGTACGTCGATGTTGGTGGTGGAGCATTATGGAGTGATGTATTGAAACATTGCGTTTTGAAATACGGCTTGGCTCCTAAATCGTGGACGGATTATCTTGATTTAACCGTCGGAGGTACTCTGTCTAATGCCGGCGTTAGTGGTCAAACTTTCCGATTTGGGCCCCAAACGTCAACTGTAACGGAATTGGAAGTTGTTACCGGAACCGGAGAAAAAATCGTCTCTTCAAATTCTCAAAATTCTCAACTATTCTTCTCTGTTCTTGGTGGACTTGGTCAGTTTGGTATCATTACTAGAGCTCGGGTTTTGCTTCAACCCGCCCCAGATATGGTTAGTACTATCATTTTTAAAAAAAATTAATTTTATCAATAATTTTTATGATTCTTTGTTTTATTTTGTGTATTAGGTGAGATGGGTAAGAGTGGTATATAGTGAATTTCACGAATTCAGTAGTGATGCTGAGTTATTGATAACAAACCCAGAATCTTTTGATTATGTGGAAGGATTTGTATTCGTGAATAGTGATGACCCGGTAAATGGATGGTTATCAGTGCCATTAGATTCAAATCAAACATTTGACCCGACCCATTTACCCAAGAAAATTGGTCCGCTTTTGTATTGTCTTGAAGTGGCGTTGCATTATAACAAGCATGAAGATCCCTTCATTGTAAATATGGTAAATCTGTCTCCCTCCCTCTTTTTACTTTTGCTTTGTGGATGGGAAGAAAAGGAAAAGTGGCAATGTTTTATTAGCTCCCATATTACTCCCTCTCTTTAAAAAAAAAAGTTGATCTAATTTAATATGGAATAAAATTTAAAATAAAAATATTTTAATTTTATAATTCTAATTTAAATTTATATTAAATGTATTAAAATATTTTTTAATTTTATAATAAAATTAAAATATTTAAAAAAAATCATATTTTTAGATAAATTAAAAATAAATAAAGTTATCCTTTTTTTAACGAGAATATAAAAATTTATAACTTTAGAATAAATAATAAAACTAGAATTAGTATTAACCTAGGTGGGTGGGGTGGGGGGCCCTAACCATGAATCAAGAATTGGGCCCCAGAAAGAGGGGAACATGAGATAAATCTAACACAGTGAAAAGGTCTAAAAGAGTATTTCGTTCCACAATTATATTCCCTAGAACAAATTCTACTTTATTTAATTGTATTTTAATAAGTAATCAAAGACACAAAAACAAAAGAATTAATGATAGAAATCACACGTCTGCGGAAAAGCGGCGGAAGTTGGGCTGAGGGGCCAGTTAGTTATATTAACACATTTTGATTTGATACAGAGTTTATTTAAAAAAAATTATAATTTAAAATATTTATGTAATTTCAAAATGAATGTTTTAAATTTTAAAAATAAAAAAATTAAATTGTATAAAAGGAGAGAGACGGAGTAATAGTTTGTATTTTTCTGACGGCAGCTTATTTGAAATTGCCTACACAATTGGGGTTTTATTACGAAATTAACACCCTACTTTTGACTGTCTCGTTTGTTTGTAATCGTTGATGACAAAACTCATAAAGCCTGAAGTTAAAACAGTAAATCTCCATTAGTTATTTGTCTTTTTTCTAATATTTGCTAATTAGAATTAGATTTTTATGTTCTGCGGTCCCCTAGTTAATCTCCAAATAGGATGTCATTGTGTATATAATTTCTTAATTTACTTTGCACATTTAATACTAACAAATGTTTTTCTTTCTTTTTTTATGATAGATGATTGAGAAATTGCTAGGCAAATTGAGATATTTGAAGCATTTTAGATACGAAATCGACTTGACTTATATGAATTTCTTATCACGAGTTGATCATGTAGAAGAAGCGGCTAGAGGTAGTGGTATATGGTCTACACCTCATCCATGGCTTAACATGTTTGTTTCCAAGAAAGATATTGATGCATTCAATCGAATTGTGTTTCAAAATATCTTAAGAAATGGTATCAATGGCCCTATATTAACCTATCCTCTCCTGCGTAGCAAGTAAGTATATTTTTAAATTTTTGCTCTTTGTGTTCTAAAATTTAAATGATTGTTTAAAAAATGTCAACTTTTAATTAACCCTAAAATCGGATAACTTGTTTGTTTATTACTAAATCTATTGTCCATCATCGATTACCCATATTTCTTTTGCTAAGAAAATCAGACTACTTGTTTTTTTAAAAAAAAAATAAAAAAAATTGACACGACAAATTTCATTGGCTTTGCAAGAGCCACGTGGATGTCTAATGGACTCAGCTAGTGACGTGTTCTGGGACCACAAAGATAGGCATCACATATGGCAACCTCATGTCGTCGTGGAACAGTGGTGACATGTCATGTTTCGATATAAATATAATTTTTTTTTATATCTATTTGATTTGGAGTGATTTTTGATTTAGTTATGTTATTTTAATTTTAAAGATAAATCCAAACAGGCTTTAATTATTTTGGTGGCAAGCGTAGAATATGTTTTTTTTTTTAATAATAGTGATACAATTACTTTTCTCTTTTTTCCTCTCCCAATTAAGGGCCAAAATCTTGTTTGTTTCTTTTCTCATATGAAGTTTTGGTATTCAATTATTTCAATGATATATTTTTTTTGGTTGAAATTAGGTGGGATAATCGATGGTCAGTGGCGTTACCAAAAAATGAAATATTTTATTTAGTGGCTTTGCTAAGGTTTAGCCATGCACATCCAACAGAGTCAGAAATAAATCAAATGGTGGCACAAAATGAGGAGATTGTACAAACTTGTATCAAGAATGGATTTGATTTTAAAATGTATCTACCTCATTACAACTCCACAGTTGAATGGAAAAGGCACTTTGGGGATCAATGGGGAAGATTTGTCAACAGAAAGAGGCAGTTTGATCCAAAGTATGTCCTTGCACCTGGCCAAAAAATATTTACTAGAAATCACCAATTCTAATAAATATATACTATTAATAATTACTTGTAGGATAGGTCAAGTTTTACATTTTACAAAATTTGGAATTGAAGTTAAAATTCTTGTGTAAATTTCAACAACGGACCTTGATTTTAAACTAAAAATTTGAAATTGAGATTCAAAAACATATGGTCAAATGCCACCAACTTTTGTTTGTACTAAAGTTTATAAAAGAAATTAGGAATATACACAGTAATGAGAAACTGTCCACATTATATTATTAGCTTAGATTTGATGATTTCGAGCTTTCGTATTTGTATGAGTCTACGTAATATATAGTTTAGACTGTGAATTTTCTACTTGAACTATCATCTAATAATTAACAAAACATATCTAGACGTTGAATAAACTATATATTTGTCCAAAACTGTTTGCGTTTGTACATAAAATTTTCCTCCTCCTGGAAAATATAACGACTCTATTTGTTAACACATTATTTTTTTTAGTATATTTGTATTTGACTTCTTCAAAATTCTAAACTCTCCCCTTTCAAGGCAGTGATATCAATGACAAATCTAAGAAAGTGAAGAAGAAAATGATGGATATCACAATTGAAATAAATCAATTTATATGATAATAGTTTAACCTTTTAACATATAAACTAATATTAAGTTATTCAAATTTACCATGGTGGAATCATTTCCGGTGTAGTGTCATGTAACAAAAATTTTAAACAAAAGGCAGAGTATACATACATAATTGGAAATTAGTCAAGACGTGTTTTGCTAACTATAAGTGATATTTCATGTAAGAAATTTACACTTTTGATAATTCAGATATGAAACTCAAAAAATTAGGATAATTTCAATGTGTTTTATTTTGACGTGTGACTTTTTAATTTTGAGTTCATGATTTTCAAAGTGATAGAATTGATTTTTGGGAAAGAAAAAAAAGAGTGGAAAAGAAAATCTACACTAACTTTTTTGATGATATACTATCTTTCAAGATTCTCCAATAATGATGAATACGTACATCAATGATATTTAGTCATGAGTCATATCATGAAAGTGCCAACATATTCAAGCTAATTACGTAATTTTACAAATGATTTAATGATGCTATATATATTCTTACAAAAGATGTGATCTTAATTAGGCAAATTAATCATAGCTCCACTTGGCTGTATCATTTAGAATAAGGAAAAACAGGATGTGTTAATAAATGATTGGATTATTGACCTGTTTAAATATTACTTTGACTAGAGACTATTGAATTAAAATGAGTTAAAAGTCTATTCATAATTCAATACATTCAATTCTTCTTTTAAGTTTTAAATTCAAGAACTCTGATTTTTCTTAATAATTTGTTTGAGTACTGAATACAATTTTTTACCATATGACTATATAACATATAGTCATAATGAGCTCATAGGTCAGTTCGATTGTGGAATAGGTTGAACTAAATGGGTTCAAATTAATCAAATAAATAAGTTATTGATATGTGGAGAATGAATTAAAATTTTATAGACTGATATTGCCATTACTAACATAAGGCATATATATAGGTGACAACTGACAAGAGAAGATTAATCGAATAAAATATCTTGTACTTTTAATTTTAAGATCACTAGTTCCAATTATCAAGAGACGAAAAGATTATTTTTTTTTAGAAAAAAATAAGGTAATCATTAAAAGGAATTAAAGAACATGGGAAAAATCTAACTGTAGCTTAAAGCATGCAAAACTCAAGAATATATATCAGCTGGCTTCTTTTCCTCCACTAAACAAATAAGAGTACTAGGACCATTAGTATGCACACTATCACTATACACATACATTATTTTGAGTGAATCTAATTAAGTGTACATAAATGCAAATATCCCAAAACATAGTAAATTAGATACTTTCCCAATTAAGTATTTTATGTGATATCTATTCTTACCCTTTAATGATTGAAAAATGCTAAATCCTCCGTGTGAACACCTAATTTTTTACCAAAATATAAAGAGTCAAACACCAATTTTTTTTAAAAAGATTATATTTAAAATAAATAAAAAATAAATAAATTGTGTAAATTACTTTAATGATAAAAATTATGAATTTATGGTATTTGTTTTAAATCTTCAACTTTTAATAAATTTAAAAATAATGGTAGAAGAAGAAGAAAAAGGGGAGTCCTAAATATTCAAATTACCTTCCCCTTATCCTAATTATTCACAACTTCCTAACCTATTTTACTAAAAAATCTGATCCTATTTATTTTTTTTAATTTTTTTATTTTTTTTCTTTCTTCTCTCTCTTTGACGTTAATTTCTTTTTTTTTTTATATTTTTTAATTTTCTATTATTATTTATTTATTTTATATCCATCCTTATCTCAACCCCAATTCGCTCAACAATATTTCAAATAAAATCCTAATCCAGCTCTATTAGGTTCCTTTGAATTAGCACCAAACTCTCAGCCAAAAAGATTATAAAAAGACGTTCAGTTGAGAAGAAAAGAAGATATAGAAAAATACACAGAATACACAGATACACAAATACACAGATATAGAGATATATAGAGAAAAACAGAAATACGGAGAGAAATATATAGAGCAAACACAAAGAGAAGAAAGTGAGTCATTCTTTTGAGAATTAGGTCAGAGTTAGAGTTTTTTTGTCGTGGTTCCAAATTCGTGGCTCAAATCAATAGATCATAGAAGTTAGTTTTCGTGATATCCATCTTCGCAGCGAGGTAATTCTAAACTCTCGCATTATTTAAATGTAATATTGTATGAAGATTTGAATCTAACAATATGAAGTTCTTTAAATAGTATGTTATTATTATATAATATCAATCCGTAATGCATGTGTTATGATTTTTTTTATTTTTTTTCTAGTGTTAATCTGCTAACAAAAATAATATAAAATAAAAAATGTATTATACATTATTTTATTTTTTGCATTATTATTAGTGTCTGTTATTTTTTTTTGATGCAATTTATATTAAAATTTATTTTGTGATATTTAATAGAAAATATTTTTTTCTGGAGCCTAGTTTTTCACTTAAAAAAAACAAACAAATAAATTTATAAACTTGTTAGATTAGGATATATAAATAATTGGTAAATTTTTTTTATCTAAGTAGAATTGTAATTTCATCTAGAGATTCATGATAAAATAATGATAATTACTATTAATAATTATAATATTTTTTTTTTGAGAAATTGTATAAAGAGAACAAAAGAGTAAAAAATAAAAAAATAAAAACAAAAAAGCCTAAAACATAAAAGAAAAAAAACAATGAATAAAAAAAATAACAGAATTTGAAAAAAAAAATAGAAACAGAAAATAAAAATAAAAAGAGGAAAGGAGAATGAAAAATAAAAAATAAAAAAATAAAACTAATAAAATAAAAAGTAGAAACTAAAAAAAAAATACGTAAAATAAAAAAGAAGTAACAAAAACCACAAGAATAAAAAAAAAAGAAGAAAAGAACGTAAAAGAAAAAGAGTAACAAAAATTATTTTAAAAAAAAAGAGAAGAAGACAAATTTAAAATAAAAAAAAAATAAAACAGAAAGTTAATAAAAAATAAAATAAAAGAAATAACAGAAACTTTTATATATATAAAAAGAAACAGAAAGTAATAAAAGAAAAAAAAAAGCGTGAAAATCAAAAGAAAAAAAAAGAAGAAGAGAAAAGTAGAATGAAAAATAAAAAAATAAAATATAAAACTAATAAAAACTAAAAGTAGATATAAAAAAAAATGAAGAAGAACGTAAAAAAAAAATTAACAAAAAATTATTTTTTTTTATAAAGGAGAAGACAAAATCTATAAAATAATAATAAAACAAAAATAATGATAAAATAAAATTAAAAAAAAAAAGAGAGAGAGAAACAAATTTACAGAAAACAAAACAAAAAAAAATATATAAAATCCAAAAAAAAAAAAACGTGTAGAAAAAAAAAGATAAAAAAAAATAACATTCCTAATCTATTTCTTGATAAAAACCAACTTCAAATCTTATAAAATTTTATTTTCCTATTTTTAATTTAAAATAAATAAATAAATATATAATCCTAAATTAACTTGAACTTTAAATATTTATTCCTACACAAACTCTAATTCTTAAGAACCAGATATATTCTACTTATAATAACATTAAAAAATTAAAAACATACAAATATAAGCAGAAAAAGATATACGAATGTTCAATTTTAAAATTAATGGACGCACAACCAAAAAAAAATGAAGAAAGAACATTTAAAATAAATAAACCAGTTTAAAATAAGTTTAAAATAAATCTGAAAATAAATAACAATTTTATTATTAAGTTAAATAATACAGTGTCCAAAAATTAAGTTAAGTCATACTAAAATCAATAAAGCGACCGTGCTAGAACCACGGAACTCGAGGGGTGCTTAACACCTTCCCCTCGGTCAACAGAATTCCTTACCCGAATTTTTAATTCGCAGATCAATAAAATAGAGTCAAATTTCCTTTTGATTAGGGATTTAAATAAGGTGACTTGGAACACCAAAACTCAATTCCAAGTGGCGACTCTGAATAATAATTATCCCTTTTCAAAATGTCACTTTAATTGGACAAACTCTTTTTTTTTCGAAACAATAAAAAAATGAAAAATATATTGAGAGGACAAAAAAGGGGCGTGACAGATGGCGACTCCGCTGGGGATTAACTAGAATTCGAGTTAATGTATGATATTATTTGATGTGCATATAAATTGTGATCTCTTGCGAATTTTACTTAGTCTTCAATAATAATATGATGGGAATTGCAACTATGCACCCCATTTCTGTCAAGATAGCCAGTGGATCTTCGGTCCATGGTGAAGGATTTTTAATCACACATATTTAGGATAGGGAGCACCCATGCACAAAGCCGGAAAGCGCTGCTACCGGTACGTTGCTACTCCCTAACTCGAGTTGTCAGCTCGTTTTACAGCCAGTCTAGATACTTTTTTCCACAAGTTTAAACATGATAACTGAAACCAAATGTAATAGTTCCTAATAGACTTCATTATTTGAATTATTTACATATGATTTAATGAAAGACTCTACATACGATCGGATCTATCTAGATAAATAACTCAATTTACCATTTTAAATTAAAATCAGAATAATAGAAAAAGTTTTTTTTTCTTTTACAAAATAAAGTTCACAAAAAGAAATTTTAAAAGTTTTATTATATCACTTTAAACGAAGAAAAAAGTTGCATTTGTCAATAAATTTCTAACAAAAAATATTTAAGTGTTCAATCTGAACGAACTACGCACACCTGATTCTCACCTTGATGAGATACGTAGGCAACCTTCCTTGGGTTCGGTGATCCTTATTTAAAAATTAAAAAATTCAAAAAAATATCTTAATTATTATTTAAAAATTAAAAAATGAAATAATATGTGTATATATTAAAAATGGATTTTTTCCTTAAGAAAACATATTTTTACTTATATTTTGGAACTACGTTAGACCTGATTCTTGTTTTAACAAGATACGTAGGCAACCTTATTGTGAGGTTCGGTCCAACCGAGGAAAAAAAATCCTAAAAATTCTAGTCACATAAACTGGGGCAAAAAAAATATATAGATTTTTTTTCTTTGACTTGGTTGGTAACAACATGCTTAGAATTATGCATAAGAAAAAAAAATAAAGTGTTAAACTATTTGGTAAGACAGATCAACTTTGTTGTGACCTATAGACTTCTATTGGCATCTCTCAATACATTTATGTCATACTTGAGAAATTATCTTGTATAAAGTTTATGGATAAAATAAATTTGACCTCATTGTTTCAAATGCATTGTGTGGTGGGTGAGCTTTAGACGTAAAATTCAAAGTTATGATTTTGCTGATCTAGAACTTGACCCAAATGTTGGTTGAGACGAAATTTTGAGCAACATTTAACTTGAGAAAGGATTATAGGCTTTCTTTGAATCGATTGTGCCTTTCAAGCCTACCAAATGACATGTTATCCATAGAATTTTCATTTTGAGCCTTGATGTTTTTATTTAAATAGCCACATCTTAGCATATACATTTTGAGTGTACAAATGCACTGATTCCTTTGTCTTACCTCCTTGAGCGCACTATGAAATATCTACATAACATCAAAGACCTAAGTTGGGTGACAATGTGAAAAAGACCAAATATGTCAAAAAAAAAGATAGAATGAAAAATGAAAAAAAAATCTCCAAAAAAAGGAGATGAAATAAAAAAATAAAGAGAAAAAAAACGAAAAAAGACCTTACAAGAAAACAAAGGTCAAATGCAAGAATTAAAAAAAAATATTGAAAGCATTGTGCAAATTCTAAGGAGGAAATAGTCACTATATCCCAAATGAATATCCTACCGTTCCCTAATACTACATTACAAGCCAATGACAAGTCCTATTTGATCTCATTTTTTATGTTCTCATATTAGTGGATGCTTACATGAGGGCCAAGCATATGGTATCTTAATCTCATGCATTGAATATCTTTTTGAGTGTGAGTGACTTTCAAAAATGTCCTACGATCTAAATTATTATATTGTGTGAAGTAGGACTTTCATATATTGAGAGTGCATTTGAAACATGAGGATACAAATAATTCTATCCCTTAATTTTGGCAAGATAAATTGATCTTGTAATTACTTAAATATATTTGAGATACAATTTGAAATTATATAAATTACTCAAAGTTGACCTCAAATTTATTTAAAAGTTGTGAATGTAGTTCATATGCATAATACTAATTGTTGATACCAACTAAAGTCAAAGCATTATCAAACATGAACTAATTCTTTTTCCAATTTTTCCATCATATTTTTAAAAATAAATTTTAAAAAAAAGAAAAATATTTTTTATTGAACTACGTTCGGCCTGATTTCTAAGAGGATACGTAGGCAGCCCTTCATTGAGATTCGGTCTAATCACTCAATAAAATAATGATCATGCTATTTAAAATCTATAAGGGTTGAAACATGACATTGTAGTCTAAGGTATGTTACAGAAAAAAATAAAAAATTAAAAAATTAAAAAAATAAGAGGGTCTTATGAGTGAAAACTCTCGAGAGAAACATAAGACGACAGTAAAAAAAATAAGAATGTCTACTTGGTAAAAAATCACGAATGACACCATTTATCAAATGAGGTTTTTTCGTCTTGGCATGAGCACAATCAAGATAAAGTTATAGGCTGAAAGAGCTATAAAGACAAATCGTGCAAAGTAATTTGCTAGAGACAAACGCCACGATGGTAAGTTTTTTTATCATTGTCTCTCATATAATATGCAAAAAAAATTATTTTTTTCTTAATAAAATCTGGGGCATTTTATTTTATTTTTAAATTGGTCAATGTACCAATAAAAATAAAATAAAATAAAATAAAATAATGTTAAATAATAATGATAATAAAAGTAAAAAAAAATAATCCTATTCTATTTTTCATGTCTTCACAGGGCACAATAACCCCTGGATTGCATATAGGGCACAATAACCCCTATCATTTTTTTTCTTCACAGGGCACAATAACCCCTGGATTGCATATAGGGCACAATAACCCCTATCCTTTTTTTCTTCACAGGGCACAATAACCCCTGGATTGCGTATAGGGCACAATAACCCCTATATTTTTTTTTCTTCATAGGGCACAATCACCCCTGGATTGCATATAAGGCACAATAACCCCTATCATTTTTTTTCTTCACAGGGCACAATAACCCCTATCATTTTTTTCTTCACAGGGCACAATAACCCCTGGATTGCATATAGGGCACAATAACCCCTATCATTTTCTTCTTCACAGGGCACAATAACCCCTGGATTGCATATAGGGCACAATAACCCCTATTTCATTTTTATGTCTTCACAGGGCACAATAACCCCTGGTTGCGTATAGGGCACAATAACCCCTATTTTATTTTTCGTATCCTCACAGGGCACAATAATCCCTGTTTGCAATTTGGGTACAAAACTCCCTTTTGTCTTATTTTTTCTTACATTTTGTAATAGGCTATAAAAACATTATTTTTATTATTAGTATAGACTTTTATAGCTTTCATCAATAACTCACAAAATTTCCTAGTGCAAACTAGGTAGAAAATTTTGTTTTGTGTACAGGCTTCTACATAGTACACAAATTTGCAGTTCAAAAATAAAAGAACTCATCCTTTCAAGTGTAACGACCTGTTTAGTCGTTTTGAGCAGCAGATTTTATTTCTGGAAAAACAGGCTGAGGCGACGAACCCAACGACGGACTGTCATGGGCACGACGGACCGTCGCAAGGTCTCGTTTCCAAACACTTAGAAAATCTGAAATTGGGTACTGAAAATCGACTCTCTGAACTTCGTAACGGAGTGGCAGGACGGACCGTCACAGGTGTGACGGACCGTCACAGGCCATTCATCCAAAAATCAAGTTTCTGAACTATGCGACGGACAGCAGGACGGACCGTCGCAGGCGCGACGGCCCGTCACAGCTTGCGTAATCCCAGTTGGAGTCAGATTTCTGGTTAAGTTTTAAAGGGGCGTTTTGGACTATTCCTGCTATAATTATATGTTTCGTGGGTTTATATTAATAACTCAAATTCTTGGGGGTTAAAAGAGGTAACCTTAAGTTAATTAGTGGGGTATTATTGCCATCTTTTATTCTTAATTATATACTAATTAGGGTAAAAGAAAGAGGGTTTGAATAAGAAAAATAGAAAGAACAAAGAGAGACAGAAAAAGAAAGAGAACGAGTAGAGAGAGAGAGAAACGAAGAGGATAGCAAGGATTTTGAGAAGATAGCTTGTTGATCGCAATTCTTCGGTGGAGGTAGGTTATGGTTTCCATGCTATTCGTAGTAAACTCTTAATAGTGAATGATATGTGTTAGTAGTATTGTAAACCCTTCTATATGCTTAATTGTATGCTTGCATGAATGATGTGATTATGTAATTATGAATAAATAAGCATGATGAAGCTATTGAATCCCAAATCTTGAAAAAAAAACCCTAATCTACTTTGTTAATGATGATGCCTTGGTATAAAAGAAGGCTTGATGGACGAAAGTAGTGAGATTAGGGGATCGGGTGCCACGTTTCGGTACCAGGATAGAATACGAGGATCGGGTGTCACGTTCCGACACAGGATAGAATATGGATCGGGTGCCACGTTCCGGTACCAGGATAGTATATGAGGATCGGGTGTCACGTTCCGACATCAGGATAGAATATGGATCGGGTGCCACGTTCCGGTACCAGGATAGTATATGAGGATCGGGTGTCACGTTCCGACACCAGGATAGAATATGGATCGGGTGCCACGTTCTGACACCAGGATAGTATATTGAGGAGCGGAGTGTCACGTACTGACACGAGGGAATAAAGATAATGAATCTTGAAATATGTTAATATATTCAATCTAATGAACTGAATTCCCAAATGAGTATGATGAGGAGGTGTGAGTCCTCATTGATGTGCTTGGTGTTGTAACCAAGGGTTATGGTAACTGTAAATGCTGCATGCTAAGGATATTAGTTGATTTTATGATATTGCTTAATACATACTGTTTTCTATTTTGAGTTGGCCGATGATATCTACTCAGTACCCGTGTTTTGTACTGACCCCTACTTTTATTGTTTTCTTCTTGTTTATTTGTGGAGTGCAGCAAACGTGCCGTCATCTTCGACTCAACAGTAATTCAATCCAGTCTTACTACATCGGAAATTCAGGGTAAGCTAATGCTTCTAGCTTGGACTGGATCTTCTTCTTCAAGTCTTGATGCCTTGAACTTCCGGCATGGACTAGCTTATTATGTATTTTTAGCTTCTTAGAATACTCCTAGTTTAGTAATTTGATTATAGATGTTCTTGTGGTGATGACTTCCAGATTTTGGGGGAATAATGGATGTTGAATTTTAGAAGTTAATGAATTGGTCTTTATTTAATGAGTTTAAGTCTTCCGCATTACTTTCTGTTGATATTATATTGAGATGTTAAGGTTAGATTGGTTGGTTCGCTCACATAGGAGGGAAAGTGTGGGTGCCAGTCGCAACCCGATTTGGGTCGTGACAAACTTGGTATCAGAGCATTAGGTTCGTTGGTCTCATCACACAAGAACAGGTCTAGTAGAGTCTTAAGGAACGGTAGGGGGACGCCTTTACTTTTCCTTGAGAGGCTACAAGACTTTAGGAAAATTTCACTCTTTCATTCTTTCTTTCGTGCTACTACTTGAGTCCAATTGGTATCTAGGCGATACGAATTGGTACCTGACCATCTTCACTCTCTTTCGCAGATGGTTAGAACTAGAGCAACGACTACGCCAACACCAACACCAGCACCGGCGGGACAGGGTACGTCTGAGCCAGCCACTGGGCTGTAGCTCGAGGAAGAGCAGCGGCAAGAGGCCGTGGTAGAGGTCGTGGGAGGACGTCATCTAGGGGAAGAGGACGAGCACCTAGCCCATCTGATACTAGGGAGTGACTCCTCCACCGACTGAGGAAGTAATAAGAGAAGGGGAGGATGGGGAAACTGAACAAGTGCAGAATGAGGGATTGCCACCCCAACCTACCCCAGAGATGATCAATCAGGTTCTCGCTTATCTTAGTGGGTTGTCTGATCAAGGTCAGGCACCTCCAGTGTTTTCTGCACCAACACCTCTGGTTTCAGAAGTACAACATGCAGCCACTATGGCTCCTCGTATGGAGGCCTCATTGGACATAGGCACATTTCCACGTCTGACTACTAGGCCTATAATGACAAATGATCAGCATGAACTTTTCAGTAAGTTCTTGAAATTGAAACCTCCAGTCTTCAAGGGTGCTGAATCGGAGGATGCTTATGATTTTCTGGTTGACTGTCACGAGCTACTACACAAGATGGGTATAGTAGAACGGTTTGGTGTGGAGTTTGTGACTTATCAGTTTCAAGGGAACGCAAAAATGTGGTGGCGGTCACATATTGAGTGTCAACCAACAGAGGCACCACCTATGACTTGGGCCTCATTCTCTAGCTTGTTTATGGAGAAGTATATCCCTCGGACTTTGAGGGATAGGAAAAGGGATGAGTTCTTGAGCCTAGAGCAAGGTAGGATGTCGGTTAATGCTTACGAGGCTAGGTTTCGCGCATTATCCAGATATGCCACACAACTTTGTTTCAGTCCACAAGAGAGGATTTGCCGGTTTGTGAAGGGGTTGAGGTCAGAATTGCGAATTTCGGCCTTACAGATAGCGGCAACGGCAAAATCCTTCCAAGAGGTGGTAGACTTTGTGATAGAAGTGGAAGGAGTGAAGCCAGACGACTTCACTACGACATCGACATCAAAAAGGTTTCGAAAGGGAGGTGAGTTTAATGGTTCTTACTCTAGAGGACAAGGTTCCGGAGGTTACGCAGTTCGACCCATTCAGTCTTCACTACAGACTGTAGTTGGGGGTCCACCTCCGACCGGTCAACACTTCTCTGAGAGACCTATGCATGAACCCAGAGAGTGCTATGGATGTGGGGAGGTTGGACATATTAAGAGATATTGTCCGAAACAGAGTTACAAACCTTCAAATGTTAGAGGTAGAGGTAGTCCTGGTAGAGGCCGTTATTCTGGAGGACGTGGTGGTCGAGGTAATGGTGGTCACCAAAATGGTCGAGGTGATGGGCAAACTAGAGCCACTACATCACAACATGGTAGGGGCAATGGACAGACAAACGATAGGGCCCATTGTTACGCTTTCTCTGGGCGGTCTGGAGCGGAGACATCTGATGCTGTCATCACAGGTAATCTTCTGGTTTGTGATTGCATGGCTTCTGTATTGTTTGATCCTGGATCCACGTTTTCTTATGTATCTTCCTCATTTGCTAAGGGTCTAAATTTACATTGTGAATTACTTGATATGCCTATTCGTGTTTCTACTCCGGTGGGTGAGTCTGTGGTAGTTGAAAAGATATATAGGTCTTGTTTGGTGAACTTTGTGGGGAGCAACACTTATGTAGATTTGGTTATCTTAGAAATGGATGATTTTGATGTAATTCTGGGTATGACTTGGGTTTCTCCGCAATTTGCGATCTTGGATTGTAATGCTAAAACGGTGACGTTAGCCAAGCCTGGGACAGATCCATTAGTGTGGGAGGGTGACTACACTTCCAATCCGGTGCGTATCATCTCCTTTCTTCGTGCTAAGAAAATGGTTAGTAAAGGGTGTTTAGCTTTCTTGACACATCTCAAGGATGACACTACCCAAGTACCTTCGATTGAGTCGGTTTCGGTGGTCCGTGAGTTTTTGGATGTGTTCCCTGCAGATCTTCCTGGTATGCCACCAGATAGGGATATTGATTTCTGTATTGACCTTGAACCGGGTACTCGCCCCATTTCGATACCCCCTTATAGAATGGCTCCCGCGGAGTTAAGAGAGTTAAAAGCCCAACTTCAAGAGTTGTTAAACAAAGGCTTTATTAGACCAAGTGCATCTCCTTGGGGTGCTCCGGTTTTGTTTGTGAAGAAGAAGGATGGGAGTTTTCGGATGTGCATAGACTACCGGCAGTTGAACAAGGTAACCATAAAGAACAAGTACCCTCTTCCTCGCATTGATGACTTATTCGATCAGTTACAAGGTGCTTGTGTCTTCTCTAAGATTGACTTGAGATCCGATTATCATCAATTGAAAATACGGACAACGGATGTGCCAAAGACTGCTTTTCGAACGAGGTATGGGCATTACGAATTTGTAGTGATGTATTTTGGTCTTACTAATGCCCCTGCTGCGTTCATGAGCTTGATGAACGGGATTTTTAAGCCACATTTGGACCTCTTCGTGATCGTATTTATTGATGATATATTGGTATACTCAAAGAGCAAGAAGGAACATGAAGAGCATTTGAGAATGGTATTGGAAATGTTGAGGGAGAAAAAGCTTTATGCCAAGTTCTCTAAGTGTGAGTTTTGGCTAGATGCGGTGTCCTTTTTGGGGCACGTGGTTTCTAAAGAAGGAGTGATGGTGGATCCTTCTAAAATCGAGACAGTGAAGAATTGGGTAAGACCTACTAATGTGTCAGAAATAAGGAGCTTTGTTGGGTTAGCTAGCTACTACCACCGATTTGTCAAGGGATTCTCTTCTATTGCTTCCCAACTGACGAACTTGACTAAGCAGAATGTTCCATTTGTATGGTCGGACGAGTGTGAAGAAAGCTTTCAAAAGCTCAAGACTTTGTTGACTACCGGACCTATCCTTACCTTGCCAGTAGAGGGTAAGAACTTCATTGTTTATTGCGATGCATCCTATTCTGGTTTGGGTGCAGTACTAATGCAAGAGAAGAGTGTGATTGCTTATGCTTCAAGGCAATTAAAGGTGCATGAACGTAACTATCCGACCCACGATTTGGAATTGGCTGCGGTAGTGTTTGCATTAAAGCAATGGAGACACTATTTATATGGGGTTAAGTGTGAGGTCTACACGGATCATCGTAGCCTTCAGTATGTCTTTACTCAGAAAGATTTGAACTTAAGGCAGAGGAGATGGATGGAGTTACTAAAGGACTACGATATCACTATCTTGCATCATCCGGAAAAGCGAATGTTGTGGCAGATGCTTTAAGTAGAAAAGCGGGAAGCATGGGAAGTCTAGTTCACTTGCAAGTTTCTAGACGACCATTGGCTAGAGAGGTTCAAACTCTGGCTAACGACTTGATGAGGTTAGAAGTAAATGAGAAGGGAGTATTGTTGGCTAGTGTGGAGTCAAGATCTTCTTTTCTTGACAAAATTAAGGGAAAACAGTTTGATGATGAGAAACTAAGGCGAATCCAAGATAAAGTATTGCGAGGGGAGGCTAAGGAAGCACAAATCGATGAGGAAGGTGTTTTGAGAATCAAGGGAAGGGTATGTGTAGCTCGCGCCGATGATTTGATCAACACTATTCTGACAGAGGCTCATAGTTCAAGGTATTCTATATATCCGGGTGCAACCAAGATGTATCGTGACCTAAAGCAACACTTTTGGTGGAGTAGAATGAAGCGTGATATTGTTGACTTTATTGCCAAGTGTCCAAACTGTCAACAAAAGTATGAACACCAAAGGCCCGGAGGAACACTTCAGAGAATGCCCATTCCTGAATGGAAGTGGGAGAGAATTGCAATGGACTTTGTGGTTGGTCTTCCCAAGACATTGGGAAAGTTTGATTCTATTTGGGTAATTGTTGATAGATTAACTAAGTCTGCTCACTTCATTCCGATCAAGGTGACTTACAATGCAGAGAAGTTAGCCAAACTTTACATCTTGGAAGTGGTGCGATTGCATGGGGTTCCACTATCCATCATATCAGATAGAGGTACGCAGTTTACTTCTAAGTTTTGGAAAACATTGCATGCGGAATTGGGTACTAGGTTGGACTTTAGTACTGCGTTCCATCCTCAGACCAATGGTCAGTCTGAGAGAACGATTCAAGTGTTGGAAGATATGCTTCGTGCATGTGTGATAGAGTTTGGTGGCCATTGGGATAGCTTCCTACCCTTAGCGGAGTTTTCATACAATAATAGCTATCACTCAAGCATTGATATGGCTCCATTTGAAGCATTGTATGGTAGAAGATGTAGGTCTCCCATTGGTTGGTTTGATGCATTTGAGGTTAGGCCTTGGGGTACCGACCTTTTGAGGGATTTGATAGAGAAAGTGAAGTCTATTCAAGAAAAGCTTCTAGCGGCGCAAAGTAGACAAAAAGAATATGCAGATCGAAAGGTTAGAGACTTAGAGTTCATGAAGGGTGAACAAGTCTTGTTGAAAGTTTCACCAATGAAAGGGGTGATGCGGTTTGGTAAAAGGGGTAAACTAAGTCCAAGGTACATTGGACCATTTGAAGTACTTAAGAGAGTAGGAGATGTGGCTTATGAGTTAGCCTTGCCTCCAGGGCTGTCCGGAGTACATCCGGTATTCCATGTGTCGATGTTGAAAAGATACCATGGGGATGGAAACTACATTATCCGTTGGGATTTAGTTTTGCTTGATGAGAACTTGTCTTATGAGGAGGAGCCTGTTGCTATTTTAGATAGAGAAGTTCGCAAGTTGAGGTCAAGAGAGATTGCATCCATCAAGGTGCAATGGAAGAATCGACCCATTAAAGAAGCCACTTGGGAGAAGGAGGCGGATATGCGAAAAAATACCCACATCTGTTTACAGATTCAGGTACTCCTTTTCGCCCTTATTTTCCTTCTTGTGATCGTTCGGGGACGAACGATGGGTAAATTGGTATCTATTGTAACGACCTGTTTAGTCATTTTGAGTAGCAGATTTATTTCTGGAAAAACAGGCTAAGGCGACGAACCCAACGACAGACCGTCATGGGCACGACGGACCGTCGCAGGGTCTCGTTTCCAAACACTTAGAAAATCTGAAATTGGGTACTGAAAATCGACTCTCTGAACTTCGTAACGGAGTGGCAGGACGGACCGTCACAGGTGTGACGGACCGTCACAGGCCATTCATCCAAAAATCAAGTTTCTGAACTATGCGACGGACAGCAGGACGGACCGTCGCAGGCGCGACGGCCCGTCACAACTTGCGTAATCCCAGTTGGAGTCAGATTTCTGGTTAAGTTTTAAAGGGGCGTTTTGGACTATTCCTGCTATAATTATATGTTTCGTGGGTTTATATTAATAACTCAAATTCTTGGGGGTTAAAAGAGGTAACCTTAAGTTAATTAGTGGGGTATTATTGCCATCTTTTATTCTTAATTATATACTAATTAGGGTAAAAGAAAGAGGGTTTGAATAAGAAAAATAGAAAGAACAAAGAGAGACAGAAAAAGAAAGAGAACGAGTAGAGAGAGAGAGAAACGAAGAGGATAGCAAGGATTTTGAGAAGATAGCTTGTTGATCGCAATTCTTCGGTGGAGGTAGGTTATGGTTTCCATGCTATTCGTAGTAAACTCTTAATAGTGAATGATTTGTGTTAGTAGTATTGTAAACCCTTCTATATGCTTAATTGTATGCTTGCATGAATGATGTGATTATGTAATTATGAATAAATAAGCATGATGAAGCTATTGAATCCCAAATCTTGAAAAAAAACCCTAATCTACTTTGTTAATGATGATGCCTTGGTATAAAAGAAGGCTTGATGGACGAAAGTAGTGAGATTAGGGGATCGGGTGCCACGTTTCGGTACCAGGATAGAATATGAGGATCGGAGTGTCACGTTCCAGTATCAGGATAGTATATGAGGATCGGGTGTCACGTTCCGACACCAGGATAGAATATGGATCGGGTGCCACGTTCCGGTACCAGGATAGTATATGAGGATCGGGTGTCACGTTCTGACACCAGGATAGAATATGGATCGGGTGCCACGTTCCGACACCAGGATAGTATATTGAGGAGCGGAGTGTCACGTACTGACACGAGGGAATAAAGATAATAAATCTTGAAATATGTTAATATATTCAATCTAATGAACTGAATTCCTAAATGAGTATGATGAGGAGGTGTGAGTCCTCATTGATGTGCTTGGTGTTGTAACCAAGGGTTATGGTAACTGTAAATGCTGCATGCTAAGGATATTAGTTGATTTTATGATATTGCTTAATACATACTGTTTTCTATTTTGAGTTGGCCGATGATATCTACTCAGTACCCGTGTTTTGTACTGACCCCTACTTTTATTGTTTTCTTCTTGTTTATTTGTGGAGTGCAGCAAACGTGCCGTCATCTTCGACTCAACAGTAATTCAAGCCAGTCTTACTACATCGGAAATTCAGGGTGAGCTAATGCTTCTAGCTTGGACTGGATCTTCTTCTTCAAGTCTTGATGCCTTGAACTTCCGGCGTGGACTAGCTTCTTATGTATTTTTAGCTTCTTAGAATACTCCTAGTTTTGTAATTTGATTATAGATGTTCTTGTGGTGATGACTTCCAGATTTTGGGGGAGTAATAGATGTTGAATTTTAGAAGTTAATGAATTGGTCTTTATTTAATGAGTTTAAGTCTTTCGCATTACTTTCTGTTGATATTATATTGAAATGTTAAGGTTAGATTGGTTGGTTCACTCACATAGGAGGGAAAGTGTGGGTGCCAGTCGCAACCCGGTTTGGGTCGTGACATCAAGAAAATAAGTTTTCAAGAATATCATGTAGAAGAACGTCAGTAGTAGAAGTCAAGTCGTGAAGTTTCAAGTTTTAAGCTCATAAGTCCAGAGCAAAGTTCGGAATAGACCTACCCAAAGAGGGTGAAGCGATATCTGAGAATCCAAAATGAAGACTTAGCACTATCGGAATAGATAGGATTTCATATCTTTCCTTCTACATTTTATTTATTTTTTATTTAAAAGCTGGAGCTACGAACCGGAATCTCGACAAAACCTCACTCGACTACCTAACTCATTGGAACTACGCCTGACTCCTTATCATCTTAACTTAGGATAGGTAGTTTTTAAAAGTTAGGACACAGTCAAACCTCTTCTCTACTATAAATTTTTCGCATAAATATTTCAGTAAAAAATTAGTCACATTGTTCACGTCTTTGCATGAAAACTCTTCATGTTTTCAAGCAAAGAGGGGCATACTGTGAACACCTAATTTTTTACCAAAATATAAAGAGTCAAACATCAATTTTTAAAAAAAGGTTATATTTAAAATAAATAAAAAATAAATAAATTGTGTAAATTACTTTAATGATAAAAATTATGAATTTATGGTATTTGTTTTAAATCTTCAACTTTTAATAAATTTAAAAATAATGGTAGAAGAAGAAGAAAAAAGGGAGTCCTAAATATTCAAATTACCTTCCTCTTATCCTAATTATTCACAACTTCCTAACCTATTTTACTAAAAAATCTCATACTATTTATTTTTTTTATTTTTTTTATTTATTTATTTATTTTTCTTTCTTCTCTCTCTTTGACGTTAATTTCTTTTTTTTATATATATTTTTTAATTTTCTATTATTATTTATTTATTTTATATCCATCCTTATCTCAACCCCAATTCCCTCAACAATATTTCAAATAAAATCCTAATCCAACTCTATAAGGTTCCTTTGAATTAGCACCAAACTCTCAGCGAAAAAGATTATAAAAACACGTTCAGTTGAGAAGAAAAGAAGATATAGAAAAATACACAAATACACAAATACATAGATACAGAGATATAGAGAGAAAAATAGAAATACAGAGAGAAATATATAGAGCAAACACAAAGAGAAGAAAGTGAATTATTCTTTTGAGAATTAGGTCAGAGTTAGAGTTTTTTTGTCGTGGTTCCAAATTCGTGGCTCAAATCAATAGATCATAGAAGTTAGTTTTCGTGATATCCATCTTCGCAGCGAGGTAATTCTAAACTCTCGCATTATTTGAATGTAATATTGTATGAAGATTTGAATCTAATAATATGAAGTTCTTTAAATAGTATGTTATTATTATATAATATCAATCCGTAATGCATGTGTTATGATTTTTTTTTATTTTTTTTCTAGTGTTAATATGCTAACAAAAATAATATAAAATAAAAAATGTATTATACATTATTTTATTTTTTTGCATTATTATTAGTGTCTGTTATTTTTTTTGATGCAATTTATATTAAAATTTATTTTGTGATATTTAATAGAAAATATTTTTTTCTGGAGCCTATATTTTCACTAAAAAAAACAAATAAATAAATTTATAAACTTGTTAGATTAGGATATATAAATAATTGGTAAATTTTTTTATCTAAGTAGAATTGTAATTTCATCTAGAGATTCATGATAAAATAATGATAATTACTATTAATAATTATAATATTTTTTTTGAGAAATTGTATAAAGAGAACAAAAGAGTAAAAAATAAAAAAATAAAAACAAAAAAGCCTAAAACATAAAAGAAAAAAAAATAACAGAATTTGAAAAAAAAAATAGAAACAGAAAATAAAAATAAAAAATAAAAAATAAAAAGAGGAAAGGAGAATGAAAAATAAAAAATAAAAAAATAAAACTAATAAAATAAAAAGTAGAAACTAAAAAAAAAATACGTAAAATAAAAAAGAAGTAACAAAAACCACAAGAAAAAAAAAAGCAAAGAACGTAAAAGAAAAAGAGTAACAAAAATTATTTAAAAAAAAAAAAAGAGAAGAAGACAAATTTAAAATAAAAAAAAATAAAACAGAAAGTTAATAAAAAAATAAAATAAAAGAAATAACAGAAACTTTTATATATATAAAAAGAAACAGAAAGTAATAAGAGAAAAAAAAAAGCGTGAAAATCAAAAGAAAAAAAAAAGAAGAAGAGAAAAGTAGAATGAAAAATAAAAAAATAAAATATAAAACTAATAAAAACTAAAAGTAGATATAAAAAAAAATGAAGAAGAACGCAAAAAAAAAAATTAACAAAAAATTATTTTTTTTTTTATAAAGGAGAAGACAAAATCTATAAAATAATAATAAAACAAAAATAATGATAAAATAAAATTAAAAAAAAAAGAGAGAGAGAAACAAATTTACAGAAAACAAAACAAAAAAAACAAATATATAAAATCCAAAAAAAAAACGTGTACAAAAAAAAAGATAAAAAAAAATAACATTCCTAATCTATTTGGGATTTCTTGATAAAAACCAACTTCAAATCTTATAAAATTTTATTTTCCTATTTTTAATTTAAAATAAATAAATAAATATATAATCCTAAATTAACTTGAACTCTGATTATTTATTCCTACACAAACTCTAATTCTTAAGAACCAGATATATTCTACTTATAATAACATTAAAAAATTAAAAACATACAAATATAAACAGAAAAAGATATACGAATGTTCAACTTTAAAATTAATGGACGCACAACCAAAAAAAATGAAGAAAGAACATTTAAAATAAATAAACCAGTTTAAAATAAGTTTAAAATAAATCTGAAAATAAATAACAATTTTATTATTAAGTTAAATAATACAGTGTCCAAAAATTAAGTTAAGTCATACTAAAATCAATAAAGCGACCGTGCTAGAACCACGAGACTCGAGGGGTGCCTAACACCTTTCCCTCGGTCAACAGAATTCCTTACCCGAATTTTTAGTTCGCAGATCAATAAAATAGAGTCAAATTTCCTTTTGATTAGGGATTTAAATAAGGTGACTTGGAACACCAAAACTCAATTCCAAGTGGCGACTCTGAATAATAATTATTCCTTTTCAAAATGTCACTTTAATTGAAAAAACTCTTTTTTTTCGAAACAATAAAAAAAAATGAAAAATATATTGAGAGAAAAAAAAAGGGGCGTGACACTCTATATCTTTCTTTTGACCCGGGAAAACAGTTGCACTATATTGCTGTCTGACCCTTTAATGAATTTGTTGGGCATACTAATAAAGAAGTGTTGTAGGAAAAATTACACAACACAACAAGCATGTGAGTATTTATATACGATCAATCACTATAGTTTAAAATATTACAATTTGCAGCTATATGTAAGATTTTATGGCAAATCTATCTCTCTTCTCTCCTCCCATTGCCCCCTCTCTCTTCCGCCCCAACCGATAAGAAAAATTCATTCAAATTTATTATGTATCAATTGTATTCAATTATATTTAGCTGAGAGATATGTATTTTATATCAATTGTATTGAAACTATATTTGTATTTTGTATCAACTGTATTGATATTATAAATTGTATTCGTGACACAACGAATAAAACATGCATTCATCCTCTCTCCTGCCTCTCTCGATTTCACTTGTCCCTCTCCTCCATCTCTCGATCTCGCTCACCTCTCTGCCTCGCTCTCTTGATCTTGCTCACCTCTCCCTATCTCACTCGTCTCTTTCCTTCTAATATGTATTCTATTGATACAAAACAATTTATATTTATATTTTTCTTCTCCAAAACCCGTGAAAGTACATCAAATACAAAAACATAACAAGTAAAGAATAAGTACGAATTATAATGAGTGAACTTATAGTTAAGGAGTACTTATTTAAGACCTAATATTAGTTGTTTATGAAAATCCCCCCTTTTTCTAAGCTAGTGGATACTAAAGCTAGCTAGTTTTGGGCATGATTTTCAGGCTAGAAAATGGAGTATTCTTGAATTATATAGTTGGGAATATTATTGAATTATATAGATCCAATTGTCATTACTAATTGCTTTAAAAAATATTTATAGACAATTAGCTATTGTAATTAATTAATTGATACTATAAATTACTTTTAGCATATATTGTATATATATGTGAATATTTACTATTAATTCATGTAGTGTCCTAGCAAGTTGCCCCACTCCAATACTATAAAAGATTGTTTCACTAGCACTAGAAACAAAAGTATACAATTGAACATGTCAAATGACAAGATGTGAAGCAAAACATGACAAACGTTAATAGTGAAAAAGGAGGGCACTAGAAACAGAAGTGATCAATTAACCCATACACACAATTCTAAGGTCATTCTCATGGACCATCTTCATTCATAAATTTTCTGTGTAAAATTTGCTGGACGTGTCACAAATAGGCAATATACACCATGTCCTAGCATGAGCATCCCAAGACATCTTTTTGTCTTCTTTCTTGTTTATTTTTCAAACACTAGCTCAATTACTACCTATATGTGGACCCTGTACCACCCTACTCTCCCACCCCACTCTGCCAATTCACAATGTTATTTTCGTTTGAAATTTAAAATATCTTTAAATTATATGAAGCAAGTTTTAATTTGTGTTTTCTGAAAAAAAACACTTTTAAACGATATTTGAAGTTAAATTATATTATCATTTTAGCAGAATTTTTTTTTTAAGTTTTAAAATTGAACAATTCTTTTCTTCTACTTGAATTTATCATAAAACTAATTAATAGAGATCCAACAAAAATCAAGATATCCCTTCGTAATTATTATTCTTACATACGCTAAAAAGTTAGGGAATATACTACTATATTAATCATGTGTTTAGACATAATGTTCTAACAATTTTCAAGATTAAACATCTAAGTGAGAGATTGTTAGGGTATATATACTATTAATCGTGCATTTAGATACAGTACATTATAACAATCGTGATGGTTAGAAGTCTAAGTAGGAGATTGTTGGAATATATACTATAAACCATATGTTTAGATATAGAATATATCTATTATAGAATAGTTATTTATTCTATTTTAATAGATCATATAATCGTTTATGGCGTTTTTTTACTTATATAGTAGATGATTTAGTGTATAGAGTTTTAGCTTATACACAGAGGATTAAATTACCGATTTTAATGAGTATAAAGTTTTTTGTTCACAATCTAGAATGGAAATTGGACATGTCATCGGTTCGATTGTAGCACAAGATTATATATAATTTATTTATGGGAACGGTATAGTTCCAACTTCTTGTGCTAGTGCCTTTTGTATTTATTGAACGAGACCGAGTAGAGATAGTTATTTTAGACTCACTGTCAAAAACATATTCTCTAAACTATTAAATGTATTATATTCTCATTCATGATATAACTATTATAATATATATATATCAATTATTGTTTTCATTTATTAAAAGTTGAGATTCTGAGATGGATCGATATGCTTGTAAGATTGGATGATAATAATATATATATTGGTAAAATAATGAGTTAGTTGATGAAATCTATGTCTCCTTATATAGATTGATTGATATACCTTTTTGAGAAACTTATAAGTTTTCATTGTGTCAAACCTTGCAAGTGAATTTATTAATTCGACACATGAAATAAGTTAAGTAGTGCTCTAAAGGAAATTAAACGTTGAATTCGTCAGTAATTTAATTAATTAATTAGTATTTGTAATCTTAACATGAGGAATTACATAAATGTTTAATGGAGAATTATGAAATATAAATAGAGGAATGCAATCACGAACTTCTAGTGAAATAATTTGAATTTTATTATAGTAAAAATAATTCAAATTAATTATTTGAAATTAATTTCATAATAGAAAGTCCTTATAGTTTTCATATTTAACTAAAACTTGAAACTGTACTTTCTTAAGAAGAAAGGGAAGAAACGTGTATTTTTGTTTTTTCAAGAAAATTTATTTTTTTTATCCTTCTTGGATTTTAGGACGAAATCAATATAAGAGAGATTCTCCTAGCTAGAAAAAAATTGAAGGTTTTCAATTCACATTTATCCGCTCATTATTGAGAGAGTTCGGTTGTAACCTTGGGATCATTGCAGAAGACTATGAAGTTGTTGTCTATCATGTGGATTCGCTCGAAGGTCTGTCTAACTTGTGGATTCGCTTGAAGGTATTTGCTCACGCTTCAAGAGGTAATTCTTCAATTAAATTTTAGCAAGTTTATGTGTTCTAGCATGTGATTTATGTGTTCTAACATAAACAATTATTTGTCATGTAAGCTGTATGATACTAGTGTGCTTCCGCCATACATATAGTTTTTCAACAAAAAATACTATCATGAACTTTTTTCGGTAATTAAATTTAGTATTATGCAAAATCTTTTATATGATAATTAAACTTCAGCTTGATCACTTGATTACTAAATGAGAAAAAAAAAAGACAAATCATGTATCCTCAAACCTTCCAAACATTTCCTTTTCCAATTAGCAATGGTATCTAAGATTTAAAATATTTTTTCATAAACTTCCTATAGCATGTAATAAAATTATGCAGGAAAACTTTTGTTGATGATCATGTAAATTACTTATGTTTTTGTAGGATTCATTAATTTTTTGACTATATCTAATAGAAGAATAAAAATTGTTAACTCAAGTATTTAGAGAATGTTCTTTACCAAAAAAACATATTTTAAAAACATAATTTAAGTGTAGGGTATAGTCAAAACACGTTTTTGGCCAAAAACTTATTTTGTACATTTTCTTATGTTTTTTCTTTAAAAATATTCTCATTGTTAGTAAAATAGTTTTAAAATACATTTTAACTAGCTAAATGTCGTTAAAATATCATCCCTACTAACTGATACTCAAAAATAAGGAAAATATATTAATTTTAGTCTTAAATTATCTAAAGTGAAATAATTTTGCCCTTATGCTTAATTATTATCTTTTTCGGTTGGGGATGAGGAGGTTACTATAACAAAAATAATTTTTAGTGGCATTAAATTGACAGTAATAAAGAGTGCTAAAGTCTTTATCGGTATTAGTTAAGTGTCATTAGAATCAATGTCGCTAAAGGCTATATATTTAATGGCAATTAAAAATTAAATGACGCTAACGATTATTTTTGTTGCAGTGGATAGGAAGCAAGAGGGAGGAAATTGTATTTATGAGAAATATAATAATAACATAAGATAATAAGTAATATGAAACCTTTTTATTTTAACAAATAAAAGTTGATGGCATGTAACATCTGTTTTCTATAGATTTGTTACGTATTAGGTATGAGCTATTATTAGTATTATCTTAGAACATGAAATCATAAATCTTTTTTTGCGTAAAAGTTTAAAATTTTATTTTTCTCCATCAATAATAATAGCTAAATTTTACTTTCTAAGAATCTATTTGGGTTTTCAATAAAATCTGCTTATATTTTGAAGTATTTTTTTAAAAATAATTTTTTAGAGAAGTATTTTTGAAAAATATAAAACAATTTATATTTGACTAATTCATTTGAAAAGTGTTTTTATAAGAAAATTGTGTTTGATTAATCTTTTAAAAAAATACTTTTGAGAGTCAAGTTACGATAAATGGTAAGTATTAAAGTATTTTGAATATTAAAATTATTTTATAAAGAGTAATTAGTTTAAATATGTATTAAAAAAATAAATTAAATTTTTATTCTTATTAAATTAAAATATTCATATTCAAATTCTCAATCAATATAACATATTTTTAAGGTTGAAATCTTTAAATGTATTTGTTCTTTTGCTTTTTTCTAATCTTACAAAAATATTGTTGTTACCTTCTTTCTTTCTTTTTTTCTAATTTTTAAAAACAATATATTAAATAATAATACATATAAGTAAAATAAGATATAAATCTATTTATACAAAAATAAGATTATTAAATAGAACTTTACTAATTATATGAGATATGTTAATTAATTAATTAACAATCTCTCTCTCTCTAAAAAAGTATTTTTTTGCTTTTTTGAGAAGTAGAAATTTTTAGTTTCTTTTCAATCGCAGAAAAATTGATTTTTGCTTCTATTTAAAATAATTTTACATACTTGTAAGAAACCTATTTTTAAATTTTTTTTTCTCAAAGTAAGTGCTTATAAGTTATGTGCTCTCAATAACAATACAAAGAGACTCTAAAAATGATATGATAAATAAAATTTAATTATATTATGATAGATTGTATTACTTATTATACCTTTAAGGGAAAAGAATAGTTGTACCTCAAAATGAGAAACTATTTACCAACAATTGTCCCCTCACTTTCATACCCTTTTTGTTTTTAACTACTATTTTGTGTTTACTCTTGTAGTTTAGTTAATAAAACTAGGTGTGGTCAAGTAAATAGTTTGAATTTTGAGTCCAATCAAAGTAAAATATTTTGAATTAAGTCCAATTTAAATACATGCCTTACCTAATGGATCTAATTTGTGTAATCTTCCCTATTGTTGGGTGTCTAAAAGTATCTTTTTTAAGTGTTTAGTAAATTCTTAAAATTGCTTTTAAATGAATGCATAAACAATTTTTCTGCGGTTGAAAAAATTTACAAAATTCTTTTTTAAAAAACACAAATAGAAAATTAATTTTTTGAGACTAAACTATCCCTTATATATACACATATTTTTCAATATATCCCTTATTAATCAATTAACAAATCTCATAAGTTTGATGATTCTAATTCAAGAATTTATTTTTATATGATAAAATTTTATTATATTTATATTTTATATTATTACTTATATATTATATTGTATATATTACTTTATGTATTATTTTATCGAATTATAATAAAAGTAACAGGGATATTTTTATAGGATTAAAAAAAAGAGAAAAAGTAGCAATTAAAGATTTAGATGCTCCCACAAAGATTCAGCAAACAACAAATTTTCTTTTCCTAATTTGTACATTATTTTATTTTAATTTTAACCTTTTTAAATTTTAGAGTATTATAACAAAAAAAAAAGAACAAGATAATAACTGAATTACATAAGTGTTTAATGGAGAATTACGAAATATAAATAAGAGTACAATGACGAACTTCTACTGGAATAATTTGTATCTATTATGGTAAGAACAATTCAATTTAATTACTTGAAATTATTTTCATAATAGGAAAACTCAGTAATTAATTTTGTGGTACCTACAGTGCTCATATTTAACTAGAACTCGGAGTCCTATTTTCTTAAGGAAAAGGGAAAGAAACGTGTATTTTTGGTTTTTCAAGAAAACTGGGTATTCTTCTTCTTTTTGGATTGGGATGAAATCTCTATAAGTAGGGATTCTCCTACTCTAGAAAAAGATTGGAGGTTTTCTATTCACACAGTTGACACCCAATTTTGACCCTCCCCGATGTAAATTAATTCACGAGCTTCTTAATTTTCAAACGATTTGAAATAATTAAATCTTATAATGTTTGAAATATTTTTCAAATTATTTTAAATTAATCTTTTAACTATTTTCATAATTTTAGGTAATATATATATATATATATACATATACATATATATATATATATATGTATGTATGTATATATATATATATATATGTGTATGTATGTATGTATATATGTATGTATATATATATATATGTATATATATATGTATGTATATATATATGTATGTATGTATATATATATATATATATATGTATGTATGTATGTATGTATGTATATATGTATAATTAGTATATTTTATGATTATTCAAAAATCGTCTCAAAAGATTTAATTTTATTTAACTATTTTACTAATTAGTTTAGTTATATAGTAGTTTATATTTTTCGATTCAGTTTGTTTTATAACTAAGTCAATTATTTTGATTCGTTAAAATTGAGGAGCTTACTAATTGACTTACTAGAATTCGTCTTATTTATCTGTTTTAGCAGAATTTGCCAAGTGAATCTATTAATCCTAAGGCCAAATCTTGAGCCCTTTTTTGAAATCTTTCAATAACACATTAAGAGATAGCCCACCATAACAACATTTCCTTCAACCCAATTCATCATCCCAACCCATTTCTTCCCCCAATCAAATTTCACAAGACCAAATAGCCCCACTACCCAACCAAATCCTTTCCAAAAAGGAAAAATCCAGAAGCTCCCAGCGTTCATAAATTTCAAATACACAGCAACCAAACGGAAATTCTAATGGTGTGAGAGTAAAACAAAGAACCGAACGTGTGAGCACCACTACCAAACCCCGTACTCGCCTCGCATCTTCATGCAAGGGAGAAGCAACAACAAATAGACGACGTGTCACGACCCAAAACGAGCCGCGAGTGGCACCCACACTTATCCTCCTAGGTGAGCGAACCAACAAATCTAAACCCCAACATTTACCAGTATATCAATTATGAATAGTAAAAATAATGCGGAAGATCCAAAACTTATTAACGTAGTCAATTAAATAAACTTCTAAAGTTTTAATACTTATTATTCCCAAAATCTGGAAGTCATCACATCAAGAACATCTATCCTCAAATTTCTAAATCTAAGAGTATTTAAGAAGCTAAAATAAGTAAAAAGATGGTCCATGTCCGAACTTCAAGGACATCAAGACGTGAATGAGAGAATCCAGTCCGAGCTAGGAATAATAACTCACCCTGAAATCTGATATGCCGGAGACTGGCTAGAGTTGAGGGCGAGTCGAAGTCGATGGTGCACTTGCTGCACTCCATAAAACAACAAGAAGAAAATACAAGTAGGGGTCAGTACAAGGAACACGTACTGAGTAGGTATCATCGGCCAACTCAAAATAGAAATCAGTATATATTAAACAATAGTATAAAACCAACTACAATAATTAACAGGTGACAAGCAACAAACACATGAACCATTGACAACAACACCGTACTAGGTACACCATCATTCACAACATTAAGCACACCTATGAGGACTCATGCCTCCACACAATACTCATTTGGGAAATAGGTTCCTTGAGTTTTGAGTATATTAAGTTAATTCCAGAATCCTTTCCTCTAATGTTATTGTGTCGGAACGTGACACTCCGATCCAATATATCGTGTCGGAACGTGACACTCGATCCAAGAATACCGTGTCGGAACGTGACACTCCGATCCAATTATCTCATCATTTTTATTTCATCAAGCCTTCTTTATTCAAGGCGTCATCTTTAATAGAGAGGATTCAAGATTAGAAATTCAACATTCTCCTAACTTCAGGCCAACCACAAACCACACAATCAGAAACACGCAACCACACAATCAAGTACATAGGAGACTTTACAATATCATTCAATACATATCAATTGCCATTTAGAGTTTATCTATCACATAGAAATAAACCATAACCTACCTCCACCGAAAATCGTGATCAAGCAAGCTACCTCCCCAATGCCTTTGTTTTCCTCAATGCCTATGAATCTTTTCAATCTGAAGTCTAAGTCACTTGCTTTCTTCTTCGTTCTCTCTCTCTCGCTCGTTCCCCCTTTCTGTTCTTTTTATTTTTCTTCTGCAGATTCTTTTTCTTTTACCCTAATTATCATATAATACATTATGATAAAAGTAACCCACTATTTATTTCCCTATTATCTTCTTTAACCCCCAAGTAAATAAATTATTAGACTTACCCCACTAATTTCATAATTATAATCATGAATAGTCCAAAATACCCATTTAAGTTTTAGCGGAAATCCGACCCAGGGTGGAGTTACGCAGCTTGTGACGGTCCGTCGTATCTATGACGGTCCGTGCTGCAGTTCCGTCGTGAAGTTCAGAGAGTCGATCCCAGTACCAAGATTTCAGAGTTGAAGTGTTTTGGAACGAAGACCCTCGACGGACCGTCGTGCCTATGATGGTCCGTCCTACCTGTCGTCGAGGGTAATAAGGAGAGCAGCAGAAGAAATTACACAAGTATGGGACGACGGGGTCCATCACGGTCCGTCGTGGCCATGACGGTCCGTCGCGTGATCTGTCGACCCAATCAGTTTTTATCTAAAATAATTCTACTGCTCAAACCAACTAAACAGGTTGTTACACGGCGTCTTCCAACAAATGATGTTTGCGCGCTTGAACCTCTTCATGAAAGAGACATTGATTGATGGAAAGCATCGATGCGCAGAAGACAATTGTCTTTTTTCTCATGCCCCTCTCATTGCGTACGATCTTCAGCGGCTCTGAGGCACGCGTTTTCATCCTTAAACGTAGTAGATCGGTCCACTTCGGCATTCAAGGACAAAGGATCGATCCCAATCGTCCATTCTACCTCCCATTTTCGAAATAAGGTTGAAGGTTCAGTAAAGGGGTGTTCGTCCAAAATGGTAAAAGATATTTTTTTTGAATTTGAATGCAAGGGAGTGGGCTTTTGATTAGGATTTTCATCCTTCCCGCTAAAAGTTTGAAACCCTAATCTATCCCCTATATATATTCTCTTTTTTTTCACAGTAAGAGATTTCTTTTTGGGGGGTGGGGGGGGGTGAAAAAATTGAGATGAAACTTTGGTCGATTTTTTTTGTTAAGAGACTCTAGAAAACTAAAAGGGATTTTTCGCTTTCAATATTCGAACTTGGAAGTCTTCTATCGGGAGCAAGATTTTGAGTCAAATATATTGGAGAATAGTGGATTTGAGTCAGAGATTTAAGTTCTAGTAAGAGCATACAAAAGGAGAAAAGGAATCGCTAGGTTACACCCTTCATTTCGAGTTCGGTATTGAAGTCGCCTATGCTTGTCTTGCCTCTTTTTTCGCTGCTCCGAGAAAGGTAAACCAGACTCCTTTTACTTCTTTATTGTTGTGTTTGATTGATATTATGTGTGTAGGTTTTTGCGTATTGAAGTCGTGTATGCTCGTGATTTTGATTTCACTGTATCTTAGTTTCCTAATAGTTTTTTTTTGGTAACTAGAGAAAATTGAAAGAGAAATAGGAGCATGTGTTGGGTTGTAAAGATATTCACTTTTTCGTTCTCGCTTACTCAATGATAACTTCAAATGTTTGAATCGAATGCATAGATTTCTTTTTTTTAATTCTCAGAAGCAATGATCGAAAGTTTCAGTTCAGTTGAGTTTAATATGGGTTATCAATTTGATTCATTCAAGTTTGAGTATTTTTTGTAAATCTTTTGTGATGTAAGATTCGAAATGTGTATTTTGTTATCGTCTTGTATTTTTTTTTACCTTCAACCATTTTCCCCTCTTTATATCCTATTGGTATCACTCGATCTTAAATAGATGTAGAATTATAGCGGGCGATCATTTTTATTTGTTCTACGCCTGGGGGCCTCTCCTTTGATTGTGTGGTTTCAATCTAGATTTCGTTCTATTTCGTCTTTCGAAGTAGCCTTAGTTCCTCGCTTTGCGATTTTCATGACTAGTTAGTTCGAAGTATTGGCCTGTAGCTTGTCATTGTCTTTACTTTCTAGTTGCTAAGCCATTGTTGTTTAGATGTAAGCATGCCTTTATTTCCGGTATCCCCCTCCCATTTATCTGCATTTGCCAAGGTCCTATCTTTGCTCATATCTGAGGATATTTTTTTCATCTTATTTGGTCAGTTGGTTAGCTGGCCTACTCCCGTATAACTAAAATCTTTCGATTGATAAATGGGTGTATTACTACCTTTGCATAAGTTTTGCTTTCTGTTAAAAAGAAAGGGAAGAAAGAAAGCTTAATCACATTATCCTCGATAGTTTGCTTCTCTTTTATTTACTGATAATCGCTTTCTTGTCACTATAATTAGGCTTAAGTGTATTCCATTTGGTCACTGTTAACCTAATAGCTTAGCTATCATCACCTTTGGTATTTATATTTTTTACTAAATCACATAGAGACTAGTAATCTACTCGTAAAGTTCACATATCCCATCGTATGAGTTCAAAACCTTTTATCTTTGTCAATGCCTCTTTTTTTTTTGTGTTCTTGAGTTTGTTTCCTAAAGTTGAAGCGCTTCTAATGCTAGTATATGACATCTAAGTTTCATTTTTTTATGTATTTTATCATGAATAATAATAGCAATTTGAAGTAGCTTAGTAATTTATCCATTTGTAAGTAAAGCATTTCAGGTTACATTATCCCTTAATTTGTTAAAATACTTGCAGAGGCTGTTGTTCATATACATTATTCTTGCATTGTTCTTAACTTCTGTCAAATAAGTATGCCTAAATAGCCATCTACTTGTGACCTTTATTCTTAATTTTTTTTATATATTATGATTCTATGTCTTACTCCCTCGGCTAATATAATTATTTTATTGCATGTGAAACTCCTCTCGAGTCCATTTTTGGACTCCCTCTTCATCCTTGCATCCTTCATTTGATCAACGAAGGCTTGAACCATTATATCCGAGTCGTTCAACCCCCTCTAAAAATGGCGCACAAGTTGAAACTAGCAATCTGTTTGCTAGGAATTAAGTTTACAGGTCTCCAAAGGCTTAAAACAGATGAATATACCGGCCGTATACACTAATGTACAGTCGGGATATATGACATACAATTACAAAAATGTGAAAGCACATGCCAAATGCAGGAGATAAAAAATTTGACGAAATGCAGGTTTCAGAAGGCCCTATATACCATGATATGCAAAAATTATACACATATTTTGAAGGAAAATATGGCCAAGAGGCCCAAAAAAATTTCTTTTAGCAGGCCCAACAGGTCAAATAATGGGCAAGATTCATTTTTGGGCCATTTTAGATTTAGGACAGGTTATTAAGATTTGGGACAAAGGCCAAATTTGATACTCTCTTCCTTTCTTACTCATATTGTATTATTTTGACTAACTTTATTTATCCTATAGTTTTAATTTATGTCAATCCCCCTTATAAATGATTTCCCCGTTTCCCTAAAACAAAAAAAATATAATTAAATAATGATAAATAATATATAAATAAAGTATCCTTACTTGGTTAAACATTTAAAAATTATTAAAAAGTCATTTTAGTCAAATCGCCAGTCAACCGCAAGTTAGTGGGCATTCCGAGGGCCTAACACCTTCTCGGAATGTACATTTGAACTTCGAACCCTTTCCAATCGATTTTTATCTGTTTTAAATCTTTTGAAAAATAATTATAAGTTTTTATTGATTTTTACTAAAAATCAAGTGGCGACTATGTAGTTCTGAAAGTCGATTTCTCTTAAATCATAAGATTAATTGTTTTTTTCAAAATTCAGTCATTTTTTCATTCCCTATATATTTTTTGTTAAACAGAAATAGCGACTCCGCTGGGGATTAATTAAGTTCTAACCAAAAGGAGTTGACTATCTTGACTATTTGTTGTTGTTAAATTGCTTATATGTGATTAATTTATTTAATCATAAACTGACATTGCATTTCATGACATATCTCTGATGTATGTATAGTATATTAAAGGACGGTTTGCAATACCGCAGCCTGACTATTTTATACTCACCTATTTTTGGAATTAGCTGCAGTTTATTGGTTTGTCATGTCAATGGTTGTCGCGATTTCCATCCCAATTTATCCGTTTGGATCCCCGGTCTTTTCAAAAGCCACTCCTAGTCAACTAGCGTAGAGCTGAACCAAAAATCCAAATTTAGGAGCATTTGAACTAAGACGACCCAACACCTAAGGCGTGTTGGGCCCATTAGAAGCCCACCTTATGTCTACTTGGCCCAAATTGCCAAAAATAGACAACCATGCTTACGTGTTGATTGAAGGATGTATATATGTTGTTAAAACAATTTATTGTGTATAGGGGTGGGGGTTAACTAATCTTTGTCTGTTATTTTTGTAGGTTGGATCCGACACACGAGCCTTTGAAAAGAAGAATGGTTACCATCCCCGATCCCTTCCTTAAAGTATGATGGAGATTCATGAATAATATAGTTTAGAAACACATAGGCTATCTTCCGTCGCTGCTAGAAATTAATGCTTGGCCCGGTTTAATCGAAATGATGGTGAAATTCTGGGATAGTGAGAACATGGTCTTTCGGATCGGAGAAGTGGAAATGTTGCGAACTATTGAAGATGTCCTTATCAGCTATGAAAGTGTCACTATGTGCAACAAGAGAAAACGTCAACCAGATACAAATATTTTAAATCCCAAAATATGTGATTTCACTGAAACCGAAGAAAAATTGTCACTAGTCAAAGCTGAGTGTATGGATAAGCTTCCCGGTCCGAACATTCCTTTCACAAAGTTGTATTATCGATTTGGACGTGCGAGGGCTTATGAGAAATTCAAAGAGTAGTTCGTATCAAATGAAAAATAAAAGGAGACGCGTCCCCTTGCCTTTGCAATATGTTTACTTGGAACGATGGTATTATCTCAAGGGCCAAAATACACCATTCATCCTAGTGTGTTTATGGTCACTCATGCTATTTTCTACGGAGTGGACTATAAATCATCAACCAAGTACTACACCTTAGCGCCCATGATCTTGGCCGACATTTACAGAGCTTTACATAAATGTCAAAACGGAGAGCGTTTCTTTTAGGGGTGTAATTTGATACTTCAATGGTGTATGACACGACATCTGATCAAGACTTATAATCCGAAAGAACTAGACCCCCTAAGACGGTCATACGAGCTACATGGTTATGATTGGTGGTTGTACCACAATCATTGCAATAGGACCGAAGGATGTACAACGGTCGATTGACAGTTTGGTGGTAACTAAGAAAATGGTGGTTTGAACAGAAAAATTTCCTTACTTGATGTTTGCTGGGTTAAGAGGCACTAGGCCATATGCTCCTGGTCGAGTCCTAAGGCAACTAGGAGGAAACAAGAGTTTCCCCAAATCATAGATATGAGCAAATTCGCAACTGATAACGAGAATGAACGAGTCACATTTACTGAAGACATACGTAAGATGTGGAGGTCTCGAAGAGTGTTGGGTGAACCCGTACTAAACAGGTTTCGTCCACAATGTTCTAGGGAGTACAAGGAATGGTTGAAAAAGAGTCTCGCTGGAACTATTGAGCCCGGTCCAAACGTTTTTCACATTATTACAGATGTTGGAGGCGGCATCAAGCTCAACTCCATAGACTTCAAGAAAAGTTTAATAAGAATGAATTAGAGCATCAACACCGTGATTCAAAAGACACCAAAGTCATGGCTCAATTTAGAGAAGAGCCAAACAATGCTATGATAGAATTAGACGACAACACGGAACAACAGATTGAGTTGTTGGATGGGTGCAGACATGAATAAGGAGCTCGATTGGTGAGTTATCATATATTGGCAAACATATATGCTATGTGGGAAGAGGTCAGCATCGCCAAAAGGACCAGACTTGGTGCAGGATCAGAGCAGGCTTGAATTTTATTATCATCCCCTACGCGGGACTGCTTTATTTGTACTTTGTTTTGTAATTTATTATCAGAACTATTTCCTTGTTTTATGCTTATTAGAAATTTTAGATGCTATTAATGAAGTATTTTAGGGATAATGAATTGGTTTAAAAAGGCATATACATCCTTCAATTCGTTAGGCGTAACCTTGGCACAAAAGGGCCACATGTATAATTAGGACGCGATGTATGTGTTTTTAACTGTTTGTGTGATATGTTATTTTGAATAAGGGCATCATTAAACTACTCTTTTCCAGAAATTTTCGAAAAATATACAACAATCACTATTACAAAATGTCCGCCAAATTTTTTGAGTCTTAAGTTTCTCAACCAAAAGAGAAATCCTATCTCCAGATCCTAAAACCCTACTCTACCATCTCAGGAAAGATGAGATCACAACTATGGACAAAGGAAAAAACATTCAAACTGAACCAACCAAAGAGGAGATGATTGACATATAGAAGCAGTGTAGAAAGTTCCTATATGATATACTATTTTCTCTCGCCTTGAGTTAGAGAGCGTTGAATAAAGTAATGAGAAATCGGTCGCTCGCAAACCTTCTTTCGAAGGAAGTTTGGCAAAAGGGACCAGAAAGTTACTCCCAAAGCATATGCACAGGAACACCAAAAAGAATAGAAGCCATTTCCTGCTCCCTCATTTTTGAGAATTATCGGGCCAGGCGTATGTTGAGGCCCATCAAAAGAGCATCTTCCCAAGTGGGATCAGGGGATCTCCGCAAGACTTGTGCGGTTCGCCGTTTTCTCGATATGGATAGTATTCTGAACTCTTGGGGTGACGGGAATATCTCCTCAGAATATTAAATATTCGAGTCGAGTCTGTTCCCCGTGGCTGATTCTAGAACAAGAGGAAGAACAACTGAGATGGGGCCACCATCTATCCTTTAAAATCTTTGTTGTTATTTTTCAATTTTCTTGTAATAATAATGAATGAATGAATGAAAAACAAGTATTTCCTTTATTCGAACTACGTAGGGTTTGAATTCTCCTTGTGAGATACGTAGGCAGCCTTTCAAGGCCCAACCTTTATATTTTAAAATTTTCATTCTCCCCTTCATGTTACAAGGAAATGTGAAGACCAGATCAACAAACGGCAAAGAATAGCTGCAAGAAGACCCTAGCTCAATGTGATTTAGCCTTTCTGAGATGGTGTCGAACTAAAAAGCAAGCAAACTCTTGCTTGTTAAAATATCCGTTTCGTCCTTACTCGTGAGTTAAAATGTCTTCAAACTAATCAACTTTCTTAGTTTATCTGCTTTATATGTGACATTTTGCATTTTGTATTCTAAACTTAAACTGAAAAATCTGCCATTGAGTTGTTTTCCTTCTCAGGTACTTTGAAACTGGTATGTGTCAATTAAACTGGTTGATCATCCATACTTCACTAGATCCAAAGGTCTTGCAGATTCCTTCCCCAACCAAAATTCAGACAAGGGAAAAACGGTAACGGGAGACAACAACGAAGAGGTCAGTCTTATTGACGTTGTAGTGGCTCAACCTACCATAGCGGATCTACCTCTAGTAGGTTTATTGTCAATGTTGTTACTAATGGGAGACGTCCTCTCTACTTCCCCTCTTCAAACATAGATCCAGCTCAAAATTTGCCGTCTACTCTTGCTTAAAATTCCTCCGTCATCAATTAGACTACCTAAAATCCTCAGTATGCCTTCGCCTCTTACCAGACTTCACCACCTCCTCAAAACAACCACTCCTAAATGCCACCTCATCCTCAAAATACCCACCATCAAACTGCTCCACCATCGCAAAACCATAATCAAAACCAAAACGCATTCCACCCCCAAACTCCTCACCAACCTCAAAACCAAAATACTAATCCCCAAACCTATTTGCAAAACTACCAACTACCCAGAATGCCCAAAGTCCTTTTGTAGCTCCACCCCTACCTAAAAGAATGACTTTCTAGATTCCCATCCCAACTGAGCACGATAAGCATGGTTCTAAGCTGGACCATTACGAGGAATAGGAAAGAGAATGGAGGGAAAAGGAAGAGGTGAATATGGATATAAATGAAGAGATCAGGAAAGCAATGAGGGAGTTCCAATGCATCCCCGACGTTGTTGGTCTTAACTATTAAGATTTGTGCATTCATCCGAATGTGGACCTTCCAGAAGGGTTCAAGGTTCCAAAATTTGATACTTTTGAAGGAGTAGGGGATCCTATGGCCCGTCTAAGAGCATACTGCGACTAGCTTGTCGGGGTTGGTAGTGATGAAGCTTTGCTGATGCGGCTCTTTAGCCGAAGTCTATGCGGGAATGCTCTAGAATGGTTCACTTCCCATGAGACCAGACAATGGCCCAGTTGGAATGCCCTGACCAAGGAGTTTATCGATCGATTTTCTTATAACGTTAAAATCATTCCTGATCGCTGCTCCCTGGAAAAGATGAAGCAAAAGTCCACTGAAATCTACAGAGAGTATGCATACAGGTGGAGAAAAGAAGCAGCTAGAGTTCGACCTCTGATTTCCGAAAAAATAGTCGAAGGGTTTGTGCGAGTGTAAGAGCCCGAATACTACGATAGAATCATGTTGCTCGTTGGAGAAAAATTTGCTGAGATAGTCAAAACTGGTGAGACTATCGAAGATGGTTTGAAAACTGGGAAGATAACCCGTTTTGCTGCATCGCCTGGATCATCGAGTTTGTTAATGAAAAAGAGAGAAGACGTTTCGAATGTCTTTTCTGAGGGGAGGAAGACCCACAAAAGACCCCACTCAACCAAGATTCAAGAAAAATCCCACCTAGAAACTTTACCGCGCTAGCTCAAAGCCGAACATAGTTGTACGAGCGACTGAGTGCAGCTAGATACATCTACCCGGCGAGGCCCAAACCGGCGGATACTAGTTCCAAATTTTACAAATCCGATCAAAGGTGTGCATATCACTCCAACAACATTGGACATGATACTGAGGATTGTATAAACCTCAAACACAAGATTCAAGATCGACTAAGAAGTGGTTTCTCTTCAAACAGCTACACGCAATGTCAACACCAATCCTTTGTCAAATCATGGAGGCGTCAAAATGATAGAGACGGATGATGACTAGTGTGTTACCAAAGTGATAACTCCGATTGCCCAGGATGAGTTAGATAGGGCTGGGGCCTCACTGAGCGTTAACGAAAAAAAAGATTTCGTGATCTTGACACCCGCAAAGGCTGTTGCCTTGGTGCCATTCAAAGCTTCTTCTAGGCCGAACTTTGTGATTGAAACCGCTGTTGCTCAGGGTATGACCCGATCTGGGAGGTGTTATACTCCCGAAGAGTTGGCTAGAGGGCAGAAGTAGGATCAAGGAAAGAGGTCAATAAGCGAAGGCAAAGCTGAAGAATTCTTAAGGAAGATGCAGACAAAGGATTATTCGACTGTTAAGTATTTGGAGAAAACTCTAGCCCAGATTTATGCGTGGGCCTTGCTGTTGAGCTCCTAATTACATAGACAGGCCTTGATGAAGGCTCTTCATGATACGTATGTGCCCGTGGGCACAAGCAGCGATAATGTAGCGGTTATGATCAACCAAGTTATACGAGGGCATCAGATTAGCTTCTGTGACGAAGATTTTCCCTTTGAAGGAAGGTTGCACAACAAGGCATTGCATCACTGTCATATGTTGTTAAAGGGTCATAAACCGTGTCCTAGTGGACGATGGGTCCGGTCTCAATATTTGCCCACTGTCGGCTCTAATTCAGTTAAGTTTTGACTTGGGGAAGCTGGAACAAAACCAAGTCAATGTAAGAGCCTTCGACATAGTACAAAGAGAAACATTGGGAGCATTGAATCTGATCATCCAAATGGGTCTGACAGAGTTCAGTGTGCAGTTTCAAGTCTTGGACATTGAAACCAGCTATAAGCTTCTTCTGGGTAGGCCTTTCACCCATATGGCTGGAGCTATGTCCTATACTCTTCACCAGATGATGAAGCTCATTTGGAAGGACGAAAAAATGGTTATTCACGGCGAAAGGATTCACTACGGCAGGTAAACACCCATTATTGATGAAGTCTCGCGAGGTACCGATTTCTACACGGTGGAGCTGATAAATGCCACCGGTGAGGATTTAGCCCCATAGCCTCCTATGCCTGCTGTGTACAAGATGATCGCCACTGTGATGCTGCAGAATAAGTTCAAACTAGGTTTTGGATTGGGAAAAAATTCCTAAGGGATTATTGAGTCTATTCTAGTCCTCGTCAAAGGAGCTAGATATGGTTTAGGGTACATCCCCACAGATGATGATATGAAGATGAAGAAGAGCAGTGATCGAGCATTGGCTAACCGATCCTGCGACTTTTTTGAAGAGATCGATGCTGTCATAGAAGAAGAGGTCGAGCTAGCTGGTATCCATGATGCTGAGCTTGGAGAACAGCTGTAGAATTGGACTTCTACGCCAATCTTGTTTCCCTGATCATCTTGGTAGAAGGACATTGTTTATGCATATTTTGAAAATTGGTGGCGGTCCGGAAGAGGCCAAGACCCACTATTTTGCATATTTCTTAATTGCTTGAATTTTAAAATTCCCGCGTGATGTTTAAAAAAGTCAACATGGCCCTTTGTCATGGCCAAAGTTTGCATTATTTTCTAATTGGAATGAAAATCTCTTTTATTGAAAATTTATTTATTTACTTATTTGCTATATTTTGCTTTCCTAAATTTGTTTGTTTATGGTTTTAGTTTTATAAGTTTTAAACCTGCCAATGTCATGTCATGTTACGAGCTGAACGAACAAAATAAGGCTGGGGATGACGAGGCTGAAGAATAGGAAGAAGAAAATGAGGTACCGAAATATGTTGCTAAAGTATTTCTGCAGTTTGAAAATCTGCAAAAGCGGAATTCGAAAGAAACCGAAACCGTAAATCTGCGAGATCAAAAGTTTGTCAAATAGGTCAAAATCAGTGTCCACTTAAATGAAACTCAAAGAAAGGTCCTGATTCATCTCCTTACTTAATATATTGATGTGTTCATCTAGGAGGTTAGTGATATGCTAGGACTGAGTACCAATGTGGTGTCTCATAAGTTGCCAATCAATCCGGGGTTCAGTCGAGGGAAGCAGAAGGCTCGAAAATTCAATCCTGAGTTAAGTTTAAAGATTAAAAAAGAGATCACGAAATAGATCGAGTCTCGATTAGTGGAAGTGTCATAATACCCGACTTAGTTGGCCAAAGTTGTTTTAGTTGCCAAGAAGGATGGGAAGATTAGAATTTATGTCGATTACTGAGATCTCAACAAAGCCAGCCCAAAATAAAATTTTCCATTGCCAAACATTCACATTCTGATTGATAATTGTGCTAAACACGAAATGCAGTCATTCGTGGATGGTTACGCAGGTTATCACCAGATTCTAATGGATGAGAAAGATGCAGAAAAAACAACTTTCTTTATGCCTTAGGTCGTATATCATTACAGGGTGATGTCATTTGGTCTTAAAAATGCTGGCGCTACTTACATGAGGGCTATGACGACCATATTTCCTAAAATGATTCATAAGGAGATCGAGGTGTACGTGGATGACATCATAATCAAGTGTCGCGAGAGTTTAGAGCACTTTACTTTAAATAAGTTCTTTGATTATCTGTGCAGTTATAACTTGAAATTAGATCCCGCTAAATGTGTTTTTGGGGTGCCAGCCGACAAGTTGTTGGGATTTATAGTCAGCAGAAGAAGTATCGCGCTCTACCCTTCTAAGATAAAGGCAATTCAAAAATTACCTCCTCTGAAGACTAAGAAGGGAGTGATGAGTTTCTTAGGGAGATTGAACTACATCAGTCGGTTCATAGCTTAATCAACTGTGGTGTGTGACCCTATCTTCAAGCCGTTGAAAAAAGACGATTTGACAAAGTGGAGTGAAGAGTGTCAAACTGCTTTTAATGTTATCAAGAACTATTTGTCCAATCCACATGTGGTGGTTCCTCTGTGACAAGAGAGTCCATTGTTGTTGTATTTGTCCGTCTAAGATAACAATTCGGATGCGTGCTTGGGCAGCATAACGAAACAAGAAAGAAGGAGCGAGCCATTTTTTATATAAGCAAGAAGTTCACACCATACGAGTCTCGTTATACTCTTTTGGAGAGAACGTGTTTTGATTTGATCACTTAGATCGCTCAGATTGTAGACATTATTTGTCTTCTTATACAACATACCTTATTTCCAGGATGGACCCATTGAAGTACATCTTCCAGAAAGCGATGTCGATTGGAAAGTTAGCCAAATGAAAGATGCTTTTGAGTGAATTTTATATTATGCATGTGACCTAGAAGGAAATAAAAGCAAAGGCTTTGGCTGATCATCTTGCAGAAAATCCTGTCGATGAAGAATATGAACCGCTCAAGACTTATTTTCACAATGAAGAAGTATCATTTGTGGGTGAGGATATTTCTGAAACTTACCCTGGTTGGAGGTTATTCTTCTATGGGGAGGCAAATCATAAAGGAAAAGGTATTGGAGCAGTTTTAGTGTCATAATATGGTCAACAATATCCAATGGAAGCTAACATGGACGAATATGAAGCTTGTATCCTCGGTTTGAAGATGGCCGTTAACATGAATGTCCACAAGCTGTTGGTTATTGGAGATTTAGATTTATTAATTCATTAGGTTCAAGGAAAATAGTCCGTGAAGAAAACAAAGATCACACCGTATGTGAAATATATACGAAAGTTGTGCAGAATATTCTGTAAGATTGAGTTCAGACATATTCCTAGAACATAGAATGAGTTGGCTGATGCTCTTGCCACCATTGCCTCAATGATTAAACATCCAAATACGGAATATATTCATCTTCTGGATATAGAGTTGAAAGAACATCCGGTCCATTGTTCCCACGTTGAAGCAGAACCAGACGGTTGTTTTGGAGTATGGGATTTATCCTGAAGATGCCACATCCAACTAGAAAAAGTCGATACGCTGTATGACCCTCAACTTCTTTCTAAGTGGAGAAGTTCTTTATAGGAGGACCCTAGATTTAGGTATTCTCAGATGTGTCGGTGTTATTGAAGCTACAGAGCTTATCCGAGCAGATACATACTGGAGTTTGCGGCATGCATATGAATGAACTCACTTTGTAAAGGAAAATCCTTCGAGCCGGTTATTTCTGGTTGACTGTGGAGAATGATTGTTGCAAGTTTGTGTAGAAATTTCATAAATGTCAAGTGCAAGGTGATTTGATCTGAGTGCCGCCTTATGAACTTAATGTTATGAGTTCACCTTGGCCATTTGTAGCTTGGGGTGTGGATGTCATCGGTCCGATAGATCCAGCCGCTTTTAATGGACATAAATTTATTTTTGTTGCTATTGATTACTTCACCAAGTGGGTGGAAGCAACTTCTTACAAGTCAGTGACCAAGAAAGTTGTAGCTAATTAATTTTGCAACAATCTGATATGCAGATTTGGAGTGCTAGAATCCATCATTACTGATAATGGTGCAAATATCAACAGTCACTTAATGAGAGATATATGTGAGCGATTACTCATCGAATCTCAACGTCTTATCGTCCTCAAATGAATGGAGCTGTAGAGGCCGCCAACAAGAACATCAAGAAGATCCTGAGGAAAATGATTGACAATCACCGAGGTTGGCATGAAATGTTGTCATATGCTTTATTGGGTTATCGAACGACCATCAGAACATCGATTGGAGCTACTCCATACTTGCTAGTGTACGGAACAGAAGCAGTCATACCTTCTGAAGTTGAGATACCATCCTTGAGAATCATCCAAAAAGCTGAGTTGAGTAAAGCTGAATGGGTAAGCAAGCGGATGGACCAGTTAACTTTGATTGATGAGAAGAGAATGGTTGCCGTCTGTCATGATCAACTATATCGACAAAGAATGATTCGTGCTTTTCACAAGAGAGTAAGAGCCAGAATTTTTGAAATCGGTCAGTTGGTCCTTAAGGGCATTTTTCCTCATCAGGACGAGTATAAAGGAAAATTTGCACCGAATTTGGAAGGGCCTTACATGGTTCACGAAGTATTATCTGGAGGTGCCTTTGTCCTCTCGGAGATGGATGACACCGCATGGCCGAAACTGGTCAATTTAGATGTTGTCAAGAGATATTATGTGTGAAACTTCAGTGTGTATTTCCATAATTTCTTTGTAATCGTTCTACTTTCTTGTATTTACTTTGTTTAAAATTTTATCCCTTTTGTAATGTGTTACGTCTAACCTGAATTCTCAAGAATGAGATACATAAGCAGCCTATTTCGGCCTCGGTCACCCCATTTATCCCTTTTAACATTTTTTGTATTTGAACTACGTTCGACCTGAATTCTCAAGAACGAGATATGTAAGCAGCCTATGTTGGCCTCGATTGGTGCCTTTTTAAATTCCTTATTGTTGTTAACCTTTGAGGGGAACTACGTTTGACCTCATTCCTGCCTTAACGGGATACGTGGGCGCCACAAGGGTTCGATCATTTTTTCCGTAAGATTTCTATTTCTCTTTACAATAGAAATAGGGACAAAATTTTTGAGAGGGACACAAAAATTCTCGAGAAGAAGATGTTTCTCCTCAACAAGCCGAGGCTGAAGTTATTGTGAGACTTGTCACTAGGACAAAATTTTTGAGAAGATCTAAAAAATTCTATGATTTACTCACTGACAGTTAAGGATAAGCCAAGACAGTTAACTGGAGACAGAAATTTTGAGGATTACCTCTAAATTTCAACTAGGGTTTATCGACAGTCTAGATTGACTCTAAATACTCCCCAGTGAACAATCAGATAGACCTCTAAGCATCCAAGTCAAAGAAGTTTGCTAAGCCTGACGTGACATGATACTTGGAAATAATTTTTTTAAAATGCTACTTCAAAAAAAATTCTTAAAATTTTCCCTTTTTATTTTATTTATTTCGGTATAAAATATTCTGTCTCATCTATCAAGAGTCGGGGGATCAGACAAATCAATCGGAGATAGAAGGATAGGGAGCAGACAAATAAAGAATCAATACATATCAGTTCATTTTAAAACTAATGATTTTTCTGTAGATGTTGGTTTATAGGTTTTTGAAATTAGCAAATTCTTCCAATCGATGAATACATAGAAGTCAAGGGGGGCAAAGAGCTCTCTAAATTTATAATTTTTCTGTGGATGCAGGAAATATTTTATATTGCTTATATAGAAGAGTGGGGACTGATAACATTATTGTTTCATTCAATTCCCAACAACGAAGTCTGTGATAAAGATATAATCGTGTTCAAAGATGAATAAAATAAAAACTCGAGAAAGACATTTTACAGCTTTTCGTCAAGGGCTCATCTGCATCATATTATCAGACGTGATAGTATTACCACTAGGAGGGGCCATTTTATTTGTATTGTCGATTGAGACATAGGCTACCCGGATGGTAATTTTATTTGTATTGTCGATGGTGATGATACACTACTTGGAGAGTCATTTTATCATATCGTCAATTGAGACGATGTCATTATCCAGAAGGCACCCAAAAGATCATTATGTGGCTCGATTAAAGCACTACATTCATCTGTCACCAAAGATACTAATGTATTGTGGGAAAATATTCATGCCTTGCAGAAAATCATGCATTGCGAGTTAACATTCATGCATTGCGGAAAGTCGTGCATCGTGGGAAGATGTTCATGCCCCGCAGAAAATCAGGCATCGTGGGAAGATATTCATGCCCCATAGAAAGTCATGTCTCGCAAGTTGATTGTAATGACCTGTTTAGTCATTTTGAGCAGCAGATTTCAATTCTGGAAAAACTGGCAGAAGAGACAGACCCCACGACGGATCGTCATCGGCACGACGGACCGTCGCAGGGTCTCGTTTCAAAACACTTAGAAAATCTAAAATTGGGTACTGAAAATCGACTCTCTGAACTTCGTAACGGAATGGCAGCACGGACCGTCACAGACCCTTCAGAGAAATTGAGTCTCTGAAGCCTGTGACGGAGCAGCAGGACAAACCGTCGCAGGCGCGACGGGACGTCACAGACTACGTAATCCCAGTCTGGGTCGGATTTCTTGATACGTTTTAAGGGACGTTTTTGACTATAGGGTAAAAGAAAGAGGGTATGAATAAAGAAAATAGAAAGAACAAAGAGAGAGAGAGGATTGATCGAGAGAGGAGAAACGAAGAGGAAAACACAAAGCTTTGGGAATTTGCTTGCTTGATCACTAATCTTCGGTGGAGATAGGTTATGGTTTCTCTTACGATATTCGTAGTAAACTCTTAATAGCGAATGATATGTATTGATAATATTGTAAACCCTGCTATGTGCTTAATTGTATGCTTGCATTAATGTAATTATATAATTGTGATTATATAAGCATGATGAAGTTATTGAATCCCAAATCTTGCAAAACCCTAATCTATTTTGTTAATGATGATGCCTTGGTATAAAAGAAAGCTTGATGAACGAAAGTAGTGAGATTAGGGGATCGGGTGCCACGTTCCGGTACCAGGATAGTATATGAGGATCGGAGTGTCACGTTCGACACCAGGATAGAATATGGATTGGGTGCCACGTTCCGGTACTAGGATAGTATATGAGGATAAAAGTGTCACGTTCCGACACCAGGATAGAATATGGATCGGGTGCCACGTTCCGGTACCAGGATAGAATGAGGATCGGAGTGTCACGTTTCGACACCAGGATAGTATATGGATCGGGTGCCACGTTCCGGTACCAGGATAGAATATGGATCGGGTGTCACGTTCCGACACCAGGATAGAATGAGGATCGGAGTGTCACGTACCGACACGAGAGGAATAAAGATAATGAATCTTGAAAGATGTTAATATATTCAATCTAATGAACCTAATTCCCAAATGAGTATGATGAGGAGGCGTGAGTCCTCATTGATGAGCTTGGTGTTGTAACCAAGGTTTATGGTAATTGTAAATGATGTATACTAAGGATATTAGTTGATTTTATGATATTATTTGATATATACTATTTTCTATATTGAGTTAGCCGATGATATCTACTAGGTACCCGTGTTTTGTACTGACCCCTACTTTTATGTTTTCTTCTTTGTTATTTGTGGAGTGCAGCAAACGTGCCATCGTCTTCAACTCAACCGCAACTCTATCCAGTCTTCGTCACATCGGATCTTCAGGGTAAGCTAATGCTTCTAGCTTGGACTGGATCTTCTTCCTCATGTCTTGATGCCTTGAAGTTCCGGCATGGACTAGCTTTTACTTGTTTTAGCTTTTAGAATACTCTTAGTCTAGTAATTTAATTATAGATGTTCTTATGATGATGACTTCCAGATTTTGGGGAATAATAGATGTTGAATTTTAGAAGTTATTGAATTGGTTTTTATTAAGGAGTTTAAGTCTTCCGCATTACTTTATGTTGATATTACATTGAAATGTTAAGGTTTAGATTGGTTGGTTTGCTCACATAGGAGGGTAAGTGTGGGTGCCAGTCGCGGCCCGATTTTGGGTCGTGACAAACTTGGTATCAGAGCATTAGGTTCGTTGGTCTCATCACACAAGAACTAGTCTAGTAGAGTCTTAAGGAACGGTAGGGGGACGCCTTTACTTTTCTTTGAGAGGCTATTAGACTTCAGGAAAATTCCATTCTTTCATTCTTTCTTTCGTGCTATTACTTGGGTCCAATTGGTATCTAGGTGATACAAGTTGGTATCTGACCATCTTCCCTCTATTTCGCAGATGGTTAGATCTAGAGCAACAACAGCGCCGACACCAGCACCGGCGGGACAGGGTGCGTCTGAACCAGCCACTGGGGCTGTAGCTAGAGGAAGAGTAGCGGCAAGAGGCCGTGGAAGAGGTTGTGGGAGGACGTCCTCTAGAGGAAGAGGACGAGCACCTAGCCCATCTGATACTAGGGCAGTGACTCCTCCACCGGCTGAGGAAGTAGTAAGAGAGGGTGAGGAAGGGGAGAATGAACAAGTGCAAAATGAGGAATTGCCACCCCAACCTACCCCAGAGATGATCAATCAGGTTCTCGCTTATCTTAGTGGGTTGTCTGATCAGGGTCAGGCCCCTCCAGTGTTTTCTGCACCAACACCTCCGGTTTCAGAGGTACAACATGCCGCCAGTATGGCTCCTCGTATGGATGCCTCATTAGACATAGGCACGTTTCCATGTCTGACTACTGGGCCTACAATGACAAATGATCAGCATGAACTTTTCACTAAGTTCTTGAAATTGAAACCTCCAGTCTTCAAGGGTGCTGAATCTGAGGATGCTTACGATTTTCTGGTTGACTGTCATGAGCTACTACACAAGATGGGTATAGTAGAACGGTTTGGTGTTGAGTTCGTGAGTTATCAGTTTCAAGGGAATGCCAAAATGTGGTGGCGGTCACATGTTGAGTGTCAACCAACAGAGGCACCACCTATGACTTGGGCCTCATTCTCTAACTTGTTTATGGAGAAGTATATCCCCCGAACTTTGAGGGATAGGAAAAGGGATGAGTTCTTGAGCCTAGAGCAAGGTAGGATGTCGGTCAATGCATATGAGGCTAAGTTTCGTGCATTATCCCGGTATGCCACCCAACTATGTTTCAGTCTACAGGATCGGATTCGCCGTTTTGTGAAGGGGTTGAGATCGGAGTTGCAGATTTCAGCTTTACAGGTAGCAGCTACAGCGAAATCTTTTCAAGAAGTGGTAGACTTCGTAATAGAGGTAGAGGGAGTGAAGCCAGATGACTTCGCCATGGCAAATACATCAAAAAAGTTTCGAAAGGGAGGTGAGTTTAATGGTTCTTACTCTAGAGGACAAGGTTCCGGAGGTTACTCAGTCCGACCAATTCAGTCTCCACTACAGACTGTAGTTGGGGGTCCACATCCGACCGGTCAACACTTCTCTGAGAAACCTATGCATGAGCCCAGAGAGTGCTATGGATGTGGGGAAATTGGACATATTAAGAGATATTGTCCAAAACAGAGTTACAGACCTCCAAATGTTAGAGGTAGAGGTGGTCATGGTAGAGGCCGTTATTCTGGAGGACGTGGTGGCCGAGGTAATGGTGGTCACCAGAACGGCCAAGGTGATGGGCAACCTGTAGCCACTACATCACAACATGGTAGGGGCAACGGACAGACGGGTGAGAGGGCCCATTGCTACGCTTTCCCTGGGAGATCTGAAGCGGAGGCATCTGATGTTGTCATCACAGGTAATCTTCTGGTTTGTGATTGCATGGATTCTGTATTGTTTGATCCTGGATCCACATTTTCTTATGTATCTTCCTCATTTGCTAGATGTCTAAATTTACATTGTGAATTACTTGATATGCCTATTCGTGTTTCTACTCCGGTGGGTGAGTCTGTGGTAGTTGAAAAGGTATATAGGTCTTGTTTGGTGAACTTTGTGGGGAGCAACACTTATGTAGATTTGGTTATCTTAGAAATGGATGATTTTGATATAATTCTGGGTATGACTTGGCTTTCTCCGCAATTTGTGATCTTGGATTGTAATGCTAAAACGGTGATGTTAGCCAAGCCTGGGACAGATCCATTAGTGTGGGAGGGTGACTACACTTCCAATCCTGTGCGTATCATATCCTTTCTTCGTGCTAAGAAAATGGTTAGTAAAGGGTGTTTAGCTTTCTTGGCACATCTCAAGGATGACACTACCCAAGTACCTTCGATTGAGTCGGTTTCGGTGGTCCGTGAGTTTCGGGATGTGTTCCCTGCAGATCTTCCTGGTATGCCACCAGATAGGGATATTGATTTCTGTATTGACCTTGAACCGGGTACTCGCCCCATTTCTATACCCCCTTATAGAATGTCTCCCGCGGAGTTAAGAGAGTTAAAAGCCCAACTTCAAGAGTTGTTAAACAAAGGCTTTATTAGAACAAGTGCATCTCCTTGGGGTGCTCCGGTTTTGTTTGTAAAGAATAAGGATGGGAGTTTTTGGATGTGCATAGACTACCGGCAATTGAACAAGGTAACTATTAAGAACAAGTATCCTCTTCCTCGCATTGATGACTTGTTCGATCAGTTACAAGGTGCTTGTGTCTTCTCTAAGATTGACTTGAGATCCGGTTATCATCAATTGAAAATACAGGCAACAGATGTGCCAAAGACTGCTTTTCAAACTAGGTATGGGCATTACAAATTTGTCGTAATGTCTTTTGGTCTTACGAATTCCCCTGCTGCGTTCATGAGCTTGATGAACGGGATTTTTAAGCCATATTTGGACCTCTTCGTGATCATATTTATTGATGATATACTGATATACTCAAAGAGCAAGAAAGAACATGAGGAGCATTTGAGAATGGTATTGGAAATGTTAAGGGAGAAAAATCTTTATGCCATGTTCTCTAAGTGTGAGTTTTGGCTAGATGCAGTGTCCTTCTTGGGGCACGTGGTTTCTAAGGATGGAGTGATGGTGGATCCTTCTAAGATTGAGACAATAAAGAATTGGGTAAGACCTACTAATGTGTCAGAAATAAGGAGCTTTGTTGGGTTAGCTAGCTACTACCGCCGATTTGTCAAGGGATTCTCTTCTATTGCTTCCCAACTGACGAACTTGACTAAGCAAAATGTTCCATTTGTATGGTCGGATGAGTGTGAGGAAATCTTTCAGAAGCTCAAGACTTTATTGACTACCGCACCCATTCTCACCTTGCAAGTGCAAGGTAAGAATTTCATTGTCTATTGTGATGCATCTTATTCGGGTTTGGATGCAGTGCTAATGCAAGAGAAGAATGTGATTGCTTATGCTTCAAGACAATTAAAAGTGCATGAACGTAACTATCCAACTCATGATTTGGAATTGGCCGCGGTAGTGTTTTCATTAAAGCAATGGAGACACTATTTATATGGGTTAAGTGTGAGGTCTATACGGATCATCGTAGCCTACAGTATGTCTTTACTCAGAAAGATTTGAACTTGAGACAGAGGAGATGGATGGAACTACTGAAGGACTACGACATCACTATTTTGTATCATCCGGGGAAGGTGAATGTTGTAGCGGATGCTTTAAGTAGAAAGGCGGGAAACATGGGAAGTCTAGATCACTTGCAAGCTTCTAGACACCCATTGGCTAGAGAGATTCAGACTCTAGCTAATGACTTGATGAGATTAGAAGTAAATGAGAAGGGAGGATTGTTGGCTTCTGTTGAGGCAAGATCTTCCTTTCTTGACAAGATTAAGAGAAGACAGTCTGATGATGAGAAACTACGTAGAATCCAACATAAGGTGTTGCGAGGAGAGGCTAAGGAAGCACAAATCAATGAGGAAGGTGTTTTGAGGATCCAGGGAAGGGTATGTGTACCCCGCGTCGATGATTTGATCAACACTATTCTGACAGAGGCTCATAGTTCAAGGTATTCGATACATCCGGGTGCAACCAAGATGTACCGTGACCTAAAGCAACACTTTTGGTGGAGTAGAATGAAGCGTGACATTGTGGACTTTATTGCCAAATGTCTAAACTGTCAACAAGTAAAGTATGAACACCAAAGGCCCGGAGGAACACTTCAGAGAATGCCCATTCCGGAATGGAAATGGGAGAGAATCACAATGGACTTCGTGGTTGATCTTCCAAAGACGATGGGTAAGTACGATTCCATCTGGGTGATTGTTGATAGGTTAACTAAGTCTGCTCATTTCATTCCGGTCAAGGTGACTTACAATGCAGAGAAGTTAGCCAAAATCTATATCTCAGAAATTGTTCGGTTGCATGGGGTTCCACTATCCATCATATCAGATAGAGGTACGCAGTTTACTTCCAAGTTTTGGAGAACATTGCATGCTGAATTAGGTACTAGGTGTGACCTCAGTACTGCGTTCCATCCTCAGACCGATGGTCAGTCTGAGCGAACGATTCAAGTATTGGAGGATATGCTTTGCGCATGTGTGATAGAGTTTGGAGGCCATTGGGATAGCTTCTTACCCTTAGCGGAATTTTCATACAATAATAGCTATCACTCAAGCATTGATATGGTAGGAGATGTAGGTCCCCCGTTGTTTGGTTTGATGCGTTCGAGGTTAGGCCTTGGGGTACTGATCTCTTGAGGGATTCGATGGAGAAGGTGAAATCTATTCAAGAAAAACTTCTAGCGGTGCAAAGTAGACAAAAAGAATATGCAGATCGAAAGGTTAGAGACTTAGAGTTCATGGAGGGAGAACAAGTCTTGCTGAAGGTTTCGCCCATGAAAGGGGTGATGCGGTTTGGCAAAAGGGGTAAGCTAAGTCCAAGGTACATTGGTCCCTTTGAAGTACTTAAGCGAGTAGGGGAGGTGGATTATGAATTAGCCTTGCCTCCAGGGCTGTCCGGAGTACATCCGGTATTCCATGTGTCGATGTTGAAAAGATACCATGGGGATGGAAACTACATTATCCGTTGGGATTCAGTTTTGCTTGATGAGAACTTGTCTTATAAGGAGGAACCTGTTGCCATTCTAGATAGAGAAATTTGCAAGTTGAGATCAAGGGAGATTGCATCCATCAAAGTTCAATGGAAGAATCGACCCGTTGAAGAAGCCACTTGGGAGAAGGAGGCGGATATGCGAGAAAAAATACCCACATCTGTTTACCGATTCAGGTGCTCCTTTTCGCCCTTGTTTTCCTTCTTGTGATCGTTCGAGGACGAACGATGGGTAAATTGGTATCTATTGTAACGATCTGTTCAGTCGTTTTGAGCAGCAGATTTCAATTCTGGAAAAACTGGCAGAAGTGACGGACCATCATGGGCACGATGGACCGTCGCAGGGTCTCGTTTCAAAACACTTAGAAAATCTAAAATTGGGTACTAAAAATTGACTCTCTGAACTTCGTAACGGAATGGCAACACGGACCGTCACAGGTGTGACGGACCGTCACAGACCCTTCAGAGAAATTGAGTCTCTGAAGCCTGGGTCAGATTTCTTGATACGTTTTAAGGGACGTTTTTGACTATTCCTGCTTTAATTATAAAGTTAGTGGGTTAATGTTAATAAGTCTAATTACTTGGGGGTTAAAAGAGGTAACCTTAAGTTAATTAGTGGGTTATTATTGCCATCTTTTATTCTTAATTATATACTAATTATGGTAAAAGAAAGAGGGTATGAATAAAGAAAATAGAAAGAACAAAGAGAGAGAGAGGATTTATCGAGAGAGGAGAAACGAAGAGGAAAACACAAAGCTTTGGGAATTTGCTTGCTTGATCACTAATCTTCGGTGGAGGTAGATTATGGTTTCTCTTACGATATTCGTAGTAAGCCCTTAATTGCGAATGATATGTATTGATAATATTGTAAACCCTGCTATGTGCTTAATTGTATGCTTGCATTAACGTAATTATATACTTGTTATTATATAAGCATGATGAAGTTATTGAATCCCAAATCTTGCAAAACCCTAATCTACTTATTTAATGATGATGCCTTGGTATAAAAGAAGGCTTGATGAACGAAAGTAGTGAGATTAGGGGATCGGGTGCCACGTTTCGGTACCATGATAGTATATGAGGATCGGAGTGTCACATTCCGACACCAGGATAGAATATGGATCGGGTGCCACGTTCCGGTACCAGGATAGTATATGAGGATCGGAGTGTCACGTTCCGACACCAGGATAGAATATGGATCGGGTGCCACGTTATGTTACCAGGATAGAATGAGGATCGGAGTGCACGTTTCGACACCAGGATAGTATATGGATCGGGTGCCACGTTTCGGTACCAGGATAGAATATGGATCAGGTGTCATGTTCCGACACCAGGATAAAATGAGGAGCAGAGTGTCACGTACCGACACGAGAGGAATAAAGATAATGAATCTTGAAAGATGTTAATATATTCAATCTAATGAACCTAATTCCCAAATAAGTATGATGAGGAGGCGTGAGTCCTCATTGATGAGCTTGGTGTTGTAACCAAGGGTTATGGTAATTGTAAATGCTGCATGCTAAGGATATTATATGATTTTATGATATTATCTGATATATACTGTCTTCTATTTTGAGTTGGCCGATGATATCTACTCAGTGCCCGTGTTTTGTACTGACCCCTACTTTTATGTTTTCTTCTTTGTTATTTGTGGAGTGCAGCAAACGTGTCATCGTCTTCAACTCAACCGCAACTCTAGCCAGTCTTCGTCACATTGGATCTTCAGGGTGAGCTAATGTTTCTAGCTTGGACTGGATCTTCTTCCTCATGTCTTGATGCCTTGATGTTCCGGCATGGACTAGCTTTTACTTGTTTTAGCTTTTAGAATACTCTTAGTCTAGTAATTTGATCATAGATGTTCTTGTGATGATGACTTCCAGATTTTGGGGAATAATAGATGTTGAATTTTAGAAGTTATTGAATTGGTTTTTATTAAGGAGTTTAAGTCTTCCGTATTACTTTATGTTGATATTACATTGAAATGTTAAGGTTTAGATTGGTTGGTTCGCTCACATAGGAGGGTAAGTGTGGGTGCCAGTCACGGCCCGGTTTTGGGTCGTGACATTGATATTCATGCATTGCAGAAGATATTCATGCCTCGCGAGAAAATATTCATGCATTGTGGAAAATCATGCATCGAGAAGATATTTGTACATCTTGAGTTGATATTCATACATAAAGAAGATGTTCATGCATCGTGGGAATATATTCATGCCCCGCAGAAAATATGCATCGAGATTTAATATTTATGCATCACGAGTTGATATTCATGCATCGAGAAGATATTCATGCATCGCAGAAATATATTCATGCATTACAGAAAATCATGAATCGTGGGATGATATTCATGCCCCGCAGAAAATTATGCATCGCGAAGAATCATGCATTGCGAGAAAATCATGCATCGCGGAGAATCATGCATTGCGAGAAAATCATGCATCACGAAAAAATATTCATGCATTGCGAATAATCATGTATCACGAGTAAATATTCATGCATCGTGAAAGATCATGCATCACGAGTTAATATTCACGCATCGCGGGAAGATATTCATGCCTCGGAAGAAATCACACATCGCTGGACGATATTCATGTCCTGTAGAAAATCACGCATCGCGGGAAGATATTCATGCCCCGCAGAAAATCACGCATCGCGGAAATTCATGCATCGCGAGTTGATATTCATGCATCGCGGCAAATCATGACTTGCGGAGAATAAGTCATGCATTGCAAAAGAAATTCATGTATTACGGGAAAGTCACGTATCGCAGAGAAAAAGTCATGCACTGCAAAAAAAGTCATGTATTGCGGAAAATAAATGATGCTTTGCAAGAAAAGAAAATTGTGCATCCCAAGAGAAATATTTACTCATCATAAAAAGTCAGAACAATCACATCCTTTTATTTTGACAAGATTAAACTTCAAGAGAATCATCAAAGACGACACGAAGAGAAGTATCTGCATACTGCATAAGATTTTATTTTGACATCAAATGAAGAGTATATTGAAGATTATATTGCAGAGATGAGACATGAGCTTTATTTGGTTTATGTCAAACCGATCGAGGTGACATCAAATGAAAAAGAGAGCAACTAAGTGTCAATACGGCAAAAGACACTATCTTTCATTTGAATTGCATTTTTATGCTAACAAATTTTATCTCAGTCTTTGTCAAGAGCATCCTAAAGGATGAATTCTCCAAAAAAAAATCTACAGGTGCGGACGACATCAAAATAAATACAGCACAACATGGACTCTTTCCTAGCAGTGAACTGGGACATAGTCCAAAGAGGAGTGTCAAACTCTTAGGACGCGAGCAGAAGAGCAACTTCCACCACAATCAAACCATACCATGTGAGTTTTTCTTTCGGTTTATCAGTTTCAATTTGCATCCGGAAATGTTGGTATCTACCGGAAGAAACTTTCCGATCCGAGTGAAAGGCGCCAAGAACTTTGGAAATTATGATCGTGTAAGTTCTTAATTATGGGTGTGAAGTGTACCACATCCATGGATAAGATGTTACAAGTCTCTTTTTCATACTCGATGTAGTTTGTCAATTGTCCAGAACCAAAGGTTATCTAGCATAATATATTTCCTTTTCAACCGATAGAGTCAAACTACAAACACCCTGATTCTTAAGGTGTAAGGATATGTAGGCGGGCGACTCTATATTGTTGACACCCAATTTTGACCCTCTCCGATGTAAATTAATTCACGAGCTTCTTAATGTTCAAACGATTTGAAATAGTTAGATTTTATAATGTTTGAAATATTTTTCAAATTATTTTAAATTAATCTTTTAACTATTTTCATAATTTTAGGTTTTATATATATGTGTGTGTGTGTGTGTGTGTGTGTGTATATGTATGTATATATGTATATATAGATATATATATATATGTGTGTATGTGTGTGTGTATATATGTGTGTGTATATATATATATATATACACACACACAAACACACACACACACACACACACACACACACATATATATTCAAAAAGACAATTATTAAAAAATTGTCTCAAAAAGATTTAATTTTGTTTAAATATTTTACTAATTAGTTTAGTTATATAGTAGTTTATATTTCCGGATTCACTTTGTTCTATTACTAAGTCGATTATTTTGATTCGTTAAAATTGAGGAGCTTACTAATTAACTTACTAGAATTCGTCTTATTTATTTGTTTTAATAGAATTTGCCAAATAAATCTAGTGGATCTATAAATCCTAAGGCCAAATCCTGGGCCTTTTTTCAAATCTTTCAGCAACACTTTTACAGATAGCCCACAAAAAAACATTTCTTTCAACCCAATTCATCATCCCAATCCATTTTCCCCCCAACCCAATTTTATAAGACCAAATAGCCCAACTACCCAGCCCAAATCCTTTCCAAAAAGGAAAAATCCAAAAGATCCCAGCATTCATAAACGCCAAATATACAGCAACCAAATGGAAGTTCTAATGGCATGAGAGTAAAACAAAGAAGCGATACGCGTGAGCACCACTACCTAACCCTGTACGTGCCTCGTCGTTTTCACGTGAGGGAGAAGCAACGACAAATAGATGGCGTCTTCCAACAAACGATGTTTGCTCGATTCAACCTCTTCATGGAAGAGACGGCAATAGACGGATAAAGGATCGATCCCAATCGTCCATTCCACCTCCCATTTTCGTAATTAGGTTGAAGGTTCAGAAAAGGGGTGTTCGTCCAAAATGGTAAAAGATTTTTTTTTTGAATTTGAATTCAAGAGAGTGGGCCTTTGATCCAGATTTTTCATCCTCCCCCCCCCCAAAAAAAAATTTTGAAACACTAATCTCTCCCCTATATATATTCTCTTTTTGCTCACAGTAAGGTTTTCTTTTTTGGGGGTGAAAAAATTGAGAAGAGACTTTGGTTGATGTTTTTTATTTAGAGACCTCTGGAAAACTGAAAGGGAATTTTCGCCTTTCGATATTTGAACTTTGAAGTCTTCTATCGGGATCAAGATTTTGAGTCAAAATATATTGGAGAATAGTGGAGGGTCAGAGATTTTAGTTTAGTAAGAGCATACAAAAGAAATCAAGGAATCGTTGGGTTACGCCCTTCATTTCGAGTAGGGTGTTGAAGTCGCCTTTGCTTGTCTTGCCTCTTTTTTCTCTGCTCTGAGAAAGGTAAACCCGACTCTTATTACTGCTTCATTGTTGTGTTTGATTGATATTATGTGTGTAAATTTTCGCGTATTGAAGTCATGTATGCTCATGATTTTGACTTCACTACATGTTGGTTTCCTGATGGGTTTTTCTTTTTTTTTTGGGGAAATAGAGAAAACTGAAAGAGAAATAGGAGCATAAATTTGGGTTGTCAAGATACATAGTCGTTCACTGTTTCGTTCTCTCTTACTCAATGCTAACTTCAAATGTTTGAATCGAATGCGTAAATGTCTTTTTTAATTCTCAGAAGTAATGATCAAAATTTTTGGGTCTGTTTGAGTTTAATATGGGTTATCAATTTGATTAGTTCAAGTTTGAGTATTTTTTGTAAATCATTTGTCATGTAAGATTCATAATGCTTATTTCGTTACCGTCTTGTATTTGCTTTTACCTACAAGCATTTTTCCCTCTTTATATTCTATTGGTATCACTCGGTTTTAAATAGATGCAGAATTATAGCGGGTTGTCGTATTTATTTGTTTTATGCCTGGGGACCTCTCTTTTGATTGTGTGGCTTCAATCTGGGTTTTATCCTATTTTGTCTTCCGAAGTAGCCTTAGTTCCCCCCTTTGCGATTTTCATGACTAGTTAGTTCGAAGTATTGGAATGTAGCTTGTCATTGTCTTTACTTTCCAGTTGCTAAGTCATTGTTGTTTTAGATGTAAGCATGCCTTTTTTCCGGTATCCCCCTCCCATTTATCTGCATTTGCCAAGGTCCTATCTTTGCTTATATCTGAGGATATTTTTTTTAATCTTATATGGTCAGTTGGTTAGCTGGCCTACTCACGTATAACTGAAATCTTTCGATTGATAAATGGGTGTATTACTACCTTTGCATAAGTTTTGTTTTCTGTTAAAAAAAAAGGAAGAAAGAAAGCTTAATCACACTAGCCTCGATAGTTTGCTTCTCTTTTATTTACTGATAATCGCTTCCTTGTCACTATAATTAGGCTTAAGTCTATTTCATTTGGTCAGCCTACTAGTTTAGCTATCATCGCCTTTGGTGTATTCTTTTTTTACTAAATCGCATGGAGACTAGTAATCTACTCGTAAAGTTCACATATCCCATCGTGTGAGTTCAAAACCTTTTATCTCTGTCAAGGCCTCCTTTTTTTGTGTTCTTGATTTTGTTTCCTGATGTTGAAGCGCTTCTAATGCTAGTATATGACATCTAAGTTTCATTTGTCCATTTGTAAGTAGAGCAATTCAGATTGCATTATCCCTTAATTTGTTAAAATACTTGCAGAGATTGTTGTTCATATACATATGCTTACATTGTTCTAAACTTCTGTCAAATAAGTACGCCTAAATGGCCATCTTCTTGTGACCTTTATTCTTATATATATATATATATATATATATATATATATATATATATATATATATATATATATATATATATATATATATATATATATATCCTGCCTGGCAAATGACTATGACACAGGAAATCAAAGCTCTATATGCAAATAATACTTGGGAATTAGTACCTCTACCCAAGGATAACAAGGCTATTGGTTGTAATTGGGTCTAAAAAATCAAGCACAAGGTTGGTGGTAGTGTAGAAAGGTTTAAGGCAAGACTGGTAGTTAAGGGGAACACCCAACATGCTGGCATAGATTACAATGAAACATTCTCTCCTGTAGTGAATATGACTACTGTTAGGAGTTTGATTACACTGGATGTTAAAAGGGATGGGATCTGTATCAGTTAGATGTCAATAATATTTTCCTTCATGGTGATTTGAATGAGTAAGTATACATGACCTTACCACCAAACATAGTGTGCAAATTGACAAAGTCCTTATATGGTTTGAAGCAGGCAAGTAAATAGTGGTATGATAAGTTGGCCAATAGTCTTTGTTCTAGAGGGTACACACATTCACACAGTGATTACTCATTGTTTCACATAAATAAGGGCAGTTCTTTGGTTTTTGTTGTTGTATATGTTGATGATGTGATTCTAACCAGGACTAATTTGGAGGAAATTAACACTCTCAAATCTTTCCTGAATGATTAGTTTAAAATACAGGATCTAGGTAAACTTCATTACTTCCTAGGCTTGGAGATATTGTACAGACATGATGTGGTTCTCATCTCACAAAGAAAGTTCACTGTTGATCTCTTAAAGGAATTTGATTCAATGAACTACAAACTTATTACTTCCCCACTAGACTGCAATGACAAATTGAAGGTCTCTGATGGGAATTTAATACATGATCCTACTTATTACAGGAAGTTAGTAGGCAAGCTTAATTTTCTAACACACATTAGGATGGGTATATCATACAGTGTACAACACCTGAGTCATATCATGCAAACACCCAGGGAACCACACTTAAGGCAACTTATCATGTCCTCAGATATCTAAGACAAGATCCTTCAACGGGAATATTGATTACAAATAAGCCTTATCTTACAATCAGGGCATATTGTGACTCATGTTGCGGTGCTTTCTCTAATTCAAAGTCAGTCAGTGGGTATCTAGTTCTCCTAGGTGATAGTCCCACTACAACAAAAATGATCATTAGCGGCAATTAATTCTTAATTGCCACTAAATATGCATTTTTAGTGGCAATTGACACTCTTTGTATACGTCCTAAAGTATTTAGCGACATTGGTTCTAATGACACTTAACTAATGCTGATAAAGACTTTAGCACTCTTTATTAACGTCACTATTTAATGCCGCCAAAAATTTTTTTGTTGTAGTGTCCTATCAGCTGGAAGTCCAAGAAGCAGGCCACAATATCTTTGTCCTTTGCTGAAGCAGAATACAGAGCTATGAGACAGGTAGTAGGGGAGCTGGTTTGGTTTGAAAGATTGATGAATGAGTTGTCTGCACAATGCTTATTACCTATACAAGTTTTCTGTGATAGTCAAGTTCCTGTACACATTTCTAAGAACCCAACATTCCATGAAAGAACAAAACACATTGAGATTGACTGCCATTTTAATAGAGACAAACTTCAGTAGGGCTTGATCACTCTCCATCATATCTCAACTGATTCACAACTGGCAGATATCCTCACAAAGGGTGTTACTGGAGTTAAACATGCTACATTATTGAAAAAGTTATTTGTAAATACACTTACCTCCAACTTGAGGGGATTGTTGAGAATATAAGTCATTTATAATACATTTTAGGTAAATCCAGTTAGTTATAGTCAGAATCAGTTAGCAAGTTTGTTAGTTAGTTACTAGCTTACAAGTGTGTATATAATGCTCAATTGTACAATTCAAAATTTTTCCTAATTCACATTCTTTTCATGCTACTCTTCTAGATTCTCATGTTCATGTGAGTTAAAGCTCCATCAATGGAGGAGCTCGATTGATTAGCATCAAGCTGTGCTAGTTTTATCACTCTTATCAAACTGAATACTTCTGATTTATACTGTGGTCTTCCCATATCTTATTATCTACATAAGTTTGACACTGTCTTAATCAGAATCTAGATACTAGTATAATTCAAGCCATGTCATATAGTCTCCCTCCATACATATTCTTTCATTTTCCTTAATTAAAATTCTTAACTCTCGCCTATGAGATACCACACAACCATATAATCCTCTTATTCTCCCGAAAAATCAACTATTGACATAATAAAATATAAATGGAAATACAATGCAGCTACGAGCCATTTATAATTTATGGAACTACTGTCCATTTAAAATAAATGCACAAATATAACAGAGACTGAATGTTTCAATGTATAGCCCAACCAGGGTAAGGTGGGGGAATTTCACTTACCTTTGGTTGCACAGGAAGGCCAAAAACATTTATTTGAGATGGTTGGTGGCCAGCTTTTAGTGCTCCTCTTGCAACCTCTTCCGATGGACAGTTCACAGTAGGATCTTTTAACAAGTTTGTGAAACCTAAATGTGGGGGAAAAATGATTACTAGTGTCCAAATTACACATTTGGTGAGTACGTGCAAAATGTACAATGTCAAATGACGAGGGCATAAATCATGTTGGATGACAAGTAAATAAATCCGTTAATACAAATCTTCTTTAAGAGCCCCTTGGACCTCAAGATATGTAGAGGCACATGTTGCATTAGACTGTACATTAATAATGATATCCGCCTTTATATTTCGGTAAAGCTTTAGCAACCTTCCTGCAGAGAGAAAAACTCTTTAACGTGTATATATATGACAGAACCAACAATAACTATGAAATGTCAACTGTAAGCTTGGTGTATGAGTAGAGGTTCAAGAAGTATAATTCCATAGAGAAAACCGAAAGACTAATATTTTTGTAGACAAAATGGTTTAAGTGCCATGAGATCCAAAGGTTTAATAATAATAATAATAATAATAATAATAATAATAATAATAATAAATAAATAAATAAAATAAAAATAATAATAATAAGGAATAATGCACAAGTATCGCTCAACCTATGCCCGAAATCTCAGAGACACACTTATACTATGCTAAAGTCCTATTACCCCCTGAACTTGTTTTATTAATAATTTTCTACCCCTTTTGGGCCTATGTGACACTATCTTGTGGGCCCAACGTTGGTTGATTTTTTTTTCAAACTATTGTCACGTAAGCCAAAAAGGGGTAGCAAATTACTTATAAAATAAGTTGAGGGGGTAATAAGACCTTTGTATAGTATAAGTGTGTCTCTGGGATTTAAAGTATAGGTTGAGGGAGTACTTATGCATTTTCCATAGTAATAATAGTAATAATAATAATTATAATAGTATTATTATTAATAATAATAATAATAATAATAATAATAATAATGATAATAATAATAATAATAAAAAAAATTAAGGACAAAAAGGTAATATACTTGGTCAACATAAAGTGACTTTTAAGTTGAAAAAAAAGCACCCCCATGTATCTTTTAGCTTTTAGCTTAAAATAAGTCATTTTTGACTTAAAATAATTTACTTTGATAATTGTCAAACACTTTAATAAGTCAAAAACTGACTTTTAAGTCAATTTGACCAGCTTTTAAGCCCATCCAAACAGGCTCTAAAACATGATTTTGGATTTCAATATTCAAACTATAGCCTACACATTGAGCCTCTAATGAATTCAGGAAAAATACATTCAAAATGTATTTCAAGAAGATACATAACACTCAACACCGCATACTAGGGCAACTTGTCCTTTACCATTCCTGTACTCAAATATACATTATCATTTGATACATTAAAATGGAGTAACTTCCAATTTGTGAACGTGTTAGCCTGCAAAACAGAAACTGTCTCTTTAAGAAACTTGTTGTATACTCTTGTTGCAGCAGTAACTAAATTTTTTTTTCTACACAAGTTAAGTCTTATGTCAGTAGACGTGCAGGCCAAACAATGACATCATTATTGATTCAACTAATGAAGTTGTCTAACCTAGCAATAAAAGATGATGTAGCAGCAAAATTAGATGGATGGACTACACGATGCGCAGATGCATAATATGTCATTCTTAATAAAGGGTCATATTTCACAAAAAAAGTTGTAACTCCTTGGCAATTGGTTGAAGGGCCACAGAGTAATTTACTATGATGTAGTAACAAATAGGGTCATTCTTTTTTAAATGGAGGGAGTATGTTTTATTAGTTTAAAGAGGGTGTGCATTGCAGTTATTTGTTACTGATTTATGGACTGATTACAAGGATGATAGTGACAGATGTTGATTGCCGATAAAATACCGAGTGATCACATTTGCTCAATTTCATCCAAAAATTTTGAACTACCTAATTGAACTTACTAAACGAAGATCTAGGACTCTGTTTCAATCTATACAAGGAATTTTTCAAATGACAAACTTTTCCATACTCCCTCTGAACAAAAAAACTAGGTGGTCGCTCCATATACACTTCTTCTTGAAGATCAGTAGATCACCTTGAAGGAATACATTCTTAATATTTAACTGATGTAAAGGCCAATTCTCGGAAGCAACTATAGAAATGAAGAAATGGACAAATGTGAGTTTGGCAACCGGGAAGAATGTGTGATACGCTCAAACTTACTTCTCAAATAAGAAGTAAAGCGGTCGTGTCAAGTAAATAACCCAACTAGTGAGATTGGGATCATTCGCACGAGAAAAATAGTCTAGACTTAAATTCAATCTATTATTACTTTTTTTTAGTCAATGACTTCCTTGGAAAGTAAAAACAATAAAGGGGGGGTTCTATTTCTAAATGAATGATAATAACTACCTAAATTGAAAGAGACACTTAACAGCTTTGAATATTGGATTTTAATCAATTAATCAAAGTAACTAGGGTTTACGTGTTCCCCACAGGTTCATAATTTGATAATTCTAACTATAACAATTCTTTCCCAGTATCTTGCATGCAAAGTGATAAGTTATGTATTTCTAAATCCTTGGTCCGGCATCTAGAAAATCTCACCCCGCACCTTGGTCCGGCTACATGTGTTGCTATCCTAACCCTTATCTTTACCTCATATTAAGCATCGTATTCTATATTTGACCAAGTTATTACCTCGTACCAATCAATACTAGCCTATTAGATTGTATACACTAAATCTATGTTGATAATTCTTTTTCCTATTATCTACCTCCTTGGTCCGACAAGTAGCATTAAGGCGAGTTCTAACATTGGTCATCCGTTAAAAAGACTTCTAAACGAAAGAATTATTAATACATGTAAGACACTATTCTAAAATTGTTATTTTAGTTAGGTTTTATCTCATTATTTGCCTATGGTTCCCACAACCCTGGTTATGGAGTTTAGTTACCCATAGTCATAATCACAATATTCAAATATATTATATAAGAATTCATGTACTTACTTCAATGAGAAAGAGTAAAATCCGAAAGTTTGCTTGATTAATCACCAATAATCACTTGCAAGAATCTCAAAGTAATCAATAATCTCACAAAAAGTCTAATGATAATCAAAAGGTGTCTAACAATATGGAGTCTAATAATGATCCAGAGTCTAACTAATAATACCGAGTCTAACCTCAAAAATAAGGTTTTTTGAACTATTTATAGAAAATAAAAACCTAATTATACAAGGACTTTATTTGCTGAAATCTGTCAAAACGTGGCTGGATTGACGAACCTTGCGACGGATCGTCGTGGTCACGACGGACCGTCATGGATTCCGTCGTCCCATACTTGTGCAATTTTTTCTACTGCTCTCTTCATTACCCTCGACGGCAAGTATGACGGACCGTCATAGGCACAACGGTCCGTCGAGGGTCTTCGTTCCAAAACACTTAAACTCTTAGAATATGGGTACTGGGATTACTTCTCTGAACTTCATGACGAACCTGCAGGACGGACCATCATAGACATGACGGACCGTCATGGACTCCATAACCCCACACTTGGTCAGACTTCCCCATCTTCCTTCAGCAGCTGCACTACGCTGCCACCTACGGACCGTCACAAGCATGAGGTATCGTCACAAGCTCCGTAGGTGGTCTCTTCTGCATTTCTTCGCTCAAAATCTCCGCATTCATCTTTAGACAGATTTCCTGCAAATAAAGAGAAACTTATATAAAAATTAGCATAAAAAGGTTTTTGGACACACTAAACTTTAAGGAAAAAAGTATTGATAATACCGTGAAAACACGGTATATCAATGTGTCCAAATAATCTACCTCATATGTTTGAGCATACCCTTTATCTACAAGTCTGACTTTAAGTCTCGCTATACATCCTTGCGGATTAACTTTAACTGTGAAGGCCCATTCACATCCCATCGATTTCTTTCCCTTGGGTAAATCCATTAAATCCCACGTATGGTTTTCCTATAGGGCATGTATTTCATCAAGCATTGCATCAGACCACCCAGGATGATTCAAGGCCTCTTTCACTGTTTTGGGTACAGAAACACAATCTAGAGAATCAATCAAAGATCTATACGTAGAGGATAAATGGCCATATGAATCAAAATTACTAATAGAATATGAGGATTTGCAACTACATGTACCTTTGTTAAGAGAAATTGGGAGGTCAAGATTTCGTGGAGGATCTGAAGAAAGAGGATCTGATGACAAAGGAATTGGTAAAGGACATGTATCCTTAGCATCTCACCTCCTCGGATAAAACTTGAACAAGTAGCATTCTTGCCACATCAGATGGAGAAGAAGATTATGAAATAATAGTCAATTGGTCCCCAATAGAAGAACTGCTAGATGAAGGGACAACATCTTATTCTTTTGTCAAAACATAAGTGACCTGATAGACTAGCCACTCATCTTTCTCTGTATCACTTGTAGAAATCGCAGGTGCATAGGAGAATGGTGTAGCCTTTGAAATACCACATTTGTTGTCACCAATATTTCCCAAGTTCAATAGAATAACACAGATACCCCTTTTGGAGGCGAGAATAGCCTAGAAACACACACTTCAATGCCTTGGGATCTAACTTGGTAAAAGATGATCAAACATCTTGAACATAGCATGTGCTTTTAAATATCTTAGGTTCCACTTGAAATAAAGACTTGTTTGTAAACATAACATTGTAAGGCACATTACCAGCGAGCACACTAGACGACATGTGATTGATCACAAAACAAGTTGTAGACACTACATCTGCCCAAAATTGTTTTGGAACCTTCATTTGCAACAAGAGTGCTCGAGCTGTCTGAAATAAGTGTCTATTCTTCCTCTCAACAACTCCATTTTGAGAAGGTGTATCAACGGATGGAGAATACCATGTTGTCTCATATACGATTGAAACAATTTCGACATATGCATTAAATTGTGTCTTGAATTCAGTACATAAAGGCACAAAAGTGAGCAAATACTTTCGAGCTACTCTTCATAAAATAAATCCAAGTCATCTGATAAAAATCATCCACAAATGTAAGAAGTACTTATGCCCAGTTTTGGAAACAACAAGACACAAAAGTAACTCAAATGGTGACTCAACTCGCTTATTAACCCTTAGACTTGCAAATCGACATGACTCACACTCTAATGAAAAAATACTTTGGAATTGAGGACACAACTTATTTAATAGAGGTAAAGAAGGATGTCCCAATCGACAATGTGCTTCAAATGGAGACACAACACTAGAACATGCAAAAAATCAAGGCTCCCATCCATCAAGGATGTAGAAATCATCATATACATGTCCTTTATCAAGATCACGAAACAAATAATGATCTAGAAAGAAGAAAATATAACAATTAAGGTCTCTAATAACTTTGCTAACAGAAATCAAATTAAAGGCCAACTTTGGTAGACTTAATACGAATGACATAGTAATCAAAAAATTTGGTTAAACTGTCTCATATCCAACACTGCTGCAAGTTGATCCATCGGATACGGTAACCAGAGAGGGTTGTTTGTGTGCTTGAAAACAAGAACAAAAATTAGGATTACCTATCATGTGATTTGTGGCACCTGAATCAATCACCCATTTATTTGAAGTGGTGATAATACATGTTTTATTTGATTCAACAAAGGAATTAACTGAAGTGGATTCCTTCGATATTTTTCTAGTATTGAGAGAATTTAGAAAACTCCTCAACCGAAATCAAAACCATTTTATCAAAAAATGGACTAGAAGCAACAACAACCTCACCTTGATTAGTCATTTTTTCCAACTAAAATGATCAATATCTCAGAACAAACTGATGTTGAAACCAATAGAACATTCCAATCGACTATATCTGAAGTCACACTATACCTAACCGGAAAGAGAAACAATAGCTAACTGGCATATAATATCATAACGTTGACAACCAAACTTGAAATTGCACTTTAAAACAATTTTCTAAATGATCAGCAGATAGCCTCCAAAACAATATGAAGTTCACAAATTGTTGAGCAATCATTCAAGTACTTCCAATCATATACCAAAATGAAAGACTAAATACCAATAAATAGACAAGTGCCAAACCTGACCATTGAGAGTGCACAAAATCTATTTCAAGGATTCTCTTCTCCATTACAAATTATCCAGAAATGTCAAGATGAAATCGTAACAGAAAACCCGGAATAAGATAGATCCACGTACATACCTTCACGTGCTTCAAAATCTGCTATATTTTCAGTAGCTTTACCGACGCGTGAGTTTCACGCTCTCCTTCTTTGACCACCAGATTTTGGTGTTTTGTATATCAGAGGAGTTCTGATCTAACTCAACACATTAGGATAAATCGCTGTGATACCATGTAAATCATAACTTATTGAGAATAACTTGTTTATTACTCAAAGAGAACAATGGTATAAATACAAGAAGAGAATAAGCTAACTATGGTAACTAAATATTCCAATCTCTAAGAATCATCTTTATTAGCTATCTATATTATTATACAGATTCTTTAACAAGCATATTGTTGCTTTCAAAAAGAAAGAAACAAGTCACATTCATGTTTCAAATGTTAGGATTTAATTCATCGCAAGCACACTTGATGAATGAAGAACACAAGAACTTTCAAGAAAAAGAGATGAGAGATCTAGAGAGAGAAAGAGAAAACCCAATATTTCGTGGTAACACCCCGTGAGTAAACTTCCATGGAGGTGATGTATATTTATATTAAATAAATCAGTATTTTTGGTTACAGAAAATAAATCTGAAGGCCCCGAACCCCGCCTTCGGATGGGGGGCTCCTGCCCTCCATAACCCCATGCCAACCTCACTGCGGAGGTTAAACCGCGTAAACAGTTATATATATTAATTAGACTCCACAACCTAACAATTCTCCCACTTCGAGACTGACTCAGTCATCCAAAAAATACATTCTCAAAAAAAAACTCTTCATAATCAACAACTTTACCGCACCGCAACATCTGTAGCAACAACTACAGAAGAACAAACGAGGTTTTACATAACCCCAGTTTCCCAACATCAACACATTTCGTCAACATGTCTGCCGGTTTCTTTGCATCCTCTATCTTCTCCAAGCACATATCACCATCCTCCACTGCCCTGTGAGTGAAATGGTATCGCCTTGTGATGTGCTTTGTCTTAGAATGATAGACTGGATTTTTCACCAACTGTATGGCACTCTGGCTATCTGAGTAAAGAATCTTCTTGCTCTGCTTCCTGCTCAATTCCTCAAGATAATCTGCCAACCATATCATATCTTTCCCAGCTTGAGCTATTGCCACATGCTCAGCTTCAGTTGATGAAAGAGAAACACACTTCTAAAGCCTAGACATCCAACTCACTGTTGTTCCACCTATGGTGTAAATGTACCCGGATGTATTCTTGCTCGAGTCATCATCCCCACCAAGATCAGCATCCGCAAAACTCTGTAGAGTCACCTTGCCTTTGCCAAAACAAAGTGAAGTATTGGTTGTACCTCTCAGATATCTCAGAAGCTACTTCACAACTTCCCAATGCTCTTTCCCAGGGTTTGCCATGTACCTGCTAACAACTCCCACTGCATGTGCTATATCAGGTCTAGCATAGCATACATCGTACTACAAACTGCTGAAGCATATGGAACAAGTGTCATATGATCACGCTCCTCGATAGTCTTGGGTGACTGCTCCTTTGACAATTTAAAGTAATTTGCCAATGGAGTAATCCTGGGTTTAGCATCATTAACCCTGAATCTACTCAGCACCTTCTCAATGTACAACTCCTGAGATAGATTTAAAGTGCCAGCAGATCTATCCCGAGCTTCATCCCCAAAATCTGCTTCGCTGGACCCAAATCTTTCATCGCAAATGATGCAGACAACCTTGTCTTCAGATTATTAATCTCCCTCATACTATATCCTGCAATCAACATATCATCCACATGCAAGAGTAGAAAGACATATGAATCAGTGTATTTCTTGAAGTAACAACAAGGATCCTTTTCATCTTTGCAGAATTCACTCTTGGTCATGAAGGAGTCAAATTTCTTGTACCACTGCCTTGGTGCTTGCTTTAGTCCATACAAGCTCCCGGTGAGATTGCACACCATGTGTTCCTTACCTAGAACCACAAATCCTTCCGATTGCTGCATATAGATCCCTTTGTCCAGATCTCCATGTAAAAATGCTGTTTTTACATCCATTTGCTCTAGATGCAAATTCTCCGATGCAACAATACTCAAAAAAATTCGAATAGAGGTTAACTTCACAACAGGAGAAAATATTTCAGCATAATCAATACCTTTCCTTTGTGAATATCCTTTAACCACTAAACGAGCCTTGAACCTTCTTTTTCCATCTGGTTCAGTCTTGATTCTTAACACCCACTTGTTAAGCAAAGCCCTCTTCCCTAGGTAACTCAGTCAACACCCATGTGTCGTTCTTCTCAAGTGACCTCATCTCATCATCCATGGCTTGCTCCCACTTGATCGAATCCTCCACCTGTAGGGCCTTATGAAAAGAGTCTGGTTCCCCCTCATCAGTCAGCAATAGATAGTGTAATGAAGGTGAATACCTATCTGGTGCCCTCATGGTTCTGGATGATCTCCTTAACACCGGATCAGGTGTAACTTGCTCCACTTCAGATTCTTCAGTAGGAGTTGGTTGAGTATCTGCTTCGACATCTCTGGGGTTACTCTTCTCCAACTCAACCTCAACTCCCACTTGCTTTGTAATCTCTAGAACCTTCTGCTCTCTGTCCTTGTACAGGACAAACTCATCAAATGTCATGTCACAATGTCTCAGGATCTTTCTATTCTTGTCATCCCAAAACCTGTAGCCAAACAAATCACAACCATAGCCTATGAAGTAACACTTCACAACCTTGGTATCAAGCTTTTCTCTCTTTTCTGGATCAACATGAACATAAGCAGTGCAACCAAAACTCCTCAAGTGTGAGTACTTGAGTTCTTTTCATGTCCACACCTCCTCTGGAATCTTGAACCCTAAAGGAACTGATGGTCCCCTGTTAATCAAGTATGTAGCTGTGCTCACAGCATCCGCCCAAAATGTTTTGGGCAGCCCACAGTGTATCCTCATACTCCTTGCACACTCATTCAATATTCTGTTCATCCTCTCAGCAATTCCATTCTGCGTTGCCTTACCAGGAACTGTTCTCATCAATCTGATTCCCTCAGCTGCACAGAATGCCTTGAACTCTGATTTGTCATACTCTCCTCCATTGTCAGACCTTAGGCATTTGACTTTCAAACTAGTCTGATTCTGAACTTCAGCTTTCCACTTCTTGAGCGTTGCAAACACATCTGACTTATGCTTCAAGAAGTAAACCCATACCTTCCTACTAAAATCATCAATTAAGGTAACATAGAATCTGAATCCTCCAAGTGATGATACTGGAGATGGTCCCCAAACATCTGTATGGACCATTTCCAACCGCACTTTCTTTGGCTCTCTAAGAGTCTTTGTGAAGCTTACTCTTTTCTGTTTTCACATAACACAGCTCTCGCAAAGACCCATATCAATAGACTTCAGACCCTCTAATGCTCCTTTTGCAACCAGCATATTCATTCCTTTAGCACTCATGTGTCCAAGTCTGTTGTGCCACAGACATGAACCAGAAGCGCCTTCAGCAACGACGGCCATGTTAATACACCCTGCAGTGGTGTACAAGGTTCCAGATTTAGTGCCATGAGCTACTACCATAACACCTTTCACAATCTTCCACGAACCTTTCCCAAACTCTGCTGCACATCCCGTGCTATCCAACTGACCAACACAGATCAGATTTTTCTTAAGCCCAGGAATATATCTGACATCCTCCAATGTCCAGTGGTTTCCCGAGGTGGTCTTTATGCAAACATCCCCCTTTCCTTCAATCTCCAAGGCTTTATTGTCAGCAAGATACACCTTTCCAAAATTTCCAAGTTTGAAATATTGGAACAACTCCTTGATTGGAGACGAATGGAAGGATGCACCAGAATCCAAAATCCATGATTCAACCTGGCTGTTTACACTAAGGATTTGAGCATCCCAGTGTCCTCTACTGAATTTACAGAATCATTGTCATCTCTAAATTTCTGATTCTGTTTCTTCTTTGGCTTTGTACAGTTCATCGTGCCTTTTTTCTCCACAATTCCAACAAGTCGCATTTGATCTGTTCAGGGATTTTTCTCGATTCTTTGATTTTGATCGACCATGTTGATTTTGGCATTTCATCTTACTTCTCCCTCTTCGGTCAATGCTGAGAGCACTGCGCGGTAAATCTCCCACTTCTCATTTGCGAATACTTTCGCTAAGAACAACATCACGAATTTCATCAAACTTCAGTTTCTCAGATCCACGGGAACTGCTAATCGCAACAACGATAGTATCCCAAGACTCAGGCAGAGATGACATCAAAATCAACGCCTTAATTTCATCTTCGAAATTAATATCCACAGAATTGAGTTAAATCACAATCATATTGAACTCATTTATATGATCAGAAATGGATCCATTCTCAGACATCTGTAAATTGAACAATCTACGCATCACATATACCTTGTTCAATGCCGATGGTTTTTCATACATGTTTGACAGTGCCTTCAACAGACAGGACATAATCTTTTCCTTCACGATGTTGAACGTCACGTTTCTTGACAAAGTCAATCGGATCAACCCTAGATCCTGGCGATCCTTAAGGTTCCACTTCTCCTCTGTCATGGATTCAGGCTTCACCCCGGGCAACGGTTCGTGAAGATCTTTCTGGTACAGATAATTTTTTATCTGCATATTCCAGAAACTGAAATCGGATCCATCAAACTTCTCGATTCCAACCTTTGAACTATCCATCTTCAGTGATCATGTTGAATCTCCTTAGCTCTGATACCAGTCGTTACGATCGAATTCATGCACACACACTTGATGAATGAAAAACACAAGAACTTTCAAGAGAAAGAGATGAGAGATCTAGATAGAGAAAGAGAAAACCCAATATTTCGTGGTAACACCCCATGAGTAAACTTCCACGTCGGTGAGGTATATTTATATTAAATAAATCAGAAAATTTTTTGTTACAGAGAATAAATCCGAAGGCCTCGAACCCCGCCTTCGAAAAGGGGGCTCCCGCCCCCCATAACCCCCTGGCAACCTCACCGCGGAGGTTAAACCGCGTAAACAGTTATATATATTAATCAGGCTCCACAACCTAACATCAAAAAATATATGTAATGAAAAAATTAATTTTTAGTCGTCGATTTAAATGAAGATTCACGTTCCTTATTGTACTTTGGATATAACTACGTCTATTTGTCAATTCAGCAATGTCTTTTAATGTCCTCTCCCTCCCGCCACAACACCCAGCAGACATCCCTTTATAATTCTTATGAGGTCACTCAAAAGCCAAATCTAGCTTCATTGATTCAGACGAACATGATACAAATACATTTGCTCTTCTAATCCAAGTAATCGCGCAAATCTTTGGGGCTAACTTTTCTCAACAACCACAAGCTACATTTCTTTATGTTATTTATCGGTAATAGGGGCATCTATAACTCTTTGACATTCACGTAAATCATTCATCTTTCCTGAAGAAATTCATCAAGCTTATCATAATGAACATTATCATATTAAGGAGACCAAGCAAAAGATGGCCCTCCTGGCCCTAACATTGTTAAGTTATTGTACATTCATAAGTCTCCTTCTAAGGACTTACAAGGATGCTAGTTGCATACTTGCATCTTTGTAAGAACTCCCACAAGTTAAGAACTTTCTATCTCGAAATAAAAAATTTTAGTTATACTACCATACAATTTCCGGTCTCATCCTTCTAACGGGAATGCCTTGGAAGGTGGAAGGTCCCTAGACTTACCATCATGCTTCACGGTCCCTGAATATATTCCCTGGTTACTAAGAGTTATGAAGAAGATATATCTAAGTTCGACGCACAAACTATGAAGTTCTAACAACAACTAACTATTGGAACAAATGTGTCTGCTCGCAGAGACATTGGTTGGCAGCTAATATCCTCACAACTCTTGTGGTAGAGCATATTCTGTACATAATACATCAAATAACAATGTAAGACCTTAACAACTTCTTCATCGATTTTAGTTTATCCATGCATCGTCACATTTGTGCCATTGGTTTCTCAAACACAAATAAGTCACACAGTGACCTCTAATGTTCATGAATGTGTGATCACTGCCTGGGATGGTTGGGACAAAATTTAAGTAACACAAAGTCTTGTTGTATCCTTTTTCCTAAAACACCAAAAGGAGGCAAGAATCACCCTAGAAATCTTCAAGAGGATGCTATAGGCTTGGGAAGGAAGGATAAAGAGATTTCTAGCGCAAGATTAATGTTAACTTGCAAATTTTCGGTCAAAATCCACTATCTTATCGTCCAAAATCCAGGATTGAGCTGCAATCCGTCGGCAAATGCTTGGCGCCAGGTAGGATAGGATTATTTAATTGAGAAGTCTTAAATATATGTTCACTGCATAGTATATTGATAATTGATGGTAGAATTCATGTGTAGGACTTTGTGCACTGAATAATGGATTGATGTACTTGTGTTCCTAGTTGTTACATAGGCATGTACTGTAAGGGGAAGCCCCATCCTGTGAACTAGGGTTAGGTGATGGTTTGATTTTCCATGTATGTGATATGAACCTGATAATGACCCCATTATATACATACATGTAGCAGATTCAATATTTTTGGATCGAACCTAATGAAACAAGTAAGTATGCACAATTACCTGCCATGAATCTGATAATTGAATGTGTGTTTATGTTAACTGTTCATTATGGGTGTGATTATTGTTATGATTTTGCTAACTGGATAGGGTGTCACGTACCAACACATGTACATATATTGGATCGGGTGTCATGTACCAATACATATACATATATTGGAACGGGTGCCACGTACTGACACATATACTTATATTGAATCGAGTGTCATGTTCCGACACTAACAATTTTTGTGCGGGTTCCATAAGAGAACCAATTATAATTGATATATTCACAGTTGTCAGCTGTTGATAATGTTAAAATGCATATTTCTCTTGAACCGATAATTGGATGGTGTATGGTATGCATATAAGCATGTGATGTCGTGTTGAAGGTTAAGGGGTTACACCTCGTTTCTGGGATTTAGTTATAAATGATCATCTTAATTCGACAGGTTATATGATAATAGAGACCAAAGGTCCAACTGATGATAATGGTTAGTTAGAGAGGTTGTTCGTGTTTTAATAATGAGAAGTGGGGAAATATTTGTGATGTAAATAAATAGGTAGTTCCTACCTTGGAATGATATTCGTAGTGAAATGGTTAAAAAGCCTTGATAGAATGTATTATAGGGTCAAGGGTTGAGTAGTGATGTGGAAGAGGTAAGAGTATGTCATTAGTGGTTGGCTAGGTCGGTCGTGGTTATATCTGGAACCTCCTCCAAGAGGTAGAATGATTAAGCTATAATCATGAATGAACAGAGTAAGAGGTTAGAGTCAAGTGTACTAGTATATGTAAGGTTTTCGGGAATGGTAAGGTCGGGAAGATATAAAGGTGGAGGAACGAACAATCTTATTGCATGCTCCGTGCTAGTCGATTTTTTATATTATGCAGTAGATATGGGGTCGACCAATGATGTCTACAAGTATGTGTGGTTTTTGACTGATAATACTCTTGCTATGCCCTTTGGAATAGTCTGGATGCAGGGCCGGTGATGTCTCATATGTGAGGACGAAGATAATCCCCAACAACTTCTATTTTTCCTTCCATGTGGTGGAAATTGTGTCATCTATTAATTATGTTATACCATGTAATCTTAGAAGTTATTCTACAGTAGGTGCCCGCACGACCTAGTGGTTGCCGTAATAGTAAAGTAAATATAATATAATTTAGGTAGAGAAATCATAGAGTATAAGGCTATAAATCCACATCTACTATTTTGGGTTTTAACCCAAATGACACTTGTTTAATCTGTATGGATGCATACTTTTGTCCTCCCTTTTGTCTCAACAATTACAATTAAAATAAATATTTATTTAATCATAAATTGGTCGTTGAAATTTAGTAAAAATAAATAAATAGAGATATAACTGTTGAATTTTGACTAAAGATTTAAAGGTGAAGTGCTTTAATGAAGACCTGAAAATATTATAATATTCTTACTTTAAAAAGTGATTAAATTTCAATGGTCCATTATGATTATCTGTATGTACTTTGTAATTAATGACTGTTTTGTTTTATCCTAATCAACAGTTCAATTTTGACTAAAGGTGTTTATATATATATATATATATATACTAGTTTTTGAACACGTACGTTGCGCGTGTATTCCATGTTATTTAATAACAAATATTTGAAATGATATAAATTATTTTAGAATAATTGATGCATTATACAATATTTAAAGGGTAAAATGATGTTTCAAACATTCAATTTACTAATAGAAAAGTTACTTTATTACGATCTACGGTTGCAACTTGCATAGATCAATAGAATCTGCAGAATTTCTGATTGTATTGATAAAAACTAGGTACACTATATTTACTGATAAAAAAAGATTACTACTTCGATTATATAATTTGTCAAGATTGTCAAATATCTAACACTATGTTTTCATACAAAATTAAAGAAGTTAATTAAATAAATAAATATATCAATAATAAAAAACATGACCAATGAATAAAAAGTTACATAAGAGCTATAAAATATGAAAATACAAAGTGAAATGGACTAAAACTTTCTATTCAATTTATAAAGAGAGAAATTGTGTACATAAAACTTTGTAAATGAATGAATTAAAGTCATTAAGAAGTGGAAAATAATAAGTTTTAATATCTAACCATGTATTTGGTCTAGTTTTTGCTTAATTGCCATTATCGATTTAATTTTAATAGATACTAAAAGAATTTTTAATTTTAAAAATTAGTGAAACTACAAAATAAAAAGAAAAACCTAAAATTATAAGCTAACATAAAAAAATCTAAAGGAATATATATGTCATATCTTATACCTTTAAACCTAACACTTGAACAATATGGTAAGAAATTCTCTTTTTTGATTTCAGATCAATTTATTCTTCTTCTTAATTAGCTTCTTCACGACATGTATCTATATCATTATCTAGGAAGAAAGAGAAAAATATTAGTGTTTAATAAATAAATAAATTTTATTTTGATTAAGTGGAGAGGTAAATTGATAATCCAACTTTTAAAGATTCAAGCTTCCCACTTTTAATAATTTCTTATTCTTGTATTATATATGTATATGATCTTATTCTATTGGTTCTCTACAATTAAATATTGATATTGCTTGAATCTCTCCATATGCTCTAACCTCTGTCTCTTCATATGCTCTAATATTTAAGTTCTTTGAATCTAAAACGGTAATTGTTTTATGTGCTCAAAATTCAATAATTAAGAGAAAAAAATGCTAATGCAACTCAATGATAATGACAAAAGAAATACTAATTAATGAACTTCAAATTGTTCTCGTAATATTTTAATGGTATGTAAAAAGTTTTCTGTAAAATGGAACTTAAATTACTAATTAATAATAATAATAATAATAATAATAAACAAGTGTGTATGCTCTTATTCCTACTATCGTGGAGTCAGACATTGTTATAATCTTGAATAGAACTCGCTCCTCATCTCTATTAAACTGGTTCCACTACTGTTGAGCAAACAAAGAGGAGAATAGAACTCGCCCTTCATCTTTATTAAACTGGTTCCGCTACCGTTGAGCAAATAAAGAGGTCTTATTACCTCTTTTGGAAACCATAGGGTCATTGGAAATGCTTAAGATTTATATCATATTTTACGGGCACAGAACTAGAACAAACTTTCAAGTGTTGCATATGATCATTTACTGTTAGACTATAACACAAGAGTATGTCGTTGAGACTGATGCCTGTCATGGAGGCATTGGTGCAGTACTTATGCAGAATGGGAGACCAATTGCATGGTTATCGAGAACTAGAGAATTTGGACACTCTCGTTTGACCTTGAAAATGGGTCGATTTGACCGTTAGGGACAATCGACTTCATAACTAAGGTCTTAAAGGACGTCTAGGAAAAAATTCAGCATTTCGGACATTCGAAATCCGAATCACCAAAATAAGTGGTGCACTGTAGCACAAGAAAATCAGCAAAATAGGGGTATGCCTGCTTCAGAGCTCATTTGATCTAAAAAATGGGCCGGTTTGAGCCAAACCTGCCCATTTTCAAAGTCTAACGAGCCCTAGGGCAGGCATACCCCTATTTTGCCGATTTTCGTGTACTGTAGTTCACCATCTTTTTTGGTGATCCAGATTTTCGACATTAAAAGTCAAAAATTTTCCTAGTTGTCCGTTAAGATCTTAGTTATGGATCCTGTTTGCTCTAACGGCCAAACTGACCCATTTTCGATGTTAAACAAGCCCGAAGTAGGCATAACCCCTATTTTGTCGATTTTTCTATGCTATAGTTCACACAAAAATCAAAAATCTACATCACCAAAAAAGATTACCTATCTGTTTGTGTATATAACACAAATGGTTTCCTATCCTTCCTCAATAATTAGGGTCAAATTTTATATAGTTAAATATAAATATATACTTTTAAAGTGCATACTATAAATATATCCTACCGTAGAAGTTTTCTCAATTACAAAAGTCTCAATTTTTTTGTTTCTCTCGAATATATTCCTTGGTTGTTTGATAAATTACTAATGATATATATATATATATATATATATATATATATATATATATATATATATATATATATATATATATATTACTTCGTGGAAGGGATGTATCCTATAGAGGATATATATGTATCCGAGAGGGGATTGATTTGTCCGAGAGGGAATAAGAATATATCCGAGAGGGGATTATAATATCTTAAGTTGTGAATTTATTTATTTTTTTCAACAAAATATGTGAAATTATATTGGGTCTGTATCACGGGCCTTAAATTATCTAGTATAGTAATATATAGGACTACAGGTTGAATGACAACACAATAACATATCCAGTGTGATTACATTATCTAGTAATGTAATTATATTAATTAATTGTGCATGTACAAATTAAGAAAATTCAAGGAGTTTCTCTAACATAAATTGAGACACACATGTTATATAACATGAAAGAAGACTATATAAAAAAAGTTATTTTCAAATTTCGAAAATAATACGCTCATGAACTTGCAATGCGTCCACTTTACTCAAATCAATATATAAGTACAACAATTGCGAGATTATTTCAGCAATCTGAAATATAAGTTGATGACCATATACACATACAGATAAAGTAAAAATATATAAGAGTTCCACATTTATGGTTATCCATAGTAGGGAAAGGCACAAATGCCATGATCCGTATAAGAGGATAATAGATGTGTTATATACTATTTAAACATGCTATATAACACAAAAGAAGGTTATATAACGCAAAAGATATTTTCAACTTTCAAGATACTATGCACATCATTAAATAAGTTATCATAGATGTACCTAAATTTTTGAGTTAAAAGAAGCATCACATATATACCTACAAATTTACTGATGAAATAAGGATCGATCTGACTAACAGTTGATCTGTCACTTAAAATGATGCTTTGGTTGTCTAGAAAATACGTTATTAAATATGTGAAAGTAAATTTCATCTAGTGAGATTGTTTTAAGCACTCGACTCCTGCATCTCCAATTCTACAAGATCAATCTGAGTGCCAACGTCTAGTGTCGGCCTAGAATTTCTTGATCCCCTTACAAGTTCAATCATATTATCGAATTGTGTATGCATCCACTTATTCTTAGTCTCCTCTGAAACCTTGAGATCTTCCCTCAGTTGCTGAATTTCACCGTCTAAAGCCTTAATGCAGTGCATCCACTTATCCCTAGTCTCCCGTGACACTTTGAGATCTTCCCCCAGTTTCTGAATTTCACCCTCTAAAGTCTTAATGCAGTGCATCGACTTACCCCTAGTCGCCTCTGACACCTTGACATCTACCCTCAATTTTTGAACCCTCTAAAGCCTTAATGCAGTCTCTAATAGACTTTTTCTGGGCATGACCCTCACTCGAATCAAGGACAACACATATGTCATGGAATGATGATTCTGTATCTGCTACCTGTTGGGTTTTAGCAAGCGTGAATGGGAAAAGAAAAGAGAGAATATCATAAGTGATCTACTTTGGAGGAAAAATGAAAAGTCATTTGCAAAGTGCAAATGAAAAGTCATTTCTTTGGATTTGGATTTGGATTTGGCAAATGATGTGATTGATTGATTAATTTTTTGGACAAAATTTATTTAATCAATTTTTGTTAAATCAAATAAATCCTGTTAATATTATCTCTTATAAATTTACGGGTAACGGTAACATTCCGAAAAGTCGTTACTTTTTTGAAAAGTCATTACTTTCCAAAAAGTAGTTATTTTCCTAACAGACACAATTTTTTGAAAAGTTGTTATTTTTTTCAAAAGACACAACTTTCTGGATAAAATGGGTCTGAACAGATTTCACTGAACAGACATGTTCCTTGTTGAAAATGGCTATAAAAGGAAGTCAATTTTTTATTTTTTAATCACTGAAAAATTTTCTTTCTCTGCATTATTTTTCTCTCAAATAAAATCAAAGTGTCGATCGACTGAGTCTGTGTAACTTGTTGCTGTTCTTAAGTTCGTTGAAGTTAAAGAAGTTTAAGGTACCGCTATTTCTTTAACAGGTTTAATCCGTTTTATCTTGGGAGAAATTAATCCATGACCTTGGGTACAGTGAGGGGATTAAATTTCTTAAGGACACACAGTAGTTTCTATGGACTCGGATCAATTCTTGTATTCTATATTATTTTCTGCTTCATCTTATTTCTGTTTCTGTTTCTGTTTATTAACTTTATAAATACAAGTTATTGTAAGAATAACAATCTTATGAAATTTAACAGTTTCTGTATTTGAGGTTTCTGGGGATTAAAACCTTTATGGTTTTTTACTCTGCTTGAATTTTTAAAATTCATTCGATTAACGATTAAAAGAACATAAAAACTTTATCGTTAAATCAGAAACAGTTTGTGTAAAGATTTCTTCTTTACTGTTAGTATTTTAAATACTTAATTTATCTGTCATTTGTGACAAAAAAAATGACTAATTCAAGTCAAACAAATGCTGGAACAGTAAGTGCTGTAAGAATAACGGTTGCACATAATCGTTCAAATGCTGCCTTAGCACCGACTGAGAAACCTGCAAAGTTTTCTGGAGTTGACTTTAAGAGATGGCAGCAAAAGATGTTCTTCTATCTCACTACGTTGAGTCTGCAGAAGTTCATCAATGAGAATGTTCCTGTTATGTCAGATGAAACTCCGGCTGATGAACGATTCTTGGTAACAGAAGCATGGATACACTCAGATTTTTTGTGTAAAAATTATATTTTGAGTGGTCTGCAAGATGATCTGTACAATGTGTACAACAATGCAAAAACCTCAAAAGAACTCTAGGATGCTTTAGAAAAGAAGTACAAAACAGAAGATGCCGGAATGAAGAAATTCATTGTGGCAAAATTTCTGGACTTTAAGATGATAGACAGTAAGACTGTCGTCACCCAAGTTCAAGAATTGCAGGTCATAATCCATGATCTCCTTGCTGAAGGTATAAATTTATTTAATGCCTATGTTAGAAATATTAAGTTTTCCCTTAATAATCACATAACCTTTAATGTAGGATTGATTGTGAATGATGCTTTTCAAGTGGCTGCAATTATTGAAAAGTTACCTCCATTGTGGAAGGACTTTAAAAACTACTTGAAACACAAACGCAAGGAGCTGACTGTTGAAGATCTCATAGTAAGATTGAGAATCGAAGAGGATAATAAGACTGCAGAAAAGCGGTCACGTTGTAATTCAGCAATATCTGGAGTAAATTTTGTTGAAGAAGATTCCACAAAATTAAAGAAAAGAAAGAAAGCATCTGGTCCAAAAAGCAATCCTCCTAAGATGAAATTCAATGGAAACTGCTTTAATTGTGGTAAACATGGTCATAGGGCTAATGAATGTCGGGGTCCTAAGAAGGACAAGAAAAAGAAGGATCAAGCAAACTTGGCTGAATTCAAAGGAGAAATGGACGATCTCTGTGCAATGCTTTCAGAATGTAACTTGGTTGGAAATCCAAGAGAATGGTGGATAGATTCTGGTGCCTCATGCCATGTTTGTGCCAACAAAGAATTATTTTCATCATATACTCCAGCACTTACAGATGAAATATTGTTTATGGCAAACTCCGATGTTGCAAAGGTGGAAGGAACTGGCAAAGTCCTATTAAAGATGACATCAGGCAAGGTGGTGACTTTGAATAGGGTCTCATATGTTCCAGAATTGAGAAAGAATTTAGTTTCAATTCCAGTTCTGACCAAGAATGGATTAAAATTTGTATTTGTTTCTGATAAAGTAGTAGTAAGCAAAAATGATATGTATGTAGGAAAAGGCTACCTTAGTGATGGCCTTTTCAAACTCAATGTAATTGCAGTTGATATGAATAAAGATTTTGCTTCTTCTTACTTTCTTGTGTCTAAATGTTTATGGCATGAACGTTTGAGACACGTTAATAACAAAACCTTGTGAAAACTAATTAACTTAAATATTTTGCCAAAATTTGAGTGCAATAAATCAAAATGTCAAATTTGTGTTGAATCTAAGTATGCTAAGCATTCTTATAAATCTGTTGAAAGGAATTCAAATCCTTTAGAATTGATTCACACTGATATTTGTGACATGAAGTCAACACCATCACGTGGTGGGAAAAAATATTTCATAACATTTATTGATGATTGCACTAGATATTGTTATATCTACTTGCTAAATAGTAAGGATGAAGCAATAGATGCATTTAGGCAATATAAAACTGAAGTTGAAAATCAGTTAGATAAAAAGATCAAAATGATCAGAAGTGATAGAGGTGGAGAATATGAATCTCCATTTGCAGAAATATGTTTAGAAAATGGAATAATCCATCAAACTACTACTCCCTACACTCCTCAGTCTAATGGAATTGCAGAAAGAAAAAATCGAACTTTAAAAGAAATGATGAATGCATTACTTATAAGTTCAGGTTTACCACAGAACTTGTGGGGGGAAGCTATCATTACAGCAAATCAAATACTTAACAGAGTGCCTCACTCAAAGACAAATGTAATTCCATATGAGAAATGGAAAGGTAGAAAACCCAATTTGAAATATTTCAAAGTGTGGGGGTGTCTAGCCAAAGTCCAAGTTCCTATACCTAAGAGGGTAAAAATAGGACCTAAGACTGTGGATTGTGTATTCATTGGATATGCGACAAATAGTAAGGCATGTCAATTTTTGGTTCATAAGTCCGAACATCCGGATATTCATGATAATACGGTAATGGAATCAGATAGTGCTGAATTTTTTGAACATATCTATCCGTATAAAACTAGACTTGAGTCATCTAGTGGGGGATCTAAACAACCCAAAGAGCAAAAGATAATGAACAAAATGAAGAAAGTTCAAGACGCAGTAAACGTCAAAAGACATCTACTTCATTTGGATCAGATTTTGTAACATTTCTTCTTGAAAGTGAGCCTTAAACATTCAAGGAAGCAATGTTGTCTAGTGACTCAACCTCTCAGAAGGAGGCTGTTAATAGTGAAATTGAATCAATCTTAAGCAATCATACTTGGGAGTTGGTTGATCTTCCTCCGGGGAACAAACCCTTGGGTTCAAAATGGATCTTTAAAAGGAAGATGAAAGACGATGGAACTATTGACAAATAAAAAGCAAGACTTGTTGTCAAAGGTTTTAGACAAAAATAAGGTCTTGATTATTTTGATACATACTCACCAGTGACTAGGATTACATCAATTCGGATGTTAATTGCACTAGCTGCAGTATACGGTCTTGAAATTCATCAAATGGATGTAAAAACAGCATTCTTAAATGGAGAGCTTGAAGAGAAAATTTACATAGAACAGCCTGAGGGTTTTGTAGTTCCTGGTAAAGAAAATAAAGTGTGCAAACTTATTAAGTCACTTTATGGGCTAAAACAAGCACCAAAACGATGGCATGCAAAGTTTGATCAAACCATGTTGTCAAATGGATTTAAGATCAATGAATGTGATAAATGTGTTTACATTAAAGATACTCCAAATCATGAAGTTATTTTATGCCTATATGTAGATGATATGCTTATAATGAGCAAAGACATTGCTAATATAAAAGCTACAAAGTGTATGCTTTCTAGTAAGTTTGATATGAAAGATTTAGGAGTTGCTGATGTGATATTAGGAATTAAAATTCTTAAAACTCATAACGGTCTAGCATTGTCTCAAACTCATTATATTAAAAAGATACTTGAAAAATTCAAATTTTTGAATTTTAAAAGGGCAAAGACTCCAATTGATGTAAATCTTCATCTTGCAAAGAATAAAGGCGAAAGCCAGTTTCAATTGGACTATGCTAACGTATTGGGAAGCTTAATGTATGTCATGAATTGTACACGACCAGACATAGCTTGCGCTATCAGTAAACTTTGTCGATACACAAGTAATCCTAATCATAATCATTGGTTGGCAATGAAGAGAGTTTTGGGATAATTAGATGACACTCAAAACTATGCTTTACATTACAACAGATATCCAGCCGTTCTTGAAGGATATAGTGATGCAAATTAGATTACTGGGTCAACTGAAACAAAATCCACAAGTGGATACGTTTTTACTATTGGTGGAGGAGCAATATCTTGGAAATCATCCAAACAAACATGTATAGCTCGCTCTACAATGGAGTCTGAATTCATTGCTTTAGACAAGGCAGGTGAAGAAGCTGAATGGCTCCGAAATTTCTTAGAAGATATTCCATTTTGGCCCAAACCAATGGCCCCTATATGCATACATTGTGATAGTCAAGCTGCAATAGGAAGGGATGGAAGCATTATGTATAACGACAAGTCTCGTCACATAAGACGAAGACATAACTCTGTGAGACAACTACTCCCTAGTGGAATTATCACAATTGACTATGTGAAGTCAAAATATAATGTGTCGGATCCACTTACAAAAGGCCTAAATAGAGAGGGAGTTGAGAAATCATCGACGGGAATAGGACTATGGCCGAGAACAAGTCATCGTGGCGGTAACTCTACCTAGAAGACTGGAGATCCCAAGATCTAGGTTCAAGGAGATAAAACAAAGTCATTGATGACGGTTCAACATTGTCAAAGGAAAAAAAATATTATTATTATTTTATGGTTCATTCTCATGATGACTCAATGTTTAGTAACCAGGATAAAGACATAAGGACTTTTTAATGGTTTCTAAGTTTGATACAGGGAATATCAAATGGTGTATCTATGGGATAACACATTTAGAAATCACCTATTTAAGTGTGAAGTGTAAGCCGCTTCAAGGAGAATCCGGTAAGGTCAGTTCTTTAAGCACTTACTATCCAAGATGTGTTCATGGCTGAAATGAACAAAACAATGAGAACTAAGAACAGTTCAAGGGTTGATTGTGTGACATATATTGTCTAGGTATACATCAAAGCTCGACGGTTCAAAGATATCAAATCTACCGATTGACCGAGTATATCCGATAAATGTTCACTACGGAAAGTTTAAAGGGAGACCTACTTATCCAGATGCGATTAACCTTTACCTACAACACAAACAAGTTTTTTCATGCATATGTTTTAACAATAGCCTTCCCCATTCATGTGGGGGATTGTTGGGTTTTAGCAAGTGTGAATGGGAAAAGAAAAGAGAGAATATCATAAGTGATCTACTTTGGAGGAAAAATGAAAAGTCATTTGCAAAGTGCAAATGAAAAGTCATTTCTTTGGATTTGGATTTGGATTTGGCAAATGATGTAATTGATTGATAAATTTTTTGGACAAAATTTAATTAATCAATTTTTTTTAAATCAAATAAATCCTGTTAATATTATCTCTTATAAATTTGCGGGTAACGGTAACATTCCGAAAAGTCGTTACTTTTCCGAAAAGTCGTTACTTTCCAAAAAGTAGTTATTTTTCTAACAGACACAATTTTTTGAAAAGTTGTTATTTTTTCCAAAAGACACAACTTTCTGGATAAAATGGGTCTGAACAGATTTCACTGAACAAACATGTTCCTTGCTGAAAATGGCTATAAAAGGAAGTCAATTTTTGATTTTTTAATCACTGAAAAATTTTCTTTCTCTGCATTTATTTTTCTCTCAAATAAAATCAAAGTGTCGATCGACTGAGTATGTGTGACTTGTTGTTGTTCTTAAGTTTGTTGAAGTTAAAGAAGTTTGAGGTACCGCTATTTCTTTAACAGGTTTAATCCATTTTATCTTGGGAGAAATTAATCCATAACCTTGGGTACAGTGAGGGGATTAAATTTCTTAAGGACACACAGTAGTTTCTGTGGACTCGGATTAATTCTTGTATTCTATATTATTTTCTGCTTCATCTTATTTTTGTTTTTGTTTCTGTTTATTAACTTTATGAATACAAGTTATTGTAAGAATAACACTACCTTCTCATCACTTCTCTTGTTCAACTTGTAATGAGCTAGCATGGCTCAGGGTGTGGACAAAGTATAAAGTCCATTTCATGTTGGTACGTGTTTCCAGCATCTGAAGATGTTGTATCTCGCCAATGTCAACATGGATGTCGTCCAATATAGCATAAATAAGGAGCACACGATCCCATATAATATTGGTCTTATAGGTAGCCGACATCCAATGGTTGATAATCCAGTTAAGCAAAGCCTTGGCCTTATTGTTCATGAACGCCTTGGGCAAGGCTGGATGGTCACTTGATTGATTCTTAACCCAATGTGTATCGCTTGAGTTATCACAAAGCACCTCTAGCATACATGGCAGATTCGGATGTCGCTCCATGCGCCAATATTCACACATAAGTTGTGAATGAGTGTTATGAATGCAAATAGTGAGGTGCACGCCAGCATGGATGAACCAATTGTATCAGCTATTGTTATGAATGAAAACAGCTAGGTGGACGCCAACGTGGCTGAACCAATCATGCCAGTTATTGTTATGAATGAAAATAGTGAGGTAGACGCTAACGTGGCTGAACTGATCGTGCAAGTTAGGCACATCACACGAGTTAAGAGGAGACCAAAAATATTAACTGATTTTGAATAAAAGGTGGGGTAAAACGTGAGAAGGAATCTGTGAGCACGTGGGCATTATGTGTTAATTATAAAAACAAGTGATAGCAGGATCACAAAGTAGGGTTTTATTGTTATGGTAATTTTCTGAGTCTCTCATTCCCAATTCTTAGAAATCTAAGCTTCTCATCCTCCTTCTTCTCTATATTATATTTTGGTCTTTTGTTGCTGCTGTCAGTCATTACATCCTCTACTTTAAGTTCCATTGTAATTCAGTTCTAGTTCAAAATAATAAACATAGTACTTGAGACTTTGTTACTATTACATCGGTGCTTTCATTCTTGCGTATCTCATGGCGAACCAACACTTGAAGGGTACCGATGAAATATCCGTTTCCCACGAAATTGCAGATCTGCACTCCTCTATACAACAATTGGTAGCTTCCATGGCTACCTTAGTTCAGCCTACTCGTGTCCACACAGTGGATCTAAATCGTTACCGTGAGCGGCGCCGTGGGTGAACCGCCCAGAACCATTGCCAGCCCCTCCAACTATTCTTTACAAAACAGCACCGGTGGACCTGGGGCATTTCTATGACGTTAATCCAGAGGCTTGGATCTTCCAAGCAAAATGATATTTTAGTTTTTATCTCATTGTTGATGACTATAAATTTTCCCCGACTTCGTTCTATATCGATGGTATGGTCTCAAATGGTACCGCTGGTTGTATCGCAATAAGCAGTTGATTGATTGGGACCACTTTGCTGAGAAATTGGTTCATCGATTTTTAAAATAGGATTTTGAAGCACCAGAGGGTCATTTGGCTAAGGTACAACAGATTACAACAGTGGCGTAATATCGGAGCAGAGTTGAAGCTCTCACCAATGAGACTACTCCCATTCGTAAATGGTTGGTAGATTTTTGGATTTCTGGTCTCCGACCCAAAATTAAATCACCGGTAGTGGCTCATGAGCCTACCAAACTAGATCAAGCTATGTCTCTGTATCTTGTGCATGAAAAACGGTTAAGCTCTAAGAAGTGGTCAAACCAACCTGCCTTTGCTAGAACAAATTTGATTCAACCGAATCCTACTTCGATGCACCACTCGTCTAAAAATTCCTCATCGACATTAGTCCGTGCTGCACCACCACGTGTACCACCGAATCGCATACCCTTCAAACGTTTATCTCCTGTTAAATTACAGAGTCACCGTGAGAGAGGCTTATGCTATAATTGTGATGAGAAATTCTCTCCTTCTCACAAACGTAAGGCGCTACCCCAATTACTATTGCTAACTGAAGATTCGGAGTCACGTGCGAAGTGGCCTGAATCATTTGAATCTGATGGAGTTTTGGCCGAAGACTTGCAACTCTTGGAGGTACAAGCTCATTCTTCTATTTCTTATGAATCTTTGTCTGGTGGAGATTTACCAACTACTTTACGTTTTACTGGCGTTGTTAATGATTCTCCATTTTAAATCCTTGTGGATGGGGGTAGTACACATAATTTTAAACAAGCAAAGTTAGCCAATAAATCAATTCCTAGTTTTTCTGTGGTAGTTGGAAGTGGTCAAAATCTGTGTTGTGACGGGGTTGTGCGTGGAGTTCCTTTAGACATTCAGGGGTATGATTTGCCTATGGATCTGTATGTTTTATCTCTTCATGGAGCAGATGTCATTTTGGATGTCTCATGGTTACAAACCTTGGAACCCGTTGTCACTAACTATGCAACACGCATCTTTGAATTATCTTTGAATGGTTCTCCTGTTCGTTGGGTTGGGAACTCTCCTACTGAGATGCAACCAGTACAACTCCATAGTTTGCGATGTTTGGCCACCACAGATTCCATTGCTTCTTGTTGTTGCTTGACGGTAACTAATACTGGGAACAAGACCATCATTGATGAACCTTCTCTATTAACGCCTCTATTGGAATCCTCTGATGATGTTTTCTAGAAGCACCCTGGCTTACCACCTATGAGGTTCCAGGATCATGCTATACATATAACGCCTGGGACCGCACCTGTAAATGTCAATCCGTATCGCAAATTATGGAGCAACATGCTCAATGATGGATTTATTCGACCAAGTACTAGCCCTTTCTCATCACATGTGCTTTTAGTACGAAAGAAGGATGGTACATAGCGCTTTTGTGTGGATTACAGAGCTTTGAATGCCATTACTTACGTGATCGTTTTCCTATTCCCACTATTGATGAATTATTTGATGAGCATCATGGTGCAAACTATTTTTCAAAGCTTGACTTACTGTCTAGATACCATCAGATCCGTGTCAAGCCTGATGACATTACAAAAAAACTTTTCAAACTCATAAGGGGCACTATGAGTTCATGGTAATGCCCTTTATATTATCTAATGCACCCTCCACTTTCCAGGCTACTATGAATGAGATATTTCGATCATGTCTTCGACGTTTTGTATTGGTTTTTTCGATGACATCCCTGTCTACAGTACAAATTAGAAGTCTCATTTGGAGCATCTCACCATTGTCCTGGAGCTTCTTCGCTCTCACCAATTGATCGCTAGAAGGAGTAAATATTTATTTGGCCAAACGACCATTGATTATTTGGGGCATGTGATTTTTAACAAAGGTCTTGTTGTGGATCCTGGTAAAATCATAGCGATCCAACAATGACCAGTACCTAAGTCGGTGAAAGATGTCGGGGTTTTTTAGGGCTCACTAGTTATTATCCGCATTTCATTCATCACTATGCTAATGTAGCGGACTTTGACTGATTTGCTACGAAAGGAGTTATTTCACTGGACTGAATTAACTCAGGAAGCTTTTGAGACACTTAATAAGAAATTGAGCAGTACACCCGTCTTAACTCTTTCGTATTTCACTCAAGAGTTTTAGGTGGAAACGGATGCTTCACAGCAAGGCATAGGGATTGTTTTGTCCCAATAGGGTCATCTCATTGCGTACTTTAGTCAAAAGTTGAGCTATAAAATGCAAAGAGCGTCAAATTATCATCTTGAAATATTTGCTATTACTCAGGCAGTGAGCAAATGGAGGAAGTATCTTTTGGGGCGACGATTCACCATACTCACTGATCAGCAATCACCCAAGAATTTGACCACCCAGACCATCCAAACACCAGAGTAGCAAAAATGGCTTACCAAGCTGGTAGGGTATGATTTTCGCATATTGTATAAACGGAGAAAGAAAAATTAGGCGGCTGATGCTTTATCTCGCCAACCAGATGCTAGTTTTTTGGCTCTTTCTGTTCAAACGTTTGCCTTGGAACATGAGATAAAGGCTTTGAATCAATCTCATCTAGACCTCTTAGCCATTCTCAACAAGTTCTCACTACAAAGTTTTCTAAGTCGGCTGGCAATGTTTTTCGTGAAGGACTGCTCTTTTGTCGTGGTAGATTGGTTATTCCGTATGACTCTCCTTTACGCCAACATCTGCTATCTGAGTTTCACTCCAGTGCTGTAGGTGGACATGCTGGGACAGCTCGTACCTACCATCGTTTGGCATCAAATTTTTTTGGAAACACATGCGATGGGATGTTCGGACTTGTGTAGCTTCTTGCCAAGTTTGCCAGTAAATTAAGAGCTCTCACCAGCTTCATGCTGGTCTCTTACAGCCCCTCCCCATTCCTGAATTGGTATTTGAGGACATCGCCATGGATTTTATCACTTGCTTGCATAGTTCTAAAGGAAGATCCACCATTATGACAATTGTGGATCGTTTGTCTAAGTATGGCCACTTCATTCCATTGGCGTCAACTTTTACCACTAATACTATCACAGAAGCTTTTGTAACTCAATTACTCGTCTTTATGGACCTCCTCGCAATATTGTAATTGATAGGGACCCTCGATTTTTACATTCCTTCAGGTAAGAGATCAATAGATTGCAGGGCACTTTGCTTGCTATGAGCACTACTTATCATCCTCAAACGGATGGGCAATCTGAGGCTCTTAATAAATGTGTTGAGTAATATTTGAGGTGTTTTGTTGTTGATGTCCCCACTGAGTGGGTTTCCATGCTTCCATGGGCCGAGTATGGGTACAACACCTCCTATCAATCATCCGCGGGCATGACCCCTTTTCAGGCTTTGTATGGGTGTGAACCACCTATAGTTGCACGCTACATCTTGGGGAGTACTTCCAGTGACTTAGTCGAAGCCTATTTAGTGCATCATGATGAGGTTTTGTCCTTGCTCAAACAGAATCTTGGCAACGCTCAAGTTTGCATGAAGAAATTCATTGATGCCAAGCGCACGGAGGTCACCTTTTCAGTTGGCGATTAGGTCTATGTCAAATTAAAACCTTATCGTCAGACTTATATCAGGGAGTTGCCCTCTCACAAGTTAGACAGACGTTTCTTTGGGCCTTTCCAGATTCTTAAACGAGTTTGAAAAGTTGCTTACAAGTTAGAATTAGCAGAGGCTGCTCGAATTCATTCTATTTTTCATGCTTTTGTGTTAAGACGCTGCGTGGGAAGCCAACACAACAAAACTGCTCTAAACTTAAGTAACTGTGATCCTCCTATGTCGAACCTTGAGGACAAGGTCCTCACTGTGGAACAAAGTATTGTTATGAATGCAAATAGTGACATGGATGGCAACGTGGCTTAACCAATCGTGCCAGCTATTGTTATGAATGAAGCAGTGAGGTGGAGGCCAATATGGCTGAAGCAATTGTGCCAGCTAGGCACAACATATGAGTTAAGAGGAGACCAAAACTATTAACTTACTTTGAATAAAAGGTGGGGTAAAACATGTGATGAAATCTGTGAGCACGTTGGGTTATGTGTTGATTATAAAACAAGTGATAGCAGGAGCACAAAGTAGAGTTTTATTCTTATTGTAATTTTTTTTCTGAGTCTCTCATCCTCAATTATTAGAAGTCTGAGTGTCTCATCCCCCTTCTTCTCTATGTTATATTTCGGTCTTTTATTGTTGCTTTCGGTCATTACATTCTCTACTTTAAGTTCCATTGTAATTCAGTTCTAGTTCAAAATATTAAACACAGTACTTGAGACTTTGTTATTATTAAAAGGAGCATGGTAGTGCCTGTTGATGATCTCTTGAGCTGAGATATCCACTTTAATACCCCTAAGCCAGACAATGTCGCCCTGGGTATAATCCCAATTAGAATACAATTCTCTAATGAGGGTAAGGTTCCCTTGCCCTTAGGTCCCTTATAAAAGTGCATCCAACCTCTTTTCTCAATTTCTACCATGATCTCTGGGCAGGATCTGTCCGTGGCATCAATATGAATCGGCTTCTCAAGCAAATTGTAAATTAACCTATTTTTGTCGAATGGAATCCCATAGATTCCAGGCATCCTCACTCACAAATTTATCCTTGAACTCAACTCGTTTGGTTCGGAAACTTGTCTCCCAACATCCTTGGGTGGTGGAATAGGCCTGTCATCATCATCGGATGACTTGACATCATATTCCGGCTCTGTTGTCTTATTGGCTTGGAATCATTGATGAGATTCTTTCTTTGTTTGATATACGGATCATGAGTTTATGAACTTCCACTGCATACTTTTGACTTTTCATCAGATATGCTTAAATAACACATTCTCATCCAAGTAATTATTCATTAATCAGTGTAAATTCATTTATGGAAAATTCTTTTGTTAAATAAATTCTATGGGAAAATGATTGTAAGGGGGTTGGTAGGTTTTGTTAAATAAATTCTATGGGAAAATGAATAAAATTGGGAAGTTAAGAAAAACCTTCATCAATTATTCATTAATTAGTGGGAATCCATTTATGGTAAAATGAATAAATCGGGAAAGTTAAATAAAAAGACTTTGAAGAACTCAAGAAAGCCGTCCATTGGTTTTCTAAGTTCCTTTAAATCTATACATAGACCTCTCAATTTATGTTGAAGGAAATATCTAATCTAATTTTAAATAAGCATAAATCAAAGTGATTTAGCTATTTTTAATAAAATACCAAATGATCTAGTACATAAAATTCTAGAGCGCATGCCGATCAAAGATGCTGTAAGAACTAGCATCTTATCGAAGTAGTGGAAACGATTATGTTCTTCACTGCCACACCTCATGTTTGATCCTTTGTTTTTTCAGTGTGTATCTACAACTAAGCATTCTGCTAAAGTGGTGATTCATAGAGTATTGACTGGATATGTTCTGGGATTTTATTTTATATCTGAAACACAAAACATACCTTTGTCATATTTAAATATGTACATTTTCTTTCTATATTATGGTTGAGTTGAGAAGTTCACTCTATGGCCAGCGATCAGAAATATTTGTTGGATAACACTTTATGTAAGTTTCCAACATTAACAAATTAGAAGCTCTCAAGGTGTATCCTGGAATTTCCGGAGCGTACCAAATTTCCTAATATTATAAGCCTTCAACTAGAACATTCAGACTTAAATCCTTATATATGCAAGCCGATATCTGATGTTATTTTTCCTAAGCTTAGGAACCTGAAGTTGAACGGTTGTAATGGTGTTGATAGTATTTGTCTTAATTGTTTCCCCAAAACTTGTGAACTTGTCTATACTTAGAAGCTATAAGGTACTCCCTCCGTTTCACAAAGAATGATCTAGTTTGACTTGACACGGAATTCAAGAAAATAAAGAAGACTTTTGATTATGTGGTCCTAAATTAAATCTATGTCAAATGTACAAAATTGTCCTTTGATCTTGTGGCCTTAAACATGTCACATGACAAGTCGTTACCAAAAAAAGAGTTTATTCTTTTTGAAACAGACTAAAAAAAAGGAAGTCATTCTTTTTGAAACGGAGGGAGTAACATTTATCTGTTTTGAAGTCAACCAAATATTTAGAAGGATTGAGTATTTATGCTTGGATGGCTTATCCCTAAAGGTGATAATCATTGACTTATTTTCTGTTTTTCTTTGCAGTATTTTTATTTGCAATACAAAGTACTAACTAATCTCTAATGTTATTGTTGCCTCTCAGAACTTAGGGTCGACTCGTTTGCTAGAGATGTTTGATGTATCACTAGATTTGCATAGCCTAAGAATTTGTGACGTCATGATTTCTATTAGACGTATTACTTGTGCACTTTCCCTATTAATGATTTCACCTAACCTTGTTGAACTTGAAATAGATGAAATTAAGATGGTTAGACAAAAACCTTGACTAATCATATATTATTAAAAGTGGGAAGATTTTAGATTCAAAATTGAATTACGAAAATATCCTTCACTAAGTTTTTAGTTAAATTTTTTTTATTAACTTTTAAAGTTAAATCATGATGACAAATAAAATAGATCAAATACATGGTTAGTTGTTACAACTTGACTTTTTCACTTCTTAATAACTTTAATTGTTAAATTTTTTAGCTTCTACAATTAAACTAGACCAAATACATGGTTAGATGTTATAACTTGTTTTTTTTTTTTTACTTTTTAATAACTTTAATTGTTTATAAATTGAATTGAAAATGTTAGGTTATTACACTTTGTGTTTCATCATCTTAATATAGTTGGTATGTAGTCTTTTATTCATCGGTCATTTTTTGCTTAATTGATATATAATTTTGTTAAAGTTCTTTCATTTTTTAGGGAAACATAGTGTTAGATATTTGGCAATGATATAATTAAAGTAGTAAGTGTTCTTTTTTTACTCCTAAATATAGCCATATTGTGTATCCTACATAATTAAAAGGGAAGCTTTTATCCATACAATAAGAAATTCTTCTGATTTTATTGACCCTATCAACCTTAGTCATAGGGTTGTAATAAAACAATTCTTATATTAGCATTGAATTTTAACTAGAAGCTACATTTTTACCCGTTTAATTTTTTGTAATGCATCAGCTATTCTAAATTATTTGTATCATTCATTTGATAATATTTTGTATCAAATAACATGATATACACGCGCAATGCACGTGTCCAAGAGCTAATATAAGAATAAGAAACAAAAGAACAAACAGGCAAATGATGAACTTTGATAATTAAAACAAACAAAGGAGCAGTACTTACCGAAGTTAAGCAACCTAAATGTACGTGCAACCAGTAATAACAATGGTGTAGACTTAAACCTCAAAAGAAGAAAACAAAGTTAATAGTTTGGCCTAAGACCAATGAACCAATCCATTTCCAAAGGAGAAGAAACATAAATAAGATGGTAAAAAGAGTGAATACAACTATTATAAATAGGATACTCTAGACCTAAGTTATGAGGACTCTTCACTTTTATTGTCGCACTCGTGTCGGATTCTCCAGAGATACACTACTTTTGGAGAATCTAACATGCACCCGTTGATATTTTTGAAGAGTCCGAGCGACATAGATCTTGACTATACCAGTCTTATTCAATATACAAAAAATTGAAGGGGGACAAGTTTTAACCCAAAGCTAGTAATTATATATAAGCTTCAATAGGTATATTCCTTCTATATATGATATTTTAGTCTGATCACATTGTACAATACGATATTTTTCTTAGGTTAATGAGACAATAGAGAACACAAAGGTGATGTGTGATTATTTGTTCAAGGTTGAAGATGAAATCAGTAAAGCTCTCAGTGTGATTCAAACAATAAAGCTAAAGAAATTTAAAGGGAAAAATACTGAAATGCTCTTGAAACAAATCGTGCTTGCTCATTCTCCAGAACTTGAGAGAATGATCGTTGAACAATGCAATCGAAGTACTTCCATACTGGTGATCTATATATGAAGAAACTTGAAAGCTATCCTAGAATATCACAACATGCAGAAATCAAGTACACTTGATGCATCCTTTGGAGACGGGAAATGAATGTGATATGGGCTGTGGGTTTCAAATAAACCCAACATAATCAGGAAGAATTTTGCGTCTTCTTTGGATTTATATCAGCATGTACAGAAGTTGTAGTGAATTGCTGAGCTGAAAAAACAATTCAAGATTGTTGTGCTTCTTTTTTTTGGGTTATCCCCTTCGATATTTGGGTCAACCGCCTGTGTATACGTCTGTGTAGATAACATAGACGAATTTCCTATCCAACCTGATCATTAATTCGACTCAAATTTTATATAGTTAAATATAAATATATATATATATATATATATATATATATATATATATATTTATTGAAGTGCATAATATAAATGCATCCTATCATAGAAGTTTCCGAAATTACAAAAATCTCATTTTTCTCTCTCTCGATAAATTCGTTGGTTGTTTGATAAATTACTAATGATATATATTACTTCATGAAAGGGATGTATCCAAGAGAGGATATATATATGTGTATCCGAGAGGGAGTGGATTTATCTGATAGAGAATGAGAATATATCCAAGAGGGGATTATGATATCTTAAGTTATGAATTTATTTAATTTTTTCAACAAAATATGTAGAATTATATTGGGTCCGTATCAGGGGCCTTAAATTATCTAGTATATTAATATATAGGACTAAAGGATGAATGACAACACAATAATATATCAGTGTGATTACATTTATCTAGGAATGTAATTATATTAATTAATTATGCATATACAAATTAAAGAAAGTCACATAGATGTACCTAAAGAATTTAAGTGAAAAGACATTCTATCATAGATGTACCTAAATATTTAATGATGAAGTATGGATCTTCAGATAGTTAAGAAAAGAGTAATGTATTTATAGCTATGAAATTAAAGCTACAAATTTAAAAATAGTAGCTATTATCAGTTTGGGATGCTCATGAGCTCGCAATGCGTCCACTTTGCTCAAATCAATATATATTTCGCATGCAATGGGGCTCGCAACACAACTAACTTCACTAGTTTGCAGAAATTCTTCCGCCAATGTTCTCGATTTACGTCCACTTCAGATTTAGCAATTGCAAGATTGAAATATAAGTAAGACCATAATATACATACACATTAAGTAAAAATATATAAGAGTTCCAGTGAAATCCAATTGCTTCAATTTTTCTCAGGTTCCCTTTGTGGGTTCTTGTACAATACAAAATCATTTAAGGATGATGGTATCCATTTAGTTCGTTTTTGAGCACCTATGTTGTTCAGTGGTACCATCTTTGCAAGTACGATCATCCCGAGGAGAAGAGCTTCCATGTTTGTGGTAATCCATGGTAGGAGAGGCTCAAATTTTATGAGCCCGTGATCCGGAGATGAGGATATGACACTGACACACATAGGAGAGGCATCTTTGCAAGCATCCACTTGGGAATCGCAAGTTCGATTATCCAAAGGAGAAGATGAGAGGAGGCAACAATAACAATTCTATCGACATCCGTATGAGAGGCACAAGGAGAAAAAGGAACACCGACACCCGTAGAAGAGGCATCTTTGCAAGCATCCACGTGGTAGTGGAAAATAATATTATCCAAAGGAGAAGATGTATCTTTAGGGGAGGCATAAAAAACAGTTCTACCAACATTCGCAGGAGAGGTGCAAATGGTGTGATCCGTATAAGAGGGAACATTGACACCCGTAGGAGAGGCATCTTCGCAAAGATCCACTTGGGAGTCCCAAGTACGATTATCCAAAGGAGAAGTTGTATCTTGAGAGGACACAACAACAAAATATAGCTCTAATTACTTCAGCCATAATACCATTCAAATCCAAAATAAGAAGCTTTTTACCAGTGTTTATCCCCATCTTATGTACATGTTAGTCTATTGTCCATGTTTCTGCCAAAGTCCAATGACCTAATCCTACTTGGAAATGGATTGAAATTATTCTCTTTATTTGGTTTTCAATTCTATTAGGAAAAGGATTGTAATTGTAATCCTATTTGTAGTTGGTTTTGGCTTTGTAAGAGAAGCACAACTCTATAAATAGAAGATGGTATTGACAGAATAATCAATTGCTTATTGGTATTGTTTTTGAAAGACATTAGAACATTAGATAGTTTTTTCTTAGATAGCTTTCAACAAAAGAGAAGAGAGAAGAAAAAGGGTTCTTCTGCTACGATCTTTTTCTCAAACCAGCAACCTTCAGATCGTGTTTTCTGATTAATCAACCGTTGTATCGGGCTGAAATTTGGATCAAATGTTCCTGACATGTTGGTGTTTGATTTATATGGTGGAGATCAGATTCTAGGTCAGCAAGATCCTGTTTTAGGTCCCAAACAGCAGCTGCATTTGGGTGGTGTTTCTTTAAATTTTTTGTACTCTCATGTTTATATGGTGGATTCCTCATCTCCTTTGTGGACATAGGTCGATTGACCTAACCACGTTAAACATTTGTCTTTCGGTATATTTATCATTTGTCTTCTTACTCATAGTCTTTTGAGGATTGACTTTCTAGTTTCCGCGTCTACGCCTACTTATTTTTTATCCTAACAAGTTATATCAGAGCCAAATTCAATGATGGAGTCAGGTTCAGTGGTTCGATAATGGATTATTGACTAGGTTAGAGGTGTTCATCTGGAGGGTGTAGTTCTAGCCGCAACCTTTTTGACAGTAATGAAGATTTTTATGGAGAAATTGTTTCAAAGAGGTTCTCTATGTTGAGACATAAATTTTGCAAAGGACATTATGGAGAGGAGAAGCAAGCTACTGAAGATTAAGTGAAGAAGGTGAACAAATTTATTTTGTTAGAAATTCAGGCCAAGGGGGAGATTTGTTTGGTTTTATTTGCCCTAAATTTCTTACCATAAATAGGTTTTCCTTTTAGTAAAAGGTTTTGGATTGACTAGTCTTTTTTCTTGAGGAAAAGGTTTAGGACTTTATAAATAGAGACATGTTCCTTCTAACTTAATCAACATTTACAATATAGTCTTAAGGGCTTTGAGATTTTTTGTTAGGGGAAAAGTTTGTGGGCCACAAGCTTGATATATTATCACTTGTGGGAACCTCCCATGTACTACGAGTGAATTGGTTGAGAATGTTTCTCTCTATATTTTGTACTCTCATGCTTATAGTGGATTGCTCATCTCCTTTGTGGACGTAGGACAATTGACTGAACCACGTTAAATCTTTGTGTCTTTCAGTGTATTTCTCGTTTGTCTTCTTACTCGTAGTCTTTCGAGGTTTGCTTTGCTAACTTCCGCGTTTACACCTGCTTATTTTCGATCCTAACAATACACTTGTGAGTGTTTGTTTCTTCTGCACTTAAAATAACAAGATGAATCGTGCTATTTGAACATTACTCTGGAAAAGAAAACCCAATTTAAAGAAATTTCTCCACAAAAATACTTCTTGAACCATATAAAAGAGATTTCACTATTAACCTAAATCCTGATCAAAAGGAATTTTTTCTCCCCTTGCATAAAACTCAAAGTACTTGCAAAGAAAAACTCCACAATTTGAAGTATCATACTGGAATGGATTATCTCCCATCGAGATTATTTTGAATTGGCAAAGATTAATAGAGTTCTCCAGTAAATGAATATGGAAATATAATGTTAGTTCAAAGTATTTCAAATAATTGGTACTTAAATAAATAATTGAATACATACTAACAAAAGAATCAATGGCTTATAGTATTCCATGTATGTAAACATGGAATCAAAAATGTGAACACTCCAGGTCAGCACATGCTCCAAAGAAGTGATTCTCAACCAGCATTGGAAGAAAGATCTTGATGAAACAAAAGCAACTGGAGTTATACTAATGCTTTAGCATTGGTGTCATAGATTTAGTCTACTTTCCTTATCTTTATGTGGTTTTCCTTGTGTTTGTATAATTTTTGAAAATCTATATCATGTGAAGGAAAGTTACCGATACTACACATATAGAACCAAAGAAATGAAGTTACATTACATGGATGATGAACAATTACCAACGTTGTCTGATACAAGGGTGACAGTGGAAATCATGTTGGTGAGCTTAAGCAAAACTCAAATACTATAGAAAGTGATACCCAAAGTCATGAGTACGTTATTAGGAGACCAACTACTCGTCTTTAGCTCGAAAAAGAGCTCCTGCTAAGTTGAAATCACTAAATAGAAAGGGACCACCAGCATGTAAAGATGACCACTTAGAGAAAAATGTTGGCTAACTTCTTTAGCGCAAACTGAAAATGCCATCTGTTGTTGAGCAAATGTACTTGCTATTTGCAACAAATAATAACTTTCCCCTCACATTCCATCATATGCTAAAGCAACTAAAAGAGAAAAATGTATTCCTTCTTAAAAGATTTGTTTTCTAGGATGGTAGTCCTTTGATGGTATATGGAAGGAGAGACAAGAGGAAGAGTCACCATATAGAAGCACCTAAGGTTGGTGAGCAGAACAATGAAATGAAAGATGAATACACAAATAATAATTGTAAAAGTACTTGTTCCTGACAAATTTGTATATGTTGGTGATGACTCTACTTTATTTCAGGAGAATGATGACGAGGTGGTCCAACTAGATTCTGGGAACCTAGAATCCCCTGTTGTGGAAATGACTGAGCAGCTGAGAAATCTACAAGAATATATAGATCAACATATTCTTTTATAAAAGACGAAAGTATCAAGATATGGTTAAATATAAAGAAGCTAATTGAAGATGGAATATTTTCCAAATCAATATCATATATTCTGATTTCATTATTGTATATTCTCTGAATCTTTACCTTTAATTACTTGATAGGATTCATTAGTTTTACTGATATTGTGGGATCTTTTACCACATAATTCTTTTCTATTTAAACACCGCATAATATCAATGAAAGACACAAATCATTTCTCCTCTGTATTCTGCTTCTTTATAGTATTAGAGCTATCAACACTCAAACGAGTATAAACTTGTAATCATCTTCCCATATTATTCATTTTTCCCCTTTCCTTTCCGAACCACCTAAAAACAATGGTGAACTCATCTGCTTCGGACATCAATCTAAAACTCAATGCACAATTGTGAATGTTGCTTCAACCAAAACGCCAATCATTAACATCAACCCAACTGCACAACTTCCAATCAAACTTACTGGTGGTGCAAACTTTGCAACATGGAAATCTCAAATTCAAAAAGTCATGAATGGGTTTGACTTAATGAGTTATCTCGATGGATACATAATGTCGATGCTGTTGGAAAAGACAAGGCACTAACAAAGAATGTCTGGCAGGATAACAGCGGAAGACTACCCAAGTCTATACTTTCCCTTATCGATTTGAACCAAGAGAAGACAAACAACTACAAGCAATATGATAGTAAGGCAGCAAGTAATTCAACCAAACAAATATAACAAGGCAATAATAAACCAATCACACAAGACACCAAGATTTACGTGGAAAACCCTTCGATGTGAAGAGTAAAAAACCACGGGACCAAAAACTCCACTATAATCACCAAGAGTTACAATATTGTTCTCCAAAATTTGCCACAAAACAAGTGTCAAACAATGAGCAACAACAAAATAAGATTGCACCAAATCTAGAGAATTAAAGGAGCAAAATCACCAATTTCGCAGCTACTGTTCACGACAGAAAAACTGAAGCTGCACACCACCAAATCCAACTCTGTCAGTTCCTAATCAAAGATTGAGATGAATATAATATGCTGTCCAAAAATCAGCTCAATCGGACAAGACACGAAGCGGGAATCGCAATTTGAAGTTGGCTGTTAGGGCTGAATTTTGACTGCGAAAAACTGCTCTTTTTCTCTCTTTTTGGCTGCTGAAAAAACTCTCTGTATGTATGAAAATAAGACCTAAATAGGTTTATATTTGCCTCATAAGAATGGGCCTATGGGAAAAAATGGGTTGGTCCAAATTGGGTTTTTATTTATCCACACAGGAAGGGAAAAAGACCCATAACCCAACAATTCTCCCCCTCACGACTATGTGGAGGAGACCGTCATCCCGGCGACCATGCAACAATCTTCAAACTTCCCTCTTGTCAAAGATTTAGTCATCATATCGGAACCATTGTCATTTGTATGAATCTTTTCAAGCTGAAGCAAATTAGAATCCAACACATCTCGAATCCAATGGTATCTCACATCAATGTGTTTAGACCGACCATGGAACGTAGAATTCTTGCCAAAATGTATAGCACTTTGACTGTCACAATAAAGTACATACCTCTCTTGAGCACAACCAAGTTCCCCCAAGAATCTCTTCATCCAAAGCAATTCTTTACAAGCTTCAACGACAGCAATAAGCTCAGCTTCTGTAGTAGATAGAGCAACACATTTTTTTGCAACCTAGATTGCCAAGACACAGCTCCCCCTGCAAAAGCAACCAAGTACCCTGAAGTAGACTTGCGAGTATCAACATCACCAGCCATGTCTGAATCAGTATAACCACAAAGAATAGGCTTTCCTATACCAAAACACAAACTCAGACTAGAAGTGCCACAGAGATATCTCATAACCGACTTCACAGCATTCCAATGTTCTCTTCGCGGATTAGAAAGAAAACGGCTAACAACTCCAACAGCGTGAGAAATATCCGGTCATGTACAAACCATCGCATACATCAAACTACCAACAGTTGAAGCATAAGGAACTATCTTTATATCTTCCTTCTCATCATCACTAGAAGGACACTGTTTCGTGCTCAATTTGTAGTGCATAGCTAAAGGTGTACTGACAAACTTAGCTTTGTCCATGCTGAATCTGTGAAGTAATTTCTGAATGTACTTCTCTTGTCATAATACCAATTTCTTGGCCTTTCTATCACGGACAATCTGCATGCCAAGAATCTACCTTGCTGGTCCTAAGTCTTTCATAGCAAAAGACTTACTCAACTCTTGCTTCAACTTCTGAATCCTGCAAGTATTATGACCAACAACAAGAATGTTATTAACATAAAGAAACACAATAATAAAGTCACCATCAGAGAACTTTTGCACAAAAACACAATGGTCTGAAGAAGTCTTCTTGAAGCCCTGCTGACTCATAAAAGAACCAAACTTCATGTACCACTGCCTGGGAGCTTGTTTCAAACCATACAAGCTCTTCTTCAATTTGCAAACATAATTCTCTTTATCCTTGACTTCAAAACCTTCTGGTTGCTCCATATAAATTTCTTCATCTAAGTCACCATGGAGGAAAGCAGTTTTAACATCCATTTGCTCAACCTCTAAATCTAGACTTGCAGCCAAGCCTAGAACCACACGAATGGATGACATCTTCACAACTGGAGAGAATATCTCATCAAAATCAACTCCCCTTTTCTGATTAAATCCCTTGACAACTAATCTAGCTTTGTACCGTGGAACTGGATTACCATCTTCATGTTTCACCCGAAAAACCCACCTGTTTTTCAAAGTTTTTCTGTCTTTAGGTAACTTAACCAAATCAAAGGTATGATTATCATGCAAGGATTTAATCTCATCTTCCATAGCATCAAACCACCTTTCTTTTTCTTCACTTTCCATGGCCTCATCAAGACTCTCAGGTTCTCCCCCGTCAGTCAAGAGTACATACTCATTGGGAGAATAACGAGATGAAGGAATTCTCTGTCTACTAGATCGTCTGAGAGAACTCTCTAAAGCATCTATAATTGGTTGTTGGACAACCACATCATCTTGCACTGGAGCATCAACAACATCATGCCGGTCATTCTGAACATGATCATCATCTTCATTATCAACTTGATTTTCATCATTATGAAGATTTTCTTCCGGTGCAATAGTCAAAGGAACTGGATCAACATCAACTAAGCTCTCACTACTCTGAAAATCAGCCTTGTCAGCTTTTTCAAAATCTTCAATTGTTTGGTCTTCAAAGAACACAACATCACGGCTTCTAACAAGTTTCTTCTCAACAGGATCATAGAAACGATAGCCAAATTCATCTTGACCATAACCAATGAAGATACACTGCCTAGTTTTAACATCCAACTTTGACCTTTCATCCTTAGGAACATGTACAAAGGCTTTACACCCAAAGACTCTAAGATGATCATAAGAAACATTCTTACCAGTCCAAACTCTGTCAGGGACATCACCATCTAAAGCAACAGCAGGAGATAAATTGATAACATAAGCAGCAGTATTAAGTGCTTCTGCCCAAAAGGAATCTGACAGCTTAGCATGTGAAAGCATACATCTAACCCTCTCAACTAGAGTTCTGTTCATCCTCTCTGCTAAACCATTTAACTGAGGAGTCTTTGGAGGAGTTTTCTGATGCCTAATACCCTGCTCTCTGCAATATCTATCAAAACGACCAATATACTCACCACCATTATCTGAGCGGATGCATTTCAATGTCTTTCCTGTTTGTCATTCAACCAAGGCCTGAAAACTCTTGAACACATCAAGTACTTGATCATTGGACTTCAAAGGAAATACCCAGAGTTTGCGAGAATGATCATCAATAAAAGTCACAAAGTAAAGTGCACCACCATGAGATCTTACCTTAAAAGGACCACACAAATCAGAATGTACCAACTCCAGCAAATCAAGCTTTCTTGTAGGCGGATGACTTTGAAAAGAAACTCTTTTTTGTTTACAGGCTAAGCAATGAACACATTTCTTCAACTTTGCTTGTTTCACTCCAGAAAGCAAATTTTTCTTAGCCAAACTATCAATCCCCTTCTCGCTCATATGACTCAGCCTTCTATGCCATAACTCTGATGAAGTATCATTCTCCACCAAATTTACTGAGTCTCTGGACATGGAGCCCTGAAATACATACAAGTTAGACAACTTGTCACCACGGACCACAACCATCAAACCTCTAGTAAGCTTCCACTGGACAACACCAAGTGTATTAACATAACCCTCATCATCAAGATATCCCACAGAAATCAAATATAAGCGAACATCTGGAGCATGCTTGACATTATTGAGAACTAGTTTGGAACCATTTTTACTTTCCAAACAAACTGTCCCAACGCCAATAACTTCAACTTCATGATTATTGCCCATTTTCAACGTTCCAAAATTACCTGGAGTATAAGAAGAAAATAATTACTTCTTTGGCGTGACATGAGAAGTAGCACCAGAATCCACAAACCAGCTAGACTCATCACGAACAAGATTAATGGCATTTGCATCACAAGAAACAAGAAGATTATCATTAGCAACAACAGCAACACGATTTTCATTATCGCCTTCGCTCTTTTGTTGTGTCATATCTCTCTTGTGCTTGTAACAATATTTCATGATATGCCCATTCTTGTGGCAATAGTCACATGTAATATTCTTGTATTTAGACTTTGACTTGCTTCTACTTTTACCTCTATCATTCTGACCTCTGGACTTGTTTATCCCCCTATCTTCAGTAACCAAAACATCGGAGTGTGAAGCTGAAGAAGATAAGGCTTGAGATCTTCTTCTCATTTCATCATTCAAGACACTACTCTTAGTATATTTCATGGTTACAACACCACTGGGAGCAGAATTAGTCAAAGAAACTCAAAGAGTTTCCCAAGAGTCTGGCAAAGTATTAAGAAGCCAAAGTCCATGTATCTCATCATCAAACTTTACACCCATTCCGGAAAACTGGTCAAGAACACCCTGAAAATCATTAATATGATCAGAAATAGGAGTGCCCTCTTTATACCTGATATTCATTAATTGTTTCAATAGGAATAACTTGTTGTTGCCAGTCTTCGAAGCATAAAGTGTCTCGAGCTTGTCCCACAAACTTTTGGCATGTGTCTCATTCACAATATGATTTCTAACATTATCTTCAACCCATTGTCTAATATAGCCACAAACCTGCAGATGCTCAAATTCCCATTCTTCATCATTCAAAGACTGAGCCTTATTAGAAGCAAACACAGGTAAATGCATCTTCTTGACAAATAGAAGATCTTTCATCTTGCCTTTCCAAATATGATAGTTACTACCAGTTAAACACACCATTTTGCTCATATTTGCCTCCATCATTCAAAACGACAATCAACAATAACCAATGCTCTGATACCACTTTGTTGGGAAAGAAAAGGCACTAACAAAGAATGTCTGACGGGATAACAGCGGAAGAATACACAAGTCTATACTTTCCCTTATCGATTTGAACCAAGAGAAGACAAACAACCACAAGCAATATGATAGTAAGGCAGCAAGTAATTCAACCAAACAAATATAACAAGGCAATAATAAACCAATCACACAAGACACCAAGATTTACGTGGAAAACCCTTCGATGTGAAGAGTAAAAAACCACGGGACCAAAAACTCCACTATAATCACCAAGAGTTACAATATTGTTCTCCAAAATTTGCCACAAAACAAGTGTCAAACAATGAGCAACAACAAAATAAGATTGCACCAAATCTAGAGAATTAAAGGAGCAAAATCACCAATTTCGCAGCTACTGTTCACGACAGAAAAACTGAAGCTGCAGAACACCAAATCCAACTCTGTCAGTTCCTAATCAAAGATTGAGATGAATATAATATGCTGTCCAAAAATCAGCTCAATCGGACAAGACACGAAGCGGGAATCGCAATTTGAAGTTGGCTGTTAGGGCTGAATTTTGACTGCGAAAAACTGCTCTTTTTCTCTCTTTTTGGCTGCTGAAAAAACTCTCTGTATGTATGAAAATAAGACCTAAATAGGTTTATATTTGCCTCATAAGAATGGGCCTATGGGAAAAAATGGGTTGGTCCAAATTGGGTTTTTATTTATCCACACAGGAAGGGAAAAAGACCCATAACCCAACAGATGCCACACACCATTGAGAAAGACACACAAGATGTCGTCAATCCAGATTTCAAAATCTGGTTTCAGCAAGATAATCTCATCTACAACGCCTTAATGACATCTATTGACTCCACCATTGCACCATCAGTTGCCTCTGCTGAATCTCCAAAAGAAGCATGGGATTATTTGCATACTACATATGCAAATAGATCTCAAACCAGGATCTACAGTCTTCGAGATGCATTGGCTAAAGATCAGTGAGATCAAAATATGTCATTGATTATCTCAAGGAGATAAAAACTATCACTAATGAATTAGTTGTTGCCGATGCTCGCATTTCTAATGAAGAGGTGTTTGTGAAAATTCTGAATGGCCTTGGACATGAATATGAAGCTTTAAGTACTATTATTCGTTCAAGAGACTCTCCTATTTCATAAGAGGAATTGGCTCAAAAGCTCATGGATCATGAATTTTATCTAACACAAAATGGCAAGAAGAAATCGCCAACTCCAATTACTGCTTAAGTTGCATCAGAGAACAAATAATCACAATAACAATAGCAATAGGCAAACTCGCCACTGGTCTGGTCAGCGGCAATGGCATTCGCAAACTACTCCTTCTGGAACATAACAATGGGGTACCCCCCACACTCAAAGCAATGCACACACTCAAAGCAATGGAAACCTTTTCCCAGTCGTGGCTTCCCTCTATTCCTTTGTTGGCCAAAATGCAAATCCAGTGTCAATTATGTGAAAAATTTGGTCACATTGCAAATGATTGTCGTTCCAAGTGCATAACCATTTTTATGTTAAGGCTATGTTTGTTGCTCGATCATTTTCCAATAATGCTCCATGGATTCTGGATTCCGGTGCCTCACATCATAATATTGTTGATTCCAGAACATAGCCTCTCCTCTTTAATACACATGTCATGAACAAGTTTCAATGGGTGATGGTAATGGTATTTCGATCACCCACACTAGTTCCACACATTCTTTTTCTTTACATAATATTCTATGTACTCCATCTACCAAAAAGAATATTATATCTGTTTCAAAATTTTGTCAACAAAACCGAACATCTATTGAATTCTTTCCTTTCTCTTTTGTTGTGAAGGTACTGACTACGGGGGCACCACTATTACAAGGTTGGAATAGAGATTACTTGTACGAATGACCAACATTTGAGACATTAACACATTCATCTCTTACAGCCTACACAGCACATACTTCTCAAGTTCCTTTATCTCTTTTGCATCGTCGTTTAAGACATCCTAATATTCGTCTGTTGAAGATTCTTTTAAGAAATTACTAGTTGCCTTATTTTGATAATTTTCAATCTTGTAAATTCATGCCATTGCAATAAAAGCCACAAGATTCCTTTCTCATGAAACTCTTTGCAAAGTTCATGACCTTTTGAAATACTCTATACCGATGTTTGGGGTCCTTCACTCATTCTTTCCCTTAATAAAAACCCGCTATTGCGTCATTTTTGTTGATCAACTTACCAAATATATTTGGCTATATACACTTAAACAAAAAAGTGATGTAGTCAAGGCCTTCTCTGAATCGGCCACTCATTAAGAACTTTTTCAATACTAAGATTCTCACCTTAAGGGACTAAAATCACTTCTTGTTGAATTTGGGATTCAATACTTATCATCTCCCCCATATACCCCACAAAGAATTGCCTTAGCTGAAAGACGTCATAGGAACATTATTGAAACTACTAGAACTCTACTTCACCAAGCATCACTACCGTCCCAATTTTTGAGTTTTGCTTGTCAAACTGTTGTTTACTTAATTAATAGATTTCCTTCATCCTCGACAATAGTTCTGTTGAATGCCTTGAATCGGACCCGTTACAACAGAAAGGACGGGGTCTCGCTGCCCGATCAGCGAGTCGGGGGGTCCAGGGGGGCGATGCGCCCCCTGGCCTGGGGTCCGGGGGGCGGAGTCTCCCCCGGCCCGACGGTATGTGGTATTGGGCCCTTAATTATCTGGCAATTCTGTATTTTGGGCCCAAGCTTGTTAGGGCGTAGCTTAGCACTATATATTAGACGCTATGGCAAACCCTATTCTGTATTATTCTGTTCTTGCCTCTCCATAATAAAACTGCTCCCCCTCTTCCCGTGGACGTAGCCAATTTATTGGTGAACCACGTAAATCTGTTGTCTTGTTTTTCGCATTTATATTTTCTCGTATTATCTCAAATTCCTATAACAAGTTCTCCATATCAAGCTCTTTTTGGTTCAACTACCAATAATTTCTCACTTTTTACATTTGGTTGCTTATGCTATCCTTGGCTAAGGGCATACGCTAAAAATAAACTTGAACCAAGATCCACACCATGTGTCTATTTAGGATTCTCCACTGACTTTCATAGTCGTCAATGTTTTGATCCTAAATACTTAAAAATATATTTCTCCATAGACGTAAAAAATTTTGAAAATATTTTTCCCTGTGAAAATATTTTTTCCAAGTTCAAGGGAATCTCTCAGAATATTTTCTGGTTTAATTCCAAATCAGATTCGGATACATCTTCCTCTACTCTATATTCTCCAAATCATACAATTTATTTTCCTATTACTCTAAGAAGTCAACTTCCAATCAAAGATCCAAACTTGGTTGTTCGTACAAATGACTCTACTAAACCAGCTATAGTTGTGTGTCCTCCGTCAGAGTTTCCAGCAAGCCGACGAAATCAGGTAACTTCCTCCCCTTTAGATAATTCCTTTTTTACTTCTGAATCTTCCACAATTGCCCGTTCTAATTCTGTTCCCCAGCAGTAGCACTTGCCCCAACTTAACCTCCCTTCTCAGACCAACCAGTCTTTACCACCGCAACGCCCTGTGACCCGCTCCCAACATCAAATCACTAATCCTAATCCAAAGTATGCATATATGGCCACCCTTACATCCGAAATACCACCAGTCACAGTTAAACATGCTTGTAAGAACCCACAAGGTAGACAAGTTATGCGAAACCTGATGGATCAATTGAATGGTACAAGGCTCGCCTTGTTGCCAAAGGTTTCACTCAACGATCTGGAATCAGGATATTGATACTTTCAGTACGGTTGTCAAACCAACAACCATTCGAACAGTGCTTGCCATAACCATACAAAACAAGTGGCCGCTTTATCCACTAGACATAAACAATGCTTTTCTATAAGGTACATTTACTAAGGAAGTCTTTATGAAAAAACCGAAAGGTTTTGAGAATCCTGATTAGCCAAACTATGTAGGTAAACTTAACAAAGCCATATATGGTCTCAAACAAGAACCCCGTGCTTGGTACACTGAGCTCACAAATTTTCTCATTTATGCTGGATTTCGCAAGACTAATTCTGATCACTCTTTATTTACCTTACACTCTCACAACACTATCATTTTCTTGCTTGTATATGAAGATGATATTGTTATTACAGGAAATAACTTGCAAACTATTAACAACATCAAGAGCGCACTCTCCAACCGTTTTTCACTCAAAGACCTTGGACCCTTACATTTTTTCCTAGGCTTGGAAGTCCTTCCACAATTAGCTTGATCATTTCTTTCTCAAACCAAGTACATAATGGACATATTGCAGGATTTCTCTAAGCAGGCTGCCAGGGTATTTCTACACCATTATTCACCACGATTTATCTTAGGTTGAGTGATGGTTCCCCTCTTATAGATTCAAAACAATATTGAAGTGCAATTGTCAAGCTCTAGTATCTTGCATTACTAGACCGGACATAATATTTGTCGTTAATAAGCTCTCCCAATTTATGCATCAGCCATCTCACACATACTGGCAAGCATTGAAGCACCTCTTTCGGTATCTCAAATCAACTATCCATCATGGGCTTTTTTTTACTATGGATCTAATGATGCTCTTCATGTTTGACCAATGCAGACGGGGCAGGGGACCACGGTGATCGTACCTTTACTTCTGCTTATGTCATATATTGGCTTAACACCAATTAGTTGGTCATCAAAGAAACAAAGAACAGTCACCCGATATTCAACTGAGGCCGAGTATTGCGCCGTTGCTCATGTTGTTTCAGACAAATTAGCTTACCAATCTTCTCAAAGAGCTTTGTATCTCTCTTGATAATGTACCAACTATCTACTGCGACAACATTTGCACCACCTACTTGTGCGAAAATCCAATTCTCCACAATAGAATAAAGCACATAGCCATTGATTTCCATTTTGTCAGGGACCAAGTACAACAACTCTGGATAGTATATGTTCACTAAGCTGATCAGCTAGTTGACATACTTACGAAATCTTTATCTAAAGCACAAACTCGATGGGTTGTCTCCATTTTAGGGGTCGTTAAACCACCCCCTAACTTGCGGGGCATAAAGTAGCTAATTTAAGATGGAATATTTTCCAAATCAGTATCATATATTCTGGTTTCATCATTGTATATTCTCTGAATCTTTACCTTTAAGTACTTGATAGGATTAATTAGTTTTACTGATATTGTGGGATCTTTTACCACATAATTATTTTGTATTTAAAAACTATATAATATCAATGAAAGACACAAAAACATTTCTCTTATGTATTCTGCTTCTTTAATATACGTTATTAAGTTCACATGGAAGATACCAAAAACTTACGGACCTGTCACAATCAACTTCCAGCATCTTGTAGGTTTTCAACATCCGTTCTGACATTTTCAATTCAAGCGGTCTATCATAGACAGACTCATTAGCATACCCGCAAGCACTTTTCTTATCAGAAATTAAAGAGAGCCCACAGAGAAGTAGACCTCTCCTTAGATATCCACAAAAACCGTCCACTACTCGAGTTCCTGGGGTATCAGGTGTGATTTTAATGTCATTCACAGTGACTAATCATGCTAGCCTACTTCACTTATAAAAGCTGCAGATGTAGTTCCTGATGAGCTGATATTTACAGCGGAATATCCATTAACATTCTCCAAGGATGTGTGTAAGTACAGATATTTTTGTGAACCAAAGTCCCACCCAACAGTAATCTGCCAAGATTTTAATAAGCATCAATTGTCTTCATTCTACACATAAAAGGAAAACATCAATATGACAAATCTATCCTATATTTCTATTTCATTCATATACTGGAAGTAAACAACAACTCAATGAAAAGTCATTCAAATCATTATTACTGTAGCAGCTCAGATAATTTGGTGAACCAAAGTCCTGACCAAGAACTGGACATGAATGTAAAACCAGCATGAACCTTAAAAAGTTACAACGCCAACACATTAAGAAAGCAGTTACTCTATCCAACACATTCAGAAAGCAGTAAAATTAGTTTGGATACAACGACGAATGGCCAAATGTTCAGAAATTACAGTACATGCTGAAGTAGATGCACCCATATTACAAAAAAATGACCTTTGCAACAAAAATTGACCGAGTCCGTGCAAGACTATGTTCAAAGTTGATCCTATCATTTAGAAAACAACAAAAACTAACCAAGGTCATTTACGACTATGTTTTCTCGAATGTTAGGGAGTTAGCAACCCTTACAAAAGATACATTACAAAAAAAACAAATAAACTAATTAACTAACTCCATCTTCAAACTGGAGGGATTTCCATCTCGTCTTCATCAGTATCCACATTCACATGACCACGACGACGTTGGTAGCACTTCAGAACCTTGGTATAAAACTTCATGCACTAATATGGTGAACATCACAAATCCAAATATAAATCCAATATATGATACGAGCATGAAAGTGCCCAAATCCATTAGCTTTGTCGAACAAGAAAAAAAATATAAGTTTTGGTTAATATAAAAGATATAGATCTTTTTTTTAAAAAAATGACTCAAATATCTCAAACCCATTCAATAATTGTGCTAGAAGGATGTAATAATAACCAGATACACATAAGTTAATGTGTGAATCCTAAACCAAGTTATTTTTTCGACTATAGGTGTATTGTGATTATACCAATATGTATCGAAGAAAAAACTAAAGTATCCATCTCATACAACATCACAAAATAGACATAAAACTTAGAAAGAGACTACATAAAGCAAGGGAGGCAAGTCTACATTTGAAAGAGACGACCCATTAGTAACAGTAAACAAAGAAAAAAGAGACAAAAGTTAATAAGTGAAAAACGACAAGCATGTAAACAAAGAAATTTGAAGTATTCTAAATCCACATCACCACTAAACTATAGTAAATTGCATATAAAATCCTAAACCATAGTAAAACCCTAAACCTTAAGTATGAAAAGAGATGAGAGAGAAACGAAGGCCAAACCCTAAGCTTGAGGGGAGGCGCAACGACGACGGCGATGATAACTGCAAGCAACGACAATCGATGGCAGAGAAGCTAGCTTCTTTTTATGTTTTAGTTAAAAAACAGATATAAAATATATATACTTTAGATTATTGCTAGTTTTTATGTTTTTAATTGAAAAATATAAACAAAATATTTATACGTTTGATTATTGTTTTTTTAATTATAATTAGAAGAATATTTGTATATTTAAATATTTTTTAGGTTTAATTTTAATTAACTATACTACATAATTGAATAACTTAGAGTTTAAGTAAGTATTTTTCAACCAAATCATCTATTATAATAGACGGGTCCTTTTTCAATCAGATAGTTTTCAATAATTACGTTATAGTTCTAATGGATAATGCACAAGTACCACCTCAACCTATGCCCGAAATCTCATAGGCACACTTATACTAAGATCCTATTACCCCTTGAGCTTATTTTATTAATAATTTTCTACTCCTTTCGGCCTATGTGACACTATCTTGTGGGCACAACGCTTGTTGGCAATTTTTGTAAACTAGTGTCACGTAAGCCGAAAAGGGGTAGAAAATTACTTATAAAATAAGTTCAGGGGTAATAGGACCTTAGTATAGTATAAGTGTCTCTGGAATTTCAGGCATAGGTTGAGGGGGTACTTGTGCATTTTCCCTAGTTCTAACCAAAAACGAAGCTTGTATCTCTCACGAGGAGTGTCAGTGAGACAGTTCGATAGGTACTTTTAAAAAATCAGTTGGAACGATGACCTCCACGTGCGACTCTTCTCGATACTCTAAGGTAGGTAGGGTGGGGTGCATTCAGGTTTTTGTTTGGTTTTGTACGATTCAGTTTTGATTTTTTGGTTTTGTACTATGACCTTCACGTGCACCTCTTTTCGATACTTTATGTGAGGTAGGGTATATATATATATATATATATATATATATATATATATATGGTAACAACCAACGCCAGACGGGTTCAGAACTGAGGCTCAATACACATATTCCAAAAATTTTATTAGCCGAATTATATTGCAGACAATTTAAATTTTCTACTAAATAGAAAATTAAGCTAACTGGTATATAATATGATTTTTTTAAATTTAAATAATCTTTTATGAAATTAAAAAAATGATTTTTTGGATATGTCGTAGCGTTCATCAATCAGTCGGATATATTCAAAATCTTCTCATCCTTCACTAAAATATTCAATAAAAATAATAATGAAATCATATAAAATAAAGAAAAATGAAAATTGTATTTTCAATACGAAACCAAGTCAAACTAATTGTTCATCCATCAGTCAGATATATTTAAAATCCTTTCATCCTTCACTAAAATATTCAATAATTATAATAATGAAATCATACAAATAAAGAAGAACGAAAATTAGATTATGTATATTAAATACGAAACCAAGTCAAACCAAATCACTAGTAGTTTTTTTCGCTTGACTCGATTTGCGATTTGATTCAATTGCCGGTTTGATTTGTTGTACACCCTAGCCAACGAGTCCGGAATGAGACCCAGTGCACATGTCCCAAAAATTCATGAGCTGAATTATATTTCACCCAATTCAAATATTCTACTTATTATAAAATTAAGTTAAATGGGGATGGTGAACTATCGCACACGAAAATTGGCAAAATAGGGTGTATACCTCCTCCAGGGGTTTTGACTTTGAAAATGGGTCAATTTGACCGTCAAGACACACCCCTATTTTGTCGATTTTCGTGTGCTATAGTTCACCATCTTTTTTGCTAAGGTTTTAACGAACATCTATGAAAATTTGAAATTTTGGATATCGAAAATCTAGATCACCGAAAAAAGGTAGTGAATTATTGCGTCGAAAATCGACAAAGTAGGGGGTATGCCTGCTCCGAGGCTCGTTTGACCTCGAAAATGGACCGATTGGGTCATTAGGGTTGGACGTCAAAAATATGGATACCCAAAAAATGGTTAATTATAGCACATGAAAATTGGAAAAATAGGAGGTATGCGTGCTCTAGGGCTCGTTTGACCGTTTGACCTTGAAAATGGTTCGATTTGGCCGTCAGGGACAACCGACTCCATAACTAAGGTCTTATCGGACGTCTAGAAAATTTTTTGGCATTTTAGAAGTCAAAAATTTAGATCACCAGAAATGATGGTGAACTATATCACACAAAAATCAGCAAAATGGGGGGATGTCTGCTTCGAGACTCGTTTGACCTCGAAAATAGACCGATTTAGCCGTCAGGGCCAACCGACTCCATAGCTCAGGTATTAACATACGTCTACAAAAATTTTGGCATTTTGAATGTCATAAATATAAATCACCAAAAAAGATGGTGAACTATAGCTCACGATAATCAGCAAAATACAGGATATGTCTACTCTAAGACTCATTTGACCTCGAAAATAGGCCGGTTTGTCAATGGATATAATATGTAATTACTAAAAATTTAAGTAATATTTTATAGAATAAAAAAATGCAAAATGAAAAATTTTGAATATATAGATGATTCATCTATACATCGAATATAGTCAATATGAAGTATAATTCATCTATCCATCGAATATATTAAGAAAAAATCCTAAATTCAAAATATTAAATAATTATATTGTTCTTCTATCCATCTAATTAAGGTTCTAAAATACAAATTCAAAATACTAAAGATATCAATTGTTTGTCCCTCCATCGAACATATGCAAAATACATTCACCTCTGTCGCTGCTGTTAACTTTGGAATCTCCACTGCCGCCGTTCAACCCGTTCACCTTTGCTGCGATTAAGGTTAGGGCTTTGTGTTTTTAGGTTTAAAAGCGATTTAGCTTCGGACTTTGTTTTTTTAGGTTCTGTTGTTGATTGTGGTAGTGTGTGTTTTAGTTGTTTTTAAGCACTTGAGTTCATTATCTAGATTCGTTTCTCATATTTTCATACTACCGCTTTCTGAACTTTTCATGGCTAAATGTTGACTATTTTAGTTCCAAGTATTGATAACTCATCTTGATGTTTGAACTTCTTCTTGATTCTCCTATCTTGTATAAGTTTGTTTAGTTGTAGTCGCTACTTGTATATTTGGAGTCATTCGTACTTTTTTGGTTTGAGTGCTCGTTGTTGTAATCATACTTTTCTCCCATCATGAGTCCCCTTTCTTTAAATTATTAACCACTCATTGTTTAACATATTTAGCCAATAAGAAGTTGCCATATATTTGTAGTTGTACAACCATCTAGTACTTGGCATACTAATCCCAACTGAATCATCTAATAACTTGGATGCCTTTTATGACTAAGATTGGCAGGATGTTTGATCTCTTGGAAGTCAATGAATCAAGACACCATATCTAGAATTTCAGTTGAGGCAGAGTTTAGCATTTCTACTAAAGAACAACTTGCTGATCTACAAAGAAGAGATAACAAACAATGTTGCAATACAACAACACTCATTACCAAAATCAACAACATAACGTTATGCTAAGACAAAGCATACTACTGTCAAATATGAACAACCAGCACCACCAACAGAAGAGGAACAATAGCACCACCAATAGAAAAGGAACAATCCATCATATCAAAATATTGAAATGACAATATTAGTGCCCTTTTGCTTCCCTTTTTAAACTTAAATCACTATTTTCACTTTTAAAACTAAATTTATGTTCTTCTTCTTTCCTTTTTAAACTTAAATCAACATTTTTTTTCAGTTCAAAAAACAAAGCCCTCTTCTTCTTTTTTCACTTTTAAACCTAAACCCACGTTCTTATTCACTTATAAAATTAAATGTTTAAACCTAAACCCACGTTCTTATTCACTTATAAAATTAAATGTGAAGTAGAACTTGTTCATCATTAAGTTAGATTCCAAAATGCAAGAAAAGAAAAATGTTGTCATGCAAACCTTTATGTCTTGTGTTGCAAACTTTTGTTTTGAGTTGAACAGCGGCAGCAAAGATGAATGGCGGCAGGGAGGTGAACTGATGATGAATTTGAAGAGAAGATATTTGATGGATTGGTTAACAATCGATATAATTAATATTTTGAATTTTGGGTATCTCTTTTGATACATATGATGGATAGAGCAGTGATCATATTCAATATTTTGAAAAAAAATTTGTAAAGATAATTTAAATTTTAAAAATTATACTTTATATTGACTATTGCAATTGATGAAGGAACCATTGATATATTCAAAATTTTGAATTTTGAGGTTTTTATTTTATAAAAGATTACTTAAAATTTCTAATAATTACATTTTATATACAATTACTTAATTTTCAAATCAGTAGGAGATTTAAATTGGGTGAAATATGATTCAACTCATGATTTTTCGAGAGCACCGCTATTTGCATTTACATATTTTGATATGATGGATTGTCTATTTTCTGTTAGTGATGCAATTGTTCCTTTTCTGTTGGTGCTACTGATTGATCATATTTGACAGTAGTATGTGTTGTCTTAGCATAGCATTCTATTGTTGATTGTGGTATTGAGTGTGATTGTATTGTGACATTGTTCGTTATCTCTTCTTTGTAGATCAGCACACTGTTTGGTTTTTAGTAGGAACATGCTAAAATCTGCCTCAGCTGAACTTCTAGATATGATGTCTTGCTTCTTTGACTTCCAAGAGATCAAACATCCTTTCCGATATTAGTCATAAAAGGCATCCAAGGAATTAGATGATTCAGCTGAACTAGTAGGTCAAGTCCTGGTATTCTAAACGTAAATGAAAGCTCACGATCTATACTATGAGCTATATTTGTAAGCTCTATTTTACAGTAACTCGTAACTAACTTTTTAAGTACCACAAGTTGTTATGACTAACTATTTGAAAAGACTAATACGTCCCTTTTATTATTTCACATTTGTAACAACTTTTAATAGTTGTTTCCAAGCATATAATTTACTATCTCGACCTCTTATTGAATTTCAATCTCTCTTCCAATGTTTATCTAATTCAAATGTTTTTTCGAATGTTATTGCATTCATGAATCCTGACCAATCACGAACTGAAGGTTCATCCTTTGTGGAACTACAAGGGTCACACTGGATATGCCATAGTTGAATTTAAAGGGGATTGGTCGGGATTTAAAGTTGAATTTGAAGCCGACCAATCCCCTTTAAATTCAACTATGGCATATCCGGTGTGACCCTTGTAGTTCCACAAAGGATGAACCTTCAGTTCGTGATTGATCGGATTCATGAATGCTATAACATTCGAAAAAGCATTTGAATTAGATAAACATGGGAAGAGATTGAAATTCAATAAGAGGTCGAGATAGTAAATTGTATGCTTGGAAACAATTGTTAAAAGTTGTTACAAATGTGAAAGAATAAAAGGGACATATTAGTCTTTTCAAATAGTTAGTCATAACAACATGTCCTAGTGGTAGTTAGAAAGTTAGTTACGAGTTAGTGTAAAACAAAGCTTATAAATATAGCTCCTACTACTGATTGTGAGCTTTCATTTACGTTTAGAGCACCAGGACTTGGCCTACTAATCCAGCTGAATCATCTAAACACCTTGGATGCCTTTTATGAATAATATCGGGCCGGATGTTTGATCTCTTGGAAGCCAAATAAGCTAAACATCTTATCTAGAAGTTTAACTGAGGCAGAGTTTAGCATGTTCCTACTAAAAAAACAGTGTGATGATCTACAAAGAAGAGATAACGAACAATGTGGCAACACAATCACACTCAATACCATAATCAACAACAAAATGCTATGCTAAGACAACTCATACTACTGTCAAATATGAACAACTAGCACCACAAATAGAAAAGGAACAATTGCACCACCAATAGAAAAGGAACAATCTATCATATCAAAATATGAAAATGTCAATAGTTGTGCTCTTTTTCTTCCCTTTTAAACTTAAATCACTATTTTCACTTTTAAAATTGAATGTATGTTTTTGTTCTTCCCTTTATAAACTTAAATCACCATTTTTTTCACTTCAAAACACAAAACTCTCTTCTTTTTAAACCTAAATCGCCCTTTTTCACTTCAAAAATACAAAGCTCTAATCTAAATCACCATTTTCACTTTTAAACCTGAATTTTTGATCTAATTCACTTATAAACATAAATATGAAGTAGAACTTGTTCATCATTAAGTTAAATTCCAAAATTCAAGAAAAGGAAAATGTTGGCAGGCAAACCTTTTGTCTTGTGTTGCAAACTTTTGTTTTGTGTTGAACGGCGGCAACAAATATTAACGGCCGCAGGGAGGTGAACTGATGATGAATTCGAAGAGAAGATATCCCATGGATTGATGAACACTCGATATAATTAATATTTTGAATTTTAGGTGTTTCTTGACCTTCTTTTAATATAATTCATCAGATGGATAGAAGAGTAGTTATATATATATATATATGTATGTATAATTTTTTATAAAGATTATTTAAATTTTTAAAATTATAGTTTATGACTATATGCAATTGATGAATGAATAGTCGATATATTCAAAATTTTGAAATTTTGAGATTTTTATTTTATAAAAGATTACTTAAATTTTTAATTATTACATTTTATATTCAGTTAACTTACTTTTCTAGTTAGTTAAAGATTTGAATTGGGTGAAATATTATTCGGCTCATTGTTTTTCGGATATATGCATGGGGACTCAGTTCTATACCCCTCGGTCAGGGGTGTACAAAATCGAACAAAAAACCCAATCAAACCGCAAACTTAGTCAAACTTTAAAAAAATTCCAACCAATGGTTTGGTTTGACTTGGTTTCGTATTAAAAAAATTTAACTATACATGGATTGGTTTGGTTTTAACTAAAATGAGTCAAACCGAGACCAAATCAACCATTATATATATAGTTTATAAAATTTATTTATACATAAAAATATTTACTTGGATGTAATTTCTAAATATTACTTGTACATTTTCATAATTTTTATTCTTTAACCTATTTTTTCAAGATGTCATGATTCGGAGAAGAGGAAACGACAATGCCACGATCCAGAGAAGAGGGTACAACCAAGGAGTTTTTTCTAACTTGGATTGAGACATACATCTATTGAAACATGTTATATAACACAAAAGAAGGCTATATAACACAAAAGTTATTTTCAACTTTCAAAATCCTATTGAGATGTATTACTATCATGATATTGAATCCAGTGATTTTGACAAGCATAAAACTGAAAATTTCTTTGGTTAATCTGGATGTATAATTATTTTGGGGATATTGGTATTCAAGTTGGTTAATATGGATGTATATTAAGGTCTAGAACTTTTTTTCAGTTTTTTTTTTTAGTTCAGCAATTTCCGCAACGGTTGTACTTGATGAAATAACAAATATGCCAATTGACCATTCATTCATTCATTTTCTTTAATGTAAAATCTTGGCAAGCTGATGGAGGCTCATGGTGACTATTTTGTGGATGTTTGTGTCAATTTGAATAGTCAAATGTGATTTCTATTATATTATTATTATTATTTTATAGACGAGTGAAGTGAGGGAATACCAATGGCAAGGTTGTAAATAATCTTATTTTCGAGGGTAATATAAAAGTGTAATTATGATGATCACGTGTCTATCTAAAATTGTGGGACCCATTTTTTCACAAGAGTACTTATTATTTTATTATGTTTCATTAACACCTTTTTCTTTTTGCACTAAAATAAATATGATTTAAAATATATCAAATGAAAGTTAAAAAAATTTAATTAGGGAGCATAAAAATAAAAAATAAAAAATAGATAAATAGATAGATAGATAAACTAAATGAGATTAAAGTAAACTAAGAGACTTACTAAATTTATAATAATAGTTCTTTGGTTAGAGTTTTAAAATTTTGCGAATCAAATATTGAAGAGAAATAATAATTTTTTCCTGAACAATTTACGTACATTGATAATAAGAATATTTTGATGTTAAAATGTTTTATATTTTAAAATTAATCAAATTAAAATTTCTTTAATTATAGTAGATTATGTACTTCATTTACTTAATATTGCTTTTCTTTTGTCTCAAATAAGATGTTAAGAATTGAAACTCATAAAATCAATACATTGGTTAGAGAAGTAAATAAATTTAAGTTGGTTACTATTGAGAAAGAGATGACAAAAATAGGAAATTGCTAATAGTAATTTTAATAATTATGTGATATTCATATGAAAGTTCGATTAATTATACTTTGCGTCGAAATAAGGCCTATTTGGATATAGTGTTCCCTATTAAGATCTTTTTTCATATCCCAAACTCAAAATCAAGATATTTGATTAAGAGAAGAGCAATATCAATTAATGTTGATGCACTATATTATTTGATGGTTATTTTATTATTTTATTTAGACTAAATTTTGCACTAAAATCAGTGTTAATTAATGTTGGTAATAATGTTATTAAAATAACTTTTCATATTTGTTAATAACAACTAATAATTTGCTATATTGAGCCCGTATCACAGGCCTTTTGCTATTATTATATTTATTATATAGAAAGGTAAAGAGAGAACGATCAAGGGTATTTCTGTCAATCAAAAAAAAATTAAAACTCAGTTTAATTCTACGTTGTGCATAAAGTATTAAAATTCCAAAACAACCAACCAAACTTTATGCAATTCCCTATGTGCTGAGTCAATAGTTGTGGATTGTAATAGCCACATGTGTACCAGTACATTGGGAGGAGTAAAAGAAATCATTGAAAAGGTACATGAACCCCATTTATTAATTTACTACAATAATCTATACATTCAAGTAGATACATTTTAAAGAAAATTCTTTTTATTTTTGAATGTATAATTTGTAATGAAATATTTTCATACAAAAAAAATCAAATATGAGGGCTTTTAATCATTTCCTTTTTTTAGTGTTGTTTGGTCATGAAAAAATATTATTCATTTTATTTTAAAAAATCTTAGTTGAAGTCGTTTTAGTTAAATTTTGTGCGCAAAATATTTAGAATTCTACTATATAGAACTGTAAAGTTGTTGACAATCAAGGGTAATATGGTAATTTCATATAGATTTCATTTTAAACTTCTATGAATTATACTTTTAAACTTGTCAAAATATTTTCTTTTAAGTGGGTAAATTTCATTCACGAGTTACATGACTTCTCTAGAAACTATAAATTATAAGATTTTTCTAGAACTAAGTCTATGGCACAAATAAACAGACACTACCTCATTCTTCATTTTATTCGCTTCTCAGTTTTCTCCCTCTCATGTTTTATACCAATAAATTTATCGCCCTTTATTTCTAATTTGTCTATTAAATATTATACACTCTAGCATATATCTCTTATTAGGAAGACCATTAATGCAGTTTTTTTTCCAATATGAAGAACTTCATTTTTTATCAATTCCCTATATAATTATTTCTATTTAGTAAAATAATTATAAGACAAAAGTAAAATTCAATATTTCTTAGTTGACGTATCACTTCTAGGACTTGTCCATATAGCCAATTTTCAGCAAAATTCAACTGTTCCACACTGTTTAAATACCCTAACGAATTAGTTAACATGTTAAATTCAATGTCAATCACAATTATGTTTCTCAAAATGTCTAATCCAAAAGGAATGCAACCACTAAGCAAGCTCTGCAAGAACAAAATTTTCAATAATTTCGTCGCATGTTGTGTCCTTTCATTTGGTTTCCTTTTAGACTTTTCAACTTCATGGTGTTTTTTTAAAAAATTGCAAAGATAATTTTTGAAATATCTAATTTACTTGGATGTCTATTTTTACGTTTAATCCAAAAACTTTACATAACATATAGTTCATAATATAATTTATCGAAAAACATATACTTATTTATTACTATTAGTTTATCATTAGTTAAAATAATTTTAAGCAAGTTATATAAATTATAATATTAACTACCTCGTGTTAAATTATTATTGTATATATTATATCAACTTTTGTTAATATTTTTAAATTCTAATCCATTTGAGATAAAACATTTATTCATCATATATATTAATTATTCTAAAAAATTCTTTCTTTATTATACTAAATTGTTCTCCTAATTCTAATAAATATTAAGACAAGACAAAGTCATAATTTTTTTCATCATTTTACCACTTTGTAAAGAATAAGATGATTCATTCTAATTTTCATCAAGTAGGTCATTATTTTTGGTTTTTTTAACACCTATTGTGTTTTATTATAATTTACCATCATGCTTATTTGAAAGTATCATAATAATCTTTCTTTAAAAAGCTAATCAAATTTCTATTATAAACATATATAAGATTGTAATATTGGGCCCGTAATCGGGCCTTTAATTGCCTAGTATATATAGATGAATTTATTTGGTTGTGTCACTAATTTCCCCTGATACCTTGTTCACTGCTCCCATCGAGCATAGTTACTTCTCTAGATTTTACCACATACCTTGCTTCTGAAGGTTCAAGCAAGTGTAATTGTCCTTAAAATTATATGCATATGTTTAAGGTTTTATATGAAGATAGTAAGCACTGAGTTATGTGCTTTCTTAGATTTTCTAGAATTCAAAAAGTTCTTGTGCTACTTCTACAATTGTATAAATAAACTTCTATTTGGTTCTTATTTAGATCCAATTATGGCCTGCTAATGTTGATTTAGTTGTACTTTTGTGTAAGTTTTGATTGAGAGTCTTCATCTTTTTCCCTATTTGATCACTTACTATCTCTAGTATTTAAAAGCGGTGCTAAAGTTGCATAATGATCATAACATATGTTCATACGAATAACCTATACTAAGAATAAGAAAAAAAGAGTTGCTTATTCCTTAGGTGGGTTTATTGGAAAATTGTCTTATGTCTGCACATGTTGGTCTGTTTTGTATATGTAGTTATGTGTGTTCATTGAATGTAGGATACTTATATTCTTTTATCGTCTTATGCTTATGGTTGGTAGTTGTAAGGTTGTAAAAGTATATTTTTATTTAGTTACAAGTGTGTTGATTAGTGAACTATATAAATAAACTTCTATTCGGTTCTTATTTAATTCCAATTATGGCTTGCAAATGTTGATTAAGTTGTACTTTTGTGTCAGTTTTATATGTAAGGAAGTTCACTGATTATCTCTAGTATGGTACCGGAAGAATGAAAATGTGGATAAACTACCGTTAGGTGTGGCATAGTGCATTGGTAAAAATGAAAATGGCATCATCATTAAGCAGAGTTATTGAATATCCCGTATGGTGTCTCAGTGTGAAGAACTATCAGATACAAAGTGGGGAATGGGACCAGGGTTCTTTTCTGGAAAAATCACTGGATTAGTATCTCGTATGGTGTCTCGGTGTTGAGAAGTATCAAAAATTTATGGGGCCAACTACAACACAATATTAGATAAAAAGTGGGGAATAGGACCAGGGTTCTTTTTCGGAAAGATCATTGGATTAGTCAGGACTCCTTGATGTCTTCCTATCTGAACATATATATCCTCAACTTGTCTTCAGATGCAATGCTAAATGAGTTTGGTCTGGGGTGGAATTTCAGAAGGTTACTAAAAGACTGGGAGATGGGAGAGTATCCAAGATGCTACAAACACTAGATGATTTCAAGGGCACAAATCTGGAAGTTGATATAATGATTTGGAAACACAAGCATGATGGTATGCTGTCAATCAGCAAATAGTACAATAGGGAAGTGAAGGAACTTCTAGGGGAACTCTTTGGACCATGGAGTAAGGTATGGAAAAATAAAGTGTCAACTAAAGTGAGGTGTTTCTCATGGCTAGTGGCTAGAAGGGCATGCCTAACTCATGAGAAGTTGCAAAGAGTAGGCTTTGAAATATCTTCATGGTGCTCAGTGTATAATGAGACTAATAGCCATTTATTCCTCCATTTCAAAGTCACTGCTCAATTATGGGCCATTTTTCTAAGCAGAACACATTGCAGACCTTCTCAATTGCTGGGTGAGAAGAGGGGAAAGTAAGAGCCAGAAGAAATGGTGGAACATGATACTATCTTGTATATGGTGGACTATTTGGAGAGAAAGAAATAAGAGGTGTATGGGAAATACTGTAGAATCAATAAAAAATATCAAATGGCGTTGTATGAAGACCTTCTGTTTTCGGTATAATGAGGAGGGTATAGAGGATGTTGGACAGATTTAAATTTCTTCTCTTCTTTATAAATTTAATAGCAATTTCTTGAGTCACTGATATAAATCTTTTGATAGTTGCTAGCATACCCTCATTGCTGATGGATAAAACTTAACTTTATCAAAAAAAAAATTCATAAGTTTCCTGACAATTGATTCACTAATATGCGTTGAATAGGCCATCCTTTTTGCTAGTTCACTTTCATTATCATAAAAGTATAGTTGCAGGTTCTTTGGTTTTTCAGTGGAGGAGAGTAAATCAGGTATAAAATGATACATTTATCCTTGCACGCGAAATTTATATATACCATGTCATCTCTTAGCTAAAGCTTTGTCGTAGGTTACGCCAATTGAGATGAACACAAGCATATTATTATATGTTCTAATGTAAGTTTGAAAGTGCATAGATTCTTTAGTATTTCCCATATATAGATCAGACAAGTCATCAGGTAGTTGGTATGAAACTAACTTAATTGAGACATTACCACAACAAAAGTTAGGCAATTCATATTAAAATCTTTTTGCATTGCAAAAGCTTACAATTGGGAACATCTTTTAAGCATGCATAAGTAGATCGATTAACATTAAATTTTTTATGGGAGTTTTTTTTTAACCGACCTGTATGTTATAAGTACTATCAAAACTTAGTATAGTCTAACATTCCAACGCAGCAATAGGAGAAATTATTGTCGCATAAAATGAATACCAACCTTTCTTTGTAACAACCTCAGAAGTGACACTGTGTTGTTCTGTACATGTGTTGGATGTCAAGTTTTGGATAGAAATGACCTCAGGAGTGACATTTTGTTGCTCTCTACATGTGCTGAATGTTGAGCCTAATAGCGGCTCAAACAGGAGGAGTGAATAAACTCGCAAAATCTGTGCATACAAACAAATCCAAAAAGAATGACAAAATAAAATTACCGAAGTATAGTTAAGGAACAAAATAACGGAAAACGTCATTGTGGAGTATGCTCACCTAAGGTAATAGGTGGCTCCAAACTTCCCCGAAGCACCTAATTAAGAAGGTAACGTTTGGTGGCGAAAGTAAGAAGATAAGGAATCACCTGTAAAGTGAAGTATGTGAAAAATTGTTAGTCCTAAAATGTATAATTGTCCTACGCGACATGATAAATCTTAGCAAGTTAGTTGGACGACTATCAGAGCTCTCAATTTATGGGCTAAGATTTGATTTATAGTACATAATCTTTGCCCCCATCTCATTTTCTCGCCTATTCCAAATTTAAGAACACAAAGAAGGTACATAATTCAACTATTTTGATGTGGTTTTCCATTTGAAACAGGTATATGTCTTCCTTAACTATTTTTGCCTGTTTTCAGTTATTGCAGCTATGAACAAATTTATTTAAACCACAGATTCTGTCCAACAAGAAAAACTAACCTTCTTTTTTTGACAAGCTCTATTTCAATGGAAACCCCAAATCAACAAAAACTCTCTTCGGACCCAAATCGTATCGAGTCATCAAACTACTAAGCCAGATCAACAGTGATGACTATGATATTCGTAAACTAGCAGAAGCTCTCATAGATTACACCAAAAAGAACTACCCAAATTATTTGATTAAGAAGAGGTCCCAAAGAAATTGTGGAATACAAATCAAGCACCAAATATCGCAAAATCAATTAACAGAAACACAACTAAGGAATCAAAATCAATACAAGTGAAAAGCATGGTCACCTGGACAGAACGACGAAGCCGAGGATAACAGAAAGCGGCAAAGCTGGGAAGAAGAGAAAAGGAAGAGGAAGCAAGGTTGAGGCGGCGTTAGAAGCTGTAGAAAAGAAAAAGGATCAGCTCTAAGTTGAAGAATGACCGAACTGCCCTTTAACTGAGTTCAAGTATTTTATCTTGCCCTAACTATAACTATATAGGGTGTGTTTGGTAAAAAAGAAAATGTTTTTTATGAAAAATGTTTTCCTAAAAAATATTTTTCTGGAAAACAAGTAGATATTTGACTTACTTTATGATGTTTCATTGGTGACTAGAAAATACTTTATTGTTTAGTTTTTGAATGAAAATTATTTTTGAAAAATATCTTTTATTTTTTACTTACTAGAAAAATAAAAATTTGAAGTTAATTTTTTTTTAAAAAAAAAACAATATTGATTTTTTTTTGGAAGGGAAGGAGGTCAAGGGTAGGAGTAAAAAAATGAAATTTTGAAGTTTACAATATTTCTCAAAGCCAAACTTAAATTTTTTTTTTTTATGGGGTGGGGGGGGGGTTTGAAGGTAGACAAACCAAGCCAAAGGTTTATTACCACACCTAATGTGTATTGCAGCTCATACTAAAGTGATTCACTTTCTACATTTAAGAATTAATACACTAATAAAAAATTAATTTCAATTTGTCATCCTAATTTCTTTAGTGAAAAAACAACAACTACTTTTCATATTTTTTTCATTTCTATTTGTTGTTGTACCTACAATTATTTCATAGACTTTTCGATTACAATCATCGCTTGTTTATTCAATTGAAAAAACAGGAGGAAAATGTCGAAGAGGAGGATAAAAGAAAAAAATATTATTCATTTGTTTTATACATATTGGGAAACACGAGTTGTGCATTATGGAAATCATACATAAATATGACATGTATATAGAATATATAGAATGTCCAACAAAAATTATAGTTCAGAATAAACATTAGCAGCAGAACATCCAGAAAACAAATTTAATAATGGAGTGTATGAATTTTTTCAGGTGAAAATGTTTTTATGAAACTTCAAGGTGTACGTTATAGCTCTTCCAAACTGCAAAAAGCAAAATATAAACCACAAAAGAGATATTCTCTTACGCAAAAAAGAAAAGACAACACTGAAAATAACACTAATGTCGTTGAAACAAAAATAAATGTTATATACCAGGGTACAGGAAGTGAAAAAGTTGAAGGCAAGAACCCCATCTGCAAGTACCTCAATAGATTTGAACTCCTAGTCCTTGTTAGAATAGTGCAAGCAATGTATTTGTTGTTATTTTTGAAAATGTTGGTGCAATAGAGAAGATCTAGGTATCTCCAATTTCGACTTCTCTAATGTTGTCCTACTATATGGAGTTGTCCTAAAATAATCTTGAATCAAATTATACCCGCGTATACCATTTTTCACCCTTTAATATGCAAGATGCTTGTAGGGCATTGGATGGAACTAATATGACCATCAAAGCAATGATTCTGAGAATCACAAGACAATCGATTTGGTTTGTAAAGACTAAGTCCCATGGATGAGTAGTGTACGTTCCTAACACATGGTCAGGAATGGTTAAATATCTAGAGGAGTACATCCCATTAATTTGCAGCAAAATAGTGATATGAAAAGCGTCATTTAGTAATTGTTTCAAATGTAATAGTAATGGGGCTAGTAGGGGAAACCTTGCATTCTGTATCAGAAACATAGATGGAGATTTTATAATGCTGAAGCCAGAAATTTGAAAAATTGTTTAGCTATTAAGGCTGAAATCAAGGTTATTGAGAGTGACTTGGAGTATTGTCTAGCTAATGGATTGACACCAATATAATCATGAATCTGATTCATTAACTATGAAGATCCTAAATGGTATATCGAAGGTACCTTTTGTGAATGTGAGGGCTATCCAAAAGATGATGAACAATTAGCATGTGGAAATAGCTCATGCATAAAAAGAGGGGAATAAGTTGATAGATTTTTTTCACTAACTATACCTTCACTTGTGCAGGTACAGGTATTAATTAGTTTCAAGACATACAAGATATTTCACAAACAACTAAAGTATTATTTGGAGAAAAACAAATACACAAATTTGAGAATCCGTAAATAATGAAATCAGCCACCATACCGTTGACATCCAATTTCGATCCTCCTCGGTATAAATAATTTTCGGACTTCTTAAATTTTCCAAACAATTTAAAATAATTAGTTTTATAAATTTTGTGAGAAAAAATAATAATAATATATGAATTTCGCGTTATTTTGGATATTTTTGCCATTTTCTTATAATTTTTAGATAACATATATATTTTACATGATTATGTATATAATTAGTATATTTTACGATTATTTCACAAAATATTTTAATTTTGGCAAAGCATTTTATTAAACTAATTTAAATTAAATTATGGTTATACTTTGAATCACTATTTTACAATTAAAATAATTATATTACAAATAAAGAAGCTCGCTGATTAATTAATACTAATTCGTTTATTTAAGATTTAACCGAATTTACTATATTAACTCAATTTAGCTATTTATTAAATTTAACCATCTTCCAACTTAACTCAACTTTGGTCCCATTACCCATCCTTCCTTCCCAGCACATTTCAATTTCCCTAAAACAACCCAGCAGCCGCCCCAGGCCCATTTTTATTTCCTCTTCTACCAGCCCATTTTTCCAATTTCCCCTTCTTCCTCTTCGCCAAAGATCTCCAGCAGTAGCGCTGGACGATCCTCACCCTCCCTCCTCTTCACGCGTGTTCGATCCCTTTCCCTACGTATTTCCCTCATTCTTTAGGCGCATGAGCAGTCCCTCCTCAACGGCGAAGAGGAACAAGGGAAAATACGATTCTTCCCTCATTTTTTTTGATCTTTTTCCTTCTTCGTTTCTTTTTCTGCCGACACCCCTATAAAAAGGATGCTCTCCCTTCAGTTGAAATAGATAGAAAAAAGGGGAAAGAAAGAAAATATAGATAAAAAGGGAGTAAAGAGAAAGGTGTTACGGAGGAATATCGCTACAAGTTTCCAACCATATCGCTACACATAAGTATTTTGAGATAGTTTCTTGAAACCATAGAGACGTTCGTCACTGTCCTATCTCTACCTACAAGGAGTTCTATATCGCCTTTCGAGTTTCACTGTTGTGGTGGAAGACCTCACCGTTATTTGCTGTTCCGGTTGGCTGCTCTAAAACAGGTAACCCCTCCTGCTTTGTACGATTTCTCATTTTTTTTTGTGTGTTTTGAAATGGTTTCTTCTTGTGCTTTAGTAATTTGTATGGCTGCTGCCAGTTATGAAGCTGGAATGTAGGTGTATGTTTGAAGTATAGTCTTCTCTTGTTTCGATCATCTTGTCTTAAGTTTATTCATGTTGTTCACTTCGCTCGAGTTGTTCGTTTAGGCCTGGACGAGCTTGTAAGTAGTATAATGTTTGTTTTGATCTATAGACACTCTAGTTCCTTCAATCATATTTGTTTGTGAATGTGTAAGTTCGAACGAGAAAACTCGTATTGTTTGTCGAATAGCCTTTATATTTGCTTAAGAATGTTATGGTAAAGTTTAATGACCTTGTATCTGTAGCCCTTCTTTGCTTGAACCTCTCCTAATCGAGTTTTTTTTATTTCTAATATATGTCGGTGATTCTTTCTTTATCGTATTCTTAGTTGTCGTATGGGGGTAGAAGCATTTACATGTTCGAGTTGTGGCTATCTTGGAGGAGGAATTTACTCTTCGTCCTACAGCTAAGCCTTCTCTTTATCGTGATTTTGGTTATCGAGTGGTTTTCGCGTATATGCCCTTTATATGTGTTCAGTGGCTTAAACGATGGAAAGGGATCAATGCCCCTCTGTGCTTGATCTGCAGTCTGTTTGCTGCTCACTGTCACATGGTTTTCTTTGGGTTTGAAATGGTTTATATAGCCTTAAATTATCACTAATAATCTAGATGGATGATGGCTTTGCTTTATTCTTTTGAACATTTGTTTAGTGCTCCATAGTCCCCTGTTTTGCTTTCATATGGGATATATATTGAGATTTCGTATCCCTTTTCTAGCTCATATTTTCTAAGTAGCTCACATCTTCTATTTTTGTTTTGTTCTAATCATTTGATTAAGGTGCTAATTCTCCTTTTGTTTGTTTTATTGCATGGGAAATTCTCCTCGAGTCCTCATGGACTTTAATCCATCTTGTTGCACTTCCTCATTGAGCCATAAAGGCTCAAAACATCTTCTTCGAGTCGTAGACCCCCCTCATAACTGGCGTACAGGTTGTGAAACCAGCAGATGCAGTGCTGAAAATTAAATTTGCAGATGTTGAGAAGCTGTCTACCAGCTATATACATATTTTATACACCGATATACAGGTTGAAATGTGCACAGGAAGCCAAATTTGAAATCTGGATTGATAGCAGTGAAAATATGCTGCTGAAAAAGAACTTTCAACTTTCGAAAGTTGAAAAACAGGCTGATATATCATCCGTATACACTAATATACATACACGCTATGCCAAATAGGTGTAAAAAATGCAAATTGCAGGTTTAAAGTACAAGGACGGCAATTTCAAGTAAAATAAAGGAATAGTGAATGAATATGTGCATAGGATATAGCCCGTATACATTGGTATACATCATTTGGGCAGCGATATACAAATGTTAAAATAGTATAAAAATTGTACAGGTATAAATACGCCGAAATAATATGGAAAATACAGGTGGAATCGCGAGAATTCGTATTCAAACAGATTACAGGGCTCAAAAGGTCCAAAACGGAATTGGATATACACCATACACAACAGTATACATCATTTGTATATCCTATTTCTTTTTTCAGGAAAATGGGCCAGGGCCCTTTCAGCAAAAATTTTTAGTGTAAATTAGGTAAAGGGAAAATAACTTGTGTGTCTATTTTTTAAAAAATAATTACCATATTTGTCAGTATTATTTTTTTAACCATAAATGTCAATTTAATTGAATATTCAACTTCATATTTTTTCTCTCGCCTCAAAATTTTCCCACGCCTGCAATTGCAATTTTTTCTTCTCTCTGGCGATTGCAATTTTTTCTCTCTCTCGCAACTGCAATTTTTTTCCGGCGACTTCAATTTTCTCTCGCCATTGCAATTTAAAGGTTAGTGTTGAGTAAGATCTGTTAATTTAGGTTACTTGCACTGCATTCTGCGATTTTTGTTGGTCTACTTTGCACTTAACTGATCCTTTAATGTGAGCTTGCAATTGTGGTCTTGACAGTGCCCAGATCGTTACGCCTTTCTTCTTTTTGTGTGGATTTATGTTGAGATTTCGTTTGATTTATGTTTACGTTACTTGTGTGCCTTTTTGTTTGATGATTTATGTTGAGATTTTGTTTGATTCAAGTTCCTGTGAGTGTCTGGTATTCAGTTCTCTTCTCTAATAAGTATGATCTCTTGTTAGCATCTGTATATTCATGTTTAATTCACTTTTTAGCATTTGTGTAATACAACTTCAATTCAGTTTTATTTTACTTGTTAGCATCTGTGTAATACAACTTTAATTCAGGTTTAATTCACTTTTTAGCATTTGTGTAATACTTCAATTCAGTTTTAGTTCACTTGTTAGCATCTGTGTAATACAATTTTAATTCAAGTTTAATTCACTTGTTAACATCTGTGTAATACAGCTTTAATTCATGTTTAATTCACTTGTTAGCATCCGTGTAACACAACTTTAATTTCGGTTTAATTCACTTGTTAACATCTGTGTAATACAACTTCAATTCAGTTTTAGTTCACTTGTTAGCATCTGTGTAATACAACTTTAATTCAGGTTTAATTCACTTGTTAGCATATGTGTAATTCAACTTCAATTCAGTTTTAGTTCACTTGTTAGCATCTGTCTAATACAATTTTAATTCAAGTTTAATTCACTTGTTAGCATTTGTAATACAGCTTTAATTCATGTTTAATTCACTTGTTAGCATTTGTGTAATACAACTTCAATTCAATTTTAGTTCACTTGTTAGCATCCGTGTAATACAACTTTAATTCAGGTTTAGTTCACTTGTTAGCATCTGCGTAATACAACTTCAATTCAGTTTTAGTTCACTTGTTAGCATTGTGTAATACAATTTTAATTCATGTTTAATTCACTTGTTAGCATTTGTGTAATACACATTTAATTCATGTTTAATTCACTTGTTAGCATTTGTACAATACAACTTCAATTCAGTTTTGGTTCACTTGTTAGCATCCGTGTAATACAACTTTAATTCTGATTTAATTCACTTGTTAACATCTGTGTGATACAACTTTAATTCAAGTTTAATTCACTTGTTAGCATATGTGTAATTCAACTTTAATTCAGTTTTAATTCACTTGTTAGCATCTGTGTAATACAACTTTAATTCAGGTTTAATTCACTTGTTTGCATATGTGTAATTCAACTTCAATTCAGTTTTAATTCACTTGTTAGCATCTGTGTAATACAACTTATTTTCATGTTTGATTCACTTGTTAGGATTTGTGTGATAAATTTTTAATTTAGATTTTATTAAGATTTAATTTAGTTGTTAGCAAAGTGATGCTCTTCTAGCAGATTAATCTATATGTCTCTCTCTAGTCTTTTAATAATAGTAATACACTCTTTAATGATGTGCAGAAAAAATATGACTAATATAGCGGTGATGCTTTACTTCAATGGACGATGGGATCCTAGCAACAAATATATTAACTACTTGGCAGATGGTGTGTTGATACACACAGAGTCAACGTTTGCCACCCTCGTTTCTGTAATTGCTACTCAATTGTCAATAGACACATCAACAAGTAAAGTTGAAATAAGATATAAAATTGATGAAAGGTCTCCTCCAATTCAAATTCATAATGATATGGGGGTAAAGGTATATCTTGAAACTAAAAAGGAACATCGAGATATGACAAGATACCCTTTATGTGTCACAACAACTGAACCAGTCAACTTGGAGACTAATGCTGCACTCATTCCACTTTTGTGTTCAGACACTTCAGGAGATATGAGGGTTATACACAATTCATACTTCTCTAATACATTTAATGGTATTGATGAAGCAATAGGGTTAATTGGATTCGGATCATGTGAGGAAGTTGATGAGCTAGAAGAATTAGCACCAGGCATCATTATTAATCCCAATCACTCTTTATTTGAAAAAGATCAGGTGTATAAGAATAAATATGTCCTCACTAGTGCACTAAAAAGACATTCCATTCTTAATCATTTTCAATTCAAGACAACAAGATCAAGCGCAATAAGGTAAGACCTAAATTCAAGTCACTTTAAATTATTAATTGTGTATTAATATTTTTTCTACAGCTATTCGATATAGTGCCTAGGAGAAAGCTGCAGTTGGAGTTTACGAGCTTCAAGCTTGAACAAATCTGAAATGTTCAAGATTAGAGAATTTGAAAGCGAACACACTTGTTTGTTGCTACATAATTCATTATCGGAAAGGCTAGCAACTAAGAGTGTTGTTGGGAGTATTATTGTGGGTAAATATGCTGAACCAGATGCTAATTACACACCAAAAGACATACAACGTGACATGTTAGCTGAATATGGTGTGCGACTCACATATATGCAAGCTTGGAGAGCTAAAGAAGCAGCTCTTGAATTAATCCGGGGTGATCCAATTCAATCATATGCAAAGTTGCCAAGCTACTTTCACATACTAGAGGCGACTTACCCTGGTTCTCATATAAGATTTCACAAATCAGAGGATGACCGTTTTTTATATGCGTTTGTAGCTTTGTTCACCTCGATAAAAGGATGGGAATATTGTAGACCAATTGTAGTTGTTGATGGAACTTTCTTAAAAGGAGCATACAAAGGGACACTGTTAACCGCTAATACCTTAGATGCAGCAGGTCAGACTTTCGAATATGATACTGTTTTTTATATTGAATTTTTGAACTATGTATTAAAATTGAATTATGATTGCAGTAAAAATGTATTAAACTTGTATTAAAAAAGGTGTACATGGTGCAGGGAGTATATTGCCACTTGCTTATGCTATTGTCGATTCAGAGAATGATTCATCTTGGGGGTGGTTTTTTGAGCAATTCAGAGATGCATTTGGTCAAAGACCAGAGATGTGTATCGTTTCCGATAGGCATGCAAGCATTATTAAGGCAGTTTCAACAGTTTATGATGAAGTACCTCATTTTGCATGTATGTGGCACTTACTGCAAAACATAATGAAAAATTTCAGAAGAAGTCAACAAAGGGTCACTGAGTTGTTCTACTCTATGGCAAAAACATACACCATGACAGAATTTAATCAATGTATGACAATGGTTGAGAAGATAGATAAGAGGATCAAAGATTACTTGTTGAACATTGGATACAACAAATGGTCGCGTGTGTATGCTGAAGTAAACAGAACTTGGATGATGACATCAAATATAGCAGAATCAGTCAATTCACGAACAAGACATGCCAAAGTTCTTACAGTCTTGCAACTCTTGGAATTCATGAGACAACTTGTACAGAAATGGAATAACAATAACAGATCAAAGGCGACATTTTCAGGTTTTCACCTTGGAAAAAAGTATGAAAATATATTGCGGCGCAATAAAACTGCATCAGAGAAATTAAAGGTATGCCTAATCTGTTTGCTAGTATTTTTTCTTCGGATTCATATCTAACATCTCTCTTGAATATATTTTTTTTCATAGGTTGTAGAGACAAATAAATATGTGTATACCGTACTTGATGGTATTACACAATTCACAGTATGTCTTCACCAACGTACATGCACATGTGAGAGATTTCAATTGGATGAGTTACCATGTCCACATGCTTTGGCCGTTTTAACAATAAAACACACTGGTTATGAGAAATATTGTTCGGCTTACTATACAAGAAAAAATTTATTGTTGACATATCAATTTCAAATGGATCCCCTGCCAAATGAAAGTACATGGAACACACCAACACATGTTCTTGAAGATATTGTACTTCCACCTCATGGAAAGAGACCTCCGGGAAGGCCAAAAAATAAAAGACATACTCAACTGAGAGAAGATGGATTCAAGAAGGCGAAAATTACATGCAGTAATTGTGGACAACATGATCACAACAGGAAGACTTGCAAAAATGTCAGGCCTTATGATCAAGAATAAAAAAATAATTTGTTTAGTTCCGCAATCTCGTGTTATTCAGTTTAATAGAATGCTTTCTTAGTTGTGCAATCTCATGTTATTCAGTTTACTGGAATGTTTCTATGTGTATAGTTACATTTTATATGATATATAGATGAAATGATATAGTTTACTGGAATAACTCAGTTGAGCTTGAGGCTTGGAAATGTCTTGCTGAGTATAATTGTCAGGTTGGGGAATTTGGGTGATGCTTGGTATGTTTTTGGTTTGTTAGTATTTTTGTAATATAGCTCTTTGTCACTTGTTAGTATTTGTGTAATACAACTTTAGCTTAGGTTTAATTCAGGTTTAATTCAATTGTTACCATTTGTGTAATATAGATTTAATTCAAGTTTAATTTAGGTTTAATTCAATTGTTACCATAATATAGATTTAATTCAAGTTTAATTCAGGTTTAATTCACTTGTGGAAATTTTAAGATTAATGTCTTGTTCTAATTCTATAAAGAAAAATAGGATTTCAAAAAAATAAATAGTATCGATTCGTAACACAGAAGTTCATATATTTGCAACCAAAAAAAAATACATGATTTTTTATAGTTTTCACAACTTATTGAGGTTTCATGTTCACCTCGAAAATTACAATTTTTTACTACTCAAATTACATATTCAAATAAAACTATAACTTTAAATCAACCTAATTACAATTTTTTACTACCATTTCTTGCCAGTTTTACATAAGCATTCATAGTGTCATTCAAACAGAAGTATGAGGAGCATTGACTTTTTTAAACTCAATCATGCATACTTCCAGCAAGCTGGATAGACATGGGCAGCAGCTTGTTGCTCCCAAACAAACTAACATATGTAGCATTCCAACTGCAAAGACAAAATTCCTTAGAGGAAGTACAAACAGAAAGGATCAATAAGGACACAAAGAAGGAACAACTTCAAATAGAAGACTTACATATAAACAACACAGTTAGGTATATAATATCAAGACTTACAAAATAGACCAATACAATTTTTCATAGCCATAGTAACTACAAATTGTTTTACATTATATAGTTTTCATAGTCATACTAACTAATATAACTATATTCCTTTATCTAACTGGTCTTTCGTCTTCACTTTGAAGGTCACTCGCTTGCTTCCTTCTTGCATATTCCCATAATATAGCTCCAAATCTCTTTCGGACAATGTCTGCCTTTACTTGTTGATTTTGAATATGTTGGCCATTACTTACAAACTCCGCAAATGCAGCAACGAAAACTCCACAATCCCTACAAAATTCAATATAAAATTATTATCAAAAAATCAATTTAATAACTAAAAACACACATATTTGATAATACTTACAATGAATCCTCATTTTGTCTGGGAACATCTTTAGTTATGAAATGAAACTCAATTTTCTCGAACTCATTTATCTCACTGTATTTTGGTGTTGACTTCAATTCAGGACGCTTATCATAGAACTTAACCACACTTAGATAATATGGTAAAACAACCGAAAGCATCTCAACAATATTTTTTACCTCTAAATTCACCCCACCCCTAGCCGAAAATGAATCATACACCTCCAATGACCTTTGCCCAATATCAAACACCACAAAAATCCAGTGACGATTCTCTTTAATGTTTAGTGGAATAAGAACAAAATTCACTTTATCCCACGAGGTACTTGCCAACAAATGACGTCCACTGATATACCGGGCAATATTATCAGAATCTAAAACTTTAAAATTTTTCTTATCCTCATGAGCATCACAAAGTTTAAAGAAAGAATTGGTAATCTTTGTCTTGAAAACACAATCAGTCGTCGTAAAACGAACATTACTGTTGGTATCATATTTTCCTTTCTTTCTTAGGTAATAGAAAATGACATCAATATGCTGCAAAAAAAAAAAACTTATGAAACAGAATAGTGACAGAACAGTGCAGAAATTTCAACTCAAAGTTAAGGTAAAACTCTGTTTTCGCCCCAAGTGTGGCTCATTCATCACATATTGGTGAAACACAACAGTGATAGAACTTATGAAGATGTTCAATTTCTACCCAGAAAAAACTTAGAGACAACAGTAACTTACTGAAGCTGACATATTTTATATAATATTCTAGCTCATGTATATGCATATATGTGGATTCTTAATGATACAATGAACCTCAAAAGAAAAGAATTGAAGCTAAAATGACAAGAACATGATTACAAGTTTCATTCTTTTCGCAATATCCTGAGCTTTTGTCCCTCTTGAAAGACAGAGACAAAGGGAACAAGAACAGAAAGAAAAATGACTTGCAAGCTATAGAATTACAATGTCACACAACTAAAGAGCTTCAATAGATGAAAAATACAATCTATCTACACAACTAAACAGAAAGAATTTTAGTTGAGACAAAGACAAACTCAAGATTAAGAAACAGAACGAATCAAAGAAATATTAACGTCCAACTAAAATTTATATAACAAACCTCATCACACCATTGTTGTCCAGAATGTGCCAATTTGAAAAACCAAAGTTTTTCATCTACTGTACAGACACCCAATTCAAATGCTGGATTGATAACATTAAGAGCATCTGTATAAGGTTTCTTTCCCCTATCAAAACAGAACAAAAATAAACAAATACTCAAAACCGAGACAGGAACAACTAAAAAAGAGGCAAATACGAAACTAAAAAAGAGGTACAGAGCGTTCCACAAGTTGAATTAAGCTTGTATATATTATGAATTAGGAAAATTATCCCAAAAACATCAAAATAAATTACCTCTTTTTTGTACCCATATAAAGCCACTTAGTGAATGAATCGATCAAATCAGATTCATCATCTCCTCCGCTTGCATATAAAAAAGGATGTTTTGTCTCAAAAACCTGACGTGTAACACATAAAGTTCCTCCAGATTCAAAATGTTGTGTGAAGGGAGATGTTATTAACTTTCCTGGATTTTTCTTCCTGCCACGTTTCTTCGGTGACACTTTCTTTTTGTTTTGATCAACTTCGGCACTTTTTTTTAGATAAGATTCTTCAGTCCTATTGATCTGAGAAAGATCTTTATCAAGTAAAATAAAGTCATCTAAAGTATGCAAAGGTTTTTGACAATCCTCTGTTGCATCTGCATATAATAGATATATTGATTAATTTACAATCAACAGATGCAACACTTATTTATGTTGGTTTTTCTTACTACATTACCATCAGGTTTCGCCCCAACTGTATTCACATCAGCAGCCTCTTGGACTGTAAGCAAAATAAATATTTTAATAATGTTATCAAAATAAATCGAAAGAAGTTTAGTTGAAGTTAAGAAAATGAATACCATTTATATCAGCAACAACCTCTGACAGAACTTTTTCAATAACAATTCCTGCAACATCTTCATCTGTACATAACAAGAACATTTAAAAAAACAGAATTGAATTAAAATATATGAAATATGTAATATATTTGTATAAAATCCTTCATTACCTATTTTACTTGATACTCTTTCAAGATTTTCAACATCAGCAAATCTAACTGTAGCTTTAAGCACTTGAGATTCTTCATTTTGATTTGATCCCATAACATGAGCATCGTTCCCTCTCGATTCATTTACAGATGCATTAACACGGGGAGAAAATGTTGTATATGTAATTAACATATTATTAAAAAAACATATCAAAGTTAACTGAAAAATGAAATATCGAATTCGTGTCATTTATAGATTAATTGGAAGAAAATACTAAACTATATATTAAAATTATATTATGAATATAACAGAAGTTTACTGAAAATATAAACGAACCTCCATTAAAATCTAATCCACCTGAAAATGTCTCGTCAGCATGCTTCTTAGATGGTTCCTTAACTTCTTGAATAACAGAGCTGCTACCACCACTCTTAGCAAACAACAAAGAAATATCCTCCAATAATTGTTTGTTTGAGTTCACCACAAATTCTTTGATTTGATTGAATCCTAAATCAATCTTCTCTTCAAGCGCTTTGTTATTTTCATTCACCTAATAGATATTAAATCATAACGAAAATATTAAAAAATAACAGTTTTAAAATAAAAAGCCTAAAGTTTAGTTTGTGTATACTTTTACAAGCTCTTTTCTCAATTCTATGACTTCATTGGTCAAAATGTCTAGACCATGATTTGATCCTTTAGGCTCCAATTTCAAAATTTCAGCATGGTAATCACGAGTTTCAGGAAGCCTGAATTTGGATACTTCATCTTCACTGGCCACTATGTTCTCAAACTGAAAAACCAAATACACAAAATAACATTAGATATAGTAACTTGAGTTCAAATAAACAATGTAATAAAATGTATTAACTTTGTACAAATACCTTGTTTTTTGTAGGCATGAAGAGACATTTCTCAATATATTTTAACCATGGACTTTCTGCAATTGTCTTCCAATTCAAGATTCTTGGAATAGAATCAGCAACACGAATAGCTATATCTTCATCAACCTTTGAACAACACTCAAATATCCAAATTTGAAGAGCAAGAGGCAAGCCACCAATTCTATAGTACTTATGTGTTGACTTAAGCTCATGCCTCACAGAATCAGACAACTTTTTGTAGACATCTAAACCCCACGGATATGAATTGAATTTTCCACTTTCCACAAGGTAAAAATCTCTATTGCTAATTTGGTATTCGTTGTCCTCATATGAAAATAAAAAATCATTAATGAAGTATAGAACAGCCAATGAAACAGCCGAGTCATCATCTATGAATTTTTTAGCTAAAAACAGTGCACGTAGATGACTCTTTGGAACTGTGATTTTTTCCGGAAAATAACTACTCATCAAACTACATCTAGAATTGGGAACATTGATAGATGTGCCATCACCAACACAATTTAAGCCTGTAACTATCCCAAATTCTCTAAGACCAAAAAATAACTTTTTGTTATTTATTTCAATAGCAAACACATCATCCGGTGTGTGTTTTAACTCTCTATTTATAAGACAATGAATAAGTTGTAGTTGTGTGCTTGATTTTGGAAGGTCAAGAAAGTACCCAAAACATGTATTCCTAAACATCTCAAGTTGTTTATCAGATAAAGATAGTTTGATTTGTTCAATGACACTATGATTAGTGTAACATGACCACCTACTCGAAATATACACAACATCAGGATGTTTCCAGAATTTACGATCCTGCATATGCATTAAACATGAATTAAAAATGTGTTACTACATACTAAAGATGAATAAAAAATGAATTAAAGTTGAATTAAAGTTCAACTAAAGTTGAATTAAATATGAATTAAAGTTGAATGAAAGTTGAATTAAAGATAATTTCACATACTACATCTAAAAAACAAGCAGCAATCAACATACAACCCATTGCTAAACAACAAATAACTAAGAAGTACTAGCACATACCGGATATCTACTCTCTGGTAGAATGACACTTATGGGTAAACGATTTCGTGTTTTTCCATCATTCACCGGCCTTTTCTTCTCCAATCCATCTTTATTTTTCAAACTTTTTGACTGAAATTGAGGAGGTAAATCCTCAAAATCATCATCACTGTCAACGATTTTCTTCGATGTAGATGCCAAAGTAACACATATTTTTTTGATTTCTTCATTGTTTTAACCTCTTTAACTCGTTTTTTACCTTTCTTTTGCTTCTTGTTTTCTTCCTCATTGTTCTTCTCCTCATTGTTCTTCTCCTCATTGTTCTTCTCTCCCGAAATTTGTGATATACCCAAACTAAAACTTGGAATTTCATCCATAGAATTAGAAGACGAAACTTGAAGCTTCTTTCGATTTCTTCGATAAACTTTTCGATTCGAAGCCGTCACTAGACGCGGACTTCTTCTAAGACCTTTTTCCATTAAGATTCGTGCAGAAAAATGGAGAAAAAAAGCAAACAGGAACCCTAATTTTTGACGAGGAGAAGGAGAAAGAAAAAAAAAGAGCGAGAAAGGATATGAACTTTGTTTAAAATTTGTATAAAAAAGGAATAAATGGGTTTTAAATTGTTTTAAGTTAATATAGCTAAAAGTTGACAAAAATAGTAATAAATAAAAAGTGTACTTAAAATTGGTAATTATAAAATAAAAGGTCTTTGTTTATGTAATTTTTCCTTAGGTATATAGCATTTTTTATAGTAATATTCTCATGTTATAGCACTAGAGTTTGAATTTCATTGTATAACATTTAATATCTCAAGTTATACCATTTTAAAAAAATATATAATGTTAATTTTAAATTATTAAAAAGAGTTGTTAAAATACAAAATAAATTAAAAAAAGGGACAAATTAATAATGGAAAATGAGATGTTTTATTAAATAAATTAAATATAATTATTAATTACTGTTAATAAATTACCACGTTTTAAGGGATTTTAAATTTTTTTTAGATTAGTTAGGTTCCTTAATTCTCTCAAATTAGTTTAAATGATATTAATTTTTGATTTAATTTCTTGAAAAACTCTACCAAATTGGCATGAACCTACATGTCATTTTGTTTTCCAAAATTTCACAATCTTTTTGAGATTTGCAGATTTTACTTTCATTTTTTATTAGTAGTTGAATAAATTTTGGCGTTGAAAACAATTTGATTTGATTTGATGGAGAACAATGTGTCGATATTAATAAAACATGGTGGAAAGTGAAATTCATCATATTGATTTTTGTTATGATTTGTTGTTTTAATTATGAATTGTTGGTTTTAATTATATTTATTGTTTTGTACATGTATAAAAGTGTTCGATTTTTTTTTTATTATTGCTAGATCTAAAATATAGTTTGTATGTTCTTTTTTTTGAATAAACAATCAAGTTACGTATGGCATTTTGAAAAACGATAAGTAAATATAAATGTGTTTGAGTTGTAATTAAATTGAAGATTCGTGTGTCAGTTGATTTGTGAATAAAATAGAAAAACGTACATTTATTAACTAGACAAATAATAATTAGATATAATTCTTTGTACAGGTGAAGTATTACAAATGTATGAATAATATCTAAAAATTATATAAAATTTGTATTTAATGGTAAAACTTGCTCAAATAATATTCAAAAAGTAAGAAGATGTAATTCTGTGTACTGGTGAAGTATGAAAATTGTATTAATTGTGTATGAAATTTATAAGAAACTTGTATTAATTGTGTATGAAAATCTATATTTTGTTAAACTTACAATATATGTTTCTGTTGAAATTATAATATATATTTTGTATTAATTTTGTATAGAAACTATATTCTTTTTGTTTAATTGAAATAGTGTATATGTCAGTGAATGATATATTAAATGTGTATGAAGTTTGTATGAATTATTTTGATAGGTACAGATACAAAATCAGAAATTGGTCCACATTTTAGACCGGTTACAACAACAAATTCTTTTAACCCAAAATGTAATTTTGTACCATTTACATTCATAACAAACATGTCATCCCTGTCATTTTTAGTTTCAAGAAGAAATATATGTCGTAACATCTGACATTGGTTTTTTATGTCATGCAAATCATAAGAAAATTCAAACAGTGTTTCTTGTAAGAATTGTTGAAACTTGTCTTGACCTAGGAAGGTCAACAGATCCGCAAACACATTCATGTTAATAAATGAAGACAAATGTATTTGTATCTTCTTCTCCTATAAAATTGGTAAATTAAATTAATACATTTATCATACTATATAATGTCATATAAAATCATATATATATTGGTATGTTAAATGGACATTCAATTCAATTCATATACAAAGCATACAAAAATTGTACATCAGTTCATACACAATGCATACAATATTAATACATATTTAATTTTTTAAAAAAATAATAATTTATGACTTTTAAACTATAAACTACTACTCAAACAGTACCACTACATTAATTCATACATCAAAATCGGAACATAAAAAATATACAACTTTAATACTTTTAATAATAGTAAAAAATATACGATATACAATACTAATACATTATTCATACACTGATATTGTAATAGACAATATAGCATTTCATACACATAGCATACAAAGTTAATACATTAATGCATACATTCCTATAGTGAAATATAGTAATTATTTTATACACAAAATCATACAACATTAATACATTATTATTTATCAAAAATCATACATTGTTGTAATCCAATTATATATTCACAAATCATACAATATTCATATATAATTAATATACAATACTAAAAACTCAACTCATATATAAATCATACAAATTTTATGTACTATACTATTGACAAATAAAATCAAAATTAAACACACTTAAACCGTACATTTTAATTGAAATTTGAAAAAATCTTTTTACTGACCTTAACAACTTGTTTTGGTTTATTTGTGGCTTATCTCTGACCTACCAATTTCAATGCCTTTTGTTTTTTTTTGATTTTGTATTTATTAATTAGTCAGCAAAATCATACTCGAATTCAGATGATGCTTGAATTTCTTTTCCTTTCCTCTTCTTCCCTCTTTCCTTTGCCTCTTTGTTTTTATTTTTTTCCATCTTTATTAATTCGTAAGCAAAATCTGACTCGAACTCAGATGATGTTTGAATTTCTTTTCCTTTCCTCTTCTTCCCTCTTTCCTTTGCCTCTTTGTTTTTGTTTTTTTCATCTTCGATTTCACTGACCTAGATTTCTCTTTTCCAGTTGATTTGTGTGTTTGAGTTTGTGACAAAATGTTAAATGAAGGAGTATGAAAGTCCTCAGATCTTGATTCATCGACCAATCTTCTACTTTTACATGGTGTTTCACTACCTTTCTTCGACATTCTATACGAACATAGTATGGATGTTTGATTTGGGGGATGAACTGATATGTGAGGTATAATAGGAAGATTTGGGGAACAGTAAGGGAATTTGGGGAAGATGATGTTTTAGGCGTGTGGGGGAAGATTGAGTGTATTGGGGAAAAATTGTAGTGTATTGATTTGAATGGGGGTGGGTAATTATTGGGTAACTGTAAAATATGGTGTAAATTAAAATCAAATCCCTATTATTTAGTTTTTGTCTTTAAAAAGGTAACTATATAATGTGAATTTAATTAATAATAATTTTATTTTAAAAAGTTAAAACTGTAAAAGGTAACTGTATAATTAATCAGTAAAAAATTAAAGAGTTTAGTTTAAAAAAGATAACTGAAAAAATAAAAGTAATTATTTAAACAAATTAATTATTATTTCAATAATTATTTGTAATTTTTTTAATTAATATATTTTTATTGATATGCTATAATTCGATAATAATTTGCTATAAGAAGTTTATTTTTAAAAAGTAAGTTTATAACTTGATATATATCATCTTAAATATGTGTGGAGTGTTATTTTTATAAATTTTTAATAGGCCCAAAGGCCAATATATTTTGCAGGTTTTAATTTGTGGGATTTGTTAAAGGGCCCAAGCCCATATTTTGAAAATTAGTATAAGACAAGTGGGCCAAAGCCCAAATTTAATGAATTTGGGTATTTGGCCCAAATTCAAATGTTCTCTTCTCTCCCTTCTTATTTATTTACTAGGGAATTTGGCTGCGCTTCGCGCGGTCTTTAAAATGAATATTAAAGGATTACTTTTTACAATCGATTATATAGCTCTCTTTATTTCCAAATGTAATATTACCACTTTATTTTTTTTACTTATATATTAATTATGAAGATCGTTTTGAGATGACGATTGAAATGAAACTTAACAAATTTAACATCTATAATCTATTAAAAGAGGGATAGTACATTATTAATCAATATGTCAAATGTCAATATATATTTTCTTAGTAATTTTTTATTTGGACATGTACTTAATATGTCACTTTCTACGTTTTATTGGAATATCAATGAGTTTGAATCTTTATATTACAACATATACTCCGATGTACTTTTTTTCTTGAGTATATACGAATTATATTATAAATAACTGAAAAATACTAATAAAATATATCTACACGTCTTATTATTCGTTTTCATATTGATATGATAAAACTCCTTTGAATATTTCATTTTTCAACCGTTTTTATTCCTTCTTCAAATATACAATTTAAATTTGTATGATTATTGCATGAATCACATCTATTGGTATTTTAGATTCTTTAGTTGCACCTATATCAAAGACAATTGTTATCATTTGTCAAATTTATTTTTTAAGAATGTTATCCAAAATGTTACGCTATTATTAAGTTTCAATATATTCAACCTCGAATAAGAATATGTTTTTTTTAAAAAAATTATTAACTCGTTTACTATATTTTAATCTATATCTTTTATATGAAATATAAAGATAAAAGATTCGTATAAACTGCATAAAAATATTTGATAGATAATAAACATCTTCACATATTATGTGTATAAAATAATAAAATTCAAAAGTTAATTAAACTGAATACTCTGATAATATGTTTCATTTCAAATATACTTCTTGCATTCTCAAATCAATGATTGCACCTCTTTCTATGTAAAATTAATACATGAACACCCTAAAATATATACTCATTACTTAGTATTAATCAAATATTTTTATTTTAATATTTTAATATTTTAATATTAAAAATATTTTAAGGATCGTTTATAATTTTTTATACTCAAGCAGATTGAATTTCAAATTTTAGTTATTATTAAATTGTAAATTAAATAATGTAACAATAACGGCGTTGTATAAATTTTTTGTTATTGATTATAACCGTAATTTAAAATTACAAAATATATATAATATTAAATATATTATCAGAAGTGTTTGACTTTTAAAAAGAAATAAAAAGAGATAATTGCAAAACATTCACGTATAATTATGAAAATAAATTTAAATATAATCATATGAAAATAAATTTTATTTTGATTAAATTTTTAAGTTATAGTTGAAGGTTGACATAAAAGAGTGATGCAATACCTCACTTTGGTCAAAATTATCACTTGTCTTTATTGTCATTTTTTTTTCTTTATTTTGATTTATAATATTCACAAAAAGAATATAAAATATCTTATTTATCTTTCTCCTTAATATTATTACAATCTATTAAATATTTTTCATCTCTCCTAATCATACTATTATAATTTATTATTTTTTCTATATTTTAGTTTTTAAAATAATAATTTTATTTATCTCTCCTCTTTATCATCCTAATTAATTATTTTTTTCCTTAATTATTTTCTTTCTTTTGATTCATAAAATTTGAAGAAAAAATAGATTTAAATATTATTATTATTCAAAAAGTTCTTTTTCAATTTTTTTTCTCTTGATCCGTAAAATATGTAAATAAATAAATAAAATTTCTCTTTGATGAAGACTCATAATTATTATTTTTTCTCTTTTTCTTGACTCCTAAATATTTTTTTAATTTATATTTTATGATTAACAACTCAGAAGAAGTAATAATAGTATCTAATTTAGTTTTTAAAAAAAAATATATTTATAGTACTCTTCTTATATTATGATTACAATAAATATATTTACCTTGTTTATCTCTCATCTTATCATTACTACAATTAATTGTTTTTTCATCAATTGCTATAATTTAATATTTTTTCTTAAATTAGATTTTTTACCCTCTGCATTTTTATAATTTTCGAAAATCAAAAATCTTATTTATCTCTCCTCCTTATTGTCATAATTTATAATTATTGTTGAAGAAAATTTTCTTCCTTAAAGTTTTTTTATTGATTTATAAAATCAGTAAAAAAAATAAATTCAAGCACCTATTTGTCCCTCTCCTCACATTACTACAATTTATCATTTTTTCTTAAACCTTTCTTTTACCTTCTATTTTTTTAAAAAAGATTATAGAAATAATAATATTATTTATTTTTCTTCCTTACTATCATGCTTAATTTTGTTACTATTCTCTTTTACTTTTCTTAAAACGTTGTAGAATTTAAATTATAATTTTAATTCTAATGTAGAAATCTCATATTTTGTTTGTCAAAGTCCTAATTTACATTTTTTTGTTATAATTTACTAAATTCACTTGTTTTATAAATTGAGAAACTATGATTTTTTTAATGCTTTGAAGACACGTGATAACTTAAAAAGATGTGATTATTTTTCTCATCTAAATGCATATGTTATAATAATAAATTTTTTTTCTGAATTTTTTTTGTAAAAAGGACTCAACTTTATTTCTATGAGCATTCTGATAAAGTTTGTTTAGAAAGTTTTTTCCAAATTTGTTATATGTATTTTGTTAAAGTATATAATGCCTCAAATTATTAGTTTCTTTAAATACTTTATTCTTTATGTAATTGGGGTTATATATCTCTCAATCTCTCTCTTTATATATATAAATAAAAAAAAATTGTTTATATCTCTTCTGTATAACCATAAATAATTATTCTTATTCACAAAAAGCTCCTTTTTTCTTAATTGTTTTCTTTTTTTTTTTAAATTTATAAATTTGAAGAAAAACACAAATGTTAAATATTTCTGTTAATATTCACAGAATCTCTTTTAAAAAAATATAAATAAATAAGTTCTCTTGATAAAAATAAGATATCCCTTGATTTTTATATATTTTTCTCCTTTATATTTCATGCTAAAAAAACTCAAAAGAAGTTATCTATTTTCTTGATTTTTAAATATTTTTCTTATTTATATTTTATGTTAAAAACTCAATAGAAATTATAAAATTGTATCTAATTTAATATATGACATAATTAAAGTATTACCTTATTTATCTGTCTTTCTTACTTTTACTATAATTTATTGTTTTTATCTCTCCTCATCATAACTGTAATTCACTAATATTTTTTCTTAAATTAGTCTTTTTATCTTCCATTTTATAAATTTAAAGAGAAAATCTTATTTGTCTCTGCTCCTTAATATCACAATTTACTATTATTATTGAAATTTGTTTCCTTCTTTACAATTTTTTCTTTTGATCCATAAAATCAGTCAAATAAAATTCAAACATCATGTTTGTCTCTTTCCCTAGTCCCCACGTCACTACAATTTGTCATTTTTTCTTAAATTCCTCTCTAATGTATTATACTTTTAAAAAATTCTAAAAAGTAAATTCAATAAATTTATATTTATATATATATATATATTCTTTGAAAGTTCAATATATATATTTATAAATCTTTTTCTATTTAAAATTTTTTATAATAAAGAAGAAAGAGAGAGAAGTAGTTAACGAAAAACTAAAAAAAACTAAACGTTTTGTTTTCCTTTCTTGTGTTTATTTTTATTTTAGTTACTTTCTTCCTTTCATTTTTTACTTAATATAATATAATTTACTCGCATTTATAATATGATATATATATATATATATATATATTCTTCTATTTAAAATGTTATATAATAAAGAAGAAAGAGAGAGAAGTAGTTACGGAAAAATAATTAAAAATAACATTTTTTTTGTAACGTTTTTACATTTGTTTTCCTTTCTTGTATTTTTTTTATTGTATGTAGTTACTTAAAAAAAAATTCTTTCCTTTTTTTCTTTACCTCCCTTTTACTGTTTACTCAATGCACTACTATATATCTTCTTCCTTTTATCTTGCAAGTTGCAATGTCATGCCTCATCTCTTTATTTTTTTTCTAATTATATCACACTAAATTTATTCTATACTATTAGAAAAAATTTACTAATATCTTCTTTTTTTTAATGTTACTATTTCTTACTTCATCTTTTTACACTTTTTATTTGTGAAAAAAAAGAGAATAAAATTAGAAAACTATACTTCAGACATTATTTTTACGATTTACAAACTGAATATTAGAGGACATTTAGATGTTTCTCGATCTTTGGTATATTGAATTTCTATATAAAATTTCATTGTACAATTTTGATAGATACGTTGATATAATTTTCGTTGGCATAAAATGATTAAACTTGCACAAGTATATTCTAATGAATTCATTTATATAACAAATCAAAATTTTGATTTACCTGAAGCAGTAAATCTTCTTGTGGAATGATTCTTCAATTTTGTTAATTTACCTTCATATCCTCTTGTCTAACTTCATTTGTACAAACAAATAATTTTTTTATTTATTTGAGGCAATAAAACTTTTCAAAAATTCCATTACCTGAAGTAGTATATCTTCTAGTACAATAATTCTTCCATTTCGTCACTTTCTTTTCGATTATGTGCTCTCATGCATAACTTCATTTGTATAGACAAATCAAAATTCTTGATGTACATGAAGTAGTAATTATTTTTTTTTGCAATGAAATTGGAATTTTATTTGTTACTTTCAGATTATGTGCTCTCTTATTTTATACTTTTTATTTGATTGTAATAAGTTATTGACAACTGTTACAATTCTTCATATTCCATTAGAACAATAAAAATATCATTTATGTAAAAACTTTTCATTGTCCTCTTTAATTGTAAGTTAATAGATGCATTAGATGTATTTAGTACATTATTATTTAAAAAAGGGATAATGCACACATACCCCCTCAACCTATGTCCGAAATTTCAGAGACACACTTATACTATACTAAGGTCCTATTACCCCCCTAAACTTATTTTATAAGTAATTTTCTACCCCTTTTTAGCCTACGTGGCACTAGTTTGAAAAAAAAAAGTCAACCATCTTTGGGCCCACAAAATAGTGCCACGTAGGTCGAAAAGGGGTAAAAAATTATTAATAAAATAAGTTCAGGGGGTAATAGGACCTTAGTATAGTATAAGTGTGTCTCTGAGATTTCGGGCATGGGTTGAGGGGGTACTTGGGCATTATCCCTTTAAAAAAAATGTTCAAAAATTGAGAGAAAAAATAAATTGAAATGGAGGTCATATAGGCATGCCACATCAACTTTTCTATTTTCAGCTTTATATATATATATTGATTGTTTGAATTAACTAATATTTGGTGGAATTTTATTAATCTACTAAAGAGCAACCATTTTTTTTACTATTTATTTAATTATAAACTTTACTACTATTTTACTTACTTATTTTATTTTATTGGCTTTCTGTCAACATTTAGGTTATTTCCCTTAAGTTAACTTCCTCTAAATATTTTCCTTTAGAAAAAATAAAAAATGGAATATATATTAAAACAAATTTTCTCTTTGCTTATTTAAAATTTTATAATTTATTTTAAAAGTCATTTAGTCAAATCGCCGGTCAACCGCAAGTTAGCAGGCATCCCGAGGGCCTAACACCATCTCGGGATGTACATTTGAACTTCGAACCTTTTTCAATCGATTTTTATCTGTTTTTAAATCTTTTGAAATTTTTAAAATTTTTCTTGATTTTATCAAAAATCAAGTGGCGATTCCGTTATTTGGAAGTCGATTTTTCTTAAATCATAAGATTAATTGATTTTCCGAAACTTAGTTATTTTTTCACTATTTTTAACCAAAAAATAATATTTTTAAAAGTAAATCATAACATTTTCATCATATAACGTTGTTGGAATTCTACCCTCCTAAATTTTTCAAAAAAACACTATAGACAACGTGTTTCTGTTTGTTTGAAACTTAACGATAATCAATTCGAACAACAGTTTGTATTATTTATAAACTTCAAAATAATACAACGATTACAAAGCTCTGTAACCTAAGGAATTATAAACTCTAATTCCTAGAGGAATTATAAACTCTAATTCCTAGCTAAGAAATTATAAACTCTAATTTCTAGCTACCCAAAGACACAAAACCCCCCGATTTTATATCTTCTAATGTTCTTCAAGTTCTACAACTTGTTGAACAACTCCTACTCACAAAATTCAGATTCTAAATAAGACTTTGAATAAAATCTTAGACCTTCTCACTTAACTCGCAACACTCCCCATAGTGTTTTGATTTTCTATCCATGTAAGTGCGTCATTTTTATGATGAAAATAGTTCCCTATTTATACATCAGAAATTCAGCAAGTCCTTGTTTGATTCAACTTTGTCTTTGCCTCTACAAATCCTTGTTGAATTGAACTTGAACTTCTTCTTGTCTTTGCCTCTATAAAACTCATGTTTTTTTTTCCTTTTAGATTATGCCGCCTCCAGAAAATCTTGTCTATATAGAATTCCTTCTCCGAAGTGAACTCGTCCTTAAATAGACAACAAAACGCGACTAAACTTCTATAAACCAAACTCGACTCGAACTTTGTCTTCGACTTACTTTAGGTGTCGTATCTTCAACTTCTTAACTTTGCCATATTATTGCTACAACATAATCTTCTTCAACAAATCTTTGTTGAACTTTATTTTAACAAACTTGTTGAAATCGACTTGGATTAGTTGACATACTTCCACAAACCTTTCTAACAGTTTTCTTTATTAAATAAGAAAACATTTTTTCCTTGATTAGGTAAGAAAATATTATTTTCCTTAAATAAAAAAATCTATTGAAACTCATTTCGTCATTGACTTGGCTTAAACTCTTTTTGTATTGCGTTAGCACAACCTATCATGTTAGCAGCGCAACCTATTCTACGTACTTTGGCAATCTTCAAAAATAATCAGCACTTCTAACGTCCAACAAATTCCCCATTTTTGAATCATGACAAACCATTCATGCCTTTGTAGCTACACCGTGTTGCATTTCATTGAACGTATGCCAAACTATTCAATTATTTGTAGCTACACTGTATAGCATTGCATTACACTATATGACATTGCATTAAACGTACTAACATTTAGCATCAGCAACCTTGCTTGCCTTGCTTCCCGGTTTCTTGGCAGATGACTTCTTAACAGTGATCTACACAGATCACATCTTCTAAACTCGTTCCATGATTCAATCTTTGTCATTCTTCAAAATATACATATTCATGTGTACCTAACAAATTCCCCCCTTTTTAATGATGACAAACCATTGCTTCTTGTGTGAATAGATCAATATGTATTGTGTCAGTTTCTTAAAACTCAATACACAAAACAAACACATTAGAGGATCAAGTTAGACCAATTGGGTTATAAATATTATACAAGTACGCACTTTCCCCTTTTGACATCATAGAACACTGTGAACGCATACACCACAGTAAGAGAAACAAATTTGATACTCATGGCCACTAAGGCTATAACCTACACAAACACTTAAAATCAAGAACTCAGTTAGCTATAACAAAGCATTTGCACAATCATAGTAGATATACATGATCCAGAAACTCAAACCCAACATTAGCATTAATCAAGAAACATATACAACACAAATGTAATCAAAATTAAAGATAGAATCAAGCATTTGTGATGAGAAAAAATATTGGAGGTCAAAGGCTAGAGTGGCTAGGTAATATCAAAAGATCGGGCATGAGAGGATAAATAAAAATCATTTTTCAGCAGCTAAAATATCTTTTGGATTAACAAAATTAGCAGCCTTCTCAATTTCAAAGTAGCCTTTGTCTATGCACGCTCAATCTCCCCTTTTTTCTCCTATTTTTATAACACTTTAAGGAACTTGTTCAATCAATAATGTACCCTCTGCAGAAACAATAGTTCAATCATCTTTAATTTCAATAGAGTTAGTAAGAGGAACAAATTTTCTTGAATATCAATTGTAAAGGAACATGTTCTCTCAATATGTTCCCTGGACGTGGTACTATCAGGTGCAGCACCAACTATGATACTTTTTGACATCAATCCGAAATTCTAATTTATATGGTTTCCAATAGAAAAACTAGGTTAAACAGATGGGTCTCCCATCAATTCCCCCTTACTAGGTGCACCCAAGTTGAGCCTAACAAGTGAACTTTGTTCAAGTGTAGGGTCCCCAAAATATTCCCCCTCACAAGGTAAATCCTCCAAGACTTTACCCAATACAAATGATTCCCCCTAAAAACCAGTACACTCTACTTTCTCAATCTATATTTTATAAGGCACCAAAGTAGAGATGTCTACCACCAAATTCATCTCAACGATAGACCATCACATTGGAATAAGACTTTTTAAGAAGATATTTATTTTGGTGGACAAGTGGAAGAAATAGGTTCAAGTGCATTGAATTTATATTTAATCGTGAATAATTATAGTGAACATACCTTATATATCTGGATAATGCTGAATTTTGTTTCACTTTTGCTAAGCCTTTCTCCCATGCCAGATGCAAATACAACGTTACAGTGTATGAATAACATGATTTTAAAAGTGGTATAGAGACATAGAACTTAATGTACAAAACCGAGCATATAATTCAAGATTAGAGGGCAATATGCGCAATGTTCATTAGCCACTAAGGGATACTCATGTAACCTTAACCATCCCCAAGTTTCAAATTATTCCTTTTGAAAATGTTTTCCTTGGGTGATCATATTTTTGATTGATTGATCATCTTAGTGCGCATAATTGTTAGATAATGTATAGGTTGGACCTGTTTCATTCACAAGCTTCTTCAGTCTTTTTTTTTTATTTTCAATTTTTTTTTCACGGTCAATGTTATTCATCCATTCCTTTTTATTTCAAGTGAGAGGAATTTCTTCTACTTTCAATCATGCATCTGGAGCAACATGCTCATTCGTGAATGTTACCTGCTTCCTCTCACTTTTTATACAAATTCAAAGGTTAGATTTAGAAACTTAGACTAGCTTGGGTCCTTTGTATTGATAAAAAGGATGAATTAGATCTTTATGAGCCCACTTGGGCAGATTAGATTTCCTTTGAGTATACATGTTCCTTTGAATACTTTTATAAGTTTCTCTTGCTTTATTTTCTACAGTAACTCTGTATTTCGGACAATTTTCCTTAGAGTGGACTGAGTTACCACAAATAATACATAAAAAGAATTTTCAATCATAGGTTGTTCATACGCTATTCCAATTATTATGTTCCGATATTGTTACCTAAATGTGTTACTATCATGGAAGATTTTGTCCATTTATTAGCTCTTTCTGTATCAGTTTTTATCCTAGATAATTCAAGATTAATTCTCTTAGAATTTTCCCTTTCAGAAGATAGTTCATTGTTTAACTGCATTAGATCTCGGTCACATCTGATTTGGTCACCACTAATTTTTTCTTTTTCATTCCCAGTAACACTTTGTTTCAAAATTTTAGATTTGAGATCCAAAGTGCAGGAATCAAGTTGTTGTACTTGTTCCTTTAAGAGTTGATTTTCTTTCTTGAGATCACAATTAATTTTTTCAAGATCAATATACTCAAACTTTAAACTAGTCATGGAAGTAAGACATGGATTCTTGGTTTTAACTAGTTCTTGAATTGATTCCATCGAAGTGAGTAATAAGAACGATAGCTTTTTCTTAGAGAACTTTACTAGCTTATCCTTTAAATAAAAAAGATTTACCTCCATTCCTTCAGAGTTTGATTAAGGTTCAGTTTCTGATTTTTCTATGGCCATCAAAGCGAGGTCCTCATCATTTTCGTCATATCTCTTTGAACCTGTTCCCCAGGAAGCAAACATCGCTTGCTCCTTCTCTTTATTTTTTCTTTTGTTTAAAAGTTCTCTCTTTACCTTTTCAGCTCTTTGTTTTCTCCATTCTGCCTCCCACATAGGACAATTCTTAATTTGATGATCAATTTTTCCACACTTGAAGCATCCTTCACTTTGTGGTTTCTCTATATTCTTTTCTTTGGTGTGTTACCTTTTTTTTAAAGAATTTAAGCCCCTTTTGAAGAATTTCTTGAAGTATCTACTTATCAGTGCCAAATCATTATCATCTATGTCCGATTCATCACTTTCAATTTCTTTAAATCAAAGTCATATTGGTTAGATCCTTGGCTTCTCTGATTGCAGTAACTTTTATTTTCCATGATTTAGGCAGAGTCCTTAGTACTTTGTCCATTTTTTCCTCATTGGTGTATAATTTGCCCAAGGATATTAACTCATTTACAACAGCAGTAAATCTGGTGATCATATCTTGAAGTGATTCTCCGAATTTCATTTTGAAGGCTTCATATTCAGAACAAAGTCTGACAATTTTGAATTTACGAACTTGAGTTATACCTTCGTGAGCCCTTTGTAAAGTGTCCCATATTGGTTTTGCAGAGGTATAGCTAGAGATGCGGTTAAATTCATCAGGTCCTAGTCCATATACGAGAATGCACTTAGCTTTTGCATTCTTTCCTATCATCTTGTAGTCAGCTTTTCTGTAGGTTTAGGAACTTTATTCCATTCACTATCAGTAATAGTAGGAGTTAATGGTCCATTAATAATTCTAACCCATAGTTCATAATCTTCAGCTTGAATGAAGTCTTCCATCCTTGTCTTCCACCAAGGTAGTAATCTCCATTAAATAAGGGTGGTATATTGATGTGTTGCCCTTGACCATGCCCAAGAGGAGGTGCAGAATTCATAATGATCTTATCTTGAGTTATTAGACTCTTCAAAGATAACCTGCTCTAATACCAATTGTTAGAATTCTACCCTCCTGAATTCTTCAAAAACATGTACAGATAATGTGTTTCTGTTTGTTTGAAACATAATGATAATTAATTCGAACAACACTTTGTATTATTTATAAACTTCAAACAATACAACGATTACAAAGCTCTGTAACCTAAGGAATTATAAACTTTAATTTCTAGAGGAATTATAAACTCTAATTCCTAGCTAAGAAATTATAAACTCTAATTTCTAGCTACCCAAAGACACAAAAAACCCTGGTTTTATATCTTCTAATGTTCTTCCAGTTCTACAACTTGTCGAACAACTTTTACTCACAAAACTCAGATTGTAAACAAGACTCTTGAATACAATCTTACAACTTCTTACTTAACTCGCAACACTCCAATAAGTTAATATCAAAACTCTTTCAAACCTCATTATAGTGTTTTGATTTTCTCTCCATGTAAGTGCACTATTTTTTCTGATGAAAATAGGTCCCCATTTATAGATTAGAAATTCAGCAAGTTCTTGTTTGATTTAACTTTGTCTTTGCCTCTACAAATTCTTGTTGTACTCAACTTGAACCTTTTCTTGTCTTTGCCTCTACAAAACTCACACTTTTTTTCTTTTAGATTATGCCGCCTCCAGAAAATCTTGTCTGTATAGGATTCCTACTCCTAAGTGAATTCGTCCTTAAATAGGCAACAAAACGCGATTAAACTTCTATAAATCAAACTCGACTCGAACTTCGTCTTCGACTTAATTTAAGTGTCGTATTTTCAACTCCTTAACTTTGCCATGTTACAGCTACAACATAATCTTCATCAACAAATCTTTGTTGAACTTGATTTTAACAAACTTGTTGAAATCGACTTGGATTAGTTGACATACTTCCACAAATCTTTCAAACAGTTTTTCTTATTAAATAAGAAAACACTCTTTTCTTAATTAGGTAAGAAAATATTATTTTCCTTAAATAAGAAAAACTCTATTGAAAATTATTCCATCATTGACTTGCTTTAAACTTTTTTTGTATCGTGTTAGCACAACATATCACTTTAGCAGCACAACCTATTGTACGTACTTTGGCAATCTTCAAAATAATCAGCACTTCTAAGTCCAACAAACGCTACTGAGAAAAAATTCAGATACTTCCATGCAATAACAAGTTTTTCATCGAATTCACAACACAAAAATTTAAATTTATCAATAACGAGAAACTGCATATACATTGAGGCAATTTGTGAATGCTACCACTACTTAAATACATTGTAACATCTTTCACTTTGTTATCCACTCTCATTACAAAACAACTTATAAAATAAAATATTAGAACTTTCTTCAAATGTTCAAAATGCAAAGGAAACAGATAAACAAAAAATAGGAATTGGGGGATGATGTTTCAAATTTTCCAGTCGTAGTACTTTTTAGCCATTACAAGAATACTTAGACATAATCACAAATATTGAAGAGTTCAACTTTCAAATATCACAATCCCAACTAAAATATAAAATAAAATAAATCACGCAAATCCCCTCATATCAACCCTCAAATCACTCCACTTTATTTTCTCAAATTTAATTTTTACCCAGTATCTTCAATCATTTTACTTATTTAATCCAAGAAGAAATTCCCCTCCCCCTTCCCCCCCCCCCCCCCCCCCCCCCGAAAAAAAAAATCACAAAATTGACCTACAATTCCCTTGCATGCACGAATTTATACAAGAAAAACCATAACCAACACACATAAAAATGTAATTTATTGAACCAGTAATCAAAATATACACAAAAAGAAGAAAATATAACCCAATACTCCAATTATTTTCCTACATAAAAAGTACACATAATAAATAGAGACCAAAAACAGAGAAATACTACAAGTCTGGAGGAATGAGAAATCAGGTATACGAGTAGAGACAGTTGCATGATTCAAAATAGTAAAAAGTTTCAATTGTTTCTTGGCCCCTCTAGCATTCAATTTTCCGACCTGATTATTCTCCAATCCCGATGAATTCACAGTCATTGCTTGTCTCTTTCACCATGACACTTAAAACAATCAAAAAACTTGAACCCTTATTTAGAAAAGGAAGAAAAAGAGGAAGAAATTGTTGCTAAAAATAGACGTTAGGAGGGGACAAGGGTTTGCATTGAGACACTTTTAACTTTTGTGAATGAATTTAGTAGCGTTTTCAAGACTTGTTTCAAACTTAAACTAGATGGAATAATATATTACTACTATGTTAATTTGACTTAGGTTCAAATCTACACTTCGCAATTTTTATATGCTAATTTTGGTTGCAGTGAATTCATGGTCTCTTGTAAAATTAAATATTTTATGAAATTAGTAAATCATATGTTAATCAAGGCTTAAGCCTAAATGATGTTGTTCACTTGTCTCAATATACAAAAACAATAAGATAGAATTTAATTATTTTTATAAAGTAATATTTTGTTCATCTTTACTGTTCATGTTTGACTAGGCATACTCCTTAGCAAATAATAATAATAAAATGATTATTTACTATATCACCCATAAATTTTATATGTACTCTAAAAGTTGAAAAGAATAGTATTTAACGATAATAAAATAGACATATAATAGTAAATTATATTTTTTAAATTGAATAAGTAGAAATATACATATACTTTTGACATAGTGAACAAGTAAAAATGAATGTAGGAAATACTATATTGAACATTCTTCCACTTTTGAGGGGAAAAAAAATCATGTTCACACGTTTCAAAAACACATGGAATGACAAAATTAATTTTTATCCGTCGATTTAAGTGGAGATTCACGTTCCGTATTACACTATGGATATAACTATTTATCAATTAAGCAACATCTTTTAACGTCCTCTCCCTCCCGCCAAACACACAACTTTGTAAATTCTTATGAGATCACTCAAAAAGAAAATCTTACTCATTGATTAAGACGGTAATGACGTATATATTTCATGCTTCTAATATTCTGATCCAATTAACTGTGCAGATATGTGGGGTCGTATTTTAAATAATTGTTACATTTCTTCATATTGATTTTCTAGCAATAATCAATTTATGGATAAAGACATCCCCTCCGATGCATAGAATTTTTTTTTGATAACTTTCGCTACCATAATAACTGTTTGACATTTACCAAAAATCAAATTGCATGTTATAAGTTATAACACAAATCTTAAAAAAAAAACAAGAAATAAGATCACTTTTAAGAAGTCAATAATGAATGTTATCAGAATTTTGAAGAGATTGAGAAAGGGACCAAACAAAAGATGCCCCTCACATTGTTAAGTTACTATATATTTTTATATGACTCCTTCTAAAAGGCCTTAAAAAGAAAACTAATGTCATAAACTGCACAAGTTAAAAATATTCTATCTCAAAATCCAAATTTTGAGTTATGTTATCATATAATTTCCAGTATCATCCATCTTAACGGGAATGCCTTGGCTGGTGGAGAGTCCCCAAGACTTACCATCATACTTCACGCCCCCCCAAATACTATTACATGGCTGGACAGAAAAATGCAGAAGACCTATCCAAGTCCAGCTCACAAACATTGAACTTCTAGCAACAACCACTTATCGGAACAAATGTGTCTGCGAGCAGTGACATTGGCTGGCATCTAACATCTCCATAGCTCTTGTGGTAGAGCTTCTTTTGTACATAGTATATTAGATAGAACTATGAGGCCTTAACAACTTCTTCGTCTACTTTAGTTATTTATGCTTCGTCACATTTGTACCATTGGTTTCTCAAATGCAAATAAATCACATACATAGTGACTAGATTTTAATATTCATGAATGTGTGACCACTACAAAAATTTCAAACTCTATAGAAACATCTAATTTCATCACCGTCAAAAGAAAAGATTCTGTTTCCATATCTTCTTCTTACAATTGAAGACGATAAATATGGTTTCATGTCCAAATAAAAGGGAAATTGCACGTGGCACTCGATCTTTCTAGATATTTTACTGGTGGGAGAATGTTCAAATCACTTAATATGTAAGCAGAGCACAAGAGGGAGCTTTTTGATGGACATCTGTTTCAAAGCATCTTGCTTTTCGTGACAATTTTCAGAGTATAGTTTCTGATGGAATACCAACTAGAAAAATTTGGCTTCCCAAATATAAGAGTAAAGAAATGTCAAAATAGCAGGGAATCAATGGAACAATAACTATAACTCAGTTCTGCTGAATAAAATTGGAATCTTTAGACAGTGTATTAGCTCCTTTGAAGCTTAACCTATTAGGGATGAAGAAATGGATACCTCTACCTATGTGTAAAAAAATGTATAACAAGGGGAATCAACAGAACAAAAATAACAATTCAGATATTCAAATACAATCAACTGAATGAAATGATAAGTTCTTTAGCTTGTGTTTCAAGAACATCGATTCAGCTTGCAACTCTATCCCACGATTACTCAAGGACATCCAAAGTTGTTGTACCGTCTATATTTAGCTTTTTAGTAATTGCAGGATTAAATTTGGGCTTGAGTTGGACTCAAGTTAGGTACTAATGTGACTTAATTTTTCAATAAATGGGCAAAGACCCAATGCTTTTAATTAAAAGAAGAAAAAACTATATATTGACTTTACATTATTACACACTCAAAAAGCTGAATACAACTTAATTATACATGAACTGACTATATATGAAGTCCTAAATTTTAATTAAATTTTGCTCAATATTTTTAGTCTTATAATATATAATTTGCTCGAAACGATTTACATTTGTGATACTTTAAATTTTTAAATCTAATAAGATTTGAAACTTTAATAACCGATTGATGATCCTAAAGAGTGAGAACAACTAGTAGAAGAAGAAAGAAGTAGAAGAAGAGAATTCAATTAATTTCGATATTTGTTTTTTCAAAATTGTGTCCTATTTTTGAATGACCACTTTTCCTAATTCCCCAGTATTTTGCTACAAATACAATTTATACAAATATGCTACAGAATGCATATTTTGAGCCCACTTGAATGTAGTATACAAGCCCAATCTTTTAAAAGCGGGCTAGTAGACGAAGCCCAAACTTGTAACCTGCCTTAAATCTTTGACAAACCCTTTCTTCTCTAAACCCAACGAATCCAACTCTTCTCTGCCTCTTACTTGTATCTGCTAGCGGCGGCAGTGAATCTATCTCAAACCCTAATCTCAACATGGCGACGCCTCAGATTAGTAAAAAGCGAAAGGTATGTCAGTTCAACTTCTCGCTGTCGTTTTAGATCTAACTGAATTTTTTTAGTATGGCTTAAATTGATATTTCTTTTATGTGTTTAGTTTGTTGCGGATGGAGTTTTTTTTGCGGAGTTGAACGAAGTGCTTACAAGAGAGCTGGCGGAGGATGGTTACTCGGGAGTTGAAGTTAGGGTTACTCCCGTGCGAACTGAAATCATCATTAGAGCCACTCGTACTCAGAACGTTCTTGGTACATAAATATATATATGTATAAGCAAAATTTCTCTTGTTATTTTTTCTTCATGAAATTTATAGATAAGAGTTGCATCCATCAGCTAACAGACTAAATGTAATTAACATTCTATAGAGCAGCAATACAACATGACTGTATATATTTGTCAGACTTGTGTTTAAACCAGAAATTATACACTTTTAGTCGAGGTGCATGCTGCTAACCCTGACAACCACAATTATCAAACCAAAATTATACCATTAGATTTATGTTATGCAATTTTAAAACTTTTGCAGAGTGCTTAACAACTTATTATAAAGATTCTGAATGCTGTGCGTCGTGCAATGCAGATTACTCTGTCTATTTCATTAGCTTTCTTAGTGGATATGTTGCTCAAAATAAATGTTAATTTGTATTTTGTATTTAGATAGATTGGATTCCAAAAATAGAGGTAAAAGTGACACTTGGAGGGATTAGAGTTCTCCAGTGTAATGTTATGTTCTGGGGTACTTTCTTTTATAAAAAATACATAATGTCAAAGATGGTACAGGAAAGAATCTTTTTATGAGGAAATGGGAAACATTCTGTGTTAACTTAATAAAATAGGAGAATAGAGGCAACTGAATCATTATCATATGAGCTAGAAGTAGGTGTTTTTCATGGATTAAATTATTAGTTGAGTAATGGTGTTTTTGTGTCTGCATTTTCCAGGTGAGAAAGGTAGGAGGATCAGGGAGCTGACTTCAGTTGTTCAGAAGCGTTTTAATTTCAAGGAAAACACTGTTGAGCTCTATGCTGAGAAAGTCAACAATAGGGGTCTCTGTGCCATTGCTCAGGCAGAGTCACTGCGATACAAGTTACTTGGAGGACTTGCTGTCCGAAGGTCTGTTGCTTGGTTGCACTTGTTCCCTGCCTTAATTTTTCTTTTTTTGTCCGACTTTTGAAAGTCTCATTTTTTTCTGTTGCTTGACTTTTGAAAGCCATCTTTACAGTGAGTGTGCTTGTGCCTTTCTCGTGTCTGAGGGTGACTATAATTGATCCCATCTATTTAGGAATCAGAGAAATATATTTATATCTGATTTCCTATTTTGAAGAATCTAAGTGAGGAAATTTCTGACAACTTAAATGCCTCCAAGGAAAAGAAGACTTTCTGATAAAGATGTAGTTAAGTACAAACTGTATGGATACAAAATATCTTCGAATATGGTTGTGCGTATTTTGGGTCCCATTATGCGTGCATCTTTCAACTAATAAAATTCTTTAAAACAATACATTCCTTGAGAATCCAACCTTAGGTGTTGGGGGTACATTTTGAATTTCCTAGACCACTGAGCTAACCTTATTGCCAAGGGGGGTCGGGTAAATACCCTCCTGCCTCCCCAGATCTGTCCCTGCATCTAGGTTTAGTTAGTAACAATTGTATTAGACATAAAGTATCTTTCAATCTGGTGTTCCATTTGTTTGGTTTTCGTGACTTGAAGGTTCTATAATACAGAGTTTTCTTCATCATTTCCAAAGGTGAGATGATATGTTTTAAAATGACTTTTGACTTTTTAATGTCACCATACATCATGGCTATTGAAAGCAGATTTTGCCACATAAAATGTGTAAATTAATTTTATTTGTTAGTTCAGTCAAATATTTATGTTTCACGTTTTTTTTCAAGACTAGGTAATTTGTTGGAGTTCAATTTGCATGACATGATCAAATTCCGCAGATGTCTGCAACTCTTTGGTACAAGTGTTTTACCAAGCTTATCTTTTGTTATGATATAGGGCTTGCTATGGTGTTCTGAGATTTGTAATGGAGAGTGGAGCCAAGGGATGCGAGGTTTGTTGGGTGTCATTTTCCTTCTCTATATCTATCTCCAAGTACATGGTCTTTGAAGGTTTTTATATCGGTCTCTTTTTTTTAGGTGATTGTTAGTGGAAAGCTCCGTGCTCAGCGTGCCAAGTCCATGAAGTTTAAGGACGGTTACATGATTTCTTCTGGCCAACCGGTTAAAGAATACATTGATGCAGCTGTAAGGCATGTTCTACTAAGGCAGGTTAGTATCTTGTCTTCACTTGGCTTTTACTGATCTGCTGACTTACTGTTATTTTTGTGCTGCAGCTTTGTTATTGTTATTTAACATTGCTGCTACTTTATGTTGTCTATTTACTTTATAGGGTGTGCTTGGTATCAAAGTCAAGATCATGCTTGACTGGGATCCTAAGGGTAAACAAGGGCCTATGACTCCATTGCCAGATTTGGTGACTATTCATCCACCCAAGGAGGAAGAAGAGTTTGTTGTTCCTCCTCCTATGATAGCTGCTCCCGCCATCGAGGTTCTTCCTGTGGCATAAAAACCTGTGCTATGATGTTATCTTCGTTCTTGAGAACTACTGCACTAGCTGGCTTGTTATTTATTTTCCTTTTTCACTGCCGAATACTAGATTTTACATAGTGAACCGTTTTGCTCTAGTTTCTGTTATGTAAGATACTGACTGGCAAGCATTTTTGTTAATCTTCATCTCCCCTAATCTGTTGTGACTTTGAAATGAAATTGTTTTTGAATTTCACTTTATTTAATGTAAATCTGTGCTCCTGTAGGGAAACTAGGGGTGTGTTGGATAGGGGGGAGGAAAAAAAAATACTTTTTGGAAAATGTTCTCCAATCTTTTTGTCAAAAGATTTGTTAAACAATTTTGGCTAAAGAAGCAAGTATTTTAAAAATAAGAAAAAGTACTTTTCTAGTTAAAGCAGAGAGCAAGTTTCATTAGTAGAATCAAACCTGTGTCTTTTCAATCTTCCAACACATTTCATTCGATCCCCATATCTCGACAACCTCTTATCATCCACTTCTTATAGTATCTATTTGGATTGTGTGTAAATATTTTTAGGATAGTATTTTTTGTTTGATGTATCAAACACAAAAGGCATAATATATATATTGGACCCTAAACTTGACTTCAAATTTTAATTTTGACCTCCAACTTTCATAATAAACAAACAGACACTTTAACTATTCAACTTTTAAATAAATAAACACATGAGTCTTACATGACAAAATACACGTAGGACACCACGTAGGACAAAAAATGACATGTAGGATGACATATAGGACATGTGTGTCTATTTGTTCAATTTTATACAAGTTTAAGTGTCTACTTGTGCACACCCAAAGTTGAAGAACATAACTACGATTTGAAGCCAAGTTAAAAGGTATATTTATGTATAATGCCAACACAAAAAACAAGAAATTCACATGTGTGTACTGTTAAATGGAACTTGAAAAGAGAGGTGTTGCTTTACGTGAATATCTGCAATGTCTTCCCTTGATAGATCTTGCTCGTAGCTAGGAATGTACATGAGGTTTACATTTTTCAAATATCAAATTAGTTTATTCATGTGGACTTTTGAACATATAAATCAAATTAAACTAAGAAAATTTATTCACGTTGGACTAAATTAAAATGTTTTATTTTATTTTTTCATGTTGATTTGATGAAAATATTTATTAGAGGTTAATTTGTATTAAGTTAATCTTATTAATTATGCTTTGAGAATTTTATAGTGTTGTTCGGCCAAATTTACTCTTTTTTTTTTCTTCAAAAAGTGATTATTTTAAAAAATAAGATGTTAGGTTAAAAGGTTCTGAAAGAAAATAAGTACTTCGATGGAGTTGGCAAAAATTTTTTTTTTCTCTAAATTGTTTGAACTTTTGAACAAAAATATCACGTACATCCTTCAACTAACATGTTGCATAAAAATCTCTCTCTAATATATTCAAAGCTTAGCAAATCATCCCACCGCATGTCTAATTGCATATCAAGTCCTTCAATCTAGCAATATGACATTTTCTTGTTATGTTTAAAAACTACAATGGTGTCAATTTTGCTAGGTGTACACGAATGCTAATAAAAACTAAAAACAAAAAAAGCTAGGATGACTCTTTTCCTGTGTAGTGATTGGATTGCAAGTATATTAGATGTGAATATGAAGTCATATTGTTGCTTCCTTAAAAAGTGACAGTGGGAAAAACCTCAAACGAATGACAGTTTGATTACAACTACCTACAAAGTTCATCAAGTGTAGCTTCGGATCATCTTTCCAGTTACATCTCTAAATTATAAGCCCTTCGAGTTCAAAAGTTAGATCATCCTACTTGTAATAGTTAACTTTTCTCCCCAAGTCAACAGTGAGGGAACAATAGCCCTTGTGGTACTAACTCCATTCAAGTAGGACTCACTGAAATACATAGTACAAGACCATGCAATATCTGGAAACTTACCAATTTGTGAGAGGTATACTAATAACCCTCATAAACCACCTGAGCTACTTGTTAATGTACGGATCATGATATATGAGTTAAGATGGATCCACTAGCTAATCGATCCTAGTCCTACTCAGTGTTAAGTAAGGCTGGAAATTGGACAGGATTTTGGCTGGTTCCGTCCAATTTTGGTTCAAATCTCGTATCAGTAAATCAGGTATCGATTGAACCAGTAAGGAACCAATCTTATAGGATACCAGAACAAGTATCGAAACTGAATTCAATTTTTTATCCGATTGATTCGATACGATAAGACCTGATTCCGGTTCGATTGATCCGGTTGAACAGTTAGTTTCCCATTTATTTTTTTGATGTGAACTTTAGAAATAGCCGTTGTGCTGATACCAAAATGGCTCAGATTTTCCCGCACCCTTCTCTAACTCCTTAACACTATAAATATACTCATATTCTTTCATTTAAATCAAAAATTCACAAACTATTTCATTTACATCTTACAAAATCTCTCAATTTTCAATGTCTCATAACTTCATAATTATTTTGTGATATTAACTTGGAGTTTGGATTTCAGAGATTTATTTCAATTAAATCGGAAGCTTCAATTCAATCTCTCAATTCCAGCTTTGATTATTTTTACGTAGATGTTCGGTACATTCGTTCCAACTTTATTTTTTTATTTGTTTATTAATTAAGTTATTTTATTTTTTGCTTATATTATCTTGCTTGTTTTTCATAATATTTAGTTATTTTAAACTTGTACATGAATACGGAAAGTAATAGTGATAAAAGACCAATGTCAAAAAGAAAAAATAATAGAGAAGAAGTAGTTCTAATTCTAAACATTTGTCACCAATATTTAGAATTAATACTAATGATTATACTCATGTTGATGAAACTTCTATTATGTCACAACCTATTGAATTTAATTTCAAAAATGAAGTAGATCATGAGACTTTAGATAGATGTTTTACTAATTTTGACGAATAATTAGATGTGGAAGTAGAATTAGATTACGAAGATGATGAGACCCCTACCCCTACTAGTGCGGCTACCTAATTATCATAACAAGATGAAGTCCTCCCTTTACCTACTTTTTCAAAGGCTATTGTACGTGTTAAAAGCTATAGATTTATATAACACATAAAACTATGGAAAAAAATATTTCAATAGCTGAACCTTCATCTTGTAGGCCTAGAATTGATGATACAGATGATTTTATGAATAACTATGTTGAGCTTGAATCATCTAACAATAATGATTTTAATTTATATTTCAATTAAACAAGGAAAAAGGTTAGGCATGGAAAAGGAGAACTTCAAGCTCAAATATTAGTACGGTGGAAGAATCGTGAAAATCAATTTTTGACCCTTGGTAGGGTTGTTCGAGATGTGCTAGCGATTTAATCATCATATGTTGATTCAGAGCAAGCCTTTAGTACATCGAGATTTATGATTGGAGATCATCGATATTCATTAGCAAAGGATAGTTTAGAAGTATCAGTGTTGTTTAGAGATTGGGTCAATGCCGAAATACTGGACTATCACAATTAAGTAGCCAAATAGAAGACGAAATAGATGAAATATTTGGTGATAATAGTGATGATGACATAGAAGCAATGGAAGAAGAATGACAAAACAAGTTTCAAAAAAATCTTCTTTTGAAATGATACAAAAGTTACGAAGAGATTTTCAAAGAAGTTTCAATTATTAGGATAATAATTAATATCCAATACCTAGATTAAAGGTCATTCATTTGATTAGTGAATTAAAGTTGCTGAAGGTGGTCTATAACCGGGTCTTCGGTCTGTGAAACCTTATACAATCCGTAAAGTCCCTCGTAAATTTAGGTTCTGAAAAATCTATTTTGAACCGTTTTTATGGTCGTACATGTCATTATTAAAATCCAAATTATACAAACTTTAGCACATTTTCTACAGTTGCCTAAATTTTCTGGAAAAGCCATATTTGAGGTGTTACAATATTTTTCCTTTGGGAAATTTTATCCTTGAATGCTGTCCAACTAGGCATGAGAAGAGGAGAGAAGAATCTAAAAGCTAAACACAAGGAGTGTCTGACTCTGTAGCTAGTAAAATATAAAGTTTAAAATTGATTTAATTTCATGAATGTACATGTATACTTAGTCATGAGAAATAGCCGAAACACATGAATCTGAAAGAGTACTACGAACAAACTATTACCTTATGAAAAGTATCATTGAAAAACATAAAATGAAGATCAATTCATAATTCATGTTACAACAAGGCACTACAAAGGCAGTGCCATAGCGGGTATATTCCCGTCGAATAACGTCAGCTGAGATCAAATTCAAATTACAAATATTTATCGTGTCACCAAAATTTACTTTGACAATATTTCAAAAAAAGAAATTGTGATTTTGCGAGGTGCCTTTTGAATAATGACAAAATAGGTTGTTACTTTTTCACTTAGCCACAATCTAATCTATTGATGTTGTAAACCCTTTAAATTAAGATTCATGGAAAATTCACATCATGAGAGGAACAAATTAAAAGATGTACTACCTAAGAATACTGAGTTCTTGCTCCTAAAAAGTTTTAAACATGTAGCTTATAAAGATTTAAGTATAACTTTATAATATTTCAAATGTACAAACATATTAATGACTCCCTTGTTACCCATACAGTATTCAATTCATATTTATCACTTAAAACTAGTTGCATTTGAAAGAGAAAGAGCTAAAAAGTAGTGAATTTTAACGATAGTGGAGAACCATTTTTACAATAGATTACTTTGGGGAAAAACAATATGTTTGTTGGTTCATAATGATGGATATTATGAAATTTGAAAGATCATGTCACTAGGTAAAATCTTATTAGATTGACATTACAAATAGGTCACAATAATAGCACGTGTGCAAGGCATGCCTCCTCCAACCCACAAAGAAATCATATGGGTCTACCACTTTTACATGATTTTTATTGTAAACCAAAATTATAGACAAACCAACAAAAAAAAGTGGATTAGTGGGCCGTAGTTTGTTTCTCTTTTTCTTGATAGGTTAAAACATCAAAGCCATATATACAAGTAATTTTGCTTAGTGTGTCATTAGTGTATTGACATTCAACACATTGTGAATTATCACGATATTAAATGCATGTTTATGATGAATCATGATGAATGAACCGAACTTTTCCTTTGGAGTAAAATTATCTTGTCGGTTACCAATTATTTAACCAATTAATATTATAAGACTAAATACCGGTCACATTTTTTTTTTAAAATATTGCAATAATTAGGACTTAACTTATTCTACCCATTTAAGAAATATCAAAAGTGTTTCTAAATCAAAATTAGTACAAATTAACAAGTCTCTTTTGCAATAAGTATTTTTTCTGCTTATACTATTTATTTATTTTTTGAGTAAAACCAATGTATTCTATCCTTTATATTATTCTTTTCTAACATTTGAAATAACTTTTATAAAATAAGATAGAGAGGGAATTCAGATTGTGAGCGATGAGTATTCCTCAACTCCAACTCTAAAGCCTAAAGGTATGGATTCGAGTAACCAAAAAGAGTAAAATACGATAAATTTTTTCAGGAAAGAATTAAAAAATATATATCAAAGAAGTCTTGTCATAAAATAAAACATCTAACCCTTTTCATTTCATTTGTCGGATTATCCTTTCTTCGAAGTTGGAAGTTTATGTTCTTTTAAAATAGATTTAAGGAAATTTAGTTATTTTAATTTAAAAATTATTTATTTACATTTATTCAATATGTTTAACAATCGCCTACTTTTAGTTCTAATAATTCTATCTAAACATATAATTATTTAATGGACAACTTTCACATATAACAAATAAAAAATTCATATTTGTATGCTATAGCAAAGTTTGCATAATTGCGCTCCATAGCAAACATAGAAACTGTATAATTCACTATACATATACAGTTGAAGCAAATTGTATAAAACGAAGTGTATAAAGCAAGAAAGAGAAAGACACTTGGGCAGAGAATTGTATAAAAACGAAGTTTATAAAACAAAATATATTATTACAAGTGTATAGAATGATTATATACAATTTGAATTTGTATAAATGAGAAAGAGAGAAAGACAAAAAAGACTTGACAAGGAATATACAATTGAATCGAATTGTATAAAACGAGAAAGAGAGAAATTAGATACAATTTGAAAATTGTATAAAACGAGAAAGAGAGAAAGGCAAAAGAAACTGGGCAGAGAAGTATTTTTATTGTATAATTGTAAGTGTATAGGACGAAAACGTATGTACTTGCATGTGTATATACAATTTTCTCACGCTTTATACAAACAGAAACACAATTTATACATTTCGCTTCTGTTTGTATAAGTGAGAAAGGCGAGGGGGGCGAGCGAGATTTGGGAGAGTGGCGAACGAGATTCGGAAGAGGGGAGAGAGGGGAACAAAAATATATGTATTTATATGATTTTGTCAGCTTTATATAATTAGAAACAATTTTTATACACTTGTGTTTGTATAAAAGTGAGGAAGCGAGCGAGAGATTGGAGGAGAGTGGCGAGCGAGATATTTGGGAGAGGGCGCCTGACAATTTTTTGCAAACGTTTGCTATGGAGCACAATAAAATCAAACCCTAGCTACTCCATTTATTTTAGGTTATTAGTTTGCTATTATATACAATTTTCCCTTATTTAATTGTGAAATTTATGCTTGTGCTTTAATAGTTGATGTATTACACAATTTAAATTAGTTAAATCAAATGGACTTGTCTAATAAAGGCAAAAGCCTAACTATGGAAACAAGAAATTTTAACGAGGTAGCCTTTTGAAAGGATAATATCTAATTGGTTGAAGAAATTTAAAGAACATAATTATTGGATTTTATGCAAACTTGTTTATACAAAACGATAAAGTAGATCTATTGATTTTGGAAGTTTGAGTTAAATCGAATAATTGAAATCAAATTGACAAGATTGACATTAGAATGTTGGATGTCTAGTTTGAAGTTTGATTTGGAAGAATTTTGGAATTAAAACGTGTTCATAAAATTTAGGATAAATCACACAAATATACTATATTATAAAAATATTTACCATTTGTGTCAATATAATTTTTCTAACTAAATATAATTTTTTTTGGAATTAAGAAAGTCTTCGCCTCTTTCTCAACCTTTTGTTCCTCTTCTTCTTGTTATTTCTTCGACTCTTTCTTTCTTTCTTTCTTTCTTTCTTTTTTTTTTGGCTCTTCTGCTTCTTTCATCTCTTTCTTCTTCTTTTTTTATTCTTTTACTTTTTTTTTCTCTTCTCTGGTATTATTTATCTTCATCCTCTTTTTTTTCTTTTTAATTTTTGTTCTTTTCTTTAAACTTTTCATCTAATAACTACATTCCTCAAATCAGTTTTTGTCCATGTCATTATTTTTATTCAAAAACAAGATGAAAAGAGGGAAAAAAACCCTGCAAGTTTGTATAAAATCACATTTTTAAGTAGAAATTTTAAATATTTAAAATAACAGAAGCGAAAGTTCACCATTGCTGGTCATTATAAAGTTTCAAATTTTGAATTCATGATTTGAATTTTACGAATTTGTAATAAATTTGAATAGGTAGTTCCTACAAATAATTGAAAATGTCATTTGGAGTTTATATCTCAATTTTAAGAGAGTTTGGTTAAGTTTACATTGATATTAGGAGAATATTAGATTGAACAATTGTATTAAAGTTGAATTAGATAATACAATGTTAATGCACATTTAATTCATTTTGAAGTTTTTTGATTGATTTGTTACTATTGGATACTTGTTTAATTCATTATTGATATAACTTATCAGTTTATTGATCATCGTCATATTCTTCGTTAGTTAGGTTTTTCATTCATTCTTAATTCTCTTTTCTAATTCAACTTTAAATACGGTCTAATACAATTTTAATGCAAATTTAATTAATTTCACAACTTTTTGATTTATTGGTTACTATTGAATACTTGTTTAATTCATTATTGATACAAGTTTAATTCACTCTATAGATCATAGTCTTGTCAGTCATAGTTATGTTTTCCATCCATTCTTAATTCTCTCTTTTTATTCAAATTTAACACCATTCAATAGAAATTTAATACAAGGGATAATGCCCAAATACCCCCTCTACCTATGCCCGAAATCCCAGAGACAAACTTATACTATACTAAGGTCTTATTACCCCCCTGAACTTATTTTATTAATAATTTTTAACCCCTTTTCGACCTACGTGGCACTATCTTGTGGGCCCAACGATGGTTGACTTTTTTTTTCAAACTAGTGTCACGTAGGCTAAAAAGGGGTAGAAAATTACTTATAAAATAAGTTCAGGAGGGTAATAGGACCTTAGTATAGTATAAGTGTGTCTCTGGAATTTCGAGCATAGGTTGAGGGGGTACTTGTGCATTTTCCCTTAATACAATTTTAATTCATTTTGCAATTTTTAATCGGCATAATTTATTTGTTCCTATTGGATACTTGTTTAATTCATTATTGATATAAGTTTAATTCACTCTATAAATCACTGTCATATTTTATTTGATTACATTTTTTTCATGCTTAATTTATCTTATACCTCAACTTTAATACTTGTGTAATACACTTTTGTATTTTTAATTCATTTTGCAACTAATCTATTGATTTGTTATGATTGGTTACTTGTTTAATTCATTATTTATACAAGTTTTATTCAGTTTACATGCACATCAAAGAATGCTCTTTTATTTTCTACATTTTGCATTCATATTTAATTCTCTTCTATTAATGCAACTTTAATATGTTTGTAATACATTTATAATTCAAGTTTAATTTATTTTGCAGTTTCTTATGCCTCTTTATTTGTTACGATTATACTACTTCTCTTTTAATAATTCAACTTTGATGTGTTTGTAACACATTTTAATTAAAGTTTAATTTATTTTGCAATTTTTTATGCCTCTTCATTTGTTACGATTATATTACTTGTCTAATTAATTATTGATACACGTTTTATACAATCTAGAATCATTGACTATTCTACGAAAATAAAGGGAAAAAATACGAGAGGGAGAAAAAGCAACAAAAAAAAAAGCAAAAAAGAAAGAAAGAAAGAAAGGCAGAAGGAAAGAAACAAAGAAGAAAAAAAAGAGAGAGTGAGGCATAGAAAAACAGAAAGAAAGAAAGAGCGAGACACACAAAAAGGAAAAATTAAAGAAGTTGATATAAAATGATAATAATTTAAGAGTATATTTCAAAAAAGTAATTAATTTTTAAAAGAAATTCCATTCACGTAATTAATCTTAAAATTTATATACAACAAGTTATGGATTAGATTTTAATTTGTTCACAAATCTTAATGAATTACTCATTTTAGCTAAAATACTAGTAATTATTACGGATGGCAAATAGATTATTTAAGCAAGTTAAAATGATATGAATTAAGGTCTGATCCTGACCAAAACTTGCTTGGACCAAGTTTGTTTCGGATTCTTAAGAAATTTTACCATATTTAATGAAATTAGGAGCATGTTTGACATTGTTGTTAAAAAATATTTATTTTTAAAAATACTTATGTTTGGTTATTTTTTTAAGTGCTTTTTAAAGACAAATAACTATGCGAAAGGATAAATATCAATGTATTTTTAATAATAAATTTATTTTATAGAGAGAAATAATTTTAAATATCTAACATAATTTTTTTTAATGTTAGTTAAATTAATATATATGTAGTCAAATTTTCAATCAATATTATACATAAATAAATAAGAAAATAAATTAATATTGATATAAACTTACATATACATTGTTGTTACCTTTTTATAATCCTACAAAATGATACGTAAACTAATATCTAAAATATAAAATAACAATATGTAAACATAAAACAAAATTTAAAGTATTACAAAAAATAAAAAATAAAATTTTTGAATGAAATTTAATCAAATTTATAAGATATTTTAATTAATTATTAATAGATATATTAATAAATATGTATATATGAAAAAGATATTTAATCTTGATTTTTTTTTTTACTTTTGCTTTTTTTAACAAGCAGAAAAACAGTTTTACTGATATATCATCGCCTACACTTCTCTAAAAAAAAAAATTTCCTTCTTAAAATTAGTGCTTTTAATATCTCAATAATAATATCAAACTGACTTTAAATTAAGGCCAGCAATTTAAATTTTATGGCAAACACGTGTATGTAACCTTTTTGAGAGGGAAATCTTTACCTAAAGATGAGGCTATTGAAAAAGCTCTGACTTGTAATGAGAAGTCATATTCAAAAATATAAAATGCATTGACTCAGTGGGATTAAGGAGATGGCTTTTTTTAAGATGGAAAAAAGGACCTTGAAAATGATTGAAAGCCACCCTTCTGTCTATAACACTAAGTTGTTGTTTTTTTAAAATTTTCTTGTACCCTTGTCATCCCATTAGAAGGAAACTTTAACAACCCAATGAACATTTCTTTTTGTACATGGCTTATCTTTTGAGTGGTCATACACATAATAATCTCAAAAACTACTTTGTCCTCCTTTTTTTAAATCATTCTCTACTCATTTTCTATTTTGATTAGATGACATGTTCTTGGTGCCCAAAAATGAAATGTGTGAATGCGAGCATGTATAAATATATATTTGATGGTTAGCTAGGAAGTAAGTTATTTATATAAAAAATTAATATAGTGTTTGATTTATAATTTAGAAATTCATATAACTTATGTATGTATAAGCTATGAGAATATTATATGCAATATATTATCCAATACAGAAGGTGAAACAAGGCATACGAAATACACGAATAATTAAACTCTGCACAATTAATTCACGACATAAAATAATATATAAATTCTCTCATATATAACTAACACATGTAGTAGTATTATTACCAGTATAACTCTAACCAGCTATAAATGACCCCCAAGATTTTACATATTTAGGGCAAGTACAAATCCTACTATTTCAAGAGATATTTACTTAAATTCACGCTAGTTTATAATATTATATTTCTTACCATACTTTGGGTATGGGATACATGTGTATCTCGGAACCATGGAGTCAAAATTAGTTGTAATTTATTCTAGATACAGTGTATTCAAGTGGATTCACATGTATTTGACTCTCTATAGCTCACTCGCCTCTCTCCTCTCTCGCTCACCATTCTTTCTCTCTCACTCATCTCTCTCTCTCTCTCTATTTCACTGTATTTAGTAATACAAATACATGTAGATGTGTTTGACTTGAAATCTGGTAAAAACTTATTAATTAGCGAGACAATATATTATTATTTCAAACCTATAAAAAAATTAGTAAATATAATAATAATATTAATATAATTGAGTATTTTTCCTCTTATTTAAATATAGGCGTAATCCATCGGTGGCCATCTAAAGTCGACACAAATTTTCTCTTAGACAATTTAATTAGATTTTGTTCATTTTAGACACATCTTTTTGTCACTTTTTTAACAATCAATCAAATTTGTAAGATGTGTGTAACACACTCGTCCGATGACATGTCAAAGTGACGAATTAAATAAATACATGTCACATATATGTCAAAATAATTTTTAATTAGTGAATTTTATATTTAAAAAAAAAAAGGACAATCACTCAATTCACATGTGTCATCTTTAAAGCCTAAATAATTTTTAAAAAAATCAGTCTATCATATATCATCTTCTCCATCACCCCTCCCCCCAAGCCCCCCCCCCCCAACCCCACCCCTACCCCCGATTTCCAACCCCTTTCCCACCACCCGATCCCCAAACCCCTCCCCCATCCAAACCATCTTTCTCCATCAGCCCCACCACTCGAACTCTCTCCTCTCCCCCACCCAAATCGTTTTCTCAGTGAAATTCTTTCTTTCAAATTTATGATTAGTTCTTCACGTAAGACACAAAACTCTCTTGTTTAATCTTTTTCATTTGTTTTTCTCTACTATTTCTATGTATTTTTCATAAATCAAAATAATAATAGCTTAATCTATTATAATGTTAGGTTGTTTTTCTTTTAACTAATTAACACTATCAAATCTACTTTTTCATGGAAGGAGTTCAAGTTTTGGGAGATAATGCTTAAAAATGAGAAAAAGGACGAAAAAATAAAATAAAAATGAATTAAATAAGCTTTTCATGCGCTGGTAGTGAGTGTATCTCACTCACTATGTCATCTCAGCAAAATGTGTCAATATGACAAAACGAGGCATGACATGAGGTGTTTAGGATGAACAAAGCTTAGTTAAATTGTCTAAGTGAAAATTTGAGTCAACTTTAAGTGGCCACCGATGGGTTAGGCCTTAAATATATTCTTCTTTGTTAACCCATATAATTTCTTGTTATCCACATATTGTTTAACTTAAGAAAGAAATCAAACCTTCGTGAATGACATTAGATTTTTAAGGTAATTAATTAACCTCAAAAGCACTCGTAATTGAAAAGAGTCGGCTAAAAACTCATTTGAAGACATGCTCTTTAGATTAAAATGCTAACATCAAGAAAAGTATAATATAAAAAAATAGAGAAGAAAAGACCAATATGACTAAAGAAGATGAAGTGAAGGTTCTGAAGGTTGCTTTGAAACTTTTTTAAAAGAAAAAAAAAAAAGAAAGTCGTGCTGCAAAAATTTTAAGAATAGAAGAAAATTGCGTATATTTTTTTTGAAGAACTGGATTGTAAATTTCATAGGTAGGATATGTAAAATTCACTTAAATAATAAATTATTTGTGGAGTTAGAATTAGGATTTTATAGTTAGACTAAAATTTAAGTGTTGTGTTTAAGAAAATGATAAAATAAAAGAATTAAGTTAACTAAAATTTAATAAAACCTAGCCAAACATTAATTTTGTTAATCGATTTTATTCGGATTGCGGTTTAATTTGATTGTTTAACCATAACCTTTAACAACTCCACCGACAAGGGGAAACAAGTGGGTGCAATTAAATGACTATTACATTTTCTAGACTTTTGATAAATTTCTTGTTTTATAATTTGAATTTCTTTTTATCAATGTTTCTATTTCTTTGTTGTCCAATACACGTAATACATCTTTAAGGGGTATCTAGAGAACATGAATTTATCTAAATAGAATCTGTTATTTTTTCAATATTTTTATTTAAGTGTATAACCATTTCGAATAATTGAGATAATATTTTTAATTTATGCCAAAAAAAAATCTGAATCAAACTGAATAACCTCACATGCATATAAATATATTTTATATACCAACAATTTGTTAAATTTAATGTATAATTAATTTTAACAATTTTCAAATATAAATATAACTTAGGTCTTAGGCCTCTGGTGGTTAGAAGAACTTTAGTCTTTTCTCTTTAATTTGCATTACTTAATTAGATCTAAAATTTAAAGTTATTGCAGTAGCTACTTTATCGAACAATACAACAAAACCTGTGAAAATAATCCTATTAAATGTTTAAGATCAAATAATATGATAGCAAGATTTTGTACTCTTCTCTTCTTGGCGAAGAATTACAGTGTTTCTTCAAGAACATATTCGCGTAATAAATATTTTAATAGTAGTATATTTTGAGGTGATATTTTAAAAGTAATAAAAAATTAATTGTAATGACCTAATTCCTTCGTTAGAAAAACCAATTGGGGAATGAATTGGGGTGATAAAGTTATTTGGTAGTGACTTCAAATTTTCCAACCTAATCCAGATTTGGACGAAATAGGAGTCAGTAAGATCTATGAAAATCTAGTAATGAATGAGAGACCTAATTATGATTTTAATTACATGAGTAGATAATCAATACGTTGAGAAACCCGTATGACTTTACGGAATTGAATTCGGGTGAGTAGAACTCTCGAAATTGATCTTGGCGTGAACGACATTTTCTGAGTGTCATTGCTTGAAGGTGTGTTGTGAAATGAGATCTTGGAATTATTTTACTGATTTCGTGCAAGCCGCGAGGAAGGGATTTTTGCAGCCAGGGCGGGGCAGCTGTAGCGGGGTGAGTGTAACATCTCGAAACTTGAAATTGCTAAGAAACTAAAAATAATCATTTTTTTAAAAGAAAAGAGAATCTGGAAAAAAATTTAAGTTAAGAAAGTGAGATTTGGTCATTTTCAAATGGCCATAACTTCAAGCTCAAGACGAGTTAGAGGTGCTTCTGGGTATGGGTGGAAAGATCTTGGATAATCTTTCCAACGCCGCCGAGTTTGCGGAATTTCGATATTGTAAGAGTGAGTTATGCCTCTCGAAAGTTGGATTGCTGGATTGAGAAAAGTCTAAATCCGAATTTAGGGAATGACAAACTAGTCTTTTCACCGATAATCTCCTATTTAATTTTTGGGGTTTATTGGGGTAAAAACAAGTCTTAGATCAGTTTGAAGAAGTTAGAATTACGCTTAGGGCTTGGAGAAAAGAGAAAAGAAGAAAAAATGCGAGAGAAGTCAAGAATTCGCCAAGAACGTCAAGCTTTGCGAGTGAAATTCGTCGGGGGTGATCCCTATCAAGGTATGTGAGATCTTTTAGTGTTGGTCAGTTCACCCACACACAAAACTTGTTTCAATTCAGTGAGCTTTGAATTGGGTGAATGATAAAAACTAAAGTTCTTGAAGGCCATTGTTGAATTCTTGTTGGTTAAGTTCTTAAATGCCTGTTGTTGATTTGATTCGTTTTTCTATTTTTTTTTAAAGTTAAATCTATTGAGTATTGAAGGTTCTAATAATCCTAAGTGTTTAGGGAAAGAACCATGGCAGTTTAGAGATGAAAAACGGAGGAAAAAAAGTCAATAATGCCTGTCCGTAGGGCCTTAGGGCTCCGCACCTCTCGTAGCCCCGCAGGACAATCTCTGTCTGTAGGGATTTGGGGTACCACACCATCCAAAGCGCCCCAACTTGTCCTCTAAAGTTTGGGTCCTAGCGCCCCACCCTCTTAGAGCGCCAAGGACGCCAGTTCATCCTATTCTCCCCATCTTTTCGAGCTAGTTTCTAAGTGACGTACCTACATTTCTTAGTTGATTCGAACACTCTAAGGTACGTCTAAACATCATGAAATCATCCATAAACATGATATATTAACCCTGAATCCATAATTCAATTCAAGGAAAGTTAAGATCAAAGCCAAGGAAGTTAAGAGTCAAGTCCAAAAGTTAAGAAGTAAGTCAAAGTAAGTACTTAAAAGTTTTCAAGAGTCTTTAGAAATATTTTTAACTTTGTGTTAAGAATCAAGTTTTAAGATTAGTGAAGAGTAAAGAGTAAAGAGTTGAACTTATTCCTTCAAAAAGAAATATGGGGACTATGTATTCCGGATGAAGTTTAAAAGAAATGTTTTTTCACATTTGAACAAGAACAGAAACTGAGTTTTCCAAATAGCTTTCGGGCTAGTTTTTAAGAAAAGATTTATAGCTTTATAAAATTAAGCAGGGAAACTGAGATTTCCAAGATAGCCTTTGAGCTAAGTTTTTAGCATTAATCTCAAATCATAGAAGAAGTATGTTCTAAAAATATAAGAGCCAGTATATTTTGGGAGTAGTATTGAGCACCGAATAGGGTACGAGATGAGTTTAGATAACTCACATTTCCATAAAACCATGTATCCACCATGGGTAGAAAATGTTCATACTTTTTGGATGAACCCTTTTCACAGTAGACTAGTTAATCCATCAGGTCCTATACCTTTAGCCGGGTACAGGATGCACTGGCAGCATAAGGTAGATCATTGTATCATCACTATAGCTCTTAAGTGATGGTTGTTGGTTAGAGAAACTCCCTCAGAAGTTAAATGTATTTATATATATATATATACGTCATTTTATTTGTATTTTTTACATACATCTCAGAGTTAATTGTATTCTTCTATAATTCAGAGTTTACAATATGTTTTCAATTAACTTTTCTTTATATTGCACTTGTTTTTAAATTGCTTTATATCGTAATGAGTTAGTTATACTGAATTATGTTATTCATGAGTTGAGCAGAACCAAGGTAAGTGTTTCTTCTTACTTTCTTCAAGCTTAAGTTGTTTTAGCAATCCAACTCGCATACTAGTACATTTAATGTACTGAATTCAGTTGGCCTACATCGTATCATGATGTAGACGCAGGCAACGAGGATTGCATCCAGTGCAACGTTAATCCAGTTGAGCATTCAGAGTCAAATGATGAGCCTTCTTGCATTCTGGAGGACTCTTTTTATTGCTTTAGTATTTTCTTTAATAGGATGTCGTGGGGTCTATCTCAACATCCATCTCAGTTTTAGAGGCTTCATAGATACATAGTCAAATTTTATCCTTTAGTCTTTTTATTATCTTTCTATTTGTTAAGACTTTGATTGCCACTTTTAGCTAGTTGAATGTGTAATCTTTAAAACATTCTTAGTTTTACTAGTTAGTTGAGTTATTGATCTATAACTATGTGTTTTGTCTTTCGATGAGTTAATTAAGCCAAGACAATGGTTCGTTGGAGGCTAACAATGATCTTCGAGAGCTACCCCCTCCCAGGGTGTAGGCCCAGGATGTGAAAAACTTGGTATCATAGCACAAAGTTCAAGAGTCCTAGGGAGTCTATAAATCTGAGTCTCTAGATTCCTAGTTATCGGTGTGAAGCGCGCCACATCTATAATTAGGAGGCTGTAACATCTAGGAAATCATTCACTTCTTTCACACTCTTTCTGTGCATCAATAGAGTTTATCTCGAAAAGTTTTTCTCTAATCCGTTCTTGCGCATGTTTGTGATAAGCATGCTTCCACGAAAAGCAGCCCGAGGTCGTCTTTCTAGGAGAAACGTCAAGATCAAGGGGGTACCTAATGCACCAAACGTGCAACCTCAAGATGATATGTTGAATTCCGAGAGACTATCCGGATGTTGATTCAAGTGGTAACTAATCAAGTTAGGAAGAAAAGAGGAGATAGACAAGAAGAGGTTGATACTTCAATGATTCGTGAATTCTTGAGAATGAATCTTCCAAGTTCACGGGTTTAAGCACTACTGATGATCCAGAGAATTTCATTGAGGAACTTAAGAATGTGTTTTATGTCATGCATGTTGAGGATGCTGAGAGAGTTGAGATAGTTGCATATCAAATGAAAAATGTTGCTAGGACTTGGTTTGATCATTATAAGGAGGGTAGAGATGAGGATGCACCACATCCAAGTTGGGTTTATTTTGAAGAAGCTTTCTTGGGGTATTTCTTTCCCTGGGAATTGAAAGAGGTTAAGGTACGAGAGTTCCTTACACTCAAATAGGATTTCCTGAGTGTGCATGAGTATGGGTTAAAGTTCACCCAACTATCTCGTTATGCTCAAGAAATGGTTAAAGACATGAGGAGTAGGATGAGTTTGTTTGTTGCTGGGTTGGGTCATTCTTCAAGCAAAGAGGGTCGGGCAACAATGTTTATTTGGGACATGGACATTTCAAGGTTGATAATCTATGTCCAGCAGGTAGAGGAGGAAAATCTAAGGGACAGAGAGGAGTTCAGGAACAAAAGAGCTAAGATAAGGAATGAGTCTGGGAACAAAAGAGTAATGCCAACCGGTCATCCTTTTTACAGATGCAGAAGGGTCCTACTTCATCATATGCTAGTGCACCTCCACCTAAGAACAAGGGTGAGTTATAGGGTTAAACCTTCTTATTCACGGGGTAGTGTGGAACAAGAAGGTAGCAAGTCTTCTACCTGCGCCAAGTGTGGTAGAAACTACTGCGGTGTTTGTCGTGAGGGCTCCGTTGGTTGTTTCAGGTGTGCTAAGACCAGACACTTTATGAGAGAGTGTCTAAAGAAAAAGAAGGGAAATGATAGTGGGGATAATAGAGCCCAGTCTATATCAGTTTCTCCACCAGAAAGGCTGCACCTAGGGGAGCTACTTCTGGTATTGGCGAGGGAATAAACCGTTTGTATGCTTTCAACAATCGCCAGGAGCGTAAAAACTCACCAAATGTTATCACTGGTATGATTCAAGTCTTTGACTTTACTGTCTATGCATTGCTAGACCCAGGAGCAAGTTTATATTTTGTAACTCCATATGTTATCATGAACTTTGATATTATTCCTGAGCAACTTAGTGAATCATTCAGTGTTCCTACACTTATTGGACAGTCTGTTCTATCATAAAGAGTCTATCGTGATTGTCCTATTTCCATCAATAACAAGAACACCATGGTTGACCTAGTTGAGTTAGACATGGTAGATTTTGATGTCATTCTAGGAATTGACTGACTTCATTCTTCATATGCATCAATAGATTGTAGAACTCGAGTTTTCAAGTTCTAGATTCCTAATGAATCAGTCATAGAGTGGAGTAGTAGTTAAGCAGTGCCTATTTCATTTCATACCTTACCGCGAGCAAGTTAGTTTTGAAGGGTTGTATCTATCACTTAGTCCGAGTTAATGACTTAAGTGTTGCGGTACCCACATCCAGTCAATTCCTATAGTAAAAGAGTTTCAGAAGTCATTCTTCATGATCTACCAGGTGTCCCTCATGAGAGAGAATAGACTTCGGCATGGACATCATTCCAGATATTCGTCCTATCTCTATTCCTCCATATAGAATGACACCAACACATTTTAAAGAACAGTTGAAATATTTATTAGATAATGAGGGTTTCATTTGACTAAATGGCTCATTTAGGGGTGCTCTGTCTTGTTTGTGAGAATGAAAGATAGTTCCTTTAGGAAGTGTATAGACTACCACCAATTGAACAAGGTTACCATCAAGAATAAATATCCTCTTTCAAGGATTGATGATTTTTTCAACCAGCTTCAGGGTGCTTCATGCTTCATGAAAATTGATCTTATATCAGGCTACCATCAATTGAAAGTCAGGGAATGTGATATTTCAAAGACAACATCCAGAACCAGATATGGGCATTATGAGTTTTTGGTCATGTCTTTTGGGTTGACCAATGCACCTGCAACATTCATTGATCTTATTAATAGAGTCTTCAAACCTTGTCTAGATATGTTTTTTATCATCTTGATTGATGACATACTAATTTGTTCAAGGAATGAGAAAATCATGCTAGTCACCTCAGAATAGTCTTTCAGACTTTGAAATATAAGGAGTTATATGCTAAGTTCACAAAATGTGAGTTTTGTCTTAAATATATGGCAATCTTTGGCCACATAGTTTCCGATGATGGAAGTAGAGTTGATACCCAAAAGATAGAAACAATTCAGAGTTGTTCTAGACATACGCCTCCAACTAATATAAGGAGTTTTTTAGATTTGGATGGCTACTATAGAAGGTTTGTTGAGGGGTTTCGTCTATCTCATATACTTTAACCAAGCTGACTCAGAAGACATTTAAGTTTTAATTGTTTGAAGCTTATGAGAAAATCTTCCAGGAATTGAACAATAGATTGACTACTGCTCCGGTTTTGACTACATAGGAAGGTACTCAAGATTTTTTGGTGTAATATAATGCATCTAGAGTTGGTTTGGGTTGTGTTTTAATGCAGAAGGGCAAGATTATAGATTATGCCTCTAGACAGCTCAAAGCTCATGAGAAAAATTATCCAACCCATGACTTAGAATTGGTTGTTGTAGTTTTTACTTTAAAGATATGGCAGCACTACTCATATGGTGTTCATGTTGATATATTTACTAATCACAAGAGCTAACAATATGTATTCACTCAGAAAAAGCTCAATCTCATACAGAGGAGGTGGTTACAATTACTCAAAGATTATGACATGAGTATTCTTGACCATCTAAGTAATGTTGATATGGTTGTTGATGCTTTAATCAGGTTATCTATAGGGAGTATCACTCATGTTGAGGAAGAAAAGAGGGAGTTATCCAAAGATATACATAGAATTTCAATCATGGGAGTCAAACTTATGGATTCCATAGAAGGAGGAATAGTCGTGACAAACGGGGCCGAATCATCACTAGTGTCAGAGGTGAAAGAAAAATAAGACCAAGACCCCATTTTGCTTGAATTGAAGGCAAATATTCATAAGCAAAGAGTATTAGCTTTTGAACAAGGTGGAGATGGTGTGTTGAAGTATCAAGGTAGGTTGTGTGTATTAATAGTGGATGGGTTCCAAGAGAAGATCATAGAGAAAGCACATAGCTCCAGATATTTCATCCATACGGGTTCAACAAAAATGTTCTGTGATTTGAGAGAGGTATATTGGTGGAATGTTATGAAGAAACATATTGGAGAATTTGTTGTCAAGTTTCCGAATTGCCAGCAAGTGAAAGTGTATATTGGTGGAATGTTATGAAGAAACATATTGGAGAATTTGTTGTCAAGTTTTCGAATTGCCAGCAAGTGAAAGTGTAACACCAAAGGCCTAGTGGTTTAGCGCAGAACATAGAACTTTCGGAATGAAAGTGGGAGATGATTAATATGGACTTCATCACAGGGTTACCAAAGTCTCGCATGCATCATAATTCAATTTAGGTGATTGTCGATAGAATGACAAAATCAGCCCATTTTTTGCAGGTAAATACTACTCATTAGGGAGAGGATTATGAAAATTTATACATTTAGGAGGTGGCGAGACTCCATGGATTCCCGATTTTGATTATTTCATATAGATGTGCACAATTTACTGCACAGTTCTAAAACTCTTTCTAGAAAGTTTTGGGTTCAAAGGTGAACTTAAGTAATGCTTTTCATTCTCAGACGGATGGACAAGCAGAGTGTACTATCCAGACCCTAGAAGATATGTTGAATGCTTATGTGATTGATTTCAAGGAGAATTGGGATGATCACCTACCTCCCATCGAGTTCACTTACAACAATAGTTATCATTAAAGCACCCAAATGGCTCCACATGAATCTCTTTATGGGAGAAGATGCAAATCTCCTATTGGATGATTCGAAATTGGTGAAGTAGGGTTGATAGGACCAGATCTAGTTCACCAAGATATGAAAAAGGTTAAGGTGATTCAAGAAAGATTGAAAATGGCACAAAGTCATGAAAAATCCTAGAGCAAGGTTGTTGGAGTTTGAAGTGAATGATTGGGTATACTTAAGCGTTTCACCTATGAAGAATGTTATGAGGTTCGCTAGAAGGGAAAACTTAGTCCCCCGGATATTGGACCTTATTGCATAGACAAAAAGATTGGCAATATAACTTATGAGTTAGATCTACCACAAGAGTTAGCAGTGGTTCATGCGGTGTTTCACATATCTATGTTGAAAAAGTGCATGGCGATCTTTTATTGATTGTACCAACTAAGAATGTTGGTATTGAGGATAGTTTATCCTATGAGGAGATTCTGTTTCAGATTTTAGATTGCCAATTTCGCAAGTTGAGAAAAAAGGAGGCCGCATCAGTAAAGGGTTCTGGAGAAACCAATTTGTTTAAGAAGTATTTGGAAAGCTGAAGAGGATAAGAAGAAAAGATATCCACATCTCTTAGAATCTGGAGGAGATGCAGATCAAAGTATTAATTATCTTAAGTTTGGGGCCTGGCGCCCCAACATGGCCTCTGAAGTTTGGGGCCTCGCGCCCCACGCCTCTCAGAGCACCACAGACGCCAGTTCACCCCATTCTTCCCCCATCTTTTTGAGTACGTTTTTAAGTGATGTGCCTACGTTTCCTAGTTGATTCTAAAACTCTAAGGTACGTCTAAACATCATGAAATCATCATTAACCTTGAATCCATAATCCAATTCAAGGAAAGTTAAGATCAAAGTCAAGAAAGTTAAGAGTCAAGTCCAAAAGTTATGAAGTAAGTCAAAGAAAGTTCTTAAAAGTTTTCAAGAGTTTTTAGTAATATTTTTAACTTTTTTTAAGACTCAAGTTTCAAGCTAAATGAAGAGTAAAGAGTTGAACTTATTCCTTCAAAGAGATATATGGGGACTATGTCTTCCGGATGAAGTTTAAAAGAAATGTTTTTCACATTTGAACAAGAACAGAAACTGAGTTTTCTAAATAGCCTTCAGGCTAGTTTTTAAGATAAGAGTTATAGATTTATTAAATGAAGCAAGCAGGGAAACTGAGATTTCCAACATAGCCTTTGAGCTAAGTTTTTAGCATTAATCTCAAATCATAGAAGAAATATGTTTTAAAAATATAAGAGCAGTATATTTTGGGAGTAATATTGAGACCGAATAGGGTACGAGCATGATTTTAGATAACTCACATCTCCATAAACCATGTAGCCACCATGGGTAGAAAAGGGTCATACTTTTGGATGAACCCTTTTCACAGTAGACTAGTGGGTCCATTAGCCAGTTCAAGTCCTATACCTTGGCCGGGTATAGGATGCACTGACACCGTGAGGTAGATCTTTGCATCATCACTATAGCTCTTAAGTGATGATTATATATATATATATATATATATATATATATATATATATATATATATATATATCATTTTATTTGTATTTTTTAAATACATCTCAGAGTTAATTGTATTCTTGTGTAATTCAGAGTTTATAACATGTTTTCAAACAACTTTTCTTTATATTGCACTTGTTTTTAAATTTCTTCATATTGAAATGAGTTAGTCATACTGAGTTATGTTATTCATGAGTTGAGCAGAACCAAGGTAAGTGTTCCTTCTTACTCTCTTCAAGCTTAAGTTATTTTAGCACTCCAACTCGCATACTCGTACATTCAATGTAATGATGTCAGTTGGCTTGAATCATATCATGATGCAGACGCAGTCAACGAGGATCAACATCCAGTGCAACATTGATCCAGTTGAGCACTCTAGATTTAATTGGTGAGCCTCCTTGCATTCTAGAGGAATCCTTTTATTAGTTGTAGTATTTGTTTTTTATTAGGTTGTTGTGGGTCTGTCCTGACATCTATCCCAGTTTTAGAGGCTTCATAGATAGACAGTCAGATTTTAGTTCTTTATTCTTTTCATTATATGTCTATTTGTTCAGACTTTGATTGCCACTTTTGGCCAGTTGAATATTTAATCTTTAAAACATTCTCAGCTTTATCAATTAGTTGAGTTACTGATCATTATAGAACTATGTGTACTGTCTTCCTCTGAGTTAAGTAAGTTAGGACAAGGGTCCCTTCGAGGCCAACAATGGTCTTTGAGTGTCGGTCCCGCCTAGGGTGTAACATCACAGTGAGTATCGTCATGACAAGGCAGACACAACTTCAAGTTGTAAATAAATTCCAAAAATATTTTATTTTGCATTTTTCGACTCTGAGAGCTAAGGAACGAAAGCAGAAGTCTTCTTGACCATTTTTCACAATTCTTTAGGCTAAATTTAAGGTTTTCACTCCCCGAATCCATTTTTCAATTCATAGAACCTATTTTTATGGGTTAATATCGATGAAGAATTTTGATTTGGAATTTATGGTAGGAAAAACCCTAATCTGGGTATGGAATCTGGGGTTATTAGGTTTGTTAAAATCTGAATAATTAGACATTTTATTATTGATCCTTGCGTATATTAATTATTTGTAGACCTAGAACAAGTAGAAAGAATCCGAAAATGGAAGATTCAAGTGCCTTAGGGGATTCAAGCTTGGATTCAAGGTAGGTGATGATTGTGATTTCATGATTGTGTGATATATGTTTGTGCTTGCTTCATTATATTGCATGTGTGTATATGTGAATGTTGCATCATTGATCACACTAATTCTAAAGACGTATGAAGAGTAACTATATGTCATGAATCACTTCTTAATTGTATGATTATTGTGAAATATATTTTGTGATTGTGATTGTGACGTGTTGATTGGATTTGTTTCCACGTTTTGACATAATTAACTAGGATCGATTGTCACGTTCCGACATAACTAATTGGGATCAATTGTCACATTCCGACATAACTAATTGAGATCGATTGTCACGTTCCTCTATAGTTATTGGATCGGGTACCACATTCTGGTATGCTAACAGTTTGTATTTGGGTTCCATCAAAGGACCAACTATTTGATATAACTATGATATGTGAGGATTGTGAAATTGTACGTTGTTCGTAAATGATGATGATATTGTATATTTTCGGTGTTGCATGTTATTATTATATTATATTGACTTATATATGTTGCACTTAGTGAGATAGCCGCGTGATTTTACCAGTAAAATGTGGTTGTGTACACTGATACTGCACTTTTTCTTTCTTTCTTTCTTCAGTATAGGGCATCTTTAGTTGACTATTGATAGACTTCATCTAGGTGACTATTGAGCGTGACCGAATTCAAAGGTGAGTCAGTTCTTTCAGGCTGCGATGGATCTTTGTTGTTTAAGTCCATTCCTTTCGGACATAGACTTTGTTTATGGTGTTGTTTAGTTTCGTGGTTGTACCCCCTTGTTATTAGACTTGTCGTTAGTAGAGTTTGGTACAATGACTTTCAGGTTTTAAGGGTTAAGACTTCCACATTAGTTTTGGTTAAGTAATTTGATTAAATCTTCGGAGTTTATGGAAATTTTGTATATTTTTATTGTCATTTAAACTTGCTTCCGTATCTTTAAATGTCTTAGTTCTCATAAAATTTATTCGTTTAGGTTGTAGTAATGATTCTTCCATCGGAGTGCTTGTGTGGGTGTCAATCACGACGGTCTGAATCGTGACAATTAATCAAACCCTACCTATATTGAAGAGAAACTGATATAATTAAGATACTTTTTAAAAAAATTTAATTTTAATTATAAATTATAAAATATACACACAAAAAAAACTAAAATAGTGTAATTTTTTAAAAATAGTCAATCAAACCATGCTATCGACATTCAAACTTCTTATAAGAAAAATTTTGAATACTACAAAATCAAGATCCGTGCTTTAGCTAGAATGATACGTAGCACCTGATCTGATTTATAAAAGCAAGTTTATTTTTCCTTAAACCATTTTTTTACAGGTAAAGAAGAAAATTATGCGAGGTAAGAAAATGGCAAAAGTTAGAGTTAAGTTTGTTCTACATTGCTATTAAAATAACATATTTTAAAAAGATTTTTTAAAATAACTTTTAAGAAAAATGTTTTTTTTAAAAAAAATTGTGTTTAGCTAATTTATTTGAAAAATATTTTTTATAAATTAATTGCATTTGACTGATTTTTTTGACAAGTGTTTTTGAAAATCAAATTACAGAAAACGTTTTAACTATTACTATATACTTTTAATATTAAAGATTAATTTATAGAGAGAAACTGTTTTAGATAACTATCATAAAAAAATTAATTGAAGTTTTATTTTAAATACATTTAAATGTACAGATTGAAACTTTTGATAATAATATATCTTTATTGGGAAGCTAAAATTTTTAGACCCTTACATCGAACATCGATGAAGAAGCAAACTTTTGAAAACAACATTGACACCAAACTAAAAAATCAAAGAATCGAATTACCTTAGTTTGGTCTAATTTTTTGAGTTTCTTGTATTTATGTCCACTACTAAGTCTCACGATTGGATACTCGATTGATGTTAGAGTCGTGTCTCGATTTAGGTGTTAGATAGTTAGATGACATTTCAAAAGTCAGATTTCGAGTCAGATGTTAAGATTGAGTTCTGGATCAAAAGTAGGGTTTCAAGTCAAGAGTCATATTTAGATCTCCATTTGAAAGTCGATTCCTAGATCACAAGTTGAGGTCAGAATCGGGTCTCATATTAGCTGACAGCTGTTAAGGTTGGGGTCAAGTCCTAGGTGGGAGGTTTCAATTTAAAGTTGGGGCATGTGGCATGTGTCAAGGTTAGGGTGTCGGGAGTTTGAACGCGTAGTCACAAGTTTTGAGTCGGCGTCAGGTTTTGGTGTCGGATGTGCCCTAGTTTGTGTCAAATGGTTGGGGTTAGATACCAATTTTAATGTCATATCTCGGATCGGGAGTTGTAGAACACAAGTCGGGTGGCTAGATTGAATCCTTAATCGATTGTCGGGATTGGGTGCCAGGAAATATTTCTTAAAACTTTTTTAAACCTAAACATCCGAAATGAGTGCAGACGTGCGATCCGACTATTGGCCCCGACTCTTGATTGACTAGACACTCAAATTTTGACCTCTCTACCCCCACCCGATTTTTTAATAAAAACATGAAAACATTTTCCTTCATACCAAACACACTATAAGGAGAAAAGACGAAGGAAAATATCTTGTAATGAAAGTATGTATTTTCTATATAACAAAAAGTAACGAATAATACGAATATCCATATTATCCATTGCGTTTATCCATTTTTAATCATAATAAATATGAGTCGAGTAAAATATTTTATCCATTTTAATCTAATCATTTTTCATCTCTAATATTCAACTCGATCCACTAATTTACCATCCCTACTTGCATCTGTAACAAGTCATAAGTTAGAGAGTTTAGACCAAACTCAATCAACGCAAATAAAAAGATCAGGTTTTATGTCACTTTTCAATTTTCTCCATGCGTTTAATTTTCTAAATTTATATAAATAGGAAGTCAAGCCTCAACCCCTCCTAATGGTGGCTCTTAATAAAAATAAATAAAGGTAAATCTATAAGATAAATTTCTATCGCATTTTCATTCCAAATTGAGATGAGATATTAGTCCCTTCGTTCCATTTTATATAATATTATTTTCTTTTTGTTCGTTTTAAAAGAATACTATCTTACTATAATTTAATTTTAAATTTTTTCTTAATCTTAATGAATGATGTATAGCTACATAAATATTTAAGAGTTATTTTAAATTATAAATTTTAATATTTTTCTTAAAACACCCTGATAAGTTAGAAGATGTCACATAAAATAAGACGGATGAAGTAATTTGTGTCACAGGAAGTCATAATATGTAATATATGGACCCCATTGTCCCCACCAATGTGTTGGGCTGCCGGCCGCCATGATATATATCCTTGAAAATCCATTACAAAAAGAGCACGCCTGCCTACTAACTTAGTTAAACTAAGAAACAAATCTCCCAAAATTCATTCATTTCATCATATCAATATATGAAAACATAATTCATATATTGATATAATTGTATGTGTCTAGTGTACAGTGTATAGTTTATAGGACCAGCTTCACACAATAGTATTATTGCCTACCAACTAAATCCATTTTCCCAAGCATATCTTTTGATTCTTGTGTGCAATCATGGCTATCCAAATACATTACATCATTTAGTCCAACCTCCAACCTTGGTTTTGCAATACCATCATATGCTATAAACTATAATGACATTTGAACTTTTGATGTGAATCTTAAAGATTGTTAAAGTCATACAGATATAGTAATACAAATTAATTATAAATTTTTTTGCGTTCATGTATTAATTGTGCGAATTTGTAGATTTCAAATCAATATTGTATTAGGCGTGGTGAATTCTATACATAAAAAACTAAGTTACAAACATGGTATTACTTACGAAAGATTTAAGAAAAAATTATGCATTATCGGAAACTATTGCTTCAGAATAAATGTTATAGCTATAGTTTCATTTAATTTCAATTCGCAGCAACATTGTCATTCGCCTCTCTCCCCTGAATCTTGCTCGCAACTCTCAGTTCTCTCTCTTGCCTCTCTCACTTTATACAAACTCAAATGTATATGTTGTTGTGTTTGTATTAAAGCAAGAGAAAATGTATCTCTCCATCTTATACACTTATAATTATACTAATACAAATTTTCCCCTCTTTTGTATTTCTCTCTCAGTCTCGCTTTATACAAACAAAAATTATACAAATATAATATATAATTTGTGTTTGCATAAAGCTAGAGAGATATTTGATATACAAATACAAATATTTTTAACTTTATTCAATTGTATCCAGTTCAAATGTTATGCAAATATACGAACACAACCATTAATATATATATATATATATATATATATATATATATATATGTATATATATATAATTGTCTAACTGATATGCATACACAATTCATTTCTCGACACTCTTTGCCCTCTTACGCTTGCCTCTCTCTCCTAATCTCGCTCCCCGCTCTAGCCTAACACAAAGAAAATATACATATACAAACTCAATTTTCATAACACATACGCCACAATTTATAAAAATCAGAAGCTCTACATCAAACTATGTTTGTTATGAAACGCAAATAACAAAACTGCAACTAGAAAGCACAAATATAATTTTTATATTTGTTATTCCTAAATTACTCAAGATTTAATATATGAAAAGCGCGTAGATGATAAAATGACAATATTTTGATCTTTATAATTCACAAGTGAAACTATATAAAAAAAGAAATTGAGATAATATAATCATTTTTATTCGATTCATTTTTTGAAAAAGAAAATTTAGAAGATATCTTTACATAAAATTGACAAAGCAATTACTATAAGCCATTAGCTTAATCACGAGTGGAATGATGAAGACAAGCATAGAAGTTGGAGTTGTAATGAATAGGTAGCCATATGGCTATTGAAAGTGCTCCACCATGAATTCTAAACATTTTACAACAAGCTTATTTAAAGCTCCACATGCGAAAGATTTAATTTTTTATTATTGTAATGATCAAAGGTGGATTTCTTTCTATATTTCAATATTTTTATATATATAATTCACTCAAAATAATTTATACCTATGATATATTAAATTTTAAAAATTAAATTTTAAAACGTTAATGACTGATTGATCATAGAAGAAGAAGGAAGGAAGATTGATAGCAGCACAGATAAAAGGAATTAATTAGGAGACTGGATGGAAGAAAAGAAGGATATATGACTGAATGCCCAACTCGACCATTTAAAAAAAAAAATGACCGATAAGCCAAAGAGGGATTTGATTTATTTTCTTTATTTGTTTTAGATTAATCCATAGTAATTATTCTCTTTGTTTTAAAAGAATGCTCTTTTTTTTAGTTTGTTTTAAAAAGAATAACGTCTTTTTTTTTTATATTAACTTTTTACATAGCATGTTTAAGACCACACGATTAAAGGATAATTTTATCATTTGATATAACTTTAATTTAAGACCACATGATCAAAAGTCTTTTTTATTTTTTTTAAATTTATATTAAGTTAAAATAAATCATTTTTTTTAAACGAAGAAAGTACTATGAGAGCATATGAAGTCTGATCTCACCTCTCGGCCCAATCAACTAAGCCTTCAAATACCTTGTTGGAGGTGTGAGGCATGCATATCTTGTGGAGCCATAATAAGTCCTTTCGAAGGGCATATAAAGGAGTCCCCAAGACTAATGGTATGATCCTTTAACCTACGATAACATATTAGTTTTAGTTTTGGACATTTATTAACTAAACTTATATTTTCTCGATGTTAACCACTGCTATAAAAAATTATCATTAAAAAGCTTTAGCTCTTACATACTAAAATTTGGGATAACGCCCATGAAAATCATGTTTGAATTGAAAACACATACATGATAATGTGATTTATGTACATATGTTATAGAGATAATAAGAGACATGTTTGACTTGAAATCCTATAAGTCATAACATAAATCATACATATATTTATCATTTATGAAAATAATATATTTTTTAATCAAACGATTATAACATATTTATAATAAGTAATACAAAGAATAATTTATAAAAATACACCGCACGGCTCGGGGGGCTTTGACCTGTCCTCATAACATTATGTCATTTACGTCCCCCGCATGTAATAAAGTGGGGTCTCATAAATAGTCATGCGCATATTTCTTAGTATTTTCTAACTAATTTCTCGAATATAATGCGCATGCCAAAAACATATATCATCAAAATCACCCACACGCCAACACTTATACTAGTGGTGGTCAACTATATCCCCTAATTTTTCCCCCTACTCTCTAATTTGTTATTATATATATGCATGTATTAAACAAAAATTTTCACTTATGTAACAACTAGCATGACTCAACACATTATTTTTTAAAAATTTAAAAGATTATCAAAACTTGATATTGTACTAAGTTTCAAAGAATTTAAAATGCATTTAGGTCAAACCATTCCTAAAAGAATGTCAATTCAATAGAGAGATGGGTATTGTTCGTTATATCCTATATGATTTGTTTTAAATAACCAATTTATGGGGTGATTAGAATACCTCAATTAGATATATATGGTATAGCTGGTAAAATTTAAGGATAATTGTGTGAAAGTACAACCTACAATATTATATGTTACCTATGTACCTAAGTTTTTAAATTTTCAATTGCATAGCCTATTAATAATTTTATATAGTAATTCTTATAAATTTGTATTTGCACGTAATTATTCCTAAAATTTATCATTCTGTGCTTATGATCAATTTTCCACTTCCATTTTTTTCTTTTGTAGTAACTAGTAACAAAAAAAAATGTCCTAGAACTCTCGAAGGAGATACATAGGTTCTAAAGTGGATAATATTATTTTTTATATATGTATAAATAAACAAGCCAAGTCAATCACTAGTACTCCTGTTTTTTTGTGGCATGCCCGCAACTTCCACTAGTTGATATGATTAAATAATTGAAGCAAGTTGATAAGATCATAAAAATAAATATTTTATTATTTTATTAAAATATAATTTAAAATAAAAATTAGACAAATTTAATGAAAGAATCATTTAAATTATTGGGTGATTTTTTAAGTGAAATATTAATAGTCGATTGACTTTTGAGTTATAAAACAAAGTTGAGTGATTTACTAAAGTCATTTGGATTAGCTTACAAAAAATAGTTTTAAGTTAAAAATAAAAATTGAAACTGAAATGATTTTTAAGTTAAAAAAATGAAAATACTTTTGATTTTTGACTTAATTTAAGTCATTTTTGACCTTCTCAAACACTCCCTAACTTATTTTAAGTTATTTTTTATATTAGTCAAATACTTTCAAAAATCAAAAAACAATTTTAAAATATATTTTACTAACTTCTAAATCAATTCAAATACTCTTTAAATGAATAGATCTAAATTAAATGACTTTATTAGTCGACTATTTAAAGTTGAGTGATCATACTTAGCTATAGAGGTGTACAAAATCGAATCGAAAATCGAATTAAATCGCAAATCGAGTCAAATCGAAAAAAATTTGACTACTGGTTTGATTTGACTTGATTTGGTGTTGAAAAAAAAAACTCGGCTATATTTGGGTTGGGTTGGTTTCAATTAAAAAAAACTGAGACCAAACCAACCCGACATTATATATATAATTTTATTTTATACATAAAAATACTTATTTTGATATAATTTTTAGATATCTCTTATATTTTATCATAATTTTTATCTTTTAATATATTTATTTCATGTTTGAAAGTTAGAATTCTCAATGATCTAATAAAGATTATAGTCCATACATGTTGGTTATTATAAAAAAAATTTAAATAAAAATCAAATTAATACTAATGCAAAAAGAAAATCAATTCAACACTAAGAATGACAATAATATTGAATATTTATTTTTTAATTTTATATTGATTTAGAATTAAAATACATGATTTAATTTCACTTTCTTTTAATATTTAGTCATGTAACTATTACTTACTAAACTTATTTTAACATGATTTCATACTTTAAATTGTGATCAATTTCACTATGACTTATTAATTTATAATTTTTTACGCGAATTTATTATTTTTATTGGATATTTTAGTGTCATTAATCATATCATATTTTTTGTTATTTTCTTGAGAAATAACTTAGATAGTTGTATTTTGATAAGATTATAAAAATATTTGAAGTACGAGTACATTATATGATTGTATGAAAACTTTATCGAAAAAACTCAAAAATTCGAAAGAACCCGAAAAAATTTGAATTTGAAAAATTCGAGTTGTATTGGTTTGATTTAATTTATAAATTTAAAAATCTAACACAAATAATTTAATTTGATATTTAAAAAAATCCAAACTAATCCAGCCATGTATACCCTTATTTAGATATTATCTCACTTTTGGTCATATCCATTTAGATAAAATGAAATAGCAATTAAAAGAGGGATTCGGCATTTAATTTAATTTTTTAGAAAGGTCACTTTTGTCAGGTAGTAGAATCAATTTAACTATAAAAGGGGTACTCACGTTAATCATCCTGTATCATCCCTCACACCAAACTTGTTTTTATCAATCCTTGCTCCCACACGTTTCTCTACTAAGATATATAAACTAATATCCTTCTTCTTTAATTTTTATATAAGTTTTAAGAGCTCTATGGGTAGTGAAGCTTTGGAATTTTTTTCTTGTGCTAATAATAATAATAATAACAATGGTTTTTCCTATGAACCAAAAAAGAACATAATTATGGAAGAAACTGATAATCTTTCCATTAATATTCACGATGGTTCTTGGTTTGAAGAAGAGATTGATGTTGATCTCAAATGGTCTTTTGCTTTGAACAGGTATATTTGCGTATAATATTTGTCAATTTTCATTCAGATTGTTACGTTCTGTGTATAGAACTTAAATTTCATAAATAAAATATGGTGAAATGTTAGGAATACATCGATCTTTTAGTACGATTTCTAATTATTTTTTCTCTTTTGAATTGTTTTTCTTCCTATGTTTCTTCTTAAATTCCATAAATAAAATCTGATGAAACGTTAGGAATAGTATGAAACATATTCACATCGACTCTAATTAAATTTTCTCTTTCAAAATTGTTTATATTCTTCCTATGTATCTTTTTCCGGTCATAGATATATAATTATATAAGCAAAGGGGAAAGGGGTGGGGGTTCTTTTCCTATTTATATAATTAGATTAGATTAGACAAAAATAAAATACCAACGACGTAAATGTTTACAAAAAAAGTCAGAAAAACTTGAAAATAAAATGAATAATTTGTTTGGAGTCGCGATTAAATAATTACACCTGGCGGGAGTGTAAATATTTTACAAAATATCATCGGGTATAAAAATGGCCCAACTCCTAAGAAAGACGTTTTTCTTTTTTACTTGGTTCATCTTAATTCGTATTTGTTAAATTTTTCTTATTGGTGGTACTTTATTTTTTTAATCCATTAAAAAAAAAAACTTTAGGCACTTTAGTCTCAGCTGACGTAAATGTCTGGTAACGATGATCATATCCAATTTAGTGCACCTTCCTTGCGTTCATTTTTATTTTTAATAGTTTAGACTTTATACATTGTTTTAATAAATGTTTTGCTATAGAATTTATGTTAACTGATCTTTACTCTTTAATTTTGAGAAATAACTTAAAACATTTTCTCTAATATTAACGATAAAATATGAAAACGATAACTATTGTATTATTCTTATTTTTAATATATGTTAAAAATCATGTGAAAGTAAATTATTGTATTTTAGGATAATGAATTAATGGAAGTGAACAAATAAGTAACTATTATGCTTTTATAAATATTATTTTATCGATTTCATATTACTTGTTCATATTATTATGAATATATGTCAGAAATTATTTTTTAAATTAAGATAAAATCGATTGATTTATTTACATTTTGCTTTTAAAGTTAGTTCTTTTTAAAAGTGTAAACAATATCAATCACCTGCATAAATATTATAAACTTTTTAAAAGTTCAATCATGATTATAATCTTCATAAGTACACATTTTTTCCGAAAGAATATATTAATTATCTATATTCTTTAACCTCCATTTGTATATTTTATAGTCCGGGAAAAAAAAATTTTAAAAGAAAAACTTTTAAAGGTAAAATGAGGAAAACATAATTAATTTTATTTTGATCTTGTAAATTAACTAGTAATTTAGGATAAATATTTTTAGTGATATAAACAAATAATATGAGATAGAGAAAATAATTTAAAATTTTAATAAATTTATTAACGTAGACACATAATATGAACGACGAGATGATGGACTAATTAATTTTGACTTTCTTGTTTTTACTAGTGTGCTGCACAAAGGAACGAGCGAGTACCAAGATATTGCTCTTTTGGACACCAAGCACTTTGGAAAGGTAGATATAAATAATTTTTTTTTATTGGAAGGAAAAAAAAAAGAGGTTGACCCAACTTAATATATAATATTATTAAAATATATATATGCATGGATTGTAGATATTGGTGATAGATGGGAAGATGCAGAGTGCAGAAGTGGATGAATTTATATATCATGAATGTCTCATTCATCCAGCTCTCTTATGTCACCCAAAGTGAGTATCAATATAATGATGCTATTTAATTTGATTATTATTAGTTAGCTAGAGTTATACTAGTATAATTAATTGGATTAGCTGTAACTACCATAATTAATCAAAAATATGAATGAATTTTTTCAGCCCCAAAAATGTGTTCATAATGGGAGGTGGTGAAGGATCTGCAGCAAGGGAAGCTCTTAGACACAAATCTATGGAGAAAGTTGTCATGTGTGACATTGATAAGGTAAATTAATTACAAGGAAACATAAAGATGAATCGAATTATGCATATTATTTTTAATACAACAAATCAAATATTTAATAAGAAATAACACTCAGATAACTAATTTCAACATAAACAAACATCATCACAACTATTATATCTTTTTTTTAATTTACGATCGAATGTTTAACAACAACTGAAATTCTTATGAAAAATGTCTTAATAGAAATTATATTTACTTTATTACAGGAGGTTGTTGATTTCTGCAAGAAACATCTAACGGCAAACCATGAGGCTTTTCTTAACAAGAAGCTTAACTTGGTCATTAACGATGCCAAGTAACTATTCTTTCTTTACTTATTTGCTTACTTGCTTTTCTTTTAAATCCTCAGGAGTAAAATGTATTCCCCTACAAGTAGGATGTAAGTCAAAGCTGGATCTTTTCAATTATATATTACATATTTTGAGGAAAAAAAATATAACGTACATAAATCTCATAGTTTTAATATGAAATTACAATCTATTCCTCTTTAGTTTGTAATTACATTAATTCGTTAAAAAGTAATACAAACCGGATACAGAATATGTAGCTCAAATACATGAAAGAGTATCTCGGATATATTATAACATAAATGGGATACATAATATTTAGCTTGGATACATCAAAAACTAGCTCGAATACATTATACTAGCTAGGATACATAGTGTGTCGCTGGGATATATTATAAAATAAATCGGATACATAATATGTAGCTCGGATATATTAACATGTAGCTCAAATACATTAAAGAAATAAGAGATTTTTAAAAATAAAAGATAATATTAGAAATAACGAAAACATAAAACATGCATCTGAGTAATTTTTGAAAAATAATAATAATAATAATAATAAGGTCCATTGAAAATTCAACTAATTCACCTAAGAAAATCTCTAGATCCATGCATGAGATAATTAAGGGTCTAATTGGGCTACGACTTATGTGGGAGCATAAATCGTTGTAAGTCTTGGTTTGGGATAATATCTAACTTATATAAATGAAAATCACACTACTTAAAGAGCTAACTATTTATATATATATATATATATATATATATATATATATATATATATGTGTGTGTGTGTGTGTGTTGATTTGTAAGATTACGAATCTTACCAAATTTAGGTGTGTCAAGATACATCTATCTCACAATACATGAGTCAAACTTAGGTATGATTTGTTCTAAATACACTGCATTATGTATCTGAGATTCACAAATTTTGCTCGCATCCCTCTCATCTCGCTCACCACTCTCATATACCATTTGCATATACCAGATTCATGTGAATTACAGCAAATACAATGTATATAGTGTGTATCTAGTGTGATTTGTGTGCATGTAACTTGAAATTTGGTATGAAATTATTAATTTAGAGAACGAAATTTTTTAATTATTCCAAACAATATGGCCAAGAAATAATAAACATGTAATTAGGTATTTTTTGTCCCTTAATTATATGGCCTTGAGAATTTAATGAGTAATTCAAGTTGGCTTTATTCTATGTTGTCGAGTTACTTGTTTTAATTTTTTGCATGAACAATGAAGAGCTGAGCTAGAGCAGAGGCAAGAAAAGTTTGATATCATAGTTGGGGATTTAGCTGATCCAGTTGAAGGAGGACCTTGTTATCAACTCTATACCAAATCTTTCTATCAAAATATCCTTAAACCTAAGCTTAATGATACTGGCATCTTCGTAACTCAGGTTACCTACCTCTCCTTCTTCCTTATTCTCATATCTATCTATCTATCTATCTATATATCAACTGATCGCGATCGTTAATGTATAAACAGGCTGGACCAGCAGGGGTTTTTACACACAAGGAAGTTTTCTCATCCATTTACAACACAACCAAGCAGGTTTTCAAATGTAAGTCTTCTAACAAACTTTGTAACAGAAAATTATAGTTTTGACAATTTTTTCTTACATAATGTGTTGTGTTGATGCAGATGTGCTGGCATATACAGCTCATGTACCCTCATTTGCTGATACTTGGGGATGGGTTATGGTTAGTACTGATTATTAGGATTAATTTACTCCAAATTAATTAAGAAATTAATAGTTATAATAAGTTACTTTTATATTAATTGCAGGCTTCTGATAAACCATTTTGTCTTGATGCTGGAAAATTGGACAAGAAAATAGCAGAAAGAATCGAAGGAGAATTGTTATATCTTAATGGTGCTTCATTCTTCTCTTCCACCATCTTGAACAAGACCGTTGCCAAAACGTAAGCTTTAGAAAGTACTGTTTCTATGGGCCACTAAGCTGTCAATCAATTTTGTTATGTGTTCACAAGTTATTATATTCTTAGAATTATTCTATTTTTTTTATAAAAAAAAAATCATAAGTTTCGTCTGAACTCTCAAATCCTCACTTAGCTTTGCCCCTAATTCCACCAATATTTTTTCTTTGTTTAATGTCAACAGGTTGAAGAATGAGAGTCATGTGTATGCTGAAGATGATGCAAGGTTCATTCATGGACATGGATTGGGATTTAGAAATTGAGTTTCTGATGGGGGAACTGTACAGCCAAATGTTTGGGAAACAAAGGAATATGAATTGTTGAAACATTAATGTTTTCTTAAAGATATTTGTTATTTAGTAGCTTTTGATTTGGTCAGCAGTATAGGCTTAGGCTGCTCTTCTGATTGTCCAATCACTATATATTTACTATTTCATGTAATGCCAAGATTTGAAAAGAAGAAGAATCAATTTCCATCACATGTCTTCTTTTTGTTGTGTTTAATTACTCCCAAGAACCCCTTCACAATTTATTAATTCATTCTATCTCTTCCATATAAATTGAATATTTGGAGTTCTTTTCATTGTTCAAAGTTCAAGATCGATGCTTGAATTTTTTTTTGTTTGTCCTTTCCTTTAATTAAGTTTGGTATTTTCTAGGAGCCTAATTGTACTATTTACAAAGTTGTATTTCTGAAAATTTCCATCACATTGTCTTCTTAAATGTTTTTTTAAAAATAAATGTGCATTGCCCGAGTAAAATAAGGCTAAATGCCTTCTTAATAAATGTGTATTGTGTGAGAGTTAAGCATTAAAAGTGTCGCAAATCTTTGGCACATTAATAAACAACATTAGCAAGGGCATGGAAAGGACTTCTACATTGTCCTTGTCATGTGCGTGATGAAACAATGTAGTTTTGGCGACTAAGTGTTAGTGGGTGACATGAGGCAAGGATGCTGGAGTGTTGGTTAAGAAGACTTGGCACAGTGGCAAGGCAGTAAAATGACTTGACGATGGCAAGAAAGGTTGTTCGATGTTGGCATGAAGCTGACACAAACCAGGGAATAAAACTAAGTGTTGAACAAGGCTGAAATGTTCCAAGTATTGGGCAAGGAAATTTGGCTAAGGCAAATGAAGACCATGTGTACGGCACATGGGTTGTTTTATTTTGAAATTTGAATGTTGTATTGCTCCTACAACTATTAAGTTGTACTTGGTTAATTTTAAATGTAACAATTTTGCTAAGCCATGTGCAGGGCACATGAGCAATTGTAACTGTCAGCAACTGCCTATGTGTAGAGCGTTAAAACTGGCCAATAATCAAGTGTATCATGAACAGAGTAAGCATATTGAGGTGGACTGTCATTATGTTTGAGATTGCATTCAACATGGCTCTGTTGGTTTGTCATCACATTTCAACACAACGTCAGCTTGTTCATGTGTTTATAAAGCTTTAGGTCCACATCGGTTTCAAACATAGTAGTGTACTCGGTAGTAAGTTGTAGTTTTGAATTTTTAATTATGAAGATTTTGGTGTAAAGATTGTATCCTATAGGGCTATTCTAAGTATAGAGTTTGTGTTTGTAAACCACATCAGTTGTTCCTGTATATCTAGTATATATATTAAAGAGCACTTGCTCTAACCTTTCGAATAAGATTGATTCTCTGTTTTACCACAATTATCAACAGGTATTGGGGTGCATTAAGAGGAAGTACCGGAAAACATTTTCACAAGGAAGTCGCAGCATCAATCTGGGGTGCAATGATCTGCTTAGAAGAACAACACTACACAGGCTGTTGAAATGTTGTACAGATCAAGAGGGAAGTAAAGTACACAACTTTAAAGAAGGCCCATACAAGTAAAGTTATTTTTTTGCATATATTAATTAGGATACATTACTGTCACCCACTGACTAATGTTAGTTGTCGTACAAATTCACAACAAAAACTCAGTTGCATGTTATCCATCACAGAGATGCTCATTACTAGTTTGAAACATGAAAAAAGAGTTGAAAGCAAACATAGAAAAGAAGAAAGAAATAAGTGCTCTTCTGGCTCCACTGCCCACTAACACTCAAACAACACAAGAGTTGGTAAAAATCATTAGAAACCAAATTTGTGAAAACTGACAAAGCATAAATACCTTGCAACATAATTTCATCAAAAAATATTAGCAGATGAAACTTTTAATGTTACAAATATCAGTCTTCAGCATTGCAGAGCCAGGAGTTCATTGGTCAAACAAATGTAAGCGAAAACCTTTTGCAGTGGAAGCTACACTTACAATAAAGTCATCTAGTGTCCTCTCTGTTCCACAAGATGAACTTCCTGAGGAAGAAGATCATATTTTATATTCAGGTCATCAAACATTTTCTTCATTTCTAGGATCAGTTCAGTTCTCCGTCTGTTCTTTTCGCCATAGTTCTGAAAGTTCATCGTATGATTGAAAAAGATAGCCATTTTTATTTTGTTCATATTTTCAATCTCCTTCACCACCACACTATGATTTGGATGCCAATATTGGGGGGTTTTCTCAACATACCTGATACATCAATAACAAGAAAGCTGAACAAGTCATGATGATGTAATAGAGAAAAGAACAATAGCAACAAGAAATAATATGACTAACATAAGCAAAGGAAGAAGCAACGGAAACAACAAGTACTAATAAATAACGAAGAATAAGATAATAGAAGAGTCATAATAATAATATTGAAAAGGAAATCTAGACAATGATCGACTACCTACTAACCTTTTATCCTAATCCTCGACCTTCATATCCTCCACGTCCTCAATAAGTTGCAGCCTTACAGGTGTAACATGTCTTGCCTAATCACCTCCCTAGTACTCTTTGGCCTACCTCTACCTCTCCTTAGACTTACCATGGCCAAACTCTCACATCTTCTCACTAGGGCATTTGTACATCTCTTCTTCACATGCCTGAACTATCCTAGCTTCACTTTCCTCATCTTGTCCACTATGGAGGTCACTCTCACCTTGTCTCAAATATCTTCATTTTTAATCCTGTCTCTCCAAGTATGTCCACACATCCATCTCAATAATCACAAGGTATAGGGAAATACTTTTTCTTTTCTTTTTATGAGTAGGAGTATAGAGCAATAATTTTACTTTTCTTTTTATGAAAAGGAATATAGGGGCAATACTTATACACATAAGATATCCTTATCTACCATCAAGCTGACGATTTGCATCGTCTTTGAACACGTTACAGTTCTGTCATGGGAGGAACACTAATCAACATCTCATGTCCAAACTGTAATATGTTTCCTCAAAACTTTAAACCTTAAACTAACTGCCCTTGAAATATAAAGCCTAATGAAGCTCAAATACTAAATTAATGGTAGTTGCTGGAGAATAAAGCCTAAGCCAAATCTTAGATTCATGGTTTCCAGTAAGTGTGGAAAGACCCCTAGTATTAAACCGCTTTTCTACAGTTAGAGAAATACAGGGCTTAAGATGAATTTTCAACATTGAATGTTCAGATTCTAACTAGACTAGCTTTAATTTATGAAGCACTTACCCTTATCAAAAACTATATCTTACCAACTGATATAGCAGTCAATATCGTTAATTATGAATGTCGTGTCTTTCTCCTAATAACTTTCAAATGCAAATCAACTGCAGATACTGGAAAAAGATGCAAGAACTTTCTATTTACCTCTTGATTTTCTCTTTTAAAGCTCCTATCTTTTCCACAGGTGTTCTGTAGTCAACGGAAAACTCAAAGTTATCACCCATATCAGGACTTCTGTAGAAGTTGCTGATTGGCTTGACCGCCAAAACTGAATTTGGGTAGAATATCTTTTCGTTATCAAACCTCAGGAATACTGTGGTCAAGATATTCATTTCTTCAACAGTCATCTGTCAATTTGCGAGATAAAAGTGTGAATTAACAAAGAAAAAAATGCAAAACAGCAAGAAGATGCAATTAGCAGACATTACCTGAACACCATCAATGACGCATCGATCGCCAACATCAAAAGGATGCATCACAAATACAAATATGATAGCTTCAAATATAGTCTTGCAAGTATTCCCAAAAATAAAAGCAGCTACCACGAGTTGTGACGACAGAAAGACAAGCACTTTAGTAGTCGCTATACCCACCAAGAGGAGCCAGATGATGATTATTATGACAATCAAAATACATGTCACAAGCTTGTTTAATTGCTTTACAGCAGTTTTTGTATCATTCAAAGCATGTGATAGAGCTCTGCGTCCTTGATAAACCTTGACCTGCAAGACATTGATATGCCAAAAACTAAAAATGATTGATATGTCAAAAATGATAAATACTCATTCCATGACCATCTTATTAATCCAACGAATGACCTAGCAAAGTCAATAGGAAGGACTCATACATTTGACATCTAATCAACACCAGATGATGGTTTCTATTCACTTAGATGGCTGCTCTCCTGTCTTGTGAGGTGCTTGCAGGAAAGCAGTTATATTATGTAGTTCATGTGCATGATGCGATTACGTAAACAGGAGAGCTCTAATTGGGCTACACTAATCACCAGAAAAATGTCCAGAATTATTATTATGTTTTATTTTCTAGATCCCAACATTCTGTATCATTTTAGTAATTAAACACCAGATGAAATGGATCTAGTTTAAATCATGCCAAAAGTTATTGCAAACTCAAACAATATGAGCATGGTGCACCCTTAATCCAACTGATTTAGATTCTTTTACATCAAATTGTAGAGCATAATCCAAAAAAAAATGATTAAGTACTGAGCATACCACCCATTCCGTCAATGCTTTCCTATCAATCTGTCCAGTTTCTGCCACATCTATCATGGGGAATACAATATCGACCTCTTCTTTAATCAAGAATCTCTTAAGGTCATACTCATCAATGTACCTACACACACGAAATGAATTATGTGAATCAAGAGAGATGACACTAAATAAAAGAATGTTACAGGATATTAACTTAGGATGTGACATATTGAAACATCATAGTGATGTTTCAAATGCAAGTGTTTTCTTACTTGGAACCAGGCGGTGCGACATTCCTGAAGATGTGGTAGGCAGCAGCAATTGCTTCCTCCTCATTGTTGATCTCCTTATCCGTTTGCTCACATCCTATATCATAATCATTTTCACCTAACGAGCCAGAGATAGTGGAAAGTCCTGAGTTAGATATTACATCAACTAACATTTTCATGGTCCATGCAGAGACCTTTTCTCGCTTCATCTCATGAAGCCTATTAATATCAATTACCGCCTTTTCCTTCTTTTCCTTCCCATCTTTTCCCTTCAGTGTTTTGCGGAAACTGAATTGACTGGCAACACTGTTTGATCTCCCCAGCATCTGAGCAGACTCCATAACTGGAAGTCCTGATAGGGTCAGTAGAATATACTGATGAAAGATTGATTCTTGAATCCTATCAAAGAATGTATTGACATGGAAGGAGGCAGCCAAAATCTTTAGCAGCAAAGTCTTCAAGAGCCACAAGAATGATCCGATAAGTAAAGCTGCTATAGTCCATGTAATAAAATTAGTAACCTTCTCAGTGGAATGTGACCGTTCCTCATTTGAGAAAAGCAGAACCCATGTGAGAAGAACCAAGCCAAACCAAATGCAAACTTGAACACTTTTCTTTAGACCAAAGACAAAATATAACACCTTCTTCCTCAATAAAAAGTTCAACTCTATCAACAAGGCAACAAAATGTATAAACCACTTAGTAACCAACATGCCACTAAAGGTCACCATAACAAGGACAATCCACTTCCAGATCTTCAAATCCCAAAGTTTCCAGTGTTCAAACTTCTTAACCAATAGACTAGCAAGCAAACATCCTAAAAGACAAAGAAACACCAGCCATTCAATGAGAACTTTTGTCTTAAATTTGTTATACTTCAACTTCTTCCTTGAGCTCACTTTCTTATATATCTCCTCATCTTCATCGACTCCTCCAAAACCACCCGGTGATGCCATTAACGGTGTTCTTGGGGTTACTGATATAGATACTGTTCTTGTAGTCTCTTTAAATGTATCAGTGGAACCCATTTTAGCAGTAGGCGAAGCACGGTTAGATACATTTCTATAAGGGGAATTTGCACTTGGCTCAGGTTGTTCATCAAACATGTTGGCATCAATAGGTAGAGATTGTTCACCAAATCTTGACTTGGGTTTTGAAAATGCAGAGCTGGCAAACGATTTTCGCCGACTGAGAGTTTCATTAGTTGGGATTTTGGGTGGTTTGTTGGCGCTTGGGCTTGGGGTTGGAGTATACCTTGAAATTTCAGGTGAGGAATCATTCACTTGCACAGTCCTTGGAATCTGGGAAACTATAGGGGGATCAACTGTTGATCTTGGTGGTCGAACAGGACTGTTAGAATCTCTTTCATCTCCAGAGATCATGACAACCACATCACTGGGGGGTTTCTTGTTCTCTGCCATGCCAATCTCCCCACTAAATTTTACAGCTTTACCATTTGCATCCATTGCAAAGCCAAGTTAAACATCAAGCACCTGAAGAATGAAAAAGAAGAAAGGGCCACACAATGCAATAATAGAGTAAATAAAACTGTAGACTTCAATGTTTTCACCCAACTTTTGATAAAAGAGGCAAACACAGACTGGTTAATCAAAGATTCAGCAAAAAAAGACATGTTATTATCTACTTTATATTGTTGACAAGTTCTTTTTCCAAAGATGCAATCTTTATGGGATTATCTAACAGAAACAGTTGAGTAAAAAAAAAAGAATATGTTGTGAATCAACGAAAAAGAACAAAAGAAGCAGCAAGTTGGTAGAGAAGAAAAAAACAAGAAAAAGGAACAGCAGAGACAGTAATAGAACCCCATTGTAAGTGAATATACTAATAGAGTAGTGTCCTAATTAGACAAAAGATTTTACATAAACAATGGAAGAAAGAAGGAAGAGAAAAACTTACAAGGTCGAGGGAGGCCAGGGTTTCAACTTTCAAGAAAAAGAGGGCCAGAGAAGAAAGTAGTGAAGACGGTGGAAAACTGATGGGGAGGGAGGCACATATTTTAATGGAAAACTTTGCTAGAGCTTTGGAGAGGGACAGTTCACAGCACACATAGTATTTGAACTAGCCACGTGAGTGGAATCACAATTAAAAAAATGTACTCCCTCCATTCATATTACTTCTTTCATACGACTAAATTTTAGCAATACCAAATATAAAAATTATATTAATATTTTATAACTTTAATTTTATTATTTCTACTTTATAGTCAAAGTATGTTTGCTATGAAATATTTAATTTACACAAATTAAGGTCGTTTGTATAAATTGGCGTTAATTTATTTGTGTATATGAAAATTGTATTTGTATATGTGCATGTTCTCCGTGTTAGGTTAGAGTGACAAGCAATATTGAAAGAGAGAGGAGAGAGGTAAGCGAGAGAAAACAAATGTATAAATGATTATGTTTGTATTCTGCATAAAATTTAAATTCTTAGTATGTGTTTAACCGTGCGATACGATATTACAATATGAAATCAGCATTTGGACATGCGATTTCATGTTGATTCCATTTCATGATTCTATATCATGAAATAGAATACCATATTCTCCAAAAATCATGATACGTAATTACATGAAAATTTCATATCATGATTTGAGACTTTTTAACACAAAAATTAATCCAAAGTTTTATTTTTTTATTAAAATAACCCCACGGACTTTTGGAGCTTGAAAAAATAGATTCAAAATAATGAAACAAGGCATGGTCATTATGATATTGACACATAAGTGAAATTTGTCACAACTTGCGCACTGGTAAACAATTATTTGCAAAAAGAAGTAATGTAATATTTATGATCTATGATCATGAAAATATAGTTGTGGATGATATTAACAAAAACAATGACTCAAAGAACATTGTTGGTTCATCTTCTCGATCACATGATTAAGAAATGCAAATTAAATGTTAGGAAAGTGTCATTATTATGTGGATAATTACATTTAACACTAGTTCACTACAAGTTATATTCAATTCTTTTATTCAATTAAAGTTTGATAATGCAGATACTAAAGTGGGAAACAAATAATTTTGTAATAATTATTATGCAATTTTATAATTTTTTGTTTATTCGGTAAGATTGAATAAACAATTGGGGCTATTTCAATAGTTTTACAACTTATATGATTTTTATGTTTATGAGAAAATTAAATAACACAAAAATTTCATATCACATGTTCAAACAAAACTTCAAATTCATTTCATGATTTCATATTATGATATCATGTCACGATATCATATCGCATAACCAAACGAATTCTTATACAATTTAATCGAGTTAAAATATTTGTATATCAAATCTCTCTCGTTTTATATAATCACAAATTATTATTTTGTATAATTTGTATTTATAATAGAGAGATAAAGACAAAAGAGATGTGGACAATTTTTTTTTTTTTTATAATTATAAGTATATAGAACAGCAAAATGTGTATTTATATTTTTATATACGGTCTCTCTCTATATATATACAAACACAAGCACACATGACGTTTCTATAAAGTCAGAGATGTGAAGGAGAGATGACTGAAAAAGAGGAGATTGGCGAGCAAGACTCCAAAGAGAGGGGAGAGAGAAAAATGGCAAGAAATTTGCTCAAAATTGAAATTAAATGAAACTATAAGTATAACATTTATTTTGAACTAATAGTTTACTGTAAATGCACAAGTTTCCCTATTTTTAAAGGACAATAATGATTTTGCCATATCTATAATGACTAATTAAATAGTATAAATTTATTTAACCGTATAATTTTCTCAATAATATTAATTTAGTACATTCGTAAATAGAAAATTGATAAATTGTATCGATATAATTATACAAAAAATGGGGCTAAGCCAATCAATGCATATACCTATTAATATATATTTGTTAGTACATTCGTAAACAGAAAATTGATAAATTGTATCATATAATTAGACATAAAATGGGGCTAAGCCAATCAATGTATATACCTATTATTATATATTTTTTAAGGCACAGAACAACTAAAATGGACGAGCAATGATGTGAAAAAGGCTGAAGGCCATCTAATTCAAGGAGTCATCATCATTAGATATAATGTATAAAGAGAGAAGATTTAATTAAAATCATAAAGAGAATAGTCCAACAAACAAACAAAAACTCCAGCAAATTTCCCGAAACTCTTTTTTAGATTTACAGATCAACTACATTTTAGACAACCAATCAAAAAAAGCTTTCCTTTAAAAATATTTTTTAGACATAGACTTTTACAGAAAACGTTTTAGTTATTTATATCATATCATATTATGTTTTGTTTTTTTAGAAAAGTATTAAATACAAATAATATTAAGTATCTCCTATGTCTCAAGAACACAAGCAAATTTTTCAAAAGTCGATTAAAATTTTAATACACTTTTAATATATTAATTATTATAATTTATAATATTTTAATTTTTTTCATAATTATTAAATACTCAAAGTTAAATAAAAGTTTAAATTACCTTCAACCTTTTTAACATAAATACCACAGAGGTAGATAGCCACGTGGCCATGAAAGAGAAAGTGAAAAGCAACTGCAATAATATAACACATTTTTTATTGAAATGACGAAAATACTCTTATGGATCATCATTAATTGGCAGCGCTTATTAGAAAATATATGTATGCATTAGCATATATTAGTAATAATATCTTATTTGATATGCTGTTTCTCGTCGAGTATAATTATTGCTTATACACTCTATTTTGTATTAAGTTGCGTATTATTAATATTAAATAATTTTAGGTATTAATAATACATACTATTTAATATTTGCGTTTGATTAAACAATTACAAAACTATCCTCAAAGCTTTTTAAAGCATTTCCTAACATTTCTTGTCATATATTTTTATTTTTATTTGTTTTTCAATGTCTTTTAATTTGTTAGTGTTTTAATGCACTTTATGGCCTGTTAAGAATTTTTTTTTCACAAAAAAAATAAAAATCGAATTTCAACATAATTTAATAAAAGAATTTGTGGACATAAATTTGAGAATTTATTTTTTTGGCCAACTTTTCACAAAAATATTTTGACTCAAATAGTACATCTGTTTAATATTATTTTTGAAAAGAAGAAGAGGAGGAGGAATTAATAATGTTTTAGCAAAGAACTTTGTTGCAAGGAAATGTAAAAATAAATAAATTGTAAAAGATTTTTTTGTAAACATATTTTTTACATAGAAATTATGCAAGATTTGTTATTTCTAATACATCAAACCAAACAGTGTATAAGAAATAATATTTGCATGACTACTTCAATCATTATTAGAGCCTGTTTGGCTCAACTTAAAAGCTGGTCAAACTGACTTAAAAGCTGGTTTTTGACTTATTTAGTTATTTGGCAATACTCAAAATAACTTATTTTAAGTTAAAAAAAAATTATTTTAAGCCAAAAGTTAAAAGTTGGGGTAGGGGTATATTTTTTTTTGTAGCTTATAAGCTGTTTTAAGTTGAACATATTTTTACCTTTTTGCCCTTAATATTTTTATACAATCTCCAAATTACCCACATAACCCTAACATCTCTTTCTTCCATTTTTCCCTTTTCACGTTTGGCATAGCTGCTGAACTTCTTCCTGTTCTTCCAATTTGAAGTGAAGATAAACCTTGAAGTAAAGTTTTTTCCATTAATTTTTTTATTAGCTTTCTTCCTTTTCTCTCGATTGATGACGATAATATGTCGAAAAATCAAAATCAGCTGAAAAAATTCTCGATCTATGCCGATAATGTTTTTTGATTTGCTTCATTTACTCACTTTTGACGTTTGGTTTGTCGTACATATGATTTCTGAGATATTCTATTTCGTAACTGATTTATTTCTGAGATATTCTGTTTTTAAATCGTTCTTTGATCTATTCAAATTATATATATATCTTTAAAATCTATAATAAGTTCATATTCCTCTTATAAATAATTTGTGATAAGAAAGAAATATGTGAATGATAGCAAAATATAATTATTTATGGCTGTAAATTATAAATTAATTAACTTTTATTATGTTAACAGCTTTTAAGGGTATTTCAGACATTTTGATTTAAAAAGCTGTTTATCAGCACTTATTTACCAAACACATCAACAACTTTTTTTTAACTTCAGCACTTTTATCCAAACATAGCTGCTTATTTTAGAAATAAGTTTCAGCACTTTCAAAAGTATTTTTTTAAAGCTGCTTTTATTAAGCCCATCCAAACAGACCCTTAATGCCAACACTACTAATGCAAGCATTGTTAATGCACCCTAAATATTATTTTTATACATTCTACTAGACGAGCCCTTAGATATCAAAGTAGGCATGTCTACTTATTACCTCTTTTAGGCACCTCAAACTCTCTTATTATATATGGTCACAAGAACCGTGCCATAAAACTTTTCATCTCAACTTCTATGATAGGGATAGAAATTGGAGAGTCAACTAATTTGTTAATATGAGTTTTTTATAGATATAAAGTTATTAGTTATTATGATTTATAATATTTTAATGTAATTTTTAATAATATATTTTACTTTCTTTGTTCTAATTTATGATACATTGGTAGTTTGTTTATGTCTTTTAAATTTTGAACTTGTTAATTATCGTGATCTAATACAGGCCCAAACTCTTTAATGAATATTTTGCGTACAATATATCATTAATTTTATTTTAAATGTTTAAAAGTATTTTAACTTCAGATAAAGTCATATTACAAAATATCACCCAAAGACAAAGTAACACATTAAAAATTGAAAAGTTAAATTAAAAAAAAAGTTCAATTTTTGGCATTGATACATAACTATGAGTCCTATCTACGGACAATAAGAAGTCTTATGGGATGTAGAGGGGAAATCGTAGAAGTTGAGTTTTTGGAAAATTTAAGTTTTTAAAGCTTGATCTACGAGTGAACATGACAAGTCATATGATATATGACAGATTCCATAGAATGACTCTACACTTACTTAAATTTTGAACTTCAATTTGGGCTCTACGAAAGGGGTCTATTGATCGTAGATTGAAAGCAAATTGTAAAAAGGTTTCATGGAAAGTTAATTGAACATTGGGGTTCTAAAGTTATAATTGACCAATACAAGCCGTTCAAATTTCTACGGATCGTGGGTCCAACCTGTTGGTCATTCTGACAATTATTCTTAATGGTATTTAAGTATTTTTCTATGCTTTAATACCTAAACCAATATCGTTTTGACCGGATTTCTAAGTCCTATAACTACCTTTCAATTTTTAGAACTACCCAAACCCTATCATTCTCTCAAGTACTCAAAACACATCCAAGTTCATCCCTTTATAATTCTCTCTCAAGCTCAAAACAGAAAGCTAGAGTCTCAGGCTCGAAGTCTCCTTTTTCTTCTTGATTTTCTAGGATTTGATCATCAAGGTATGTTGAAATTCACAAATAGATTCAATTCATTCATAGGTTCCTAAAGAAATTTCACTCTTCAAAGCCAATTTCACCCAATTTGATTATGGTTTCATGCAAATCTCCATGAGTCTGTTTATTTTGATTCAATTGTCTGGTTTCAATCTTATTGTGCATGATTTGATTCAATTATATGTTTTTGAATTAATTTCATATAGACCCATGTATTGTATATGTTTATGATGATGAATTTATGAAAAAAAACTATAAACTTATGAATGATGAATTATGAAAGATATGCATGTTTTATGAAAAAGATACTTTATAAACTAATGTTTCCTTTGAGATAACCATAAATGAAATTGTGAAAGGTTTTCTCACATATAATGAAATTATGGATGTGAAATATTTTCTCATATATATATGAATTATGATTTAAAAGAGTTACTCTATAATGACTTAAGATTGGATTGGTTGTTTAATTATGCCTTCCTAACTATGATGATATGAAAATGAATATTCCGTTGGGATCTTTAATTAGTATCGAGAGGATAATGAGATGGAGTCTCTACTATTAGTAGAGCTCGACTCACAAGTAGCAATCTCATTATCCCTAACTACGTGCCCTCGTAGAATTTGTCTTAGAAAAATATAGCTAATGAATCCACCTAAGCTAGAAGTTATGGTTCTTACCTTGGCAAATAAGACATCTATTTTTGATATAAGAGAAAGATACATAATTTTATTTTATAGATTACATGGTCTATGTCAGTTGATGGTAAATATCCAACAAAATAAACTACGTCACCTTTAAAAAGGTTTTAAGAAAGCTTCCATTACGATTTTTAGATGCATTAACCATGTTCATAATTTATGATTCTTCTTTAACGCCTTTTGATATATTTTAGTTTGGTCGTGCATATCATGTTTAAAATCCTAAAATAATCATATTTATGTCTTCATGCATTTCTCTGTACATAGTAGATTCCATGTACTAATGCATGCTAGTGGCTATATTGTGTTATAATATAGGATTCAACGCTTCTCCTCTTGCTACTCATTGCTAGATCTAGATTGTGCTCCATTGCTTTGGCTTGGTGAGTCCTCATACTTCGAGGTCAAGACCATGAAATCATTACTGCCTTATTCACTTTTCTTTTCAAACTTTATGTGTGGTGTATGAGTTACATCCCGACCACTCTATTGATATTTAGAACGACTTACCAAGATTTAGTATGATTTATGAACTTATATTCAAACTTCTCTTCCATGATATTAGACTGTTTTACCTATTCTATTTGTTTATTTGTATGTATGTCAAGTGTCTTGATGTAGGCCTCTCAGGTTTTTATATGTCATTTCACATCTAGGGTGTACTTTGGATCATGACACTCAACCCACTAGGCCGTGAGAGAACCTACTCTAACACCTAAATAGGAGAACCCTAAACCACTAAACTACTCATGACATGCAAAAAATAAATAAAACATATTCTAACACCCCATGTATTTATGGAATTACAATAAATTGATTTTGATATCCACGTTATTATAAAAGAGACAAATTAATACTTCTTAGAAACTAAAAAAGTACAAAAGATACTAAAAAGATATAATGTATGATAGAAAATTACTACATCACCTTTACCTTAAGAAAAAAGAAGTAGAAGCTGTCAGAGATTACAATCGTTTTCACATACAAAACACCACTAGTTCCTGCAGTCAGACTATGCCAAGTGACATAGCAATAATAGTATCAATACAATCAATATGTGGTGATAGATATCATCGATCAACCTGATCCTACCACATAACATTATGAAAATGATCAAGAAACATGAAACTTAAGTATAAAATTAAGACCTCGAACCATTCATTTACAACACTTCTTGGAGCTCATACATTTTGTTCTAGTCTTTATCCACTGGCTTTTATCATCCAAGTAAAACTCATAAACTAATTTTCTACCTCATTCCATTGCCAACTATGTTATTTAGACAATCAATCCTCTTACCACTCTAAGGTTTCACAAGCTTATCTGTTATGACACTCTTATATCAAATTATAACATAATCCTTCCATAACACAGGAATTTAATATAAGATCATTACTAAATATGGTAACCAACATATTATTCTCCCCCAAGCTTCTATGGCAACACTTCTGAGCTTTTATTCATTTTAGTAAACCACCTATAAGACATTTACTATGTCAACCTGTCTCGGATCCTCCCTTATCATGTATGATTAAAACACTAAAAAATCATAATCAATTCTAGCTTTTATACTACACACCAGACCCCCGTTAATCAGTCTGTCCTAGTAACCATAACTTAGAAAAATAGATAACATACAATTATAACGACCAGTATAACATAACCTGAGCTCTTTGTCCTCACCCTTAGATGACATGCACAAAAACATGAACCTCAACACAACAATTCATACCTAATTCATCATACCTTTAGAGCAATTCGAACCATTAAGATCACTAGAACATCATCTATAGTATTTGACATGCAAACTTGGTCTACTCAAGAACCATCCCAACATTTAAACACAAGCTCGGTCATTCATGAATTAACATGTAACCATTAAATTACAAGAAATTAAACTCGATTCTTTCATGGAATCCACACACAAACTATTAATGTATCAGCTCGGTATCCAAGTCAACCATAAATGATTCATATCATGTGTGGTATCTGATCCAATCATTAGTATTTCGTATTGGTGTGGTACCCTAGTCAATCATCAGTCATAAACAACATATACAATACAATCACAATGAGCATCACATATGAATTTACAAGTAAATAAAACATTTCATTTCTTGGGGTTATCAACATATGTTATTTCACATCAATCTTTAGTTTTTTCATATGCATTGAACAAGTAATACAAAAATAATAGACACACATATATTACATTCTTAAAAAACACAACCATCACCTACCGAAAGAGAAACTCCTAGGATATCCTTAATCATCCTTAAATATTCCACAATTTCCTTTCCCAGGACAATACCCAACTACCTCATAAAGAAACAATACTTCGCTAGCAATCATCTCATCCTAACTATTACTAGACACACATTCAATCATCCAAACTTCATATATGGAAGTCTATACATGAAATATCTTACAATTCACAAAATATGATGTAAGTTAAAATAGATCTAAGTACCCATTTAAAGTAAATTCAACGTATATGACCGCTAAGCAACTACTGATAAATCTTAATTATGAGCTTTGGCTGCGTGAAAGAAAACCACGATGAACTAGGACCAAAATTCCTTGGATTTTCATCTCTCTTGCACTAAATCTCTCCTCTCCACACCTTCCATGCCTTGGCTTTCTTCGCAGGATTTTTGACATAGCCCTCATCTATTTTCTCTTTTAAAAAGTGAGTGCAAAATAAAGGACCTCGTGTTAACTATGTCTTGATTCCTATAAGCTCACTATAGTGGCCATGCAGGCGCTACATCGAAGCCACCTTAGAGGGAGGCTTTTCGCTATGGTGGATTTACATTAGACCAATAAAATTTCATCGTGTGCTCAAAATTTTAAATTTGCCACCATATTTTCAAGAATTTAGGATTCCTCATGATATATCTTTGAGTAACGATGGTTTGGATCAGTGTTTCAAAAGGTTGGGGTGTAACATCTCACAACTAGAAATGAATAGAAAAGAGGTTAAAATTTGAAAATACTTATTTTTGGAAAGAATAGGAAAATCTAGAAATTTTAAGTAAGTTAAAAAGTGAGTTTTTGATCAACTTCAAAGGATCATAATTCCTAGCTCGGGATGAATTAGAGTTAGTTCCATATATGGTTGGAAAATACTTAGAATAATCTTTCCAACACCATCAAGTTTATTTTGAAATCGTATAAGTCAGATATGTCTTTCGATAGTTGGGTTGTTGTATTAAGGAAAATCCAATGCGGATTTGGAAAGGGCAAAGTTGTATTTTTCTTACCTAATTTAATTAATTTGTTTTTAGAGATTCATTATGGTAAAAGATAAATTTAGTTCAGTTTGAAAAAAATAAGAATTACGCATAGGGCTTGGAGAAGAGAGAAAAGAAGAGGAAGGTAGAGAGAAGTCAAGTATTCGCCAAGAACGTCAAGCTTTGCGAGTGGAATTCGTGGGGGGTGATCCCTATAAAGGTATGTGAGATAATTTAGTGTAGGGCACTCCACCCACACACTAAACTTGTTTCAATACAGTGGTTGATTAGTTGTTTACATGTTAATATCTAAAGTTCTTAAAGAACATTGTCGAATTCTTGTTGGTTGAGTTGTTGAATGCCTAATGTTGATTTGATTGAGTTTTAGGATTGTTTTTCGAGTTAAATCTATTGGGTAGTGAGGGTAATAATTATCCTAAGTGTTTGGGGAAATAACCATGGAAGTTAAGAGGGTTTAGAGATGAAAAAGAGGAGAAAAGTTGAGAACACCTAGGTATAGGGGTTGGGGTGCTGCTTCTCTCATAGCCCCACAGAAAAATCGCTGCCCATAGGTCCTTGGGGAGCCACGCCAGACAGAGCGCTCCAACTTGGCCTCTGAAGTTTTGGGTCTGGCGCCCCACACCTCTCAGAGCGTCAAGGAGGGTAGTTCACCCCATTCTTTCTCCACTTTTTCGTACTAGTTCCTAAGTGATGTACCAAAATTTGTTAGTTGATTCCAACATTCTAAGGTACATCTAAACATCATGAAATCATCTATAAACATGAGATCATGAACCTTGAATCCATAACCCAATTCAAGAAAAGTTAAGATCAGAGTCAAAGAAATTAATAGTCAAATCTAGAAGTTAAGAAGAAAGTCAAAACAAAGTTCTTAAGAGTTCTCAAGGGTCTTTAACAACGTTTTAACTTTGTTTTAAAACTCAAGTTTCAAGTTAAGTAACAAGTAAAGAGTTGAGATCATTTTTCAAAAAGTTATGAGGGAACTAAGTATTCCCTAAGAGTTGTTTTAAGACTTAAGTTTCAAACTTAGTAAAGAATAAAGAGTTGAGTTCACTTCTCAAAAGCTTCTAGGGAACTAAGTATTCCCTAAGAGTTTATAAATGTTTTTCACATTTAAGATAAGAGTAACTAAGATTTTCCAAAAGAGTTTTGAGTAAGAAAAAAGGAACATTGATTCCAAGAGAGCTTATAAAGCTAAATGTCGAGCAATTATCTCAACCCAGAGATAGAAGTTGTTTTAAAAACACATGAGCTAAGTATATTTTTGGGAGTAGTATTGAACACCGATATGAGGAATGCGAGTTCAAAATAACTCAAGTCTCCATAAACCATGTAGCTATCATGGGCATTGAAGGATCAAACTTTGTAGATGATCACTTAAATTAAGTTAGTTGATCCACTAAGTTAAGTAAGGTCCTATACCGATGAAAAGGTATAGGATGGTCCTCGGCAGCCTGAGGTAAAATGTTGTACCATCACTTACGCTCGTAGTGATGGTGTCGGTTAGAGAATCTGCCAAAGAAGTTATATTACTTTAAATGAGTAAAGTGAAATTTGTTATTGCTTTATATTTAATGAACTAAGATTGTTTTCAGTTGCTTTAAATATATATATATATATATATATATATATATATACACACATGTGTGTGTGTGTGTGTGTTTTTTTTTTACTGGTTTATATTGAGTTGAGTATCTACGAGTTGAGCAAAGCCAATATAAGTGTTTCATTCTTACTCGCTTTCAAGCTTAAGTTGTTTTAGCATTCCAACTCGCATACTCGTACATTCAATGTACTGATGTCAGTTGGCCTGCATCGTCTTATCATGCTAACGCAGGTAACTAGGATCAACATCCGGCATACCGTTGATCTAGTGAGCAACTTAGAGTCAGTTGATGAGCCTCCCTTCATTCCGGAGGATATCTTTATCATTCATTTATTGTTTTTAGTTTTCAATTGTTAGAATGATTGGGGGTCCTGTCCCAACATCTATCTTTATATTAGATGCTTCATAGATAGATAGTATAAGTTCTTTCGTCTTATTCATTTTAGTTGTATAAGTTTAAGACTTAAGTTGCCGTTTTGGCTAAGTTATCTTTTTTAGTTATTCCTTGAGTTATATTCTCTTGTCTTTAAGTCTTTCAGTGAGTAAAGGAAGCCAGACCAAGGGGCCGCTTGAGGCCAGCAATGATTTTTCGAGTGCCGGCCACATCGAAAGTGTAGGCTCGGGGCCCCACTGGGGCGGAGGCGGGAGCGTTTTGTACTGTATAGGGCGAGACATAAGCTTCGAGATACGGGGCGTTGGTTCAATGGATCTACAGGGCATACTCTCATGCATATTCAATTTATAGTTTTATTACTAATAAAATAAGGAAAAGTAAACCTTTCAATGATTTATGATTTATTTTAAAGCCCTGAAAACGTTTGTTAAAATACTTGTTCGGATTATTATATATATTACAGAATCTATTAAACATGTATTATTGGAAAACTTTTGCCTGACCAAGTTTCATCCTTTAAAGGTGAAACATAATTTCAAAATTTACATGACAAATTACAATAGTGTGAGTTGTCGTAAAATATTATGTTCTTTTTCCTTCATAACCGATCAAAGTTAGCACGAGGAGACATCTTCCAAACAGAAGGTACGCTAATGAACGACAGTTATCACGCCTCAATTCTAATCAAATTGAATTATTCATTTCAATTATTATATATGGTCCACATTGCTTCATCCAAACTATTTAATACATCTATTAAAACTCTAATTAAAGAGGAAATTTATACCCAAAACTCAAAGATGTTTGTTTATTTTTTATTCCAAACGATTCAATAGAATATGTTACTTTTCCATTTTAACTAACTAAATATCATAGTTAGTAAAATAAGAAGGTTGGATTGTCAACCCTAGTTCTTATTTATTAATATTATCTTCTTCTTTTTTATTTTCAAACATAGTTTTTAGTTCATTTTCTTGGAATTTCTTGTTTACATGTAACACATATTACTTGTGTAATTTATTCATCACTGGAGGCTTGTCATCTTTTGTTATACGACTTGCTTTACTTTTTAAGAGACTCGAGTTTAATTTATGTTAATATATGATCATATTATGGCACAACCAACCTCATCATATAGAGGAGGGCTTATTGCACTTGGAACTTTTGATGCATATACATATCTATACTTTTCATAATATTTTTTAATCAATGCATCATAATTTCTTGTAAATTTAATTTGTACAAAAATTATGGAGTAATTTGTGATTTGCACCCGTAATATATTTGATTTTTTTATGACTTACATCTTATCCTATCATTTTTAATGATTTACACTCTAATCTTCTTAGTTTTTTGCAAGAGCAGAAAAAAATCTCCTCCCCCCCCCCCCCCCTCCAATTATTTACAAGAATAAAATAGGAAATTAAGTATAAAAATAAAATGTGATTTAAATTATAAAAATAAAAGCAATATTAATTAAAAGTCATTTGTTGCCTCTTTTCCGTTAAAAGGAAGAATAATCAATCATTCTTTTTTAGTAGTTTTTACGAAAAATTACTAAACTACACTACATATGTTTACATATTATCATTTCATCCCCACTCTTTTATAAAAATTAAAAAATCCCTACTTTCCCCCAATTTCTCTATTTTGGATACTTAATTTTGAAAGAAACCAAACCTACCTTTCTCATCCCCGAAATCTCGCCTCTAATCTCTCCCACTACCAAATTAGTTATCCGATTCAAAGTAATTTGATTTTCAGACGATTCAACAGTCCAAATTTCAAAATAGGTATTATCTTCTTCTTCATTTTTTTTTCAGAATCAATTCTGTGTTTCAATTGATATTGTATCAGTTGACAAAATGGATCATCCATCTTTTAATATTGGGATTTCCCAAAGAATAACACCTAGCAATATCAAAATTTTGAATCATAAGACCCCAACTTGACAGAACAGAGGTCTAAAAGCTTGCATGCACCAACATTAATGGCGAATCGAACTTCTACGAAGAAAAAATAAAATAACAGAAGTGGGGGCACCATTTAAAGCAAAGGATCCAAAAACTAAAAAGAATGAGGTAGAAAGGTTGCACCTCCCATTTTCCGATCACATTACCTATTATATGTTTTTCTTTTTCTTATAAATTAGGCATTGTTGAAAAATAAATTTTTATAGTGCATATTGAAATCTGAAGTTTTTACCTAGAAACACTGATTATTTGGGTTTGAGTATAATTTTTACCGTTGTAGATGAAAGACATTGTGAAAAATAAAATTTTATTATATATATTGAAATCTGGAGTTTAAACACTGATATTTTACCAAATGTTGATATTGAGTATAAGTTTTGAAAAATAAAGTTTCTTTGTATATATAGAAATCTTGAGTTTTGTATCAAAAACACTAATATTTTATCAAATGTTGGTATTAAGTTTTCATTGTCCTTCATAAGTATTTGTTTTACATTTGTAGATGAAAGACTAGTTTCAGACAAATTTTGTGTGTTTAGAATTGTATCTAAGATAGGCGTTCATTTCACAGTATGATATATAGGTTATTTTTTGTCACAATATATCATATTCGTAGATATGAACATGAATGATGCGAATACAGAATATAACATATCTGATAGTTAACATTTTGTATCATATTTAAATAGAAGTCAGTGTATATACATAAGTAATATGATTTTGTGTATCAGTCATGTATTGTTAGTATACTAAGTATAAAATGATCTGAAACATTATATTGTGAATCAATTATGGTATTTCCCTTTAGTTATGTATGCATAATTTATCAATTTAGTGATTAATCAACATCATTTATCTTTATGGAATTGCAGAATATGAAATATCTAATTAAACATATTCCAAAGCAACCTCTATTGGAATAGTATAGTAATCTATAAACTGACTTACATGTGGAATTTTCTCGAGGCATTACTTACACATTTCATTCAATTAATAATGTATATTCTTTGTCTTTGCAGCGATTGCAGAACATATGTAGCTGCTTTTGCTGAATTTCTGAGTGACAAATTCAAGGTCCCATCGATTCCTTTTCGAGGTGACTATCTTCGCTCAAGATGCAATACTGTTATGGAAATATGGTACTGACAAGACCAAGACGGGATACCATATCTAGAATGATGATCTTATAAGGCCAAAAGGTGTTTCCATTCCATTGACACATGATGAACTGAATAATGTAGAACAATATTTTATTTACTGACTTACAGTGAAGATATGATATTATTATTTTGAAGATACATTAAGTGCTTTGGAGTATTCCAGGTCAACATTATATATCTAAGTAATTAATTCTTCTAAATTTGAAGAATTTTTATGTACACTGTTTTTATGTCGCTTTTAAATTAGTTTTGAATGCATTTTAATACCTTATTAATTTCTGTATATTTTAAGTATTATACAAATCCCTGCAGCTTTTACTATAGTGAATCTGATACAAAATTTTTTATCAAAATTATTAGGTATATGATACAAAATTGTGTTCATCAAATGAAAAAATTATATTATTCACACAACATGGTACAAATTACATCTTATAAGGTGATACTAAATAATTTTCACTTACATAATATTATGTATATGATACACAATATTATCTATATGATACATAGGTAAAAAATTCAAATTGATACGATTTTATTATTTTATGCAAAGTTACAAAGACTATTAAGTATCATATACACAAATGTTATGTTAAAATTACTCTTACTTATTTTAATATGATTTTAAATTTCTTGTAAACTATTATGTGCAAGAAACTCATGAATTGCGTCCACATATGTAAAAAATTACTTTTTCGATACTTCATTATTAGTAGATACAAAAAATTTAGAAGATCATATTATGTATATGATATATAATTGAGCCAAATAACATGTTTTACATCTTATCTCTTTTAACTTTGGCACATATGGTTACAAAGATAGTATGTGTCTAAAAAACAAAATTTATACTAAAATTATTCTAACCTTTTCTAAATTATATTTCCAAAAAGTTTTTATGTACATGAAACACAATTGCGTCTACAAGTATCAAAATTATATGTATATGATATATAATATTGATAAAAAAGATACACTTTCCGATACTTTATTATTAGTAGATACAAAACTTAGAAGAAGATAGTATGTATATGATACATAATTGATTCAAATGATACCTTTTTTCCATGTTGCCTTTTATTAACTTTGGCACACCTCACAACTATTTGGTACTATTATTCTATCACATACAAAATTAATAGATAATAAATAATCAGACACACTACAATGTATACCAAATCAATTTTATCATAAAAATTATTAATAAAAAATATTGCCAGATTTCAAAACATAACCTTATTCATTTATTGCATCATAAAATAGTAATCTGAAATTACTTCTTAAAGTATCAAATTTGAGAATTATTAGACAAGCATAAAAGTACTTCTAAGAAGCAAATATCAAGAATCTTTTGGGAAGAAAGTACATGTTCTTCTATTGTGACCTTCCTTTCCACACTGTCCACAACAGTTCGTGTTTGTGGTTATCTTTTCATCTGAATTTTTCTTCCTCTTTTTTTTTTCTTGGCCTTTCAGGCATTTTTTAGTATCTTGGTGACAAGAGGACTTCTTCCATAATAGATTCCGGAGCTATCCAATCACTTTTGTGTGACAGTGGTTCTATTGTAACTGCATACGTGTTTGTTAATGCATCAAGTTTATAGTAATCAGAGCAGTAGAGGTGTACATCTTTAATATTCTTCTTTTTTGAAACAGTCATTGCGTGTGCACAAAGTATCTCGTCATGTTGAAATCTACCACATGAACAAGTTTTTCTCTCAAGACAAACAATGTATCTTATCGCACCTTCATACACTGCAAAGATATATTCAGAAGATGCAACTACCTGCAAATGTTTAAAAATTATAGATACATTAAACGAGTTTTCGATTTGCATGATTAACAATATAATGAGAAGTAAAGCTAGAAACATAATATTTGTAATATAAATATGTACCTTCATTTTTGCCAATTTGGACGTGTTTATAATCAATATTTCTTGAAATGTTCTCCCTAATGTTTCGTTTGTATAAGATGCTATTTTTCAATTTTTGCAATTCCAAGTAACAAATAGAATTCTAGCTTCTTCTAAAAAGTCTATAATAAATAATTGTCATTACTTTTGTATCGCTCGTACCTAACATCATTTTTGCATATACGTGAATGCCTTACTAGATCGAAATATTCATTACAAATCTTCACCAAAAAATACGTTTGAATTTTTTTAGAATCAGCCTGAGAGCTATTCGTAAAATAGCAATAGAGAATTTCAAAATTTGAAATTTGAAATTTCAGTATAGTAGTGTTTTATGAATGAATGATTTGAAGATGAGAGAAACGTATGTGTGAATTGTGACAGTTAATTTGTATTTCTGTTTTAAATCCCCTTTTTAATGCATTAAACTGATAAAATCGCCCTTTTAACGCACGGACCTGATAATTACAACTTCTACATTAAAGTATTCACCCGCATAATATAATATTCACAACATAAAAAAAAAGGAATTTTATAATTTATAAAAAAGTAGGAACAAAGTAATTTATTTACTATACTATGTGTTTTCTATAATTTTTTTTTACTTTTTATTTATTTGTTTTTGTTTTATGTTTTGGTCTAAACATTGATCTCTCTGGGAGGGAAAATTTAAAGATAAATATCTTTTATTTTGGCCAAACTATTGTTTCTTCCAACCAATTGGTATTATGTTGTCTAACTAGTGGTTATTGGTATTTTATGTTGTTTTCCTAATATATATATATATATATATATATATATATATATATATATATATATATATATATATATATATATATATATATATATATATATATATGTATATATTCCACAACGAAGTAAAAAGTGAAAAAGGGTGATGGCTAACATTTAAATACACTTATTTATTAGCAGGTACTTTGGTTTTATTTTCTTCTAGTAATCATTACTATATTGGGTCAAAAAGTGGCATCTTAATAATTTTGTAGAAACAGTATCGTCCAAGGGCCAAAAACAAAAATACCAATAAGGTATAAAACTAAATTATTAAGAAACTGAAAAAAGTGAACATAATACTGTAGCATAAATATTTTCATGTCTCCGTAGTTATGTCAAAACAAATATTTTTAATTTTACCAATTAAAAATATAAAATTTACACCATTCAATCATATTCAACCAATAGACATCTGTATAAAAAAATATATATCTAAAATTTATTAGTTTAACATAAAATATTTTTGTGATAATTTAGAGTACACGAATAATCTCATTTATAACATAGTTGGACATAAGAAATCAAACTAATAAAATATGTTATTTATCAATTATTATTAAATGAATTACATTTTTTATTTATAAAAGGATTTATAATATTATCACTTAGCCAACTTTTTTAAACCAGACAAATCGCAAGCTGACAAATTGAGCTAATAAAAAGAGAATATTATTATTTCTTCTTCTCTTCTACTTTCTGTTTCTTTTTCACTAAAGCAGACATAATTTGGGGCCTATATTGTCTAGTTTAATTCAATTATTATAAAATCATCAAGAAAAATAAATCAAAAGATCATAAACAGTACATAAGGTGGGTGGCTTCTCAATCTCTTCTTTGCCATAATGTAATATTCCTCTCTTTTAATTTGTATTATATATAATTTTAAATTGACAAAAAATTAAAAAGTATAAAATAAATTGTACCTTGTTATTTCAAAATTTATAATAGTATTTATGTTATTATACATTTTTAAATAGGGATAAATAAAAATAATATAATTAGATATTTTAAATATTAAATATATTGTTTCAAAATATATTAATAAAAAGTAATATCGTATAACTTAATAAAATAAAAGAAATAACAGCAATCAAAAGTTTTTGGCACGATCATATGACAATGCAAATAGTTAGACAATCTTGTCAAATGTTCTCCTATTTTGGGTTGACAAGATTTTTATTTTGATAATTGTTTTTCCCTAATGCAATCAATATAAATATATGAGTGTCAAGAACTATGAAGCATTATTAAAGCTCTTAAATTTGATTATCAGATCATAGTTATTAGGATTTGCTTGTTCTTTTATGTCCGAGCAGTTTTAATCATTCAAATCTTAATCTTTAAGAGCATGTGTAATGATCGGTTTCTGTCATTATAGAAAAATCAACGGGAAAAAGTTGTGACAGGAAAAACTGTTTAGTAGTATTTGAATTTTTTCAACTATGTCCAAATTTGAAGGAAATTGGAGACTTTAAGGTGTAGGGAAATCTTGTAGCAATCAGGTAACGTAATTATGAATGCCGTTACATGAGGTGTTAGAAAACTCGTTAACGAACACGTACGACTTTAGAAATTGTATTTAAGTGAGTACATCTCCGGGAATCGAACTTAGCATAAATGACATTTTCTGAGGGCCGTGGGTTAGAGGTGTTGTGAAATGGGAGTTCGGAAATTCTTGAGGGAGCTCACTGGTCCAAGAATCCCGCCCTAGCGGGGGATTCTGGCGTCGCTGTTTTGGCGCGATGGGTGTCGCTGTAGCGAGCAGGACGCTAGTTAAAGTCATTAATAAACCCCTAAATGACCTCATTATGCACAATTTGACTTTTAGCTAAAGAATAACCTAGGCGATTTCTACTCGTTTTTCACCATTCTTGAGGCTAAAAGTATGCTTTTCATTCCCCGAATTTATTTTTCGATCCATCGAACGTAATAGAATGAGTTAATAATGATAGGGATCATGAATTTGATCCAGGATTCATAGAATTGTTAATAATCCGGGTAAGTAGCGATTGTTTGATGATTCCTGTATTTTATTGATTGTTTGTAGACTAAGAACAAGCGGAACGAATCCGAAAAGGGAAGGATCAAGTTTCTTAGGGTTTCAAGCTTGTTTCGAGGTAGGTGATGATTGTGATTCTACGTTTGTGTGATGTATGCATGTTTTTGCTTCATTGTGATACTTGTATATGTAAGAATGTTGCAATATTGACCACACTTGTTGTAAATGAGATAGATGAATGACGTTGCCATGAAATAAGAATGCAAATGTATGATGCTGATGATATACTTGTGATTCAAATTGTGGTGTGTGCTTTGGGGATCGTCACGTTTCGATAAGCTAACTCGGATCGGATTTCCACATTCCGACATAAAAATAATATCGGATTTCCATGTTTTGGAAAACTAACAATTTGAGTTTGGGTTCCGTGAGAGGATCAATAATGTGAGGATAAATGTGAAATGTATTGTTGATTCACCATGTTGATATATATATGCATATGATTATAATGTTATGTCTCACTTGTTTATGTTACACTAGAAGGATGTTGCGTGATCTTACCAGTTGACGGTGGCTGTATACTGATTCTGTAACATCTCGTATCTAGAATTATCTGAGGTTAAGCTAAGAAAAACAAGAAGAATCAAATTTGGAAATAAGTAAGGAAATCTGGAAAATTTTCATATTTCAAAAGTAAGTTTTGATCATTTTCAAACTGACATAATTTCCAGCTCAAGAGGAGTTTTGATGAGTTCTTTATATGGATGGAAATATCATCGCAAGATCTTTCCAACGATGCCAAGTTTGCTAAATTTTGAGTTCGTATGAGGGAAATATGCCATTCGTAAGTTGGGCTGTTAAGCAGAGGAATTTCCAATCCAGATTTGTTAAGGACATTTTGGTCTTTTCCTAAGTCAATGATTAATTTCGTTTTTGGGTAATATGTTGGGGTTTAAACTGATCCCATTTAGTTTACACACTTAGAAAATAAGATAGGGCTTCAAAAGAAAGGAGAAAATAGGATAAGGGAGAAAAAGAAGCAAGAACACCATGATTTCGTTGTGGGTGATCCCTATCAGGTATGTGAGATCATTCGGTGTTGGGTTCTTTCACCCACCCTCCAACTTTATTCATTACAACGATTTAAGAGTTAATTGAAAGTAAACCTTGAAGTTCTTGATGAAAAGTTTGAAGTTTTTGTGGGTTGATTTGTAGTTGATCTTTAGTACTTTTGATTCTTGTTTTGAGACTGTTTTCAGGTCTAAATTATTGGGTAATGAGTTATTTAGGGATCCTAAGTGTTTGGAGATGGGATCCATGGGAGTTTGGAAAGGTTTAAAGATGAAAAACAAAGAAGAAAGTCGGAAATAACCGTCTGATAGTCACTGGGGCGCCGCACTACCAAAGCGCCTCAGGACAGAGTCAGTCAGTCAGGCGCTCCGCCTCTCAGAGTGCCCCGACCCTCCGAAAACACCATTCTTTTCCTATCTTTTCATACTAGTTCCTAAATGATGTGACCTTCATCCCTAGTTGATTCTAACTCTCTAAAGTACATCTAAACATCATGAAATCATCAATAAACATGAGATCATGATCATTGAATCCATACTTTAATTCAGGGAACGTTCAGAGTCAAGTCTAGAAGATAAGAGCAAGTCAAAGTAATGTTTCTAAAGTCTTTCAGAAACATTTTCACTTTGTTTTAAAGACTTAAAGTTTAAGTCAAGAAAGAGTAAAGAGTTCAGTTAAATTCTCAAAATCTATAAGGGAACTACGTATTCCCTAAAAGTTAAGTTTCAAGTTAAGTAAAGAGCAAGAGTTGAGTTCATTTCTCAAAAGCTATAAGGGAACTAAGTATCCCTAAAGATTTACAAAAGTTTCACATTTGAATAAAAAGGGAACTAAAAGTTCCATAAGAGTTTTGAACAAAAAGGGAACATTGATTCCAAGAGGAGCCTCTCAAAGCAAAAATGTTCAGCAAATTATCTCAACCCAAATAAAAGAAAGTTTCAATTAAAGAATAAGATAAAGTACATTTTGGTAGTAGTATTAAGCACCGATGTGGGGATGGAAGTTCATATTAACTCAAGTCTCTATGTAAACCATGTTGCCACCATGAGAATTGACGGGTCATACTTTTTAGGTGATCCCGTAAGGAGAGCTAGTGGATCCACTAGGTTGAGTAAGGTCCTACATCGATGTCAAGGTGTAGGATGGTCCGCTTGCAACGTGAGGTGATATGTTGTACCATCACTTAGGCTCATATTGATGATTGTCGGTTAGAGAATCTCCCACAAGAGTTATATTACTTTTATATACAAGTAAAGTTGTGTTTGTTATTTCATTTCTTTAACGAACGAAGTTGTTTTACTGTTTTATAAGTTTTACACATATTGCGCATGTGTTTTAAACTGCTTTATATGTATATCCTTTGAGTTAAGTATATTCTTGAGTTGATCAGAGCCAAGGTAATTTCACCTAATACTCTTATGTATATGTCGTCGTTTATCTCTCCAACTCGCATACTCGTACATTTAATGTACTGATGCCTATTGGCCTGCATCATTTTATGATGCAGACGCACGTACCCAGGATCAGCATGCAACGCTTCGTTGATCCAGACACAGTTCCATAGCTAGTGGTGAGCCTCCTTGCATTATGGAGGACATACTTTTTCATTGCTTTTTTAGTTAGCTTTTAGGATGATGTGGGGTCATTCCCAACATCCCTCTTAAGTCATTTAGAGTCTTCGTAGACAATAGTATTTTAGTTTAGTTTTGAGACTTAAGTGCCATTTTGGCCAAAGTTATGATATGAAGTACTTTCCTTTAAACATGTGTTTTTCTTGTTTAAGTTAAGTTTAATCTTCTACTGAGTTAAGTAAGACATACCAAGGGTTCTCTTGAGGGCCAGTAGTGGTATTCAAGTGCCGATTCCGCCTAGGGTATAGTCTCGGGGCATGATAAACTTGGTATCAGAGTACAGAGTTGAAGAGTCTTAAGAAGTCTATGAAGCCGTGTCTATAGAGTCTTAGTCATTCGTGTGAAGCGCGCCACATCTATGATTAGGAGTGTACAACATTTAGGAATGTTTTCCTTCTTTCATGTTTCTTTCGTGAAGAGTTTATCTCTAAAGTCTCTCTCTAATTCATGCTTACACATAATTTTTTCATATCATCATGCCTCCAAGAAGAGCAGTCAGAGGTCGAACACAAAGAAATGTTGAGAAACAAGAGGTTCCAAATGCACCAGACGTGCAACCCCAAAAAGAGGTAACAAATGCTGAATTTCAAGAAGCTATTCGGATGTTAAGTTAGATTATGACCAACCAGGTTGGGCAACAAAGAACAACTAGACAAGAAGGGGATGATACCTCGAGAGTTTGCGAGTTTATAAGAATGAACCCTTCTAGTTTTACTAGATCAAGCCCTACTGAGGATCCGAAGAATTTTGATCAATGGAAGGATGGTAGAGCTAAGGATGCACCACATCCAACTTTGGCTTTCTTCGAAGAAGCTTTTTTGGGAGGTTCTTTCCTCGCAAAATGAAGGAAACCAAGGTGAGGGAGTTCCTTACTCTAAAAAAGGACTCCATGAGTGTACAGAAATATGGGATGAAGTTCACCCAGATATCTCGCTATGCTCCGGAGATGGTGAAAGACATGAGGAGCAAAATGAGTCTGTTTGTTGCAGGTTGGGTTGCGCTTCAAGAAAGGAAGGTAGGGCTGCCATGTTGATAGGTGACATGGACATATACATGCTGATGGTATAGGTTCAAAAAGTTGAATAAGAGAAGGTGAAGGATAGAGAAGAGTACCGGAACAAAAAGGCAAAGACGAGGAATGATTCTGGCAAACAGAAAAGTGGTCAAGCCAACCATAATTCCAGAAATTAAAGGGGCATGCACCATCATCTGCTAGTGCACATGTACCCCAAAATCGAGGTGAGTATAGCGGTCACAGTTTGTAACATTTCAAGGCTAGATCGACCCAATCTATAGGTAGTGTGGCACAACAAGGTAGTGGCAGTTCTACGTGTGGTAGATGTGGTAAAATCCACCCTGGAAAATGTTTTCATGGCCAAACAGGTTGTTTCAAGTGTGGTGAAGAGGGTCACTTCATGAAAGAGTGCCCTAATGATAAACAAGGTGGTGAAAATCCGGGCAATAAAGCCAAGTCTTCGTCAGTTGCTCCACCAAATAGGGCTGCACCAAGAAGAATCACGTCTGGTACCGGCGGAGGGGAAAATCGCCTCTATGCAATCACTAGCCGCCAAGAGAAAAAGAACTCTCCAGATGTTGTCACTGGTATGATTAAAGTCTTTGCTTTTGATGTTTACGCTTTATTAGACCCAGGAGCAAGTTTATACTTTGTAACTCCTTATGTTGCAAATCAGTTTGAAATTCTCCCTGAAAAGCTTTGTGAACGTTTCTGTTTTTCTACACTTGTTGAGGAGCCTGATTTAGCGGAAAGAATCTATCGTTATTGTCCTATTTCCATCAATCACAAAAATACCATGACTGATCTAGTAGAATTGAACATGGTAGATTTTGATGTCATTTTGGGTATGGATTGGCTCCATGCCTATTATGCATCAATAGATTGAAATAACTCGAGTTGTCAAGTTTCAAATTCCAAATGAGCTAGTCATATAGTGGGTTAGTAGTTCAGTAGTGCCTAAGGGTCGTTTCTTTTTGTACCTTAAGGCGAGAAGTTAGTTTCTAAGGGGTGTATCTATCACTTAGACAGAGTTAATGACTCAAGTGTTGAGGTACCTTCCCTTCTTTCAGTTCCTATAGTCAGTGAGTTTCCAGAAGTCTTTCCTGATGACCTACTCGGAGTCTCTCCCGAAAGATAAATAGACTTCAGCATTGAGATCATCCCAGATACTCATCAGATCTCTATTGCGTTATGTATAATGGCACCACCAGAGTTAAAAGAGCTAAAAGAACAGTTGAAAGATCTGTTAGATAAAGGTTTCATCCTACTAAGTGTCTCACCTTGGGGCGCTCCAGTCTTATTTGTTAGGAAAAAGGATGGGTCCCTTAGGATGTGTATAAACTACCTTATTTGAATAAGGTAAACATCAAGTTTAAATATACTCTTCCAAGGATAGATGATCTTTTGATCAACTTCAGGGTGCTTCTTGCTTTTCCGAGATTGACCTAAGATCAGGCTATCATAAGTTGAAAGTAAGAGAATGTGATATTCCCAAGACAACTTTTAGAACAAGGTATGTGCATTATGAATTTTTTGTTATATCCTTTGGTTTGACAAATGCACATGCAGTGTTCTTGGATCTTATGAACAAAATTTTCAAACCTTATTTAGATATTTTTGTCATCGTCTTAATTGATGACATACTGATTTATTCAAGGAATGAAAAAGTTCATTCTATTCACCTAAGAATTGTTCTTCAGACGTCAAGAGATAAAGAATTGTATGTCAAGTTCCCTGAGTGTGAGTTTTGGGTTAAGTATGTGGCATTCTTAGGCCACATTGTTTCTGGTGAGGGTATTAGAGTTGACACTTAGAAGATTGAGGCATATCAGAGTTGGCCTAGACCAACATCTCCAACAAATAAAAGGAGTTTCTTATTTTGGCTGGTTATTACATGAGATTGGTTGAAAGTTTCTCATCTTATATTTATCCATGTATAGAAATTGAGTTACCATTGTATTTCTAAATACACAGAGATGTTATTTATGATTTAAAAGTTTTTATTCATATTGCATTTACATTATTGCTTTATATAGAAATGACTTGAGTTGAGACCACATATGTTCCTCCAGTTCCTTTCAAGCTTATATCTTGTTTGAGTAATCCCCTTGCATACTTGTACATTCAATGTACTAATGCCATTTGGCCTGCGTATGTGAGATTATCATATATGACAAAATCTTGCTCCCCTAAATGATCCTTATTGATCTCCACCTCTGATGAAAAAGCTATCATATCATCCATCGTCACGTCTTCGGTGGTGGCTGGAGGGATCTCAGAAGAAGCTGGGACATCTACATCATATGTTACCTCGAATAGTGAAGTGAAGGCAATGGACTTCAAGTCATCCACATCCTTCCTCAGACTGCAACCTCAGTTTTGAAAACTGATAACACTCTTGATCATTCATGGTACCACAACCTCTAATCCAGTAGCCATCACATCCGCAGTATGGGATAAGTTCCCCATCTTCAGGATCATGGACTGGGTAATCCTGGTGGGCTGGGAAGTAGTAAAAGCGTCTAGGAGGAAGTGGAAGTACCTGAAGGCTGGAGTAGGCAAATATGTCTCTTCACTTATAGAATCAACATCCATCTCTGGAGATGCTCTCATCATGTATACCTCCTCCTGGTGTACTCAGACTCCATTTGCAAATGTCTATGAAGGATGTGGGAGTGACCTTAATATATTTCATCTCATCATGAGAGACTCTAGCATGCTGGTACATCTTTATAATCAATACAAGGAATGAAAGGGACGTTTGGCTCTTCTTGGTCCTCATGGAAATATCCTACTCTATGATGAGTCCAATCTCAATGCTACTCCTAGATATGATCGAACCAAGGCAAGCCTATTTGGGATGGCGAATGATGGAATTTTTTTGGGATGACATATTGGTGATGTTAAGAAAACTAAACCAGTACCAAGCGACAATATTTAGGTTCTTTTTCTCGATAGGAGATCCTGTCTCTATCCATCTCGGGGTGGTATAAAAAATCAGAGGGGCAAGCCAGCCCTTTAAGTCATACAGGGATAGAGTAGTAGCCAAGCCCTCATATGCATCTTTAGAACCTAAAGCCTTGTCGAGTGCATTATTACTTTGATCGCAACTGTACCCAACTTTTTTCCCTCGGACCATGAAAAATTTCTCTAGTCTGAAGTCACAAGTCTTCTTCTTTCCCTTGGGTATGAATTCACAATACTGTGTAAAACTCTCAAATGCATGTAGGAATATAGGGGCATCGAGTCTTGGTGAACTGCTCAAAAAGGTGAAACTGGAGTTTGTCCGTCCCAACGGAGTATCTACCTACTAATCCCTCTGTGGATAACATCTTCTTCTCGAGAATTTTTCGCAACCCATTGGATTTTAGTTTGTTGAGAAGCAGAGAAGGAGGAACCTGTTCTTGTGGCACTGGTGCCATAGTCGATGCTGGAGTTGGCACTATATCAGCTATTGGAGGGGTGGCTGCTAGGGATTTCGATGAGTCTCAGCAAGAACTAGCACGACTGTAGAGGCTGATCATCGTTGGGCTTTAAAAATGTAATTTGGGAGTTAAAAGACTCACCCTCACTGCCGGAGTTATGCTTCAGAACCTCAGATGCGAGCTTCTTTCCTTTGCCTTTGCCTCTCTTGGGAGGTGCCGTCTTTCCCTTTTTAGGGGGATTTGTCGCCCCTTCATTTATTATATGAACTGTCCTCTTTTATGGGTCGGCATGTCCAGGTTGGTTCTAGGCATATCTGCAAAAAAATTATGGAAATTTAAAATCATATTAATAAAACTCATATAAATTGTATTTCATACAGACTCGGCGATCGGATTGGGGAGTCTTCAGATACCTTTGGCAAGCCAAATCGGGCTCGCCAAAAGGCTTGGCTGAAAAATTCTTAGAAAAGTTGGCATGTCTGCAATTTAAGGGGACTTTCGGAGAATCGTTGACAATATTCAGCGAGCAAAGACAAGATCGACGAAAGTTATAGTGTATTTTAAAGGTTAGAGGCACGAAAGAGCGATAAAAAAAGACTTTGAACGAGTCACCGAGTGCACTAGGTGAACTCAGGCTTCTCGCTAAAAGTTACAGCCCAAAAGTTAACACTAGCATGAAATTAAAATCAATCATGTGGGAATCGGAGAACCATCGAGTGGTTCGGTGAGCTCGACCCAGCTTGCCAAAGTGCCTAACGTGCCTACTTTCAACCCTTACTTCCAAAATTAACCCCGCAACTCCCGAAAATAAAATCTAACCATACACTAATGCAATTAGATTCAGACCCATGCCTCGGGGGTACTCAAACTTTCCTTGGTTTGGCTAAAATTGGTCATTTGATGACTTATGCCCTAATGAATGACATCAAACACTCTATCATCGGGTATACTTCACCCTACTAGACCCAACAATAACTTAGCACAACCTAACTATTTAGATCAGTTTTAAATCACGAAATTCAAATCAACAATATAGGCAATTTAGGAAAGATTCCTAATTTTAAACGGGAAAACAGACACAAAAATAGTGATTTGGAGAGTCCCAACTTAGATTGCTAAGATAAAAACAATTACAATTCATTAAAACCACTAAATGGAAGTTTAGGGTTTGAAAACCAATCTTTAATGCCAAATAAATACTGTGACAAGCTAGGCAACAAAGATTTCCAACTCCAAACACAAGATTGACGACTAAGCAGCAGAACAATGTAAAAATATATAAAATTATAGTGCGGGTGTTGATCTTGGGAAGCTTAAAGTGAGGGAATGTGAAAGAGTATGAAACTTTAAATCTTTGGCATTTAAAATCATCTAGTTCTCTCCCTCTCGGCGACATTAATAGTGCTCGCCAAACCACTCGACAACAACTGAGTGATCACTTACCTCGCCAAGTTTTACAGGACCTCCAGTTAATGTCGAGGTCGAAACAACGGACGAAGTCGTGGTCACCAACCTGGTCGGTGATTTGCCAAGTATTCCATGGGTTTTCGAGTTTTACAAACTCTAACTTTATACTTTCTTCAGACCAACGACAGTTTAAGTTGGGCTCGCTGACCTCTTCGGCAAGTCACCAATTGGACATTTTTGTTGTTAATATGCACCTTTCAAACACATTCCACTTCAACCTGCAATATCAATATGCGATTAATTCTAAACAAAAAGAAAACAATATAAAAATTGGGTTGCCTCCTAAGAAACGCCTACGCTAAAGTCGTGGCACGACACAAGTCCCCATTCAGACTTCACTCCTAGGTGGATATAAGACAAAACATGACCCAATTGGGTCTCCAGTAGCTGAATATATAAGGAATGGGAAGCAGTCATATGATTCAGGATTGAGACATGCTCTTTTATCTCTTTCAATACTCTATCATGTTTTTTGACTTTGCGGAGGATGATGGAGAGTATCTCATTTACTTGTCCATCTTTGTGATCCTTGAACTTTCTATGCTCATGAGGTGGAATGTGCTTATATTTGTTTTTGTTTGGTACTTCTAATTCAATGATCTTTTGGGCCACAAGATTCAGCTAAGTCAACAGTGTGGACAAGACCTGGTTCTTCTCTGGCTCATTGTTGGTCTTGACCATGTAATCAATGAGATGTTATTTCATAGGGTAGTCATATTAGACAACTTCGAGAAATTTGGTCATCTACTCGTCTGTTCTCAGGACCAAGACCTCTGTCAAAGCAGTCCGATAGCAGCTAATTTGAGATTCCATGAGTTGGGCATTGCAGGTATAGTATCTTAAATCTCAATCACAACTCATGGATTGACTCACCATCCAATTGCCTGAAACATAGGATGTTAACCCTAAGAATCATCATTTTCGAAGGAAGGTGGCTCACTTGGTTACCGTTGCTACAATACATGCTCATTTCTTCTATTCTAAACAAGCCACATAAAAAAAAACTAAAAACAAGTAGATTCAACGATAACTAAAATGAACAAAATCCATGTTTAGCCAAAAGAATCATAACCAACACCTCTCTCCAGTACCGACACCATTTTGATTAACGTTTGAAGGACACTTCATTCAATTCTAAATGTCAATGATTGCTAGTCAATATACAACCCAATTAAATGAGTTGGATTCGAATCTCACAGGGAGTTGTACATGATTAAGATTCAATAGAAAAGTGTTTAACATGCTCAAATCAGTCATAAGAATAAATATTATCGAATAAAAACATTATCCAAATCAGTGGGTGACACAAATGTCAAATAGGGATTTTGGTTTGAAATTATCAACTACAAGTCGTTGCTAACAATATGAATTAACAATAATGAGACGGGATATTGGATGTGATCCGATTATAGGCTACTATAGAAAATGACTATAGTGAGTAAGCTATACTATAGACGAGGTAAACTTTATCTCGAACAATTTACCCCAATGAAGTTGAGTTCTCTCAAACATCGATAAGCATGAAAAATAAGGCCAACCCACACCTTTCACTCTCTCGAGCTAAATTTGTGGAAAAAGGGTTTAGGATTCACCCTCTCGAGCTGAACCCATGACAACCCAATACCCACACACCATCAATCAATTATCTTAGTTTTAAAACCTCTCTCTCTCGCAAGCCAAAAACACAAATGTGGAACTACATTTGCAACTACAAGTCTTAAATTAAAATACAACTATTGATTGAACTCACTTCTAAAATATATTTAAATTAACAATTAGAAATACCCATAAGCTAAATAAACCCTTAATCACACTCGAAGAATTGGGGTTTTAGCTAGACATCATAAAACGATAAAAAATTGTTACCAAGTTCTGTTTTCATCAACTGGTATGATTGATTTCGTATTTACAAAGGTCCAAGTTGAAGAATCTCAAAGACCTATTTCAAATTTCTCAAAACTGAAAACTTCAACTCTTCAAAGTTAAGGGAAAACTAGAGAAAACTTTTCTTAGTGTTCAAAATTTAATAGTACTATTCTAAAGAGTGATTGATTATGAAAATTGATACCAAACTAAATGTTCGAAAATGTATTTATAGTCGCCAAAAATTTGCTGCAAGGATCCACTCGGAATAGTAAGTCGGGCTCGCTAATCCACTCGCCGATCCTTCACTTGGTCAATTCCATTTCCCTTTTATCTTGGCCTTCAACATCTTCAAGTTCTGTAACTTTAGGCGATCCAACACAGCATCGCAGAACCATTTGGTGATACGCCGACTGCTCCTTTCTCTCATCAACTTGGTTCTTTCCTTCGAAGTTTGGCACGGTCAACCAGTTGTTCGACGACTCGCCAAGTGGACTTGACGATCACTAGGCTTGCTTTTCTTCATTCTTTCATCTTGATTCATTGTTTTTTGCAAATTAGTGTCTTTTCTTTGTTCTTCAATTCATATGCCTGAACAAGGGTTTTACATTAGTTATTGACAAAAAATAAGCATTTGAAGACGCTAAATCATTCTAAATAAATTTCTGAATAAGTCCAATCTCAAATTCATCAATGCCAAATCAATGGGCTCATACACACGAAAAGTATAAAAATTTGCGCGGTTCCTAATAAATAGCTTGTAAATGCAAAAATAGTCATGAAAGAAATGGTGTGAGTATTGATAAAGTTCCCTAAATCAATATTAAGGTACTCATAAAGATTTTTGAGAAAAAAAAATTTGGGTACTCTTGGTGCCAAATTCATGGGCTAATACACACAAAAATTTAGGAACTTACGTGATTCCTATAAAAGGGCTTGTAAATACAGAAATGAGTGCAAAAAAATGGTGTGAGTATACGTGAAAGTTCCTCACTCAATACGGAGTCCTCATAAAGTTTTTTGAGAAAAAAATTTGGGTGTTTGGTGCACTAGATCTATACGGAGGTCCTCATAAATGTTTTTGAGAAATGTTTTTTGGGCGGTCCGGGCGCAAAATCCATGGGATAATACGAATGAAAGATGGAGAAATTTGCGCGATTCCTTAAAACGATTTGTGAATGCGAAAATGGGTGTGACAATAGTGGTGTGAGTATATGTGAAAACTCCTCAACTCAATATGGAGGTCCTCATAATTTTTTTTGAGAAATTCTTTTGGATTCTTCGAGGGATAGATCCATGGGTTAATACAGAATAAAAAATTTCGAAATTTTTGCGATTCATAAAAAGGGATTGAAAATGTAGAATCAAAGTGAAAAAATGGTATAAACATATGTGATGGCTCCCCAACTCCATACAAATTCCTCATAAAGTCTTTTGAGAAAAACATTTTGGATGTCTAGGACGCCAGATTTATGGGCATTAGCACAAAATGTTTTTGAAATATATGCGATTCCTAAAAAAGGCATGTAAATGCGGAAATGAGTGTGAAAACAATTGTGTGAGTGTACGTAAAGGTTCCCAACTCAATACATAGGTCCTCATAAAGTTTTTTGAAAAAAAAATACTTGCTATGAGTGCCAGATTCATGGTCTAATACACAAAAAAATTGAGAAATTTGTGCAATTTCTAAAAAAAGGGTCTGTAAATGAGGAACTAGATGTGAAAAACGGTATGTGAAGGTTTCCCAATTTAATAAAGAGGTGCTTGTAGACACAAAATTTTTATTGGATTTAATTCATATAAAATTTGGATAAAATCCATATTTATTTGGGTTTAATGATTAATTTTGGCTTTACCAATAAATAATTCCATTTTTATTAAATTCAAGTCCAAGGTCCATTTCACTTTGAAGCCCAAACTCATGCCATGTGTCATAGTGACTAGGAATCATAGACCAACAAGGTGACACCACGTGTCCAGATGAGGTTGTAGTCTCAGTCAAATACAAGAATGAATCACAGTGCGCCAAGTGTCAAGATAACATCCTTTGGCCAATCACAATCAACCTTGTCCATCCCTTACAACTATCGGGGGTGTACATGACATTCATGAAAAAAAGAGAAAACACATCAACAAGCATTATGCAATTGTAGAAAGCTACAATATCAACGACATAGCTCTTAGAAGGAGTGATCAATGGAGTTCTTTCCGGAGATCAACTGGCAACGACGAAGTGCTTCCCGATGTTCTTGAAGATAAATACATCTCAAAGAGGTCTTCATAAGATACAACATCAACTACATATCTCTTCAAAGGATTGATCAAAGGAGTTCTTCTCGGAGAGCAACTTGTAACTACGAAGCGCTTTTCGACATTCTGGAGATCAAATACATCTTAAGGAGGTCTACATCATCGTATATTCGAGAAATACGCTACTGAATGCCCTCGAATCATGGAGAAACTTAGAAGAGAGAATCGAGAGAACAACAAAATTGTACTCGTAACAATTCATTAATAAAACTCACATTTTTCTTTTATTTATTTTGCTTTGCAGTTAATTTTCAGAGACTGAGAAAATTTATTGCAAAAAAATTTGGCACACCCAGTGGGACTAATTATGCTCTTCATCTCTTCTTCCTAAAAATATGTTCTTCAAAAAAATCAATGATGTTTCATGAAAGAACTCTACTATTGCCACATTTTTTGATTTTAGTGATGTTGTCCAATCACTCGACACGAGTTCAAGACAAGTGCCTTGATTGGATCTGAGTATTTCACATATTTTGAGATGCCAAGAAAGAGCAACTCTCGAATGACACTCAAAACTGCAATCCCTGGGGGCAACATTGCATCAAAGTTGTTTGACACAACTTTGGTGAATCTAAAAGTTCAACAGATTCTTCAATTTCAACAAAGGCTAACTCTTTTATGGTTGACACAACTAACATGGACGAGAAGTTCGCAATGATAGTGCAAACTATTGAAGCCTTGAAAAAGTCTATTGATGACAAAAATCTTCAAATCACGCAACTTATGATCTAGAGAGATCTATACAGCTCTAGAGAGTCACATCATAATCTGAAAACTCAAGAAAAAGTTGATATTGATTCTCTCAACAAGTCAGTTGACTCTCAAAGCGCAGAAACAGTTTGCTTCAGTTGCCACTCTAACAGTTTGTGACTAACTACAAGATATAATCACAAACACAATTAAAGCTCAATATGGTGGTCCATCACAAAGTTCACTAGGATATTCAAAGCCGTATTCTAAGCGAATCGAGGGTTTACTAGTGCCAATTGGATATCAACCACCAAAAATGCAGCATTTTGATGGAAGGGGAAATCCAAGGCAACATATTGCCCATTTCGTCGAGACTTGTCGCAGTGCCGGTACACATGATGATCTTCTTGTCAAGCATTTTGTCCGTTATTTAAAAGAAAATGTCTTTGATTCGTATATGGACTTGGAGCCTGAATCAATTGATAGGTTGGGACAACTAAAAAATCAATTTCTCAATCGTTTCTACAGTACCCACCTTACAGTGAGCATGATAGAATTGACAAACACAAAACAAGGTAAGGATGAACTTGTTGTGGACTCATCAATCGTTGGCGAATGCTGAGCTTAGATTGCAAGGATCAACTTTCTGAAATCTCTGCAGTCGAAATTTGTATTCAAGTAATGCATTGGGGCCTTGTATATATCCTTTTAGGAATTAAGCCTCAAACTTTTGAAGAATTAGCTATACGCGCTCATGACATGGAATTGAGTATTGCAAGCCATGGAAAGACATCACATGTCTTTGATCCAAAATAAGAAGATATACAATTCAAAGAGTCGTTAGACTACACAACTGATGAGTCTATGGCGATAACCACAACTTCTATGAAAGCCTATGGGAGACAAAATTTCAAAGATATTGTAGCACATCAGCAAATGTGAGAAGTGAAAAATCAATCTACCTTGAAGGAGTTACAAGAAAAAGAGTATCCTTTTCCAAAATCTGACGTTCCTGCGATTCTTGACGAGCTGCTAACCAAAAAATTCATTGCACTCCCAAAGTCAAAGAGACTTTAATAATCCAATAAAGTCGATGATCATATGTATTGTAAATTTCACCGCATTATCGGTCATCACACCACAAAATGCTTCACTCTAAAGGAAAAGATCATGATGTTGGTACAAGAGAAAAAGATCATCATTGACGATGATGAGACAGTTGAGACAAATCATGCTAGTTTCAAACTGGATTATGATACACTTTCAGAAGTTCTAAGTCCTGTGGCATCCCCAAAAATTGAAGATGTCATCATACAACATTTTAGGAGCTTTGAACCAGTTAAAATTTTTGCCTTGAAGAAAACAACAAACATATCCAAGGTACAAGATTTTTTCAATAAAGAGAGTGATAACAATAGGAATTTGGCCGCTCGCAAAAGGCAAAATCATCAAGGGACTTCTAAACTTCGACTTTCAAAATTCGACACAAAATCGAGTACGAACCAACTTCGAAAAGGTGAAATCATAAAATCCGACACCAAACAGAAGTACATGAATGATTCATCACAAAAGGTTAGAATACCAGTTACATAGATAGAGTTCTTCCTTGAAATGCTCCTCAATGTACGAGCCTAAACTGCAAGTTACAACGCTCCTTAAGGTAAGAGCATAAACTGCATGTTACTCCTGGCCCGCAAGAGTATATGCTATGTACGGCCTAAACAACTCATCATCTTAAACTATGATTTGACTTGATCCTATTCACCGAGGTACATAGGCGTTTGGAGTAATCACTCTAAGTTCAGTCAAATGAGTAACAAAAAAAAATTTGTGGCATTGAGGGATCATCACACTAGCTCTTTAAAATCATATATCTAGCGTATGAGTTCATATGTGTCACATATGAGCAAAAGAGAAGAGTTGAGCAAGACATCTTAGCTGACTTCAAAGGCGTATTTGTAAAAATTCACAAAGGTTTTGACCATGATTTTCACATATATTGCAATTCTTGGAGTCTGATTCGCAACATAAAAATTGGCTTGTGTTTCAGAGGTTTCTATGCCAAGTTATGGAATTTCTACCACGACCACCCAAAGCTGCGAAATAGACCATCAGATTTTGAAATTAAACTGAGCAGACATATTTGTGAAAATCCGTACAGGTTTTGGCCGTGATTGTTACACATAGTGTAGTTCTTTGAGTTTTTTTTCCATCGGAAAAAGAAAATCACAATTTTAATACTCCTACTTTGAGTTGTGAATTTTATACTATAGATGCGCCAAGCTGAAAGTCGAGAAGGATTAAATTGTGAGTGGATTTTCGAAATGACAAGTTGATTCCACCAATGCCGCAAGAATGATGAATTCTCCAAGTAGTGTCTCGCCAAGTCCCCAATGAAAGCTAAAAATGTCCATTTTCTCAACACAGTTTGCATTGAATGTTTAAGCTGAAATACTAAATGATTGTGTGCCAAATCCTCATTTTAAAAGGTAGATGCCGCGCTAAATTGTAATATGTGAAAACTACAATCAGAAGTTTAGGTACATCATGTGTTCCATTGCAATTATGAATGTTATTTACATCTTCTTGATAAGATGTCGAGATTGATGACGCTTCGTAGGAAACCTGAAACAAAAAAAAGAATAAAAATTGGAGTCATTGGTGCCAACTGCATGAAGTTTTAATTTTTTTTGGTTGATATTCTTCTGATAACATATGTAGTAAGTGCATGACCCTTCAATATGACATGAAAAACATGAGCAGCAACACAACAATCTTGTTCGACATAGCGGTGCCAATAGCACGAAGTTTTGAATTACGGTCAAATTGGATCTTGAAAATCAATCTCCTCTGTTTAAGAAACATGTCTATGCAAAATAAAGATGCAAAACCACAACCAATACCTACAAGAAAGAGAAACAAGAAAAATCCAAAAGACGCAATCCATGAGGGGAACTTCCAGATTTGATGACCAACTTCAAAATTTTATTCACGTCGATCCGGAGGAAGTTTAACGTTTATTTTTGGATATGTCGTATAACCAAAAGTCTAGTTTCATCAGAATTAAGTGTGTTGTCATTGGAATGCTCCTATACAAAGAAAGTGTTGTTTTTGCGAGATTGCGCATAGCCGTGAGAAGAACATCTAGATTTGGGGTCAAACTTCAAAAATTGATTCCCGTCGATCCAAAAGGTTTCTAACTATGATTTTTGTATATGTCGTAGTATTAAAGTCTGGTTTCTCTAGAATCAAGTCTCTCATCGTTTGAATGGTCCTACACCAAGAAACTGATGTTTTAGCGAGATCGCACATAGCCGTGAGAAGAACGTCCAGATTTAGGGTCCAACTTCAAAAATGTATACCCGTTAGTAGAAAAGGTTTCTAACTGTGATTATTTGATATGTCGTAGTACTTGAAGTCTAGTTTTTTCAGAATCAAGCCGCTCATTGTTTGAATGTTCCTACACCAAGAAACTAATGTTTTGGCGAGATCGTGCATAGCTGTGAGAAGAACTGACAGATTTTGGATCCGACTTCAAAAACTGATTCCCGACAATTCGGAAGGTTCTTGAGGCTGATTTTTTGATAGGCTGTAGTAATTCCACTCGTCATTTGTACATTTCTACACTAAGAAAACGTAATTTTATTGGGACTGCAGAAGATTGAGAAAAGAAGACACAAAATTTGGAGTTCCACATTGATTGGGTTAGAAGAATTATTTTTCAAATGATTCTTTGATCAATCCTTTGTACATGGGATATTCTTATATAGAGGTTCCTTTCAATAATTTTTATTTCTGGTATAAGGAAATTTTTGATCAAATTGAAATAATCAAATCATATCAATTCCTACCATCTAAATGGAAGATGCTAGCACTCAAAAGGAAAGCAATAAGTCTTGAGATGTCAAGAATAATTCTTACAAAATCAACCAAGGGAAAGTCAATATTTCTTTTATTTGATTCAAGATCCAATCAATCTTCTTGTTCTTATCACACCTTGAAAGGAAGATCACACAATGTTACTACTCACTAGAACTATCTATTCGAAATCAATATAGAGGGTCCACGTGGTTGTCAAGAAAGATTTTTTTTTGAGATCACTACTAACAATCATTTGTATGACCTAGTTAGAATGCGATGACAAGAAACAAATACTCTTGAAGTCTTAACAATGCCTTCATAAAGACTTCAACTTTTGTCGTCAAATTCGACAAGCCTACATGTTGACAGGTCCAAAAAAAAGCACATACATGAATACTTCAAGTTTTGTCACCAAGTGTTGTTAAACCTACACTTCAACAAGGCTTGAAGTAGGGGGCATCTGTAGACACACAAATTTTATTGGATTTAGTTCATACAAAATTTGGATAAAATCCATGTTTATTTGGGTTGAATGATTAATTTGGGCTTTACAAATAAATAAGTCCATTTTTATTAAATTAAGTCCAAGGTCCATTTCACTTTGAATTCAAAACTCATGCCATGTGTCAAAGTGACTAGACATCAAAGACCAACAAGGTGACGCCACGTGTCCAAATGAGGTGGTAGTCCCGATCAAATGCAAGAACGAATCGTAATGCGCCAAGTATCAAAATGACATCCTTTGGCCAATCACAAGCAACCTAGTCCACCCCTTACAACTATAAATAGGAAATGGACATGACATTCAAGAAAAAAAAGAGAAAAAACTTCTACAAGCATTTTGTAATTGGAGAAAGCTACAACATCATCGACATAACTCTTCGAAGTAGTAATAACGAAGTTCTTCCTGGAGATCAACTTGCAACTACGAAGCGCTTCCCGACGTTCTCGGAGATAAATATATCTCAAAGAGGTATGCATAAGATACAACATCAACTACATAGATCTTCAAAGGATTGATGAATGGAGTTCTTCCCGGAGATCAACTTGTAATGACGAAGAGCTTTTTCAACATTCTTGGAGATCAAATACATCTTAATGAGGTCTAAATCATCCTATATTAGAGAAATACGCTACTGAAGGCCCTCGAATCGTGGAGAAACTTAGTAGAGAGAATCAAGAGAACAACGGAATTGTACTCGCAACAATTCATTAATAAAAGTCATATTTTTCTTTTATTTATTTTTGCTTGCAGTTAATTTTCAGCTACAATAAAAATTTGTTGCAAACAGTGCTCTTAAGTATTTTGAGGAGTTTTTTTGGGTGCTCTAGGCGCTAGATCCATTGGCTAATACACATATAAATTTGAGGAATAAATATGGAAATTGTCGTGAAAAAATGGTGTGAGTATATGTGATGATTTCATAATTCAATATAAGATCCTCATAAAGTTTTTTGTATTTTTAGTGCTCTAGGCATCAAACACTTGGTTTAATACACAAGAAAATTGAAGAATTTATGCAAATTTTAGAATGGGCATGTAAAAGCAGAAATTGGCGTGAAAAATATGGTGTGTGTATATGTGATGGTTCCCCAACACAATACATAGGTCTTCATAATGTTTTTTAAGAAAATTCTTTTTAGGTGCTCCGTGTGCTAGATCAATGAGCTAATACACACAAAAAATTGAGGAATTTGCAGAAAAAAGGGCTTGTAATTGCGGAAATGGACGTTAAAAATAATATGAGTATATGTAAAGGTTTCCTAACTTAATATGTATGTCCTCATAAAGCTTTTTGAGAAAAAAATTTGGGTGCACTGGATGCTAAATCAATGGGAGAATACGCATAAAAATTGAGATTTTTGCGCAATCCCTAAAAAAGGTATGTAAATGTAGAATGGACATGAATATAGTGAAGGTTCCCAACACAATACAAAGGTCCTCATTACGGTATTTTGAGGATAAAATTTTGGATGCTCCGAGCACTAGATCAATTTTCTAATATATGAAAAATTGAGCAATTTACGATTCTTAAATATGGCATGTAATGATGAAATGGACGAGAAAAAGTGGTGTGAGAAAACATGATGGTTCCCCATTTGAATTCGGAGGTCCTTATATATTTTTTCAGAAATTATTTTTTGGATGTTCTGAGACACACGAAAAATTGAGGAATTTGTGTGATTCCTAAAAAGGGCATGTAAAGGTTACTCAACTTAATAGGTACATCCTTGTAAGATCTTTTGAGAAAAAAATTGGGTTCTCTGGGTGTGTGATCCATGTTAAAATACACATGAAAATTTGAGAAATTTATGCGATTCCCACAAAAGTACCTGTGCAGAAATGGTCGTGAAAAATGATTATAAGTGATGGTTCCCAAACTCAATACGGAGTTACTCATAATTTATTTATGAAAAAAATATTGGATTCTCTGGGCGCTAGATCCACGAGGTAATACACACGAAAAATTGAGAAATTTATTAGATATCTTAAAAAGGCATGTTAATACAGAAATGAGCATTTAAAAAATGGTATGAGTATATATGATGGTACTTCAACTCAACATAGAGGTCCACATAATTTTTTTTGAGAATTTTTTATGTGCTTCGGGCGCCATATCAATGGGCTAAAACAAATGAAAAATTAAGGAATTTGCGCCTAAAAAAGGGCTTGTAAATGCAAAAATGGGCGTAAAAAAATAGTGTGAGTATAAGTGAAGGTTTCCCAACTCAATACGGAGGTGCTCATCATGTTTTGAGAACAAAAATTTGGGTGCTAAGATTGCTAGATTCAAGAGCTAATACAAATGAAAAATTTAGAAGTTTACACAATGTCTTGAAAAGGGGTTGTAAATGCGGCAATAGGCATGCAAAAAATTGTGTGGCTATACGTGATTGTTCGCTAACTCAATACGGAGGTCCCCAAAAATTTTATTGAGAAATTTTTTTTATGCTCCAGGCGCCATATCAATGGGCTAATATACACGAACAATCGAAGAATTTGCGTGATTTCTAAAAAAAGGCTTGTAAATGCTTAAATGGGCATGAAGAAATGGTATGAGTATACACGATGATTCTCCAACTCAGTAAAGTGGTCCTCATAAAGTTTTTTGAAAAGTGATTTTGGGCATTCCGACGCAAGATACATGGGCTAATACACACGAAAAAATTGAGAAATTTGCACGATTGCTAAAAAGGACATGTAAATTCTGAAATTGGCGTGAAAACATTTCATTCTCCATTAATGTGAGAACATTAGAAATAAAATCATGTAGTTCCTTCTATTGATTAGTATTGTAGGCTTAAGGACGTGTAGGATTTTCATTTGGGATAAAATGACTTAATTCCTTTTAGAGTGTATTTAATTTTTACTTTCACCGTTTATTACACTTTTAGAGTTTGATCCTCTTTGTTGTCCCTTTCTTTTGTACTTTTTGTTTTCTTTTAAAACTTTGCTTGTTTGATATTTTTCTCATTTTCATCAATTTTTGAAGTTTCTCATGTTTATTTGGAGTGTTCTTTTTCTTTTATTGAAATTTTGCTTACTTGAACTTGTGAGGAGTTTTCAACTCTTTCTTTCGAAGTCATTTTTGTATCTTTCACTTTCAGGGACTTTATAACTTTGTCTTTGAAAAAATTTGAACTTTGAATCTTTTTATGACTTGCACATCCTCGTTGTGCTGAAGAAAGTTGGGTCAAGCGAGAAATATGCATATGAGTACTTCTAAAGGGTATGCTAAAATGTGGTTGTCTAAAGAATAGAATTTAGGCTCAAATTTGGGACATACTAAGGATTGATTATCATTGGTGGGATTTGAAAGGCTCAAACATGTCAAACAAAATCAGACCTATAATCATTTTTCAATTTAAACATTGCTCAAGATTTCACCTTAACATGTGAGGTCTAGATCAAGAAAGCAACACAATTAAATTTAATCAAAATTCACCACACCATGCGCATGAAATAATGAATGTATTTTTGTTCTTATCTTGAGTGCATGGATGTTTTCATATGTAACAAAAGTAGGAACAACAGGTACCAAAACAAATCTATAATTATCATAAAGTCAATCTTCACCATTTAAACGATTGTTCTTGATATGCACACTCGGACTATGTTGGCACCAAAACATCAAAAAAATAATTTTAGAAATATAGATATTTCTAAAAGAATAAAAATTTTTGAATAAGAATACCGAATCTTAGAAGGGTGCCTACATATCTCATTGATATGAGAATCAAGTCTGTATAGTTTGTGTAATTATGACATAAGACATGTTTTAAACAACAAATAAATATTTTTATAGAAAAAATAATCGAAATGAAATAATCTATGAATCATATTGAAGGGAAGACAACTCAAATTTAATAATAAGTTTTTTATTATTTAAAGAAAAAGTAACAAAATTGAAAAATCAATGAGTTAGATTAAAGAACAGACAATCCAAACTTTAAAATTGTCAAGTATTTTTTTCATTTCTTAATAGAATATAACATTATGTACAAAAAATGAATATAAAGGTATAAATCAGCTCGGAGGAATGCCTCATAAATCAAGTATCTCAATAAAACTTTGGTAAGTTTTTTGAGGACTCCCCTTAAAACATGCCTGAGTCATTGTAGCACCTACGTATACTGTTGAAGCAGGAATCAGGTCAAACGTTATTCCAACATATAAATGGTGATTAGACTTATACTGTGAATATTCTAAAATTATGTGACCAACAATGCCTTTATTAAAAATATCGTGCCCAAGCGGATAATTTGAGTTGGTATGACAACAATTGGATGCATGACAAATCGGTAAATTATCATACATTCTGAAAGGGTTTTATCTAAAAAACAACTGCAGAATCGCAAAATCGTTCTTTAAATATAAAGAAAATTGATGTCATTTGATGGAAACCTATAATGAAAGCAATGACAATGTACATATAATCAAACAAATAGTGAATAAAATAATAATTACAACATATAAATAATCAATAAAGTATACAAGATACAATGTATTACATAAGAAAAGAGAAGCATCTTTAATTCTAAAAAATGAACTCATGATGATTAAAACCTCTATTTCTCCAGCGAAGTGGACATTCTGTTGAAATTCCTAAGGCGACATCATGATTACTCACAAAAAATAATCAATTAATTCAAATTAAAAAAAAGAATTTAAATAAAGAAGATATTTAAGGAGTCACCACTTACTTTTTGGATAATTAGGAAACTAATTATTTAATTAAGAAAAAAATTCTACAGAACCAATAGATTCTAAGTAAGGGTTCAAGTGATTTAGAAGGGAAGATACTGAACACTCTTCAAAGTCTAAGATTTTATGGGTCCCAACAAAATTCATTTTTTGAAATTGAGGAAGAGATAATAATGATGTACAAGCATAATAAACATGAAATATATACAAATAATAAATTCAAACAATAATATGAGAACGCCCCTAATGTTTGTCTAACACAAATAATATACATAATAATGAGTGAAAAATACAATTGGAACTCCATTCGAATAGCTTCCTCGGAAGCAACTTCATATACATGTAAAGACACATGAAAATCATTTAGAGTGAATTATATATCATAAGACTCAAAATATTGAGCGAAATTCATATTTAAAATTTGGTACTTCATATACAGTTAGTGTATTCTTCACGTATAGTTAAGCTATATTCAGCTTTTTGAGTGTGTCATACCTTGAGAAGCAATATTCAGATTTTTAACATTTACTAAAATGCTAAGCATAAAAGTAAAATAAACAAAACAAATATAAAAATCATAGATGGTACAACAACTCTGGACGACCTTGAGACATCATGGGAGAGAGCTGCAAGCTGAATCGATGTTCTTGAAAAACAATCTCAATGGGCTTCACAAGTCCCACAAGCACCATGAATTCATACTTAATGGGTTTCCTTATCAATGAGGGAAAACATCTAACTCTCGCAGAAGCTCTAACTGATATTCATAACAATAGTACAAGTATAGGTAATATCCATTTCTTCATCCCTAACAGGTTGAGCTCCAGAGGAGCTAAAACCCTTGTTTAAAGACTCCGATTTTAACCTTTCAATTGTCAAAATTTGATTGTCCGACTAAGGTATCATTTCATTTAGTTGATTATATTTGTATAATTGAGTTGTAGTTGTTGTTCCGTTGTTTCCCGTGTTATTTTGACACTTCTTTGCTGTTATAGTAGGGACGCCCATTTTTTTGTTATAACATTTTTCTTCCAATATTTGGTATCTCTATCAACTCATTCCAATTCACTTTGAGTGTCGTTATCTTTTCCTACAGAGCATATGTCAATCCTTAAACATTCTGGTTGTATTTATGAGTTCACCTTCATGAATGTCAGAATGCCTTTTTCTTGTACCTTGTGTGAATCCATTAGACATTCGTTTATAGCATTTGTAATCAAATATCTCCGCTTTATTTATTCACATTGTATGGTGCCAGATTTTAATATTCATGGATTCTCAAATTTGGGCATTTGTTTTTCTCTATTTGTACATACTTTAGTTGTTCATAAAATGTCTTGTATGCTCTTAAGCACATAGTGAAGAAATCTGCCAACTTATTCCACTCTCTCTATGCATGTGCTATTTCCACGTGTTCATTTGTTCATTATCTTTTGAATAACCCTCACATTTACAGTTTTCAACCAAGGTACCACCCATATACCATTTAGAATCTTCATAGTCTTTAATGAATCAGATTTCATGATTAATTGTGTAAATCCATTAGCTAGACAATACGCTAGGCCACTCTCAATAACCCTGATTTCAGATTCAGTAGCTACACAATCTTTCAACTTCTGGCTTCATCACAATAAAATCTCCATCTGAGTTTTTGATACAATGTTTTATTTTTTAATTGAAGAGTTATTTTTATGGATGCTCACTCGTATTTCTAGAATTGCCTATAAAAACTACTTGTGTTTTGTTTTTAGAATAAAAATATTATTCAACTACTATTCTTTTCAAAAAGAATATGTAACACGTCAAAGACTTTCTTCTCTCTCAACTGACATTATATGAAACAAAAGTAATTTTAATATGCAATTGATGGAAATTTACTCCAAAAATAAAAATATAGATGATGGAGAAATAAATGATTTCATTTTTGAAAATTATTCTTAGAAAAATAAAATCTCAAAAAGAATGTAAATAAATTATTTTAAAAAAACTTGTGACGGGTAGATTTGAACACAGGAGAAATTAACATATTATTTATATTATTTCATCTATTTCAAGTTGAAAAAAAAGTACTGAAAAACCTCTTAGTAAAATTCATTCACAAAAGTTTGAAGTGTATCAATTCAAATCCTTGTCCACTCCTAACGTCCATTTCGAGAAACAAATTTTCTTCTTGAAACTCAAAATAATTAGGAATAAACAAAGAAACTAAGAAAATCACTTTTGGAAAGAAAAGGGGAAATCCGAACACCAATCTTGTTTCAATTCAGAATTAATGAATTGATTACATGTGAATTCTTGATATCTTGATGAATCCTATTTTGGTTGAGTTGATTGCATGCTTATTGATGTTGATAAATAGTTTCGAATGTTGTTTTGGGTTTAGATCTAATGGGTATAAAAGGTATTAATGATCCTAGGGTTTGGGGATGAAACCATAGAGGTTTAGGCGATTTTGAATAAAAGAAATGAGTTAAAAAATTCGTCCGACGCACCTGGGCAAGGCCATGTGTCGCGTCTACAGTGCGCCAAAAAAGGACTTCAAAGAACTACGACCTGGTGTGGTGCGCCACCAGTGCAACAGAAGCAAGCCTAAGTCAACTAAGGTTTGCGCGGCGCACAACCAATGTTCTCGAATTGTTTTCGCCCAATTTTTATAGTTTAGCCTTTTAAAGTCCTTATAAGGTACATTCACACCTTTTGATAATTCTAATTACTTCAAATGAAATCTAAACACCTAGAAATTACTAAAGAACATAAATAATAACCTTGAATCCATAATCCGATTCAAGGGAAGTTAAGATCAAAGTCAAAGGAGTTAAAAGTTAAGTCTAGAAGTTAAGAAGCAAGTAAAAGTAAAGTTTCTTAAAGTTTTCAAGAATCTTTATTAAACATTTTAACTTTGTTTTAAGGCTGAAGTTTCAAGTCAGAGTAAAGAGTAAAAGTTGAAGTCTTTCCCTTAAGAAATATAAGGGAACTAAGTATTCCTAAGATTTGACTTAAATTCAAGAGATTCAAGTTGAGAAAAGAGTAAAGAGTTGAGTTTATTTTATCAAAAGTTATAAGGGAACTATGTATTCCCTAAGAGTAATAAATGTTTTCACATTTTAAGCAAGAAAAAGGAAGTTAGACTTCCAACAGAGCCTTTGGCTAGTTTTAGTAAAAAGCAAACTATGATTATCATGAGAGCTTTTAAATCTACGTTTGAGCAATTAACTCAAACCAGAGAAAAAGTTGTTTTAAAAAAAACATGAGCTGAGTATTTGGGGATTAGTATTGAGCACTGATATAGGGACGCGAGTGCATGTTAGCTCAAGCCCCCTACACCATGTAGCCAACATGGCCAGAAGAATGTCATCCTTTTTTTAGATGATTCAAAAATGATTTTTAGCATAGACTAGTGGATCCACTTAGTAGTTAAGGTTTTATACGGACGACAAGGTATAGGACAGTCCTTTCTCAACGTGAGGTAAGATGTTGTACCATCGGTTAGGCTCAAAGTGATAGTTGTCGGTTAGAGAATCTCCCACAAAGCTATACTACTTTTATAAATAAGTATAGTTGAGTTTGTTTTGCATTTTTTAAACGAACTAAGTTGTTTTACTGTTTTACAAAGCTCTATACATATCGCATGTTTTTTACAGCCTTATGTTAAATTTAATAATCCATGATTTGCGTAGAACCAACGTAAGTTTCTTTTTATTTAAGTTGTTGTTTAGCACTCTAACTCGCATACTTGCACATTGAATGTATTAATGTTAGTTTGCATGCATCATCTTATGATACAGATGCAGTTAATCAAGGTCAGCATCAGCATCCAGTACCTCATTGATCCAGTCTGGGCATCCAAATTAAGTGGTGAGCCTCCTTGCATCCGAAGGACTCTTTTATTGTTTTTAGTCTTTACATTATAGAATGTTGAGGGGTTTGTCCCAACATTCATCTTCGTATTATAGAGGCTTATAGTCAATCAGTTAGTATAGTTAGAGTCTCTATTTATTTACAGATATTTTATCATATAAGACTTAAGTGCCATTTTGGCCAAGTTATGATGGTTAAAGTAATTCATTGAGAACGTTTCTTTCGTATAATGAGTTAAGTTTTCACCAGAGTTAAACAAGCCAGGACAAGGGTTCACTCAAGACAAACAATGGTCATTGGGTGCCGTCCACGTCCAAGGTGTTGACTCGATGTCCGAAAAACTTGATATTAGAGCACAGTGTTTAAGAATCTTAGGGAGTCTATGAAGTCGTGTCTATAGGGTCTTAGTTATCGGGGTGAAGCATGCCATATATATGATAAAGGGCATGTAACATTTAGGAATTCCTCACTTTTTTCATATTCCTTTTCGTGCATTAAGAGTTTATCCCTAAAATGTTTCTCTTTAATTCGTGCTTGCATGTGTTTCATATCATCATGCCTCCATGAAGATCAGCAATATGTATTCCATCCAGAAGGTATGTAGAGGAGCATGAGGTACCTAATGCACCAAACGTGCAATCTCAAGGAGAAGTCACCAATTCTGAGTTCCTTGAGGCTATCTGAATGTTAAGCCAAATGGTGACTAACCAAGTCTGGAAATAGAGAGGAGATCGACAGGAAAGGGCTGAAACCTCGAGCATTTGCAAGTTTTTAAGAATGAATCCTCCCAGCTTCACCGGTTCGAGCAATATTGAGGATCCGAAAAACTTTGTGGAAGAGTTAAAGAAGGTTTTCAATGTGATGCACGTGGTTGATGCTGAGAGAGTTGAGCTAGTTGCATATCAACTGAATAATGTGGCTAGGACTTGGTTCGACTAGTTGAAGGAGGATAGAGATGAGAATGCACCACATCCGAGTTGGGCCTTTTTTGAAGAGGCTTTCTTGGGGCATTTCTTCTCCCCGAGAACTGAAAGAGGAAAAGGTACGGGAGTTCCTTAAACTAAAATAGGACTTCTTGAGTCTTCGTGAGTATGTCTTGAAATTCACCCAACTGTCTCGCTATGCTGCTGAAATGGTTAAAGATATAAGGAGCAGAATGAGCTTATTTGTCGCTAGCTTGGGTCGTGCATCTACCAAAGAGGGAAGATCTGCAATTCTAATCGGTTACATGAATATATCGAGGTCGATGATTTATGTGCATCAAATTGAAGAGGAGAAGCCGAGGTACAGAGTGGAGCACAGAAACAAGAAAGTTAAGATTGGGAATGAGTCTGGGCAGCAGAAGGGTGGTTCAAATCAGCCACAATTTCAGAAACAAAAAGGGTAGGCACCATCATCTGCTATTGAACATGCACCTAGAAATAGAGGTGAGTATAATGGCCGGAATTCATAGAACTTAAGGGCTAAACCAGCCCAGTCCCAATGTAGTGTGGCAGATGGAGGTAGTTGGGCTTATGTATGTGGTAGGTGTTGTAGGAACCACGTCGGTACGTATCGTGATGGCCAGTCGGGTTGTTTCAAGTTCGGCCAAGAGGTTAGTCAATGAAAGAGTGTCCTAAGAATAAGCAAGGTGGTGGAAATCCAAGCATTAGAGATAAATCTTCATCACTTTTCCCACCATACAAGGTTGCACCTATAGGAACCATTTCTGGTACGGGTGGAGAGGCAAACCACCTCTATGCAATCACTAGCCACTAAGAACAAGAGAAGTCTCCATATGTCGTCACGGGTATGATCAAAGTGTTTACTTTTGGTGTTTATGCTTTGTTAGACCCAAGATAAAGTTTATCTTTTTTTAACTCCTTATGTTGCAAATCAGTTTGAGATTCTTCGTGAAAAACTTTGTGAACCTTTTTGTGTTTCTACCTTTCTTTTAGAGAGTCTATTCTGGCAGAAAAAGTATATAGTGGATGATCTAGTGGATTTAGACATGGTAAATTTTGATGTCATTTTAGGTATGGACTAAGTTCATGCCTACTATGCGTCAATAGATTGTAGAACTCGAGTTGTCAAGTTTCTGATTCCTAATGAGCCAGTTTAGAGTGGTGTAATAGTTCAGCTGTGCCTAAGGGTCATTTCATTTGGTATTTTAAGGAGAGAAAGTTAGTTTTAAAGGTGTGTATCTAGTACTTAGTCCAAGTTAATGACTCAAGTGCTGAGGTACCTTCCCTTCAGTCAGTTCTTATAGTAAATGAGTTTTCAGAAGTTTTTCCTTATGATATACCTGGAGTCTCTCTTAAGAGGGAAATAGACTTTGGCATTGACATAATTGCAGATACTCGTCCTTTCTATATTCCGCCATATTGAATGGCACCGACAGAGTTAAAGGAGTTGAAAGAACAGTTGAAAGATTTGTTAGACAAGGGTTTTATTTGACCAAGTATCTCACTTTGGGGTGCTCTGGTCTTTTTTGTGGGGAAGACGGATGGTTTCCTTAGGATGTATATAGACTACCACCAATTAAATAAGGTTACCATGAAGAATAAGTATCCTCTTTCAAGAATTAATGATCTTTTTGACCAACTTCAGGGTGCTTCCTGCTTCTAAAAAATTGATCTCAGGTCAGGCTACCAATACTTGAAAGTTAGGGAGTGTGATATTCTAAAGAAAACATTAAGAACCAGATATGGACATTATGAATTTTTGGTCATGTCATTTGGTTTAACTAATGCACCAGCAACGTTCATGGATCTTATGAACAAAGTCTTTAAGCCTTCTTTAGATATGTTTGTTATTGTTTTATTGATGACACAATAATATATTCAAGGAATGAAGAAGATCTTGCTATTCCTCTCAGAATAGTCCTTCAGACTTTAAAAATTAAGGAGTTGTGTCCAAGTTATCCATGTGTGAGTTTTGGATTAAGTCTATGGCATTCTTAGCCACATAGTTTCCGATGATGGGATTAGAGTTGATACCCAAAAGATAGAAGTAGTTCAGAGTTAGCCTAGACTCACATCTCCAACTGATATTAGGACTTTTTTAGGTTTGGCTGGCTAATATAGAAGGTTTGTTGAGGGGTTTTCATCTATATCGTATCCTTTGACCAAGTTGACTCAGAAGATAGTTAAGTTTCAATGGTATAAAGCTTATGAGAAAGATTGTGAGAAATGCTTTCAGGAGTTAAAGAAAAGGTTGACTTCTGCTCTGGTTTTGACCTTATCATAGGGTACTCAAGGTTTTGTGGTGTACTTTGATGCATCAAGAGTTGGTTTGGGTTGTGTGTTAATGCAGAATGGAAAGATCATAACTTATGCCTCGAGACAGGTAATGGTTCATGAGAAGAATTAACCAATCCATGACTTAGAGTTGGCTATTGTTGTATTCTCCTTAAATATATGAAGTCACTACTTATACGGTGTTCATATTGATATATTCGCTGATCACAAAAAGTCTACAATATGTGTTCACTTAGATAGAGCTAAATTTCAAACCAAATAGGTGGTTAGAATTACTCAAGGATTATGACATGAGTATTCTTTACCACCCAAGGAAGGCTAATGTTGTTGCTGATGCTTTATGCAATTATCCATGGGGAGTACCACCCATGTTGACAAATAAAAGAGAGATTTATCTAAGGATGTGCACAGACTTGCACGCTTGAGAGTCAGACTTATAGATTCCACAAAAAGAGGGATAATGGTGACAAATGGGGCTGAATCATCACTAGTGTCTGAGGTGAAAAAAAACAAGACCAAGACCCCATCATGCTTGATTTGAAGGCAAATGTTCATAATAAAAAAGTATTGACTTTTGAACAAAGAGGAGATGGTGTGCTGAAGTATCAAAGTAGATTGTGTGTATCTAGGATGGATGGAATCCAAGAGGAGATCATGGGGAAAGATCATAGCTACAAATACTCTATTCATCCAGGTTCCTCCAAGATGTAATGCGAGTAAAGAGAGGTATACTAGTGGAAAAGTATGAAGAATGACATTGCTGAGATTGTTGCCAAATGCCCTAATTGCCAACAAGTGAAAGCAGAACACCAAAGGCCTGGAGGTTTGGCTCAAAATATAGAACTTCCGAAATGGAAGTGGGAGGTGATTAATATTGACTTTATCACAAGGTTACCAAGGTCTCGCAGGAAACATGATTCGATTTGGGTAATTGTTGATAGAATGACAAAATCAACCCACTTCTTGCCGGTAAATACCACTCATTCGGCAAAGAATTATATGAAGTTATTCATCCAGGAGGTGGTGAGACTTCATGGAGTCCTAGTGTAGATCCTTTCAGATAGAGGTTCACAATTTACTGCTCAGTTCTAGAAGTCTTTCCAGAAAGGTTTGGGATCAAGTGTGAAGTTAAGCTCTGCTTTTACATCCTAAGACGGATGGGCAAATGGAGCGTACTATACAAACCTTAAAAGATATGTTGAGGGTTTTGTCCAATTGATTTCAAAGGGAATTGGGATGCTCACTTACCTCTCATTTAACAATAATAGGTACCATTCGAACATCCAAATGACTCCATGTGAAGTTTTGTATGTGAGAAGATGCAGATCTCCTATTGGGTGGTTGTAAATTTGTATAGCAGGGTTGATAGGACAAGATCTAGTTCACCAATCCATGAAGAGGGTGAACGTGATTCAAGAAAGATTAAGAACGACATAGAGTTATCAAAAGTCCTACACAAATGTTAGGAGGAAAAAGTTGGAGTTAGAAGTGGATGATTGGATATTTCTGGAAGTTTCACCCATGAAGGGTGTTATGAGGTTTGGTAAGAAGGGGAAAATTAGTCTTTGATATATTGGACCTTATAGGATGTCCAAGAGAGTTGACAATATAGATTATTAGTTGGATCTACCACAAGAATTAGCTGCGGTTCATCCGGTATTTAATGTTTCCATGTTAAAGAAGTGCATGGGTGTTCGCTCATTGACTTACCAACTGAAAATGTTGGGATTAAGGATGGATGGATTATCCTATGAGGATATTCTGGTTCAAGTTTTAGATCGACAAGTTCACTAGTTGAGAACAAAAGAGGTTGCATCAGTCAAGATCCTTTTGATGAACCAATATGTTGAAGAAGAAACTTGGGAATTTGAAGAAGATATTAAAAAGATATATCCATATATCTTTGAATCCGAAGAAAATGCAGATCAAGGTACTAATTCTCTTCTTAGTGCTTTATAATCCATTAGTAAGCATGTTGTTACTTGTTTTTGTTTGATAAGTGTTAAACTTGAGGTTTCCATTCCTAGCTTAGTGAATGAAATCTTATTTGAGGACGAATGTGTTAGGATCGAATTCACGCACACACACTAGATGTATGAAGAATACAAGAACTTTCAAGAGAAAGAGATGAGAGATCTAGAGAGAGAAAGAGAAAACCCAATATTTCGTGGTAAAACCCCGTAAGTAAACTTCCACGACGGTGAGGTATATTTATATTAATAAATCAGAGTATTTTTGGTTACAGAGAATAAATAGGAAAACTTAAAATAGAGAATAAATAGAAAAGCCTAAAATAGAGAATAAATAGGAAAACCTAAAATTAATCAGGCTCCACTACCTAACAATTCTCCCACTTGGAGACTGATTCAGTCATCCAAAAAATACATTCTCAAAAAAATCTCTTCATTATCAACATCTTTACCGCACTGCAACATCTGTAGCAACAACTACAGAAGACCTACCGAGGTTTTACATAACTTCAGTTTCCCAACATCAACACATTTTGTCAACATGTCTGCCGGGTTCTTTGCACCTTGTATCTTCTCCAAGCACATATCACCATCCTCCACTGTCCTGCGAGTGAAATGGTATCGCCTTTTGATGTGCTTTGTCTTCGAATGATAGACTGGATTTTTCACCAACTGTATGGCACTCTGACTATCTGAGTAAAGAATTTTCTCGCTTTGCTTCTTGCCCAATTCCTCAACATAATTTGCCAGCCATATCATCTCTTTCCCAGCTTCAGCTATTGCCACATACTCAGCTTCAGTAGATGAAAGAGAAACACACTTCTGAAGCCTGGACATCCAACTCACTGCTGTTCCACCTATAGTGTAAATGTACCCGGATGTACTCTTACTCGAGTCAACATCCCCACCAAGATCAGCATCCACAAAACCTTGTAGAGTCACCTTGCCTTTGCCAAAACAAAGTGAAGTACTGGATATACCTCTCAGATATCTCAGAAGCCACTTCACAGCTTCCCAATGCTCTTTCCCAGGGTTTGCCATGTACCTGCTAACTACTCCCACTGCATGTGCTATATTAGGTCTAGTGCAGACCATAGCATACATCAAACTACCAACTGCTGAAGCATATGGAACAAGTGCCATGTGATCACGCTCCACGATAGTCTTCAGTGACTGCTCCTTTGACAATTTAAAGTGATTTGCCAATGGAGTAGTCCTGGGTTTAGCATCATTAACCCTGAATCTGCTCAGCACCTTCTCAATGTACAACTCCTGAGATAGATTTAAAGTGCCAGCAGGTCTATCCCGAGAAATCTTCATCCCCAAAATCTGCTTTGCTGGACCTAAATCTTTCATCTCAAACGCTGCAGACAACCTTGTCTTCAAATTGTTAATCTCTCTCATACTAGATACTGCAATCAACATATCATCCACATACAAGAGTAGAAAGACATATGAATCAGTGTATTTCTTGAAGTAACAACAAGGATCCTTTTCAGCTTTGCAGAATTCACTCTTGGTCATGAAGGAGTCAAACTTCTTGTACCACTGCCTTGGTGCTTGATTTAGTTCATACAAGCTCCTGGTGAGCTTGCATACAATGTGTTCCTTGCCTGGAACCACAAATCCTTCCGGTTGCTGCATATAGATCTCTTTGTCCAGATCTCCATGTAAAAATGCTGTTTTTACATCCATTTGCTCTAGATGTAAATTTTCTGATGCAACAATAATCAACAGAATTTGAATAGAGGTTAACTTCACAACAGGAGAGAATATTTCAGCATAATCAATAACTTTCCTATGTGAATATCCTTTAACCACTAAACGAGCTTTGAAACTTCTTTTGCCATCTGGTTTAGTCTTGATTCTGAACACCCACTTGTTCAGCAAAGCTCTCTTCCCTGCAGGTAACTCAGTCAACACCCATGTGTCATTCTTCTCAAGTGACCTCATCTCATCATCCATGGCTTTCTCCCACTTGATTGAATCCTCCGCCTGTAGGGCCTCATCAAAAGACTCTGGTTCCCCCTCATCAGTCAACAATAGATAGTGTAATGAAGGTGAATACCTATCTGGTGCCCTGATGGATCTGGATGATCTCCTTAACACCTGCTCAGGTGTAACTTGCTCCACTTCAGATTCTTCAGTAAGAGTTGGTTGAGTATTTGCTTCGACATCTCTGGGGTTACTCTTCTCCAACTCAACCTCAACTCCCACTTGCTTTGTAATCTCTAGAAACTTTTGCTCTCTGTCCTTGTACAGGACAGACTCATCAAATGTCACGTCAAAATGTCTCTGGATCTTTCTGTTCTTGTCATCCCAAAACCTGTAACCAAACAAATCAGAACCATATCCTATGAAGTAACACTTCACAGCCTTGGCATCAAGCTTGTCTCTGTTTTCTGGATCAACATGAACATAAGCAGTGCAACCAAAAGTCCTCAAGTGTGAGTACTTGAGTTCTTTTCCTGTCCACACCTCCTCTGGAATCTTGAACCCTAAAGGAACTGATGGTCACCTGTTGATCAAGTATGCAGCTGTGCTCACAGCATCTGCCTAAAGTGTTTTGGGTAGCCTACAATGTATTCTCATACTCCTTGCACGCTCATTGAATGTTCTGTTCATCCTCTCAGCAATTCCATTCTTCCTTGCCTTACCGGGAACTGTTCTCATCAATCTAATTCCCTCAGCTGCACAGAATGCCTTGAACTCTGATTGTCATACTCTCCTCCATTGTCAGACCTTAGGCATTTGACTTTCAAACCGGTTTGATTCTCAACTTCAACTTTCCACTTCTTGAAAGTTTCAAACATATCTGACTTATGCTTCAAGAAGTAAACCCATACCTTCCTGCTGAAATCATCAATGAAGGTAACATAGAATCTGGATCCTCCAAGTGATGATACTGGAGATGGTCCCCAAACATCTGTATGGACCATTTCCAACCGCACTTTCTTTGGCTCTCTAGGAGTCTTTGTGAAGCTTACTCTTTTCTGTTTGCCCATAATACAACTCTCACAAAGACCCATATCAACAGACTTCAGACCCTCTAATGCTCCTTTTGCAACCAGCATCTTCATTCCTTTAATACTCATGTGTCCAAGTCTGTTGTGCCATAGACATGAACCACATGCACCTTCAGAAACATCGGCCATGTTTATACACCCTGCAGTGGTGTACAAGGTTCCATATTTGGTGCCACGAGCTACTACCATAGCACCTTTCACGATCTTCCACGAACCTTTCCCAAACTCTGCTGCATATCCCGTGCTATCCAATTGACCAACAGAGATCAAATTTTTCTTGATCCCAGGATATATCTGACATCCTCCAATGTCCACTGGTTTCCTGAGGTGGTCTTTATGCAAACATCCCCCTTTCCTTCAATCTCTAAGCCTTTATTGTCAACAAGATATACTTTTCCAAAATTTCCAGATTTGAAGTTTTGGAACAACTCCTTGCATGGAGACGAATGGAAAGATGCACCAGAATCCAAAATCCATGATTCAATCGGGTTGATCACACTAAGGATTAGAGCATCCCAAATGTTCTCTGCTGAATTTACAAAATCATTGTCATCTCCAAATTTCTGATTCTGGTTTTTCTTTGGCTTTGTACAGTTCGTCCGAAAGTGCCCTTTTTCTCCACAGTTCCAACAAGTCATGTTTAATCTGTTCAGTGTTTTTCCTCGATTCTTTGATTTTGATCGACCATGTTGATTTTGGCCTTTCGTCTTACTTCTCCCCCTTCTATCAACGCTGAGAGCACTTCCCGATGAATCTCCCACTTCTCGTTTGTGAATACTTTCTCTAAGAACAACATCACGGATTTCATCAAACTTCAGTTTCTCAGATCCATGGGAACTGCTAATCGCAGCAACAACAGTATCCCAAGACTCGGGCAGAGATGACATCAAAATCAACGCCTTAAATTCATCTTCGAAATTAATATCCATAGAATTGAGTTGACTCACAATCATATTGAACTCGTTTATATGATCAGAAATGGATCCAGTTTCAGACATCTGTAAATTGAACAATCTACGCATCAAATATACCTTATTCATAGCCGATGGTTTTTCATACATATTTGATAGTGCCTTCAATAGACTGGACGTAGTCTTCTCCTTCACGATGTTGAATGCCACGTTTCTTGACAAAGTCAACCGGATCAACCCTAGAGCCTGGCGATCCTTGAGTTTCCACTTCTCCTCCGTCATGGATTCCGGCTTCACCCCGGTCAACGGTTCGTGAAGATTTTTTGGGTACAGATAATCTTCGATCTACATCTTCCAGAAACTGAAATCGGATCCATCAAAATTCTCAATTCCAAGCTTTGAACTATCCATCTTCAGTGATCTTGTTAAATCTCCTTAGCTCTGATATCATTTGTTAGGATCGAATTCACGCACACACACTAGATGAATGAAGAACACAAGAACTTTCAAGAGAAAGAGATGAGAGATTTATACAGAGAAAGAGAAAACCCAATATTTCGTGGTAAAACCCCGTAAGTAAACTTCCACGGCGGTGAGGTATATTTATATTAATAAATCAGAGTGTTTTTGGTTACAGAGAATAAATAGGAAAACTTAAAATAGAGAATAAATAGAAAAGCCTAAAATAGAGAATAAATAGGAAAACCTAAAATTAATCAGGCTCCACTACCTAACAGAATGTTCCCAAGGAGATATATTATAACATTTCGTAACTCGAAATAACTAGGAATAAGCAAAGAAACTAAGAATAATCACTTTTGGAAAGACTAGGGGAAATTAAGAGAATTTCCTATAGTTAAGAAAGTAAGTTTTTGGTCATTTTCAAACAGCCAGAACTTCTAGCCCAGGATCAGTTAGAGTCAATTCTTTACATGGTTCGAAAACCCTTGGTAAAATCTTTGCAACCGCACCAAGCTTGCATGATTTCAATATCGTATGAGGGTGATATGTGATACGCTCAAACTTACTTCTCAAATAAGAAGTAAAGCGGTCGTGTCAAGTAAATAACCCAACTAGTGAGGTTGGGATCGTTCCCACTAGGAAAATAGTCTAGACTTAACTTCAACCTGTTATTACTATTGTTTGGTCAATGACTTCCTTGGAAAGTAAAAACAATAAAGGGGGGTTTATATTTATAAATGAGTAAAATTAATTAACAAACTTGACAACGACACTTAACAACTTTGAATGTTAGATTTTAATCAAAGTAACTAGGGTTTACGTGTTCCCCACAGGTTCATAACTTGATAATTCTAACTATAACAATTCTTCCTAGTATCTTGCATACAAAGTGATAAGTTATGCGTTTCTAAATCCTTGGTCCGGCATCTAGAAAATCTCACTCCGCACCTTGGTCCGGCTACGTGTGTTGCTATCCAAACCCTTATCCTTACCTCATATTAAGCATCATATTCGATATTTGACTAAGTTATTACCTTGTATCAATCAATACTAGCCTATTAGATAGTATACACTAAATCTATGTTAATAATTCTTTTCCTATTTTCTACCGCCTTGGTCCAGCAAGTAGTATTAAGGCGAGTTCTAACATTGGCCATCTATTAAAAGGACTTCTAATCGAAAGAATTATTAATACATGCAAGACACTATTCTAGAATTATTATTTTAGTTAGGGTTTATCTCATTATTTGCCTATGGTTCCCACAACCCTATTTATGGAGTTTAGTTACTCATAGCCATAAACACAATATTCAAATATAGTAGATAAAATTAATGTACTTACTTCAATGAGAAAGAGTAAAATCCGAAAGTTTGCTTGATTAATCTCCAAAAACCACTTGCAAGAATCTCTAAGTAATCAATAATCTCACAAAAAGTCTAATGATTATCAAGAATCTCACAATACAATGTTTACCAATACGGAGTTTAACAATGTAAGAGTCTAATTATCTGGTGTCTAACAATACGAAGTCTAACCTAATAGAGTCCAACCTCAAAAACGAGGTTTTTCGAAATATTTTTAGAAAATAAAAAACCTAATTAAACAAGGACTCTGTTTGCTGGAAATCTGCCAAGACGCGGCTTGGTCGACGGACCACGCGACGGATCGTCGTGGTCACGATAGACCGTCATGGACTCCGTCTTCCCATACTTATGCAATTTCTTCTGATGCTCTCTTAACCACCCTCGACGGCAAGTATGACGGACCGTCATAGGCACAACGGTCCGTCGAGGGTCTTTGTTCTAAAACACTTCAACTCTTGGAATCTGGATACTGGGATCACTTCTCTGAACTTCACAACGAACCTGTAGGACGGACCGTCATAGACACGACGGACCGCCATAAGCTTTGTAATCCCACACTTGGTCAGACTCCCTCATCTTTCTTCAGCAGTTGCACTACGTTTCCACCTACAGACCGTCACAAGCACGACGGACCGTCATAAGTTCCGTAGGTGGTCTCTTCTGCATTTCTTCGCTCAAAATCTCCGCATTCAGCTTTGGACAGATTTCCTGCAAAACAAAGAGAAACTTATATAAAAATTAGCACAAAAAAGGCTTTTGGACACACTAACCTTAAGGAAAAAGTATTAATAATACCGTGAAACCACGGTATATTAACACCCTCAACTTAAATTCGTTGTTTGTCCTCTAGCGACGCACTATGACTCAATACAAAATCTTTGTACAATAGTATCCATGTTTTATCCTTTGCAATCATTTGGCTATCAATCCTGATTAATCTCATCAAATCTAGGCATGCTATCACTATTAGGCTTTAATTATGTTGGATCAGAACATGACACAGACTCACCATGCACTAACACCTATCCTCTTCAATTTCTCACCGAGGTGCTAACAATTCTGGTATTGCAACTAGTGTCCTCACTTTAAAACAAAATCATCCTTTTTCACACAATGATTTTAGTTTGAGTATAAGGAATACTTTTCAACACTCTCTCTCAGAACAAAGTCACACTCATTCATACATATTGCATTAAGCTTGCCCTTATTTTCACTGCCTTAAGTTCGCTATACAACCCTTTGGATCACGAAGGACTTTTTTTTAGCTAGTAACATAGGCTCGGGGTCAGGTAAGGTATATTTAGGTATACTTTAGTGACTTTTTGCCCTCCTTGACATATCAGCTAAACCTTCCACTATCTATCATTTTATCTCTCCCAGTTTCTCATATTCTTTCACCTTGCTATTTTCTCTTCTTTCTTCATTTGTGCAAGTGACTCTCTTCTTTTCTTGCTTGTATTTCGTATATATTTTTCTTTTTCTTTACTTTTCTTTCAACTAATTCTTGAGTCACTTTACTTTTGTTCTTTCTCTCTCTTTGTTCTTTAAACCGCACTTTCCAGAGCATTCCTTATAATAGCCACCCTCAACTCATGGCTTTGCCATGAGTCAAGGTACACAATACCCAAAGTTGGGTCAGGGCCATAATTTACTGTATTAGCCACCCTCAACTTATGCTTTTGAGATAAGCTGAGGTGCACATGTCCAAGGAGGGACCAGGGCCAACACATTGTTCCCTCAAAAGATCAGTTGGGGTGAAAAAGAAAGGTCTATTTTAAGCTCAGATCATTTGGACCAAAGAAGGATAAATTTCATTTGGTTTTCTTTTATTTAGGCTAGAAATGGGCTATATTAAATAAGGGCCTATGATCCTTTCCTAATTGTGTATTACAGCTTACTTTTAGCAGGACTAACCAGGCAAGTTCTAGCTTAGTACCAATAGTGGACTAATCAAATTTCCTCACACTCACTTGACATCTCATCACTATACCAGATTATCAGCCACCTAGTTCGAATTTAAGACTTAGGGTAATGCAACGGTGTAACTCTATTTCATGCTTAGAACCACACAATTATCAATTACTATGCCTAGTCATGCATTATTTTTCAGTTTATCAGGATATCATTTTAGCCATCATGCTCCAGAATTAAACTATGTACAAAAGATATAAACATGCCGGTTCAACAGAAAAAGTAATCAGTCTTTTGGGGAAAAAGAACACAGGCAAGAAAACCCCAAAAGAGGATAGTGAATTGGCTACTCAGACTTCACCTTAACACTCACTATACATTTACCCCACCCCCAACAAAAAAGCATGCAATTGTCCCCAATGCATAAAAATCTAAATACTAGAGTGGTAGGTGAAGCAAATCTGTGGCGCAAAGCGCCGTCGATCAGCAAGATGGTGGGTCTGGTTCCCCGGAACCCACGTCCTCTGCAATCTGGACACCCTCAGTGGTATCCTCAGCAACAACCGCACCATCAGTAGTGCCTCATGCTATCTCCACAGTGCGGGAGCTAGACGCCCCAGCCGCTAACTCTGATGCTCTCATTTGGTGCGCCTCCTCCTCAATAAGGGAGGCTCTGCTTGCAGCCTCTATCTCTCGGCGCTCCTTTTTCCGTGCTCGCGCCTCGTCCTCTGCTCGATCCCTACGCCTCTTGGCACTCTCGAGGTGGAGGTGGTGGAATTTCTAAAGTAGCAAAAAGGGCCGCCAACACCGTGTCCTCAGCAGGCTCGACAGAAGGGGACTCAGACTTTGGCACCCTAGCCTCTAAGATCATGTCGATGTCTGCACGAAGACTGTAGACTGTAGCCTGAAGAGTCTTCACATCCACCGGAGGGGCTGGTCGGGCTAGCACTCTCAACTCAAACGCGTCCAGGTGCTTGTTAACCTCAGCGATATTCCGCTCTGTAAACTGCACCATTTTCCTCTCTAGGCGCTCTTCGGACTCAGTAATCGACTTCTGCATCCACGGCTGGATATGATGCAGAAGAGTGGCCATTTGTGCCTCTTGTTTTTGGACCCTTGCAAGCGGGACCAGTGCCGGTAGAGGGGCTGTGCGAGAGGACCTCGGGGTGTGCTACTACCCGGGATAGACTCGATCGGGGTAGTATCAGTGGACGCCTGTGTAGGTGTGCGGGCCTGGGCTACTATATCAGCAAGTGGGGGCAGCTCTAGACGGGGCCCTCTGCGTAGATCCAACTTATTGGCCTCGTCTCTGATGAGGCCGACGTCAACAGTGCCCTGTGGCCACAGGGCACAGCTGCGGACCTGCAAAGGGCAAAGATCATGCACGGGAAAGGGTAGGTAGTAGTGACCTTGAATGCCCTCTCGTGCATGACTACCTGGAGAAGCCATGCGAAGTCCACCTCGAATACGGCTATCATCGCCGCCATCAACACTGCTCGATCCCAGGTAACGATGTTATCAGCAGCTGTGGGGGAAAAAGCAGTGACGGACAAGCAGCCACAAGAACTTTGCTGTGAACGTGAGGTTGGCCTTCTTGATGGCCCCCTTCGACTCAGTCACCCAATCGGCACCCTCTCCATCTACTGACAGGTGCAGGGCCATCCACCTCTTGGTGGTCTCTCTCAGTGATAGCTCGCGCAAGAACAGGCCATCCTTAACTATCTGCCAGCGATAGTCAAACTCGACAGTGAGGGGGGTTTGAGTAGCATCAACACTCTCACCGTATAGAAACCGGCCGATGGCTGGCAGGGAAATGTCAACCTGTACACCCCGGACTCAGACCTGCTCTAGTGGGGCCTGTTTAGCGGGGGCATCCCTCCTATCGATCTGTGGTCAGAGAGTCACTACGTAGGATGCGTAGAACTCTCAGACCATTTCTTCGCTGTATCGTCCCAACGGACATGCTGTCCACTCCAAGCGATGCCTGGTGAAGAGGTTGTGTATCTCAGGCATCGTCGGGAGACTCCCTGTAAGTACCCGCCGCTCCAAAGTGAGTGTTTGAGTCATCACTCCTTTATCAGTCAAGAACTTGGCGTCGGAGTAGACTTGAAACTGCTCGTCGACACACAACTGGTTGGGCTGGTCAGTGGCTGGGGTGGGGACCTGAGCTGGTGATCCGGATGTAGAGTCTGAATCGTCAGCCGCATCAGACGAGGCCGACGTTGCAGCGGTGGCGGGTGCAGGAACCTCAGCAGAGCCGGAGGCTTCCTCGGACCATGATACTCCTAAGGAGCCAGACGCTCCTTCCTCATTTTTGGCTGACCCAGAGGGTGTGCTGTTTAGTGTGCGCTCCTCATCAGACTGGGAGGCAGTGACTACGCCGGACGCCACCTTTTTGGGTATGGCTCTGGGAGCACGTGCAGCACGGGAAGGGGTGGAAGTGCCTGGGGGCACATACTCAGGGTCACGCTCTTCATCAGAGCCGATGACCATGCGGGCAGACGGGGCGACAGACTTTGATCACCCGCGTGCGTAGATTCGGTCTTGCTTGGGTGCCATAGTATATAGTACCTGCAAAGGATCAATATTAGTACGAGTAGTGGAAAACAAGACAAGCGAAACCATAAGAAATAAAACAGTGAAAATAGTATGTCATTGCTGTAGAAATAGTGATACATGATGGGCCTGCTGACGGCTCGTCGTGACTACGACGGACTGTCGTGAGGTCTGTCGTGTTTTACTTGGACTATGTATATATAGAGAACACTAAAGAAGAGTCTCTGACTAGAATGACGGTATGTGCAGGACGGACCGTCACAGGTGCGATGGTCCGTCGTAGGACACTTGAAAAAAATATGGAGACCCTTAGGAGAGGGGTCTCTGACCGTCATGACGGTCATGCAGGACGGCGCGTCATGCGTACGACGGTCCGTCACATGTGTACGTTGAAGGACACTTAGAAAAAAAATTGAGAGTACCAGAACGGTTGTGCAGGACGGACCGTCGTGAAGACGATGGTCCGTCACATGTTTCAGTTAGGGAAAACTTTGGAAAAAATGAGAGACCCTTAGAAACAGGGTCTCTGCCAACCAAAACGGTTGTTCAGGACGGACCGTCGTGAGTACGATGATCTGTCACATATGTCTGTTGGGACAGGGTGCTAGGGTTTTGCAATGGACCCTATGAGGGTCCGTCGTGGGTACGACGATCCATCATCGGGGTCTCATTCTGAATAACAGTGACAGAACAGAGGGTACCCTAAGCATCCCCGATGAACCCACATAAACCTTGTAGTTTTTTGGACCTACATGTGTCTAACCCAACTACCTAGGAAACTAGCAATGCAAAAGCACCTATTTCTAGGGTGGTAAACATGGAAATTTCGAACATTTGTAACCTAGGTTAGACAGAATCGTCTAAACTAAACAACGTACAACGAGGAACTAAGCTTAATAGTAACTAGTAAACAAAAAGGCAAGATAAATGAGTATAAATTTAGAGACACATACCTTAGAAATGGAGAAAAAGCAAATGGACAATTACTCAGTTGACAAAGTAGACACCCACAGCAGCAGCTCCGACTAGTAGATGATAACTCTAGGGCGTTGGAGAATTTTAGGGGGCAATGATCGAGGGGGAGAATATGGAAGTTGAAAAGAGAGGGAAGTGGGAGGAATAATGAATGAATGGGGTGAAATGAAGGGTTGGGGGGGGGGGGTTTAAACGGTCTAATTTTGAAAAAGACTCTAGCCAGGTCGTGTCGGGTATGACTCATTAATCACGCGACGGTTCCCTGACGAAGGTCTATCGCAGTTGTGATGACCCGTCGTTGGTTCCTTCGTGTGTGCCCTAGTTTGAAAATAACAGGAAGACGTACCTGGTACGACGGAGGTATACGACGGTTCGTCGCAGGCGCAACGGTCCGTCTATGTATCCGTCAGTGACTGCTGCAGAGTAGTTTTCTGTAGAATATCCTGGTGATGTGCCTGCAAATTTAAAAACCCATTAGTAGAAAAATGCTACCATTACTAAAAAGACTATAAGTATTGGGCTGCCTCCCAACAAGCGCCTGATTTATTGTTGCGGCACGACTGGGGACCCTTGATTACTCAGACTTCATCAAGATGGTATGCCTCTATCACTTCATTTCCTGATGCTTTATGCCCAAAATAGAGTTTTATTCTATCTCTATTCCTCTTAAACCGCACTCCCTCCTTGGATTTTAATTCAACTGCTCCATGAGGGAATACTTGGGTAATCAGGTAAGGGACAGTCCATTTCGACTTGAGATTGCCCAAAAGACAAGGCACCCCAGAACTGTCTACAAGCACCAAATCCCCAACCATAAACCCTTGTTTTGCATTTTTCTGTTCAGTCTCCTTCTTCATTTTTCCTTTGTGGGATATGGCAGATACCGATTGGATCTCACCACTCTGCCTCATGGTCCTACAAATGTTGAAGGTCGTTTCTTCATTATTCAATCGAAATGTCATCTGTCCCTTCTCCATATTGACTAATGCTCTACCTGTAGCAAGGAATGGCCTCCCAAGAATAATAGGCACTTCAAAATCGACCTCGCAATCAAGAATAACAAAATCAGCCGGAAAGATGAATGACTCCACTTTACTAGCACATCATGGAGTATCCCTATAGGCCGTTTCACTGTCCGATCATCCATCAGTAGCCACATCGCACTGGGTTTTGGATCCCCCAAACCCAATTTCTTGTAAATCGAGAGGGGCATGAGATTTATGCTTGCCCCCAGATCACATAATGCTTTCACAAAATGTAATGACCCAATTGTACAAGGAATAGTGAACACACCAGGATCTTCTTTCTTTTGTACGAGGGATCTTGTAGCAATAGCACTACAATGCTGCAGTCTATCATCATATTCGAAAGTGACCGATCTTTTGTTGGTGACCAGATCTTTCATAAACTTGGCAAAATCGGGCATTTGTTCTAGAGCTTCTACCAAAGGGACATTGATAGAAAGCTGCTTCAACATTGTTATGAAACGCCGGTATTTACCATCCTCGGTCTTTTTCACTAATCTCTGAGGGAAGGGTGGTGGTGGACTAGGCATGGGAATTACCTTGATAGGTACTTCTGCATCTTTTCTATTACTTTCCTCTGCTTCACCACTACCCTTTACCACATTATCATTATCCTTTCTCACATTTTCCTCAGAAGATGGCATAGGTGGGTCAATGGTTTGCTTACCACCCCGAGTAGTGATTGCGATACAGTGCACATCATTCTTTGGATTTTGGACAGTGTTGCTAGGAAGAGTGACCGGTTGCCGTGCGTTCACTATCGCAAATAATTGGGCCAATACTAGCTAAATCACACCTCAACTCTTTAATGTGTTCATCACTAGTGTTGAACCTCCTCATCATTTTGTGCAACATATCCTCAACTCACGCCATACTATCTCCACCATCCCTAGGAGTAACTTCACGATTTTGAGGAGGGACAAGAGCCCATTCCTGTCGTTTCTATTAGCATAGTTACCCTTGTTAAAGTTGTTGTCGTGGTTGTAGTTTCCATCACGAACATAATGACCCTCACGATTGTAGTTACCATAGTTCCGACCTTGGTTCCCTTGACCTTGGCGCCAATTATCCTGATTTGAGCCTTGGGCGCTTGGTCGGAAACCCCCCATCTGCTCATTTACTACATAAGTTTCCTTCGCATAATAGCACTCTTGATTAAGAGGTGATTGGTTTAGCCAAGTAGTTGACTGCATTTATCTTTTCTGCACCACCTGTGACATGTTTTAGTACCAACCCAAGCTCAGTTCTCATCTGAGCCATTTCTTCACGAATCTCATCTGTGGCTGGGTTGTGAGTGGACTGCACTACGAAGGTGTTTCTCCCTGTATCAGACTTCCTAGTGCTCCAAGCTTTGTTATTTCGGGAGATTTTCTCTAATTTTTCAGCGATCTCAGCATAAGGACACTCCTCATAAGATCCACCTGCTATAGTGTCCAACACCGCTTTATTGTTATCATCATGTCCCCGATAGAAGTATTCCTTCAGTGACTCATCATCTATACGGTGATTTGGAACACTTCTCAAGAATGAGGTGAATCTATCCCAAGAACTACTAACTGACCCTCATGGTAGTGCCACAAAGTTGTTCACTCTGTCTTTGTGGTTTAATTTCTTGGAGACCAGATAGTAGCGTGCTAAGAAGACATCCCTTAGTTGGTTCCAAGTAAAGATTGAGTTTTATGGGAGCTCAGTGAACCACATAGTAGCCTCTCCCGTCAGTGAGAGAGGAAACGCTCTGAGACCTATTACATCTAAATCCAAATCAGGCCTCCCTACACAACTTTTACACACTGCCCTTACCTTAGCTATATGGGCACGTGGATCCTCAGAAGGTAGCCCTGAAAACAAACCTCTGGTAGTGAGAATTTGCATCAGGCTACTAGTTACCACAAAAGTGTGGCCTGTGGGTAGAGGGGGCAAGACAAGTGGCCCATCCGAGTCTGCTATGTTATCATACCCTCTGTAGTATGCTTGGGGCCGTGGAACGGGATTTTTCCCCCTCTGTTGATGTTCACCCAGAGCATCGGGTAACATCTGACCATGAACATAAACCGGAGCTAGGATGTTCTGGTTTGGATCCTCATCATTTATTCCCAAGTTTCGATTCACATTGTGCAGTGTACGCTCTAACTCGTGATCGTAGGGAAATAAGAGTTCTATTCCTCTCTGTGTATTTGGCATACAAGGAGGATAGTTCTAAAAAAAATCAAAAACGATAAAACAAAGTAAAATCAAGAAAATATCAACTAAACTACAGTAATAGGTTTAAGTTAATCTAAAATCTAGATTCCTCGGCAACGGTGCCAAAATTTGATACGCTCAAACTTACTTCTCAAATAAGAAGTAAAGCGATCATGTCAAGTAAATAACCAAACTAGTGAGGTTGGGATCATTCCCACGAGGAAAATAGTCTAGACTTAACTTCAACCTGTTATTACTATTGTTTGGTCAATGACTTCCTTGGAAAGTAAAAACAATAAAGGGGGGTTTATATTTCTAAATGAGTAAAATTAATTAACAAACTTGACAACGACACTTAACAACTTTGAATGTTGTATATTAATCAATTAATCAAAGTAACTAGGGTTTATGTGTTTGCCACAGGTTCATAACTTGATAATTCTAACTATAACAATTCTTCTGAGTATCTTGCATGCAAAGTAATAAGTTGTGTATTTCTAAATACTTGGTCCGGCTACGTGTGTTGCTATCCTAACCCTTATCCTTACCTCATATTAAGCATCGTATTCGATATTTGACTAAGTTATTACCTCGTACCAATCAATACTAGCCTATTATATAGTATACACTAAATCTATGTTAATAATTCTTTTCCTATTATCTACCTCCTTGGTCCAGCAAGTAGTATTAAGGCGAGTTCTAACATTGGCCATCTATTAAAAGGACTTCTAATCCAAAAATCACTTGCAAGAATCTCAAAGTAATCAATAATCTCACAAAAAGTCTAATGATTATCAAGAATCTCACAATACAATGTTTACCAATACGAAGTTTTACAATGTAAGAGTCTAATTATCTGGACCTAACAGAGTCCAACCTCAAAAACGAGGTTTTTCAAACTATTTATGAAAAATAAAAAACCTAATTAAACAAGGCCTCTGTTTGCTGGAAATCTGCCAAGACACGGCTTGGTCGACGGAACACGCGACGGATCTCTCGTGGTCATGACGGACCGTCATGGACTCCGTTGTCCCATACTTATGCAATTTCTTCTGCTGCTCTCTTCAGAACCCTCGACGACAAGTATGACGGACCGTCATAGGCACAACAGCCCGTCGAGGGTCTTCATTCCAAAACACTTCAACTCTTGGAATCTGAGTACTGGGATCAGTTCTCTGAACTTCACAACGAACCTGCAGGACGGACCGTCATAGACACGACGGACCGTCACAAGCTTCGTAATCCCACACTTGGTCAGAATCCCCCATCTTCCTTCTGCAGCTGCACTACGCTGCCACCTACGGACCGTCACAAGCACGATGGACCGTCACAAGCTCCGTAGGTGGTCTCTTCTGCATTTCTTCGCTCAAAATCTCCGCATTTAGCTTTGGACAGATTTCCTGCAAAACAAAGAGAAACTTATATAAAAAATTAGCACAAAAAAGGCTTTTGGACACACTAAACATAAGGAAAAAGTATTAATAATACCGTGAAACCACTGTATATCAATATGCCTTTCTGAAGTTGGGTTATTGATGTAAGGAAAGTCCATTACGAATTTAAGGAAGGGTATACTAATCTTTTTACCCCTTTAATTCCTTATTCATTTTAAGGGTTTCATTGGGGTAAAAATAAGTTTTAGTTTAGATTAGAAAAGTTCTTTTACTCTTAGGGCTTGGGATAAAAGATAAGAGAAGGAGAAGGGAGAAATATCAAGGTTTCTCCAAGAACGCCAAGGGATTTCGAGTGGAATTGATTGGGGTTGATCCCTATCGAGGTATGTGAGCTCTTTCGTGTTGGGTTAATTCATCCGCACACCAATATTTTTTTAGTTTAGAAATTTTAGAATTGATTACATGATTAGAAATGATTTTTAATAATCTCGTTGAATCCTTTTTTTGGTTGAGTTGATTGCATGCCCATTGATGTTTATTAGTAGTGTCCGATGTTGTTTAGGGTTTAGATCTGATGGGTATTGAAGGTATTGATGATCCAAGGGGTTTGGGGATGAAACCATGGAGGTTTAGGCGATTTGGAACCCGGAAAGGAGTTAAAAAATTCGTCAGACGCACCAGCACAAGGCCAGGTGCGTCGCACCTGCAGTGCGCAAAAAAAGGGCTTCAACCACTGGGCCTGGAGAGGCACACAACCAATGCACTAGATCAAGCCCGGATCATCGTTTTTGTAGTTTAGCCTTTTAAAGTCCTTCTAAGGTTAATTAACAACTTTCAATGATTTTAATTACTTTAAATGATTTCTTAACACCTATAAATCACTAAAGAATGTAAATCATATCCTTGAATCCATAATCCAATTCAAGGAAAGTTAAGATCAAAGTCAAAGGAGTTAAGAATTAAGTCTAGAAGTTAAGAGGAATGTTTCTTAAAGTTTTCAAGAGTCTTTATTAAACATTTTAACTTCGTTTTAAGGCTCATGTTTCAAGTCAGAGCAAAGAGTAAAAGTTGAAGTCCTTCCTTCAATAGATATAACGGAACTAAGTACTCCCTAAAAGTAAAGTCAAGAGTTTCAAGTTGAGTAAAGAATAAAAAGTTGAGTTCATTTCTCAAAAGTTATAAGAGAACTAAGTATTCCATAAGAGTTATAAATGTTTTCACATTTTGATCAAGAAAAATGAAGCTAGACTTCTAACAAGTCTTTCACTAGTTTTAGTAAAAAGAAAACTATGATTTCCAAGAGAGCTTTTAAAGCTAAGTTTGAGCAACTACCTTAAACAAGAGAAGAAGTTTCTTTTAAAACATATGAGATATGTATTTTGGGAGTAGTATTGAGCACCGATATGGCGATGTAAGTTCTATGTAGCCAACTTGGAGAGAAGAAGGGTCATACTCTTTAGATGATTTCGTAGTGTCTTTTAGCATATTCTAGTGGATCCATTTAGTAGTTAAGGTTCTATATTGATGGCAATGTATAGGAAAATCCTCTTGCAATGTGAGGTAAGACGTTGTATTATCACTTAGGCTTGAGTATCTCCCACAGAAACTATATGATTTTTTATAAATAAGTATAATTGACTTTATTGTTGCATTTTCTTTAACGAATTAAGTTATTTTACTATTTTATAGATCTTTACATATTTTGCATGTGTTTAAAGGCCTTATGTTAAGTTTAGGAATCCATGATTCGAGCAATCCACGATTTGAGCAGAGTTAGGGCAAGTTTCAGATTATTCCTTTCAAGTTAAAGTTGTTGTTTAGCACTGTAACTCACATATTCACACATTCAATCTACTGACATCAGTTGACATGCATTGTCTTATGATACAAACGCATGCAATTAGGATCAACATCCAGCACCTCGTTGATCCAATTTGGGCATCCAAATTCAGTGGTGAGCTTCCTTGCATCCGGAGGACTCTTTTATTTCTTTCAGTCTTTACATTATAGAATGTTGAGGGGTTTGTCCCAACATTCATCTTGCATTAAAGTGGTTTCATAAAAATATAGTCAGTCACTTGGTATAGTTTGAGTCTCTATTTATTTAAAGATATTTTATCATATGGGACTTAAAAGCCATTTTGGCAAAGTTATGAGAACATCTCTTTCTTATAATGAGTTAAGTATTCCACTAAGTTACGCAAACCAGGCTAAGGGCTTGCTCAAGACCTGATATGGTCATTGAGTGTCATCCACGTCCAGGGTAGACTTGGGGCTTGACACTTCTTCTTCTTCTTCTTCATAAGGTTTCAACATTTTTTTATTGTTTCGAGTGCGGTTGCGAAGAAGAAAAAAAGATCAAGAAATAGCTGTGAATTCATCGGGGTAGGAGAATAATCAGGTCGTAAAATTGAATGTTGAAGTGACCAAAAAACAATGAGAACTTTCTAATATCTTGAATCATTCAATTGTCTCTGCTCATATACTCGATTTCCCATTCCTTAAAACTTGTGAGTGTTTCTCTACTTTTGGTCTCTGTTTATTATGTGTACTTTTATTTACTGTAGGAATACAATTGGAGTATTGGGGTTTATCTTCTTTTTTGTGTATATTTTTTTATTAATTACAATGAATTACTTTTTTTTGTTTGTGTTTGTTATGGGGTTTCTTGTATAAATTTGTGTATGCAAGCATTTCTTGTTGGATTAAATAAGTAACTTGATTGAAGATACTGGGGAAATAAAATTAAATTTGAGAAAATGAAGTGGAGAGATTTGAGGGTTTTTTTATATGAGGGGATTTGTGGGATTTTTTTTTGGTCGAGACTGTAATATTTGGAAGTTGAATTCTTCACTATTTGTGATTATGTCTAAGTATTCTTTTAATGGTTAAAAAGTATTATGAATGGAAAATTTAAAACATCATCCCCCAATTCTGCTTTTTGTTTAGGGAATGTGTTTATTTCTAGTATTCTACAAGTGAATTGCAGTTTTACTACTTTGATTAGGGTTTTGATACTACTGTCGTTCCTTGCAGTCGGTTATCTTCGAGTGTCGTTATCTTTCCATGCAGTATTTCTGAATCCTTAGACATTCTGGTTGTATCTATGGTTCACCTTCATGAATGTCAAAAGGCCTTTTTTTGTAGCCTGTGTGAATTTATTAGACATTTTGTTTGTAGCATTTGTAATCAAATTTTTCCGTTTTATTCATTTACATTATATGGTGCCTGGTTTTGATATTTACGAGTTCTCAAATTTGGAAATTTGTTTTTCTGTAATTGTACAATAGCTTTAGCTGTTAGTGAAATGTCTTGTATGCTCTGAAACTGATTAATACCTGAACCTTCACAAGTGAATGCATAGTTAGTGAAAAAATCTGCCAACTTATTCCCCTCTAGGTGTGCATGAGCTATTTACATAAGGATCTTCATAGTTGTTGATTAATCAGATTCCATGAATATTGGTGTCAATCCATTAGCTAGATGATACTCAGGCCACTCTCAATAACCTTGATTTCAGCCTCAATAGCTACTCAATCTTTCAACTTTCTGGCTTCATCATAATAAAATTTCCATATGAGTTTCTGATACGGAATACTATTGAGGTAGGCATTAGTATTAAATTTGAAGCAATCACTAGATGGTGCCTTTCATATCACTGTTTTGCTGCAAATTAATGGCCTTTACTCTTCTCGAGTTAAACCATTTCTGACCATGTGTTAGGAACACCACTCATCCATGGGAAATTAGTCTTGTGTTTCCAAAATCATTGCTCTGATGGTCATATTCCATCAAAATCCCTGCAAGCATCTTGCAGAGTGAACCCACGCCAACAGGGTACTCTTCCTAGCAATACCGTCCAAAATCCAAAAATTGATGGACATTGTATGACAGTCACTAGCCGAGGAGGTAAACAAACCACTGACCCACCTACACCGTCTGGCGTAGAATATGAGATGAGAGGAGATGATGTGGTAGAAACATTTAGTAGTGATTTTGTAGACAAATATAGGAAAGAAGCTGAGATACCCCAAAAGGTGACTCTTATTCCTAGATCACCACCACCATTTCCACAACTATTGGTGAAAAAGACCGAGGATAGTAAATACTGACATTTTATCACTATGTTGAAACAACTTTCCATCGATGTCCCTTTGATAGAAGCTTTTAACAAATACCTGATTACGCCAAGTTTATGAAAGATATGGTCACTAAGAAGAGATCGGTCAGTTTTGAGGATGATGATCGTATGTAACATTGTAGTGTTATTGCTACAAGGTCTCTTGTGCAAACTAAAAAACATCTGGGTCATAAGTTGCGGCACTTGATCGAGGTGATGTCGGTTCAAACAAAAGAAATTGGATTTAGATATGAAACATCGCGAATCTCCACCTGTGAAACTATCTATTGAGGACACCCCAAAATTGAAGATTAAGGATCTACCACCTCATATGAGATATGTTTTCTTCGGAAAAGGTGACAATTTTGCGATAATTATAGGATCGGATTTGAATGTGGAGCAAGTGGAGTATCTTGTAGAGGTGTTGAAGAGGTTCAAATGAGCAATTGGTTGGACTATTGTAGACATTATTGGGATTCCACCCATTATTTGTTCTCACAAAATCCAACTCATGTTCGATCATAAGCCATGTATAGAGAATCAAAGACGGTTAAATACACTTATGCAAGGGGAAGTGAAGGAGATTATTAAGTGGTTGGATGCCAGATTCATATATCCGATCTCTTATAGTAGTTTGGTATGCCCTTTTTAGTGTGTGCCTAAGAAAGGGGGAATGACTGCGGTCCTTAATGAGAAAAATGAACTTGTTCCAATGAGGCCGGTGACCAGATAGAGAGTGTGTATGGATTATCAGAAATTGAATGCATGGACTGAGAAGGATTATTATCAGGAAAGGGGTGGTATTTTTTTCTTGATGATTATTCGGATTACAACCAAATCTCTATTGCACCGGAAGATCAAGAGAAAACCACCTTTACTTGTCCTCATGGAACTTTTGCATTCAAGAGGATGTTCTTCAGGTTGTATAATGCACCGACTACTTTTCAGAGATGTATGATGTCTATATTCTCCGATATGGTGGAGGACACCATTAAGGTTTTTATGGATGATTTTTCTTTTTTTGGTGACTCGTTTGATCATTGTTTGAGTCACTTGGCCGAAGTTCTCAAGAGGTGTGAAGGTTGCAGCCTTGTGCTAAACTGGGACAAGTGTCACTTCATGGTGAAAGAGGGTATTGTATTTGGCCATCGTATCTCAGAGAAGGGTATAGAGGTTGATCGACCCAAAGTTGAGGTTATAGAGAGACTTCCTCCACCCATCTCTGTAAAAGGTGTGACAAGTTTTCTTGGGCATGCGGGCTTCTACTGGAGGTTCATCAAGGTTTTTTGAACAATTGCACATCCTATGTGAAAGTTATTTGAGAAAGAGTGTAAATGTTATTTTGGTGAATCCTGTCTGAAGGCATTTGGAGAGTTGAAGGAGAAATTGGTGTCTGCGCGCATTATTATTTCCCCGGATTGGAGCGAACCATTTGATGTGATGTGTGATGCTAGTGGGGTTTCTCTTGTTGTAGTATTGGGACAAAGAAGGGATAAAATCCTTCACCCCATTTATTATGCTTGTAAGGACCTTAATGAAGCTCAAAAGAATTATACTCTGACTAAACAATAGCTCCTTGCGATGGTTTTGCGTTTGAGAAATTTTGCTCCTATTTATTTGGCACGAGAGTCATAGTGCATACTGATCATTCTGCTTTGAGATATTTGATGGCAAAAAAGGATGTGAAGCCAAGGTTGATTAGGGGGGTATTACTGTTGCAAGAATTTGACTTTGAAGTGAAAGATAGAAAAGGGACCAAAAATCAATTTGTTGATCACTTGTCCCGATTAGAGGATGAAGTTATGCGAGAGTTGAGTGAAAATGTTGAAATTGATGATACTTTCCCTGATGAGCATGTTTTGGCTGCTTCCCATGACTTGATTCCACGGTTCGCCGATTTTGTGAATTATTTGGCTAGTGAAATAGTACCATCGGACTTGTCCTTTCATCAAAGAAAAAGTTCATGCATGATGTGAGAAATTTCTTTTGTGATGAGCATTATTTATATAGGAGTTGTTTTAATGGTCTTATTCATCGGTGTGTGCCGGAAGATGAGATGTTCAGTGTTTTGGAGGCATGTCACTCCTCGCCTTTGGGTGGGCATCATAGTGATATCCGGTCTTCCCACAAAATCTTGAAATGTGGCTACTATTGGCCAACCATCCACCGAGATGATCATGAGTTTGCCAAGGCATGTTATAGGTGTCAAAGAGATGGAGGTAATTCTAGAAGGCAAGAGCTCCCTTTAAATCTCATTCTTATAATTGAGTTGTTTGATGTGTGGGGCATTAACTTTATGGGCCCTTTTGTGAGTTCTTATGGGATGAAGTATACTCTTGTGGCGGATGATTATGTGTCAAAATGGGTGGAATTCATAGCACTTGCAAATAATGAAGGGAAGAGTGTTACCGCATTCTTGAAAAAGAACATAATTTCCAGATTTGGCACCCCGAGGTCCATTAGTAGTGATGGGGGATCCCACTTTTGCAAAAAGTTGTTTAAAGATTTATTGGAGAAATATGAGGTTCGCCACAATGTAGACGCTCCTTACCATCCTCAAAATAGTGGGCAAGTTGAAGTGTCAAATAGAGAAATCAAGTAGATTTTGGCAAAAATGGTGAATGCTAGTAGAACAGATTGGTCAAGGAGACTTGATGATGCTCTTTGGGCCTAAAAGATAGAATAAAAGACTCCCACAAGTATGTCTCCATACCAACTTGTATATGGGAAGGCTGGTCACTTACCGATTGAGTTAGAGCATAAGGCCATGTGGTCAATGAAGAAACTTAAACTAGATTGCAATGAAGCTGCGGAACAGAGATTAAATGGGTTGAATGAGATTGATGAGTTTCACTTGAAGGCATATGAAAGTTCAACCCTCTACAAAGTAAAAATGAAGAAGTACCATGACCAAAATATTGAGAAGCGATACTTTGTGGTTGGGGATTTGGTGCTTTTGTTAAACTCTAGGTTGCGCTTGTTTCCGGGCAAACTCAAGTCCAAATGGACTGGTCCATTCTTGATCACTCAAGTGTTCCTTCATGGTGCGGTTGAGTTGGAGAAAAAAGAGGGTGCACGGTTCAAATTAAATTGGCAAAGGATCAAAATCATCCTTGGGCACGCGGAAAATACGAATGAAGTGGTTGAGGCATACCATCTTGACAAAGCTTGAGTAATCAAGAGTCTTGCATCGTACCGCGATGTTAAACAAAGCGCTGATTGGGAGGCAACCCAATATGTATCCTCTAGCCAACAATAGGTTTTTCTTGACTTTTTAGGAGTAGTTGTTTTTTTTTTGTTTTTACTTACTGTCATGTGTGGATTTTCTTTAGAAGTGTTGGATAGAGCGTAGACTAGAATCCGTGTCTAAAAAGTGTACAAAAAATACAAAAATAATGGATTATTGGGTCCTAAATGTGCAGTGATCAAATCACCAGAAATCAGCAGAAATTGGTTTGGTGCAATAATCAACGGGCCGTCGTCCCGTTTACAGACCGTCGACAGGATCCATAGATCCAAGGTTTGTTTTTCAATATTGTCTAAGTTAGGGAACAATAGACAGAGCAGTCGATGGACCGTTAATTGACTTACGGTCCGTCGATGGGGAATCGTAAGTTCTCCAAATTTAAGGAGCCGACTGGATCCGGCCGACTATAAAATAATTTAAACTCTTCAATTACTTCCCAACATTTCAAATTCTCCCCCAACCATTTTTCTCCTCACCATCTCCACATTCCCAAAACTCTCAGTCCCCAAACTCCCATCCTTTTTTTCCATTTTTACGGTTGGTGTTTGAAGGCGGTTGTGGTGTTGTATTGAAAAATTCATCCTCCCATTTACTCCACTACAGTCTATAGGTATGACACTCTCATTATCTCATTGAATACTCTTTCAAAAGCATGCGAAAATGATGAAACATGTATGTGGGTCTTGACTTGGGGACGAAATTGCATGATTAACTTGTTAAAATTGGATCAGTAGTCCCTCAGAATAATGGAAAGTGAATAGGTTGGAGGTGCTAGTGTCTAAATGATATTAGTTAGGTGTTTTGCGGTTTTCCGACTTAGGGCTTGTTAGCATCTAAGAATCTGGGACTAAAATCAAAATAATCAAAGCCCTAGGAATGATGAAATGATGTGTATATTGCTATAGAACATATGTTAAGTATTATGCTTGAATTTGTACATGTATGGGGTGCAAAAGGGGTGGCAACAAATCTGACTCTGACCGAGAGTAATAGACCTTGTCTATGGACCGTCGGTCAATTGATGGACTGTCGATAACCACACCCTGATTTTTTTTCTCTTTCAACTATGGAACAACGAATGTGGTGTACGGTCCGTTGATTCATCGTTGATTTGTCCTGCACATCCTTCGTTTCTAAGAAAACCTTGTTTGCTAAGGGTTTTAATCATTTTTTCTAAGTTCCCACCAACAGATTTGGTCTACGGTTCGTTTATTCATCGATGGACCGTCCTGAACATCCGTCGTTTGTAACAGAACCTGTGTTTCTAAAGCTCCCAAAATTTTTTCTAAGTGTCCAACTACGGAAGTGGACTATGGTCCACCGTTTCTAACTGCAACTATTGTGGACCTATAACTTCTAAACTTTACTAAGCGTCCGCCGACGGACTCTGCCAACGAACCGTTGTTCCATCGATGATCAATCGATAGTGCCTGTCATTCAGTTCTACAGTTCTGAACTTGACTGTGTTTGGTGTTCAACATTTGTTGTTTTATTCCCTTGAGTGTGTTGCATAATTACACTGGTACTAATAACCTTCCTTTAAAGGTACTAATAACCTTCCTTTGCAGGTACACATGTCTTGCAAGCCTGACATGTCTACTCTCGAGGACGTTCGAAGTCCGTCGCTTCTTCACGCCGGCTTGTAATTGGTTCGTCGAACGATGAGAGTGATCCTGAGCATGTGCCACCAGGAACCCCGAAACTAACACCTGCTGCTAGAACCACTCGGGGCACTCCTAAGAAGGTGGCATCCGGTGTAGTCACTGCCTCCCAGTTTGATGAGGGGCTCACACTAACCGACACACCATCTGGGTCTGCTGCGGGTTCTGAGGGAGCATGTGGCTTTGAGGAGGCTACCGGGTCGGAGTCGGCCCATTCCTCAGGATCGCATGGTGCCACTGTTCTTGCAACACCTGTCCACTCTGCCTCATCTGATGAGGCCGATAGTGCGGATTCTACTCAAGCACCCCAGTTTGACATCTCTGCACCGGTTGCTGATCAAGCCAACCGGTGGTGTGTAGAAGGCCAATACATGGTTTAGAACATCTTTTATTTTAGGACTTTATTATTATTAATAGGGTTAGAAACCTCATTTTTGGGGTTAGGTTTTTTTTGTAATTTTTCATACTTTTGTTATTGGAAGTTGAACTTTGGATTTTCGGAATTATTTCAAATTTCCGGAATCAATTCTTAAGATATTTTAATTAATTCAAGTGTTATTTCTATATTTTATTCAAACTTGTCAAAGTAAGTACATAAGCTTGTTTAATAACTATGAATTGTGTATTTCTAATCAAGGGTAACTACATTCACAACTAGGGTTGTGGGAACAATGGGTAATCAGCAAGGTAAAACTAGCTAAATAATAATTTTAGAATAGGTTCTTGCATGTATTGATAATTCTTTCATTTATAATTCTTTTTAACGAGTGCACACGTTAGAACTTGCCTATTTCTACTTGCCGAACCAAGAATGTAGTTGATAGGAAAAGAATTATCAACATAGATTTAGTATACACTATCTAATAGGCTAGTTTCAATTGGTGCAAAGTAGTAACCAACTCAGCCATATATTGAATAGAATGCTTAATATGGGGTAAAGGTAAGGTTTAGTAAAGTAGACACACGTAGCCGGACCAAGGTACCGAGTGAAATTCTCTAGTTGCCGGACTAAGAAATTAGAGATACATAACTTACAATTTTGCATGGAAGACACTAGGAAAGAATTATTATAGCTAGAATTACCGCGTTATGAACCTATGAGGAACACTTACACCCTAGTTTATCATCACTTGATTAACACCAAAGTTATAAACTTGATATTTGTCTCACTTAGAAATAATTAAACATTTTTGTTACACCCCCCCTTTTTGATTAATTATTTTTGGAAAGGACTTGACTAAATAGACGTAATCATAGATCAAAGTTAATTCCTCGTGGGATCAACCCCAACCTAAAAATTGGGTTCTTTAATTAATACGACCGCTTATACTTATTTAGGGAAGTATAATTTGAGCGTATCAACCGTCGAATGAATGTTCAAGAATCTTGAAGCAACTCGGGGAATTCTGACCAAGTGTGGGACTACTAAATGATCGACGGTCTTTCGTCTGATCAACGGGTCATGACAGCAAGTCGTCGATGTGATATAAGACTGCCCCAGTACTTGGTGTCGGGGAAAAGCTAAGTATGGAATGTCATTATCCACGATGGACTATAAGTGCATCAAGTTACCGTGCTGTTGGTCCGTCGATTGAATTAGAGAAGGTAAAATTTAGACGCTTGAGGAAGATGGTAATTGCCGTCCAAAGTTTTAATCTTGCTACTTTTTTTACTTAGAAATAATTGAACACTTTTATTTCACAAAACCCCCTTTTTATGAACTATTTTTGGAAAGGACTTGACTAAATATACTTAATTGTAAACTAAAGTTAAGTCTAAATAATTTTCCTTGTGGGATCGACCCCAACATAATAATTGAGCTTTTTACTTCATACGACAACTTATACTTCTTTAGGGAAGTATAATTTGGGCATATCAAATTTTGGCGCTGCTGCCGGGGAAAGTGACTTTTAGATTAACTTTAAGAGATATTACTGATGTTTAGTCAACAATTCCTAATTTTACTTTTTCTCGTTGTTTTTGTCTCTTTCATGTCTAACTATAGTTTATTCCAAGTACACGGAGTCGAGGAAAACCAATACTTCCATTTGATCAAGAATTGAGCCATACACTCTGTAGAATGAACGATAGACACAATCCTTCTAATATTGGTTATGGGATCAACTGTCAACTTTCTTCGCCGGTTAATGCTCACAACCAAGTGATTGTGGAGAACCCTGGTGTTGGTGCTTTGAGGAGGCAACCTCTCGCCCCACTTCCTCAAGGTATTTTAGAAGCAATGTTAAAATCACAGATTCTGATGGGACTCTTGTCCTACCTCCTCTACCAGAGGGTCATACATTTGTGGTAACTAGTAGCTTGATGTAGGTGTTCACTGCTAGAGGTTTGTTTGCGGGGCTACCATCTGAGGATCCACATTCTCACATCGCCAAACTGAGGTGGGTGTGTAAGAGTTGTGTAGGAAGTACAGACTTATACATGGATGTCATCGGATTAAGGGTGTTCCCTCTCTCACTGACGGGAGAGACTTCAATTTGCTTTACTAAGTTCCCTATCATTCATTTTATACTTGGGATCAGTTTAGAGATGTGTTCCTAGCACGGTATTACCCGATGTCTAAAAAGCTCAACCAAAAAGATAAAGTGAACAACTTTGTGGCATTGCTTGGGGAGTCGGTAAGTAGTTCTTGGAATAGGTTCACCTCATTTGTGGCAAGTGTCCCAAACCACCGCATTGATGATGAATCGTTGAAGAGTACTTCTATATGGGCAAGATGATAATAATAAGGCAGTACATGAAATGATTGTGGGTGGTTCTTATGGCGAGTGCACACATGCAGAGATTGCGGAGAAGTTGGATAAAATCTCTCGCAACAATAAGGCTTAGAGCACTAGGAAGTGGACACTGAGAGAAACACCATTGCAGTGCAAGGTACATAAAACCCGGCCACAGACGATATCCGTGAAGAGATGGATCAAATGAGGACTAAGCTTGGGTTGGTATTGAAACATGTCGCTGGGGTGCAGAGAAAGTGAATGTGGTGAACTATTTGACTAAAGCACCACTGACAGTAGATGAATTTTACTATCAAAGGATTCTTATGCAGTGAATGAGCAGTCAAGGATGTTTTGGACCGAATGCCCAAGGCTCTAATTAGGAGAATTGGTGCAAAGGTCAATGAAATAAAGGTCGGAACTATGGGAATTACAACCGAGAGGGTCATTATATTCGAGATGGAAACTGCAACCGCGATAACTTCAACCGTGGTAAATATGGTAACAGAAACAATCAGAGTGGGCCCTAAGTTCCAACTCAAAATCTGGAAGTTGCTCCTAGGGATGGGGGAGGAAGTATGGCGCAAGTTGGGGACATATTGCAAAAGATGAAGAGGAGGTTTGATGCTATTGATGAGAATGCCAAAGAGTTGAGGGGTGATTTCACTAATATTGGGCAAAAGGTTGACGCACATGCAATCTCAATCAAGCATCTTAAGTTGCAAAAGGACCAATTATCTTCTAGTGTGAACCCATGTCAATCAGGTACTCTTCCTACCAACACTGTCCAAAATCTGAAAAATGATGGACATTGCATGGAAGTCACTACTCAAGAGGATAAGCAAACTATTGATCCACCTATACCATCTGGCGTAGAAGATGAGGAAAGAAGAGATGATTAGGTAGTGGAAGTTAGTTGTGAGATGGTTGAAAAATTGGGAAAAGAAGCCAAGATACACCAAAAGATGACCCCCATTCGAAGACCACCACCACCATTCCTGCAATGATTGGTAAAAAAGATCAAGGATGGTAAATACCGGCGTTTTATTACTATGTTGAAACAACTTTCCATCAATGTCCCTTTGATAGAAGCTCTTGAACAAATGTCCGGTTATGCCAATTTTATGAAATATATGGTTAATAATAACAGATCGGTAAGTTTGGAGGATGATTATCAGATGCAACATTGTAGTGCTATGCTATAAGGTCTTTTGTTCAAAACAAAGAAGATCCGTGCGCTTTCACTAATCCATGTACCATCGGGTTGTTAAAATTTACTAAATCATTATGTGATCTTGGGGCAAACATAAATCTCATGTCTCCCTCTATTTACAATAAGTTGGGTTTGGGTGAATGCAATCCCACTACAATGTGGTTACTGATGGACGGTCAAACGATGAAGAGGCCTTTTAGGATACTCCATGATGTGTTAGTGAAGGTGAAGTCATTTATATCTCCGGCCGATTTTGTGATTCTTGACTGTGAGGTGGACTTTGAGGTGCCTATTATTCTTGGGAGGCCGTTCCTTCCTACCGGTCGCGTCTTCGTTGACATGGAAAAAGGACAGATGAAGTTTAGGTTGAACAATGAAGAAGCAACTTTCAACATTTGTAGGTCTATGAAGCAAAGTAGTGAGCTCCAAACGGTTCTACGCCATGAAGTTTAGGTGATTTCTATGCCTCTTCGTTGACATGGAAAAAGGGCAGATGAAGTTTAGGTGATTTCTATGCCTCTTACATAGCAACTCTCAAGGGTTATTTGGATAGGCGGTCTAATCCCGCCAAACAGGCACCACTTACATATGTTCGAGTTCGTGGCTGTCGAGTGGATATCTTTTTGCCTACCATTCACTGTTTCTTATACGGTGCAAATATCGATGGCAATAGGGTCCCCCTCACCCCGGAGTTTGATTATAGATGGGACGTGATTAAGTAGGGACATTTCCATACCACCAAGAGGTGGATTTACCAACACATATCCGTAGACCGTGAGGGCGCAGACTTGGTGCTGGACCCAGAGGCATTATCAAGAAGGACAACCTCACGTTTGCTTCCAAGTTCATCAGGATTTTGGTCCCCCACTGCCTATCCACCACAGTTGCAGACAACATACTTACGTGGTCTAGAGAGGTCTTGGTTGCTGCTATGGTCGCCGGGTTCGAGATTTATTTTCCGAGGATGTTGCTGTCTGTCCTCCATGAGAGGGCTTTTAAGGCCTGGACCACTTACTCTTTTTCCTGTATGATTTTTGAGTTGTTCAGGGCTACTGGAGTGCTCATTTGGCACATGGATGTTCTCCGTACTTCTACTAGGATAGTGGACATAGATCTCATCATGGATGAGGCTAATGAGGCAAAACCATATAGAGGTCCCCGAGTTGGTGTGCAACTGTTGGGTGAGAACCTCGAACATCTTGCTGCTTCAGAGCCTACCGACACCACCCCGGTTAAGTCTATCCAAGGAACTAATGGGGCACCGAGTTCCTCCTAGCTTATACCATCAGCAAAACTGGTCCTGATTGCTAGGGTCTAGCAGCTAGAGGCCTAAATGGCCACATTGCTGCACCATCTCCAACCTTCGATGCAGAAGTCTGTAGCCAAGGTTGAGGACCAGATCGAGAAGAAGGTTTCTCAGCAAACTGAGAGGAGAATTTAGGCGGTCCACGAGCGCCTCGATGCTTTTGAGTTGAGATTCCTTGCATGCCTAGCCCCCACTATTGATTTACGACTCTCCAGGATGAGGCGGCAAGTCTGAAGGCTGATGTTGATGCCATCTTGGACACGCGGGTACCCAAGCCTGAGGGTGCACCTGCAAAGTTTGTTGAGGATATGGTGCTTACTGCGCTGTTCCAGACCACCACTGCACCACTTCCTCCACCACGTGAGCATACCAAGAGGCACCGTTCTAGTCACACCAGTGAGGGTGAGGGTGATCGGGCTAGTAAGAGGGAGACATTAGAGATGGAGGCTCCGAGGAGAACCTTGTTGCTTGATGAGAAGGACCGGTAGATGGAGGCTCATGATTTAGATGATGGGGCGTCTAGTTCCAGATTCGAGGCTGCTGAGAGGAGCACCACTGATGGTGCAGACATTGTTGCGGACACTAATGATGGTGTCCTTACTACTGATAGAGCATTTTCCTGGATATCAAACCTGCCAGCTTGTTGATTTTCGGCGCTATGCGCCTCATGTTTGCTTTAACTACCACCTTTGCTTTATATTTTTATGAATTGGGGACAATTGCATGTATTTTCGTTGGGGGTGAGGTAAATGTAAGTGAGTGCTACGGTGAAGTCTGAGTATCCCAACTCATGACCCTCTCTTGGTGGTTTTCTTGCCTATGTTCTTTTTCCCCAAGAGACTGGTTATTTTTTGTTGAACCGGCATGTTTAGTATCTTGTACATAGTATGAATGTGAAATCTGAAGCATTGTAAGACCCTGTGAAATAGAGCCTAACATTTTGGTCTTAATGGTATAAGGTCCTAAATATGTCTAATATATGGTATAGAAGCAATAGCTAAAGTATTAGGTGTGTTGGAAGTCAAACGTCAAGGGACAACCAAGACGTTCGACTAAGTCACCTATGTGGTTCTACGTGTTTATGTGTGATTCATGAGGTTGTAAGGTCCTTAAATGAGTTATTATAGCATGTATAGGCAGTGTATCATGTTTTGTGAAGTTTGAAGGTCAAATGTAAAAGAACGTCTATGGAGTTCGAAAGATATGCCTTGAAATGACCTTGTGTTCCTAGGCGTGTTTCATCAAGATTTACGTGTTCGTTTTGGATGAAATTAATGGGAGAGGTTTTGAACACATAGATGATCTTATTTGAGTTGGAAACGTCAAAGAAAATTACCCCGAGGACCATCCAAGGGTCCTTGAGAAAGGACCCAACTTGGTGTAAAGGTTGTTCTAGGCAAGCCCCAAACGACGGAGGCAGTCGACGCCCAGTGGGCCAATTGACACCTTGTCGACTGGTGTCATCTGTAGAGACTTAGCCAGGGTGAAGGAATGGACCAATGTCAAGTCTTAGTCCCAGACCACGAACCAACAGAACGATCCGTTGGTTAATGGACGACCCGTAAGTCCCTCTATCTTTGCAGCCAGTTTTCTTGCACATCTTTGTTTCCAAGCTAAGGTCAATTTATAAATTCACCCCACTTCTAAATGGCAATAGCATAAAAAAGTGATGAGAAATATGAACAAAAAGACAACACATGTTATCACAATATTAAAACACTAAAAGTTTTTAATATCTACAAGAACAAATGCACATGCAACAAAACTCAACATGAAACTTAAAATAATAACTAACAAAGAAGAAGAAAATTAATTATACTCCCCCCGTTTCAAAAAGCATGACCTTGTTTGAATTGGAACAGAGTTTAAGAAAAGAAACAAGACTTTTTAATTTTGTGGTTTTAAATTAAAGTTATGTCAAATGTACTAAAATGCCCTTAAATTTTGTGGTCTTAAACATTCCATGTAGAAAGTTAAAATTGATGTATTTCCAAAAAAGGAAAGGGATAATTCTTTTTGAAACAAATTAAAAAGGAAAGACATTCTTTTTGAAACGGAGGGAGTAATAAAGGATTAGTATCTAAACAAAATCTATAACAGACAGATGTTCTAGACTACCATGAATTCATCTCTGCTTCGTTTCCATATTTTTAGACGAAGATGTTTTAGACTATTAGATTTATGCTTTATAGTTTTCGGGGTTGCATCCCCATTCTAGACTATTTAGTTTTTTGTACTATAACTTTTAGATTTTAAGGGGACTAATTCCATAATTGTTTTGGATAATTGATAAAGGTTATAAAAAATCCTTTACTTTTTTCACTGCTTCCGAGTGATCTATATAATGATGTGCTTCTTAAATTGTTTTGAAGGGTTAAGTTTGAGTTAGTATTTGGTTCTCCTACCGGAGGTTAGTGTGGATGTCACTCATGATAGTATGGATTGTGATTTTTGGTGTCCTAAATTAACTAACAATATATCAACTACATTTGTATTATATCAAGGTATTATGTGCTCCTAAATTCGACGCATCTGATTACGACTCCTTCTCAAGGTGACCAACGCTTATATTATCATGAGAAATGAAATGGAAGTATTTTTAGGGGTGAAAAATTTACCCATAACAGTAAAGGCAATTCATATAACCCGTTCAAGTTTCGTTAGGTCATTTCAACCTCTTTAAAGGTGAGTCATTAGCTCATTTTAAGCCTATCATTCGACCCTCTTAGTATTTTCTTCTATTTCCCCTCCTCCCATAGTGTAATATAAAAATTCTAAAAATGAAAATATAGAGTTTCTAGAGAATGAAATATGCAATTCTCACTAGAGAAAACAATTTTCTCTAGAAAAATCCCTTAGACTGTATAGGAAAATATGCTATTCCTAGAAACTGAACATTTTGTGTCACTTGGATATGTAAGTTCTTTCACTTTTATATATATATATATATATATATATATATATATATATATATATATATATATATACATATATTTATTTATATAGATTGTCCTTACAAATAATGTTTAACTCTTGACATCGATTGTTAGGACTGATATAAGTAGGCGTAACGTGGAAGCTAGCAATGCAAACCTCGAGAGACCATGAGTAAGAAGACAACGAGAAATATACAAAAAGACACAAAGATTTAACGTGGTTCGGTCAATCGACCTACATCCACAAAGGAGATGAGCAATCGACTATAAATATGAGAGTACAAAATATAGAGAGAAACAACCTCAACCAATTTACTCAGAATACATGGGAGGTTCACACAAGTGATAACGTATAAAGCTTGTAATCCACAAATTCTCCCCCTAAAAAAAACTCTCAAAGCCTTTAAGACTACATTGTGAATGCTGATTAAGTTAGTAGGAACATACCTCTATTTATAGAGTCCTAAACCTTTTCCTACCAGAAAAAGGATTAGTCAATTCAAAGCCTTTTCCTAAAACGAAAACCTATTTATGGTAAGAAATTTAGGGCAAATAAAACCCAACAAATCTCCCCCTTGGCCTGAATTTCTAACAAAATAAATTCGTCCACCTTCTTCACTTAATCTTTAACAACTTGCTTTTCATCTCCATAATCTCATTTGCAAAATTTATGTCTCAACACAGAGAACATCTCTAAAACAATTTCTCCAACCAAATCTTCATTACTGTCAAAAAAGGTTGTGGCTAGAACTATACCCATCAAGATGAACACCTCCTTCTAACCTGGTTCAATTATCGATTATCGAACTACTAAACCTGAATCCATCATTGAATCTCACTCTGATACCGCTTGTTAGGACCAAAAATAAGTAGGTGTAACGCGGAAGCTAGCAATGCAAACGTCGAAAGACCACGAGTAAGAAAACAACGAGAAATATACCAAAAGACACAAAGATTTAACGTGGTTCGGTCAATCGACCTACGTCCGCAAAGGAAATGAGCAATCCACTATAAATATGAGAGTACAAAATACAGAGAGAAACAACCTCAACCAAGTCACTCGGAATACATGGGAGGTTTACACAAGTGATAACGTATCAAGCTTGTGACCCACAAATTCTCCCCATAAAAAAACTCTCAAAACCTTTAAGACTATATTGTGAATGCTGATTAAGTTAGAAGGAACATATTTCTATTTATAGAGTCTTAAACCTTTTCCTACCAGAAAAAGAATTAGTCAATCCAACATCGATAAGATACTAATTTAATTGAATAGTAAGATATTAATAAGAAATTATATTAAATTCATGTATCATTGCATTTCTATTATATTAGTTTATTAATGTTTATATGAATTCAAAAGTTCCAGTTCTGTACAAGCACAAAAACAAAAACAAAAACAATGACAACAACAACAGCGACAACGACAACAACAACTATTACTACTCAACAACGACGGTGACAACAACAACTACTACTACTATTACTATCTCGTAGAGGGTAGAGTGTATACAATCTTACCACTATATCGTAGAGGTAGAGAGATTTCTGAAAGACCTTTGTCTCAAATGCATCAATATATGAAGGAAAAACAATGAAAAAACCAGAACAACTAAAAAGAGAAGTAGCATACATCCAATAATAAAGAATATGACCAAAAATAAAATAGTAGTATAGAGGAGCCGAAACCTAGTAAATAAATTATTTTCATAATAGATATCGAAAATTAGAATTATAAGAACATGTAGTTGCATTTAAACCAAAAAAAGATGATAGGTTGACAAAAGATTCATAAATTGATATATAATACTAAGACACAATCGATAAAATACACTTTCTAAAAAAAGTATTACTTATTACTCCCTCCGTTTCAATTTATTTATTTTCTTTTCTCTTAGCATGGTGTTTAAGAAAGTAAAGAAATTTTTTGAATCTATTGATTTAAAATTAAATATATGTCAAATGTACTAAAATATTCTTTAATCTTATGGTAAGCATATCATACCAAAATTCAAAATTAAAGGGTTGCCAAATAAAAAAGAAAGAGTCGTTCTTTTTTAAATGGATAAAAAAGGAAAATAAAAAATAAAATTAAAATGGAGGGGTTATAATAGTAATTCATGGATTACAATAAGGGTATATTTTTATTTGCATTGGCGATGGATGTTCTAACACGATACATTCACAAGGTGACATAGCGCATATTATTTATGATGATATAGTACTGCTTGATGAGATATAAAGGGACATTAACACGAGGCTGAGATTTGGACACGAACCCTAGAGTCAAATGTTTTCAAGTTTAGCAGGACCAAATTAAAATTAAGTTGACTTGGAGTAAATATTTAGTGGTGTGTCCTGTGAAGCGTATGTGGAGTTTGACGCTTACGTTACCCAAGAAGTGATAGTTTCAAGTACCTAGAGTAAGTAATTTAAGATCAAGGGGATGAAAGGATGACATACTTCATATTGGGGGTGAATGAAATAGAGGCTCTCATCAAATGTTCTATGTGATCACACAATCAATACTAAAGATAAGCTCTTTAGAGTGGTAACCAATTATGTCATAAGTTGAAGAATATTATCTAGTCAACAACTCCCATGTCCACAAGATGAGAATAACAAAGATAAAAAGAATGTGTTGGTATACTAGCAAATATAATATCAGAAATAAAGATATTCCATCCTAACTGTGTCACTCCTCGAGCCTACATCCTGGGTGGACTGGCACTTGGTGACCATTGTTGGCCTCGAGCAAATCCTTGGTCTGACTTACTTAACTCAGCAGAAAACAATCATACTTGTAAGAATGAAAGAAATTAACTGAACTGAATAGAAATACCATCTTGAATGTTTTAAAAGTCTTAAACATTCAAACTAACCAAAATGACAAATAAAATCTTTAACATAAAATGAAAATTTAAAGACTGCTCAACTACTAACTGTCTATGAAGCCTCTAAACAGACTAAGATGGATGTTGGGAAAGACCCCACAACATCCTAATGATCTAAGCTATAAAATAAATAAAAGGAATGTGCTCAGGAATGCAGGAAGGCTCACCAAGTGACTATGGAGTGCTCAACAGGACCAACGGTGCGTTGCATGCTAGTTTTGGATACATGCGTCTACATACTAAAGATATGCATGCCAACTGACATCACTACATTGAATGTACGAGTATGCGAGTTAGAAATTGCAATAATTTAGGAGAAAGAAAGAACACTTACCTTGGCTCTGCTTAACTCATGATCTATTAACTCTTATTCAATATACGCAGCGTATAAGTAATTGCAAGAATAAAGAAATGTTGACTGAAAACGTGTTATAAACTCTGAATGTATACAATTATACACATAATATTTGAGATGTATGTAAAAATACAAATAACCAATGTATATGAAAATACAAGACTTCTATGGGAGTTTCTTTACTTACAACCATCACTTAAGAGCTATAGTGATGATACAAGGTTACTCAAACCACGCTTCCCGTCCATCCTAACCTTTCCAGAGTCTAGGACCTGAACTGCCTAATGGATCCACTAGTAAACTAAGCAGAGGGTTCATGTAAAAAGTATGACCTTATTCTACCCATGATGGCTACATGGTTTACATTGATATTTGAGTTCATCTGAACTCACATCCCACATCGGTTCTCAATACTACTCCCAATATATATATATACTGGCTCTTATGTTTTTAAACATACTGATTATGTGATTTGATATTAGTGTCCAAAACTTAGCTTTTAAAAATCTTTCTTGAACCATAGGCTCTGTGGAAGTCTAGCTTCCTTTCCTTCTTAAAAGTTTGAAAATATTTTAGTTTAAACTCTGAGGAACTACTTAGTTCCCTTATAAATGTGGAGAAATGAACTCAACATTATGTTCTTTGCTTACTCGAAACTTAACTTTTAGGGAATACTTAGTTCCTTTATAACATTTGAAAATTTAACTCAAATCTTTACTCGAACCTTAAAAAAAAGTTAAAACATTTATTGAAAACTCTTGAATGCTTTAGGAACTTACTTTGACTTGCTTCTTTACTTTTAGACTTGACTCTCAACTTCCTTGAATTTGATCTTAACTTTCCTAGAACTGGATTATAGATTCAAGGATCATGATCTCATGTTTATGGAAGATTTCATGATATTTAGATGTACTTTAAAGTGTTGGAATCAACTAGGAATAATAGGTACATCAATTAGGAACTAGTACGGGAAGATAAGGAAAGAACGGGGTCTCCATGCGCTCTGAGAGGCTCGGGATGCAAGGAAATTTCGGACATACCCAGGTCTGGGGCGCTCTGGCTGGTGCAGCGTGCCAGGGCCTGTCAGACAGAGCCCCTGCTCAGGGGCTTTAGCAGGCGCGGCGCTCCATGGGATATCTAACGGGACCTCCAACTTTTTATTCTCCATTTTTCATATCTAAACCTCCTAAACTTCCATGGATCCCAACCAAAATACTTAGAATCCCTAAATACCTCATTACCCAATCGATTAGACTCGAAAATAGTCCAGAATCATGAATCTAACCTACTAGAAATCAACTACAATTCAATCAAGAAGAACTTCACAACTTTTCATCAAGAACTTCAAGATTTTCATTCAAATATACTATAATTTTATGTATTGAATTAAGTTGGGGTGTGGTTTAAAGGATCAAACTTCGAATGATCTCACATACCTCGATAAGGATCACCCCCGACAAAATCCGTGCAACGATCTTAGCGTTTATTGGATAATTTTTTATCTTCCTCTTTTTTTTTCTCCCAAGACCTAAGTGTTCTTTATTTTTTAAAATTGATTAATGATTTGGTTTTACCCCTAATATAACCTAAAAATTAATTCAGAAATAGTTGGGTGAAAAGACAATTTTACCCTTGCTAAAATCCGGATTGGATCTTCCTCATTCCAACAATCCAACTTCCAAAAGACATATATCCCTCATATGACATCGGATTTTTGCAAACTCGGTGGTGTTGGAAAGATTCCCAATAGATTTTCATCCATTTAAAGCACTCATCCAAACTCCTCCTGATTTGGAAGATATGGCCGTTTGAAAATGATCAAAACTCAATTTTCAAAGCTTGAAAATTTCAAGATTTCCCTACTTACTCCAAAAATTAATTATACTTGGTTTCTTAGCTTATTATTAGTTAATTCAAGTTACAAGATGTTACAATATCTTATCCTTTGGAACATTCATCCTCGAATGAAAATTCTTTCACTAAGCTAAGGATAGTAACATCATTTCAGCACTCAACAAACAAAATCAAGTAATAACATGCTTATACGTATCCTTATAAAATTTTAAGAAGAGAAAACCTTGATTTTCATTCTCTCCGTATTCAAATAAATGTTGATATCTCTTCTTCATATCCTGCTCAGCTTCCCAAGTTGCTTACTCAACTAATTGGCTCCCCCAAAAAACCTTGACTGAAGCAACTTCCTTTGTCCTCAACTTGCGAACTTGACGATTTAAAATGTGAACTGGAATCTCTTCATATGATAGATCGTGCTTAATACGAACATTATTTGTTAGTAACACCAATGAACGATCACCCAAGAACTTGTTCAACATAGAAATGTGGAATACCAGATGAACCGCTGTTAACTCTTACGGTAACTCCAACTCTTAAGCCACATTGCCCACTATCTTGGAGATTCTATAAGGTCCAATATACCGTGGACATAGTTTCCCCTTCTTACCAAACCTCATAACAACCTAATGGGTGAAACCTTAATATACGCCCAATCATCTACCTCAAACTCTAATGGCCTTCTCCTAACATTAGTGTAGGAGTTTTGGTGACTTTGTGTTGTCTTCAACTTTCTTGAATCACTTTCACCTTCTCCATAGCTTGGTAAAGTATATATGGTCCTATCAACCCTGCTTCACCAACATTGAACCACCAAATAAGAGATTTGCATCTTCTCCAATAAAGAGTTTCATAAGGAGCCATTTGGATGCTCGAATGGTAATTGTTGTTATAAGTGAACTCAATGAGAGGTATGTTATAATCCCAATTTTTATTGAAGTCAATCACACAAGATCTCAACATATCTTCTAAGGTCTGGATAGTACGCTCTACTTGTCCATCTGTCAGAAGCTGAAAGCAGCACTCAAATTTACCTTTGAACCTAAACCTTTCTAGAAAGTTTTCTAGAATTGTGCACCTGTATCTGAAATAATGGAGACCAGAACTCCATGAAGTCTTACCACTTCTTGAATGTACAACTTATCATAATCCTTGTTCAAATAGGTAGTCTTTACCAGTAAGAAATGGGCAGACTTTTTCATTCAATCGATAATCACCCAAATAGAATCATGTTGCCTTCAAGATTTTCGCAAGCCTGTGATGAAGTCCATAGTAATCCTCTCCCACTACCATTCCAGAAGTTCTATATTCAGAGCTAAACTTACAGGCCTTTGGTACTCTAGTTTCACTTGCTAACAATTTGAGCATTTGGCAACAAACTCAGCAATATCTTTTGTCATGCCATCCCACCTATATACCTCTCTCAAATCGCGGTACATCTTGGTGGAATCCGGATGAATAGAATATCTAGAGCTATGAGCCTCCTCCAAGATCCTCTCTTGGAGTCCATCCACCTTAGGTACACATAATATGCCTTTCTACTTCAACACAGTATCTCACCTTATTCAAAAGTCAACACTCTTTGCTTATGAACACTTGCCTTCAAATCAAGTAAAATGGGTTCTTCGTCTTGATTCACTTTCACCTATGAATAATAACTCAACCCCATTGGTCACCACTATTCCTCGTTCTATAGAATCTATAAGTATGACTCCCAAGTGTGCAAATATGTGCACATTCTTATCGAACTCTCTCTTTTCTTCTTCAACATGGTGGTACTACCCATACACACCTTCCTTAAGGCATCAACAACCACATTAGCCTTACCTGGGTGGTAAGGAATACTCATGTCATAATCCTTGAGTAATTCCAACCACCTCCTCTGTGTGAGATTGAGTTATTTCAGGGTGAGCACATAATGAAGGCTATTGTGATCAATGAATATATCAACACGAACACCATACAAGTACTGACGCCATATCTTCAAAGCAAACACTATTGTAACCGATTCTAAGCATGAGTTAGATAATTCTTCTCATAAATCTTCAACTGTCTAGAGGCATAAGTTATAACCATGCCATTCTGCATCAACACACAGCCCAAGCCAACTTTTGATGCATCATAATACACCACAAAACCTTGAGTACCTCTTGTAAGGTCAAAATTGGGGTTGTAGTCAATATCTTTTTCAACTCTTGAAAGCTTTTCTAACAAGCTTCAGACCATTGAAACTTTACCATCTTCTATGTTAGATTGGTCAAAAGAGAAAAGATAAATGAGAATCCTTCAACAAATCTCCTATAACATCTAGTTATGCCCAAGAAACTCCTAATATCTGTTGGAGATATGGTCTAGGCAATTTTTGAACTGCTTCAATCTTTTGAGTGTCAACTCTATTACCTTCACCAGAAAGAATGTGGCCTAAGAAAGCCACAGACTTAAGTCAAAACTCACACTTGGAGAACTTGGCATATAACTCTTTATCCTTCAAAGTCTGTAGGATAATCTTCAGGTTACTGGCATGATCTTCTTCATTCCTTAAATAAACAAGTATGTCATCAATGAAGACGATGACAAACAGATCTAAATAAGGTTTGAAGACTATATTCATAAGATCCATGAACACTTCAGGTGCATTTGTCAAACCAAAGGACATTACCAAAAATTCATAATGCTCATACCTTGTTCTAAAAGTTTTCTTTGGAATGTCACATTCCTTTACTTTAAACTGATGATAACCTGATCTGAGGTCAATCTTGGAAAAATAAGAAGCACCCTGAAGTTGACCGAAGAGGTCATATATACTTGGAAGGGGATATTTATTCATGATGGTCACCTTATTCAACTGACGGTAGTCTATACACTTTATGAAAGAGCCGTCCTTCTTCCCAACAAACAAGACCAAAGAACCCCAAGGTGAGACACTTGGTTGAATGAAGCCTTTATCTAACAAAATTTTAAATTATTCGTTTAGCTCTTTTATTTTTGTTGGTGCCATTTTGTATGGAGGAATAGAGATAATACAAATATCTGGGATGATGTCTATGCCGAAGTTTATCTCTCTTTAAGGAGGGACTCTAGGTAGATCATCAGCAAAGACTTATGTAAACTCACTAACTATAAGAACAAACTGAAGGAAAGGTACCTCAACACTTGAGTCATTAACTCGGACTAAGTGATAGATACACCCTTTGAAAACTAACTTCCTTGCCTTTAGGTACGAAATGAAACGACCCTTAGGCATTGATGATTTACTACTCCACTCTATAACTAGCTCATTAGGAATCTAAAACTTGACTACTCGAGTTCTGCAATCTATTGATCCATAACAGGCATGAAGTTAGTCCATACCAATGATGACATCAAAATCTACCATGTTTAACTCTATTAAATCAGCGATTATACTCTTGTGACTGACGAAAATAAGACAATCACAATAGACTCTTTCTGCTAGAACGGATTCACCAACAGATGTGTAAACACTGAAGGTTCGCTAAGTTGCTTAGGAGAAATCTCAAATTTCATAGCAACATAGGGAGTTACAAAAGATAAACTCGCTCATGGATCTAACAATGCATATACAATGACTTAACTCATACTAGTGACAACATCTGGCGGATTCTCTTGTTCTTAGCGATTATTTAGGGCATACAAGAGGTTTGTTCCTCCGTCAGTACCAAAAGTAGCTCCCATAGGTGCAGCCCTGTCTGGTGGAGCAACTGATGAAGACTAAGCTCTATTGCCCCTATTACCACCTCTTTGCTTTCTATTTGGACTTTCTCTCATGAAATATCCGGTCTAATCGCACTTGAAACAACCCACGGAGCCCTCACAACATATGCCGGAGTGATTTCTACCATACTTGGCGCAGGCATGAGCTTAATACCTCCTTGATTCACACTACCCTTTGAATATGCAGGCCTAGATCGAGAATTCTGACGATGATGCTCAACTTTGTCTATGTGCGTCAATGCACTAGTAGATGATGGTGCATGCCCCTTCTGTTTCTGAAATTATGGCTGATTCAAACCATTTTTCTATTGCCCATACTCATTCCCAGTCTTGGCCTTCTTTTTTCTATACTCCTCTCTATCCCTCAACTTTTCCCTTTTAACTTGCTGCATACAGACCATTAACCTAGATATGTCCATGTCGTCAATCAACATTGCATCCCTAACCTTTTTTACTTAAAGCACGACCCAAACAGGCAACAAACAAGATCATTCTGCTCCTCGTATCCTTTATCATCTCCGGAGCATAGCAGGAAAGTTGGTTGAACTTCAACCCATACTCCTGAACACTCATGGAGTCTTGTTTCAAGTGAGGAACTCATGTATCTTTGCTTCCTTCAGTTCTCGAGGATAGAACCTCCCCAAGAAGGCTTATTCAAAATAATACCAACTTGGTGGTGGTGCGTCCTCAGCTCTGCCCTCCTTCCGTTGGTCAAAGAAGGTTCTAGTCACACCCTTCAGTTGATATGCAACTAATTCAACCCTTTCAGTATTAACCACATGGATCACCTCAAACACTTTCTTAAATTCTTCCACAAAGTTTTCTGGATCCTCAACAATACTTGATTCAGTGAAGCTAGGGGGTTTCATACTCAAAAACTCACGAACCCTCGAGGTGTCAACCCCTTCCTCTCAAGCTTTCTCTATTTCTCAACTTGGTTAGTTACTACTTGGATTAACATCCGGACAGATTCCCAGAATTTTAGCATTTGTAACCTCTCCTTGGGGTTGCACATCCGGTGCATTTGGAACCTACTTCCCGTTATTAGGCCTATTCAAAATAAAATCAAAATAAATAATGGAAATTGATAATTTGGTTATTGAGTCAATGGTTCAGGTTAATGGCTTCACAGTTTAAGTATCCGTGTAGTATAAACTTCTAATCCATTTATTGGTTCGGGTGTCGATTTAACCATATTTCTAATTGGGTGCCCTAAAATGTGATAAGAACTTTGATTAATTACAATTATCAGTTAATCACTTAGGCACATTTAGCCTTTAGGATTTACCTTTCAATCTTCACACTCTTTACAATTATTTTATAGTTGATACTAGAATTTTACAATAATATTTCAAAGTTGTATGATCACTCATTGATTCATTGTCACTACTTGCACACCGGCGAGTTTATTGAATATCATTTTTGTAAGTGTCTAAGTTGAGGTTCTAATGGTTGGTTTCGTTACATTGAGTCTTTGTTTTTATCTTCTCATTACAATGAGTGATTTAGTGAGATATGCCTGCGATATTGCTATATTACAATCTGCAATGAAAAAGTTTTTATCAGTATTAGTTTCATGATCATCAGTAGTTTTCATCAGTAGTGTTGTTATGGTTTCTCTTTATAATTCATATCAAAATTGGCTTGGTTGTTATGAGGATTTCTTTTGAGTTTGCCATATTAGGCAATATTCACATCTTTGTCCAGGTTAATATGGATTTTTATTGTTATTATGTAGTAATGGACTAACAGGGAAAAGTTCATCAGTGACTACTGTTTACTACATATTGTTGATTAATGATTAGTCCATTAGTAATTGTCAATGAAAATTGTGCGAATTTTTAATGAATAAACCGATAACCGAACCAATAAAAATCACTAACTGATAAATCAATATCTTAAAAGTTCCATAACTGTTGAGCATGATTACAAATCGATAACCGACAAGTAAAAACCATAAGTTCCAAATTTGGAACCAACCGATACACAATCTTACCCTCTATATTAATTCAATCACCTTTGTAACAAGTTCTAAGGAAAATTTGAACACCCTTTGTCACTAAGTTGAGCAGAACAATTCTTTTCCAAAATTAGTTTGTTATTAATTACTTTTTCTAGGTTTATATACAAACATGAAAATTTTCAAGGATCAATGGTCTATAATCATCGATCTCATTATTTTCCCCCCAAAGCCTAATATGAGGATTCCCATAATTGAAATATTTTTCTTAATCGATCGCCAATTTTATACTCGAAGTAATTATAAAAATATACACAATAAGAGCGGCGACATTCAATGTAATAAAACTATAACTAAAGGATATAGATTAAATTAAAGTCATTCCCACAATTTTAAAAAGAATTCTCTAATTAAATTAAAGTGGAAACAAACGAATCATTTTTCCAAAAATATCCTTTCTAATGAAAGAAAATTATTTATTGACATTTCATATGACTCAGTTGGAAGAGTTAACACTCACCCTTTTAAATATTCTGATTCATTTGGAATATTGTATCACAAAATGCATGCAGTATATAACTCTTTTCTGTCACGCTAAAAGTCTTGTCTAACTCACATTTTGCTTATGTAGTTACTCTCTCTCTCTCTCTCTATATATATATATAGTTGTGTCTGTGTATTCAATTCATTCAAACTCATCACTTTCCATTACTCTTTTTTTTTTACAATTTGGAATAATTTAATGCTATCCATTCTTGACTTTCCGGCAGGAATAAGGCTTTAAGGTTAGTATTTTGGAAATGCAGTTTAATTTTTGTATATGCTTGTTAATTTTGATTGATAACGAAAGGTGTATTTTGACTCAGGTGAGAAATATGGATTTAGGGGATGATTTTGTTTCAAAGAGCAGGACTAGACCACAATCTTTAAAACATATCGTGGAGATAGTTGAAAAGAGGAATGAGTTGAGTCTAAGTGAGAGTTCCACAAATGCAAGGAAAAGAAAAAGATGGAGACTTCTGGAGGAGAAGAAAGAAATGTGGAAAACAAAGGGAAGAGATATAAACATTGAAATGCTGAGAGAGGCCCTATCAGAGAGTAAGGGTGCATTATCTCACACCCACCTGGCTCCAGAAAAACACGAATCACATAGTTTTTCTTCAGTCATATCTGAAGTTGTTCCAAAAGTGTCGGCCTGTAGTCATAGCTCCATCAAATTTACTTCTTAACTGGGAAACGGAGTTCCAGAAGTGGATGGTGGATATTCCCTTCCACAACTTGAACAACAAAAACTTCTTTTTAAAGGAAGATGAAGGTACTGTTGGTGTCTTTCACTGTTTATCTGTGCTGCAAAAAGAATCCACACCTTGTACGGATGGTGAAGCTTAAATCCTGGGCAAAAAGTAAGAGTGTTTTGGGAATTAGGTATGACTTGTTCAGGATTCTCACAGGAGAAGATGGAGAGGGTTATAACAAAGAGCTTAGCGAAATACTCCTAAAGTTTCCTGGTCTGCTGGTCTGTAAAGAGGGGCACACTGCTCGGAATGAGAACAACCTTGTGTGGAAAGAACTGAAGAAGGTTGAAACAGAGAAGCGCGTACTTATTTCTCAAACTCCATTCCAGAATAACACTAAAGAGCTATACAACACTCTTTCTGTAGTTAGTCCAAAGATTGTTGCTGATTTGGAGCAGAAATCGGCTTCTCTTAGCAGTTTAATTGACAAGAATGCCCGAGCGTTGGAAGACCTTAGGGATATCCATTCACCCTTTGTCCACAAATATAGCGAAAATGTAAAGATGGTAAGCCTTCCAGGTATACGGGATACAATAATAGATTTGAAACCCACAGAGTTGCTTAACAGAGTTCCAGAGAATTCAACACCTTTTTATGAACAAAATCTGATGTCTCTGATCTCTGTTCATCCTTCATTCGTGGCAAATAAAAAGGAGTTCTCTGAGTTAGAAAGTCAGATCAAGGAAAGAAGATGTCGGTTGTATCCTAATATTGGGGTAAAAAAGAAATTTGTTATTCAATTGATCAGAATATGGGGTGGGTGGAAGGAGAGGGTTATAGTATTTAGCCAATTACTTGATCCTCTAAACCTGATCAAGAAGCAGCTCAATTCACTCTTTAGCTGGTCTTTAGGCTGAGAGATTCTCTATATGGATGGGAAACTTGATGTAAACCAGCGCCACATATCAATAAATTTTGTTAATGATCCTAAGAGTGATTTAAAAGTGTTTCTTGCATCGACAAAAGCCCGAATAAGTCTAATAGGGGCCTCAAGAGTGGTTTTGCTTGACGTTCTGTGGAATCCCTCTTTAGAACAGCAAGTCATCAGTCGAGTCTACAGGAGTGGTCAGACAAAATTTGTTCATTTTTACTGTCATCGAAATGGGAGGTTGACAAGATCGAACAACAAACAAGAAAGATATATCATTCCGATGTACTTCCGTCCAGGAATGAAGAAAACGCTTCATGTTCTGTGTCAGAGGATAACATACTTGAATGCATGGTTAAGCATGAGGGCCTCCGTCATATTTTTGAAAAGCAATCTCATGCTTTTCATGTGGTGCCTACGACATGCTTTAATTCTGGTAGCCAACCTTCAAAAGGGAGTAGTTAAACAGTCCGACTTGTTTTAGTGTATTTTGTTAACTTTGTAAATGGCTCAAAGTTAACAAATACACTAAAACAAGTTGGACTGTCTAACTACTTCTTTTTGAAGGTTGGCTACAAGAATTAAAGCATGACGTAGGCACCACATAAGGTGTATGAGATTGCTTTTCAAAAATATGACGGAGGCCCTCATGCTTAACCATGCATTCAAGTATGTTATCATCTGACACAGAACATGAAGTGTTTTCTTCATACCTGGACAGAAGTACATCGGAATGATATCTCTTTCTTGTTTGTTGTTCAATCTTGTCAACCTCCGATTTCGATGATACTAAACATGAACAAATTTTGTCTGACCACTCCTGTAGACTCGACTGATAGCTTGCTGTTCTATAGAGGGATTCCAGAGAACGTCAAGCAAAACCACTCTTGAGGACCCTATTAGACTTATCCCTTCTGAGCAGGCTTTTGTCGATGCAAGAAACACTTTGAAATCACTCTTAGGGTCATTAACAAAATTTATTGATATCTGGCGCTGGTTTACATCATGTTTCCCATCTATATAGAGAATCTCTCGGCCTCAAGTCCAGCTAAAGAGAGAATTGTGCAGCTTCTTGATCAGGTTTAGAGGATCAAGTAACTGGCTAAATATTATAACCCTCTCCTTCCACCCACTACATATTCTGATCAATTCAATAACAAATTTCATTTTTACCCCAATATTAGTATCCAACCGACATCTTCTTTCCTTGAGCTGACTTTCTAACTCAGACAACTCCTTCATATTTTCCACTAATGAAGGATGAACAGAAATCAGAGACATGAGATTTTGTTCATAAAAGGATCCCGGATTCTCTGGAACTCTTTTAAGCAACTCCTTCTACAACTCTGTGGGTTTCAAATGTATTATTGTATCACGTATACCTAGAAGGCTTACCTTCTTTATGTTTTCGCTACATTTGTGGACAAAGGGTGAACGAATATCCCTAAGGTTTTCGAACGCTCGGGCATTCTTGTCAATTGAATTGCTAAGAGAAGCCCATTTTTGCTTCAAATAAACGGCAATATTTGGACTAACTACACAAAGAGTGTTGTGTATCTCGTTAATATTATTCTGGAATGGAGTTTGAGAAAGAAGTATGCGCTTCTCTATTTCAACCTTACGTAGTGCTTTCCACACAAGGTTGTTCTCATTCCGAGATGTTTGCCCCTCTTCATAGACCAGCAGTCTAGGAAACTTTAGGAGTATTTCTCTAAGCGCTTTCTTATAACCCTTTCCATCTTCTCCTGTGAGAATCCTGAACAAGTCGTACCTAATTCCCAAAAGACTCTTACTTTTTGCCAGGATTTCAGCTACGCCATCCGTACAAGGTGTGGATTTTTTCGCAGCACCGGATAAACAGTGAAAGACACCAACAGTACCATCATCTTTCTTTAAAAAGAAGTACTTGATGTTCAAGTTGTGGAAGGTAATATCCACCATACATTTTTGGAAACGGAAAGTTGTGGAAGGGAATATCCACCATCCATTTTTGGAACTCCGTTTCCCAGTTAAGAAGTAAATTTGATGGAGCTATGACTATAGGTCGCCGCTATGGGACAAGCTTTAGATATGACTGAAGAAACACTATGTGATTCATATTTTTCCGGTGCCAGGTGGGTGTGAGATAATGCATCATCCCCTACTCTTAGATAGGGGCTCTCTCAACCTTTCAAATGTTATAACTCAAGCAATGTGTTTCCACATAAACTCGAATCCGCCACGTTGATGAGGATACATTGCCGCTTTAACATTTATGGAAACTAAATCCCACACTGTTCCTCTTCTTTATAAATAGCTGAATCTTGATCTGCAGAAGAATCAGAAGCTCTGAAGGTTAATGGCGACTCTTAAAGATATTTTCTTAATGTCTTTGTCGATGACTTCTAGCCTGCAAAAGACACATAAGTATATGATTTTAAGAGTGAACAAAATATAAACTAAAGAGGGAAAACTATCATATATTTAGATTATTTTTTTTAAAAAAAATTGCTCGACAGAAAAAACTCGTATACTTACAAAATAAGGGGAAATGTACTTCATTTCCAAAATCACATGTGAACAAACTAAACGGATGTGTCCAATTTGTTCATCTAGCTTAAGCATGTGGTTCACCATCTAACTGTAACACCCTGTAGCCAAAACAGACCAAAAATTAGTTTTTCAAAAAAAATTGCAGGTGCTATCAACGGTGGAAACGACGGACCGTAGCCTGACCCACGGTCCATCCTGCACAACCGTCGATGGGATCAGAAACTCCCAAAAATTTCAGCCTAGAAATATTGGTTAAGTCTTGGATGACGGACGGGCTTACGGTCCGTAGGTCAAACGACGGTCCATAGTCCGTGACCGTCGATCAAGACTCCCTTCAACCACTCTCTTACAAGAGCTATGGATGACCATCATGGTTCGTAGGTGGACCTACGCTACGTAGGTCTGACCGTAGGTGAAAAATTCGCAGCCAGTTAAGGGGAAATGCAGTTGGGTAAACTTAAAATGATCATAACTCTAACCACAAAATGAATAAGGTATACCATGATCTACCCACTAATATATAATTGAATTATATTTCCATATCCACCGACCTTGCTAAAATCAGGCCTTCGAGTAAAAATTTATGCCCATTTTAGTAAAGGCCTGTCGAACAGGCCCTCATGAAAGACCCAATGACGGGGCGTCGGGCGCACGAAGGACCGTCAGTCCTAGCCATAGTGAGGCCCGACAACAACCTTCCCAAAGGTCTTTTTGACCTTTCCCACTCCATTTAATCCCTAAGTTACGTCGTTTTGACCCTAAATCATCAGATTATTGTTACTTTAAGCATAGAAACATAATAAAAACATATCCAAGTCAAATCATTAAATCAAAACATAGAAAATTAGAAGAAAGAGAGGAGAAAAATTCTCAATAACCCTAGTTCAAGAAAACCATAATCTCCAGCAGTTCCAGCCCCGAAATTAAGTATTTTTCCGTGGATTTCATCACCAGGTATGTGGGATTTAACTAGTGGGTTCCTTTCACCCACTAGGTCCTTAGTTTTGAGTCAGTTTTTGATTCTCTTATCATGATTAAACCTAGGGTTTCTAGAACTTTGATATAACTTCATGAATTTATTAAATATATGTTCCAAATTAGATTATCATGTTATTACTCAGATTATCGCATGAATTCCCAAACCCTAGCTTTGTATTTCTTTAGTTTTTGAATTACACATGCTAGCTCATATATTTCAGACACTTCTGATATACGTGCCTTAGTTATAAATGCATAACTACCAGATTAATTGTTGCATTCTCAATTTACATGTTCAGTTTTGAGCTATTCAGTGTTTACATAAATTCAGATATAATCATTTATTTACTAAATTAATTGGGAGTAACATAATACCGAGTTGGACTAGAGTTTAGCGTACCCAATAGTCCGTGAAATACTAGACGAGTAGCTTGTAAGTCCCCTCTGTGGGCAATTAGTTTGGTGATCACCCCACCATGCCTTTATACCTTTAGAAGGGTATATTGGGTCCTCTTGATGGGGCATATACATCGGACTCCACATTTAGCTCATGTGGTTTTATTATCGGTTATTAGTAGCTCCCACAGTTCAATTAGACTCTCTGCATTGACCATTTATCCGTATATTCAATATTCAATTTCAGCATGTTATAAATTGGTCATTGCATCCAGTTAGCTCAGAAATCAGCATATTACGTTCAGATTATTATACTTATTTTTGTGCTTGTTCAGTTATGTTTTATTTCAGTTTTAATCTATCCTACATGCTCAGTACCTTTCAAGTACTAACACATACGTTCTCTACATGTTCTCGTGATGTTGGTTTAGGTTCTCAGCATCCAGATCACGCATAAATCGATTTCTCGATCTCCAATTCATCAAATTCAATGGTGAGTCCTTATTCTCTGAGGACAATAGTCATGATTTTCATTTCAGTCTTTAGTCATTTAGTTTTAGTTTTTGCTAGATATTGCTGGGGCTTGTCCCAATATATCTAGTCTAGTTTAGAGGTTACTTTCTGACATAGTTAGATTCAGCATAGTATTGAGTTAATATTTCTTTTGTATTAAACTCATTGGTTTCAAATAACTTAGATATAGTATACGAGTATTCCCCATCTTTTCATTTTAATTTTGATTTAGCTTCCGTAATAATTTATTATATTTAGTATGCTCATGATCATGCCATCTGGGTTAGCTTGGGATCACTTCTAGTCCTAGGTTCCATGTCCGCATCTCGGGGGTAGCTAGGGGCGTGACAAAATATGGTATCAGAGCACTAGGTTCAAGAGTCCTAGGATGTCAAAAAAATCCGCACTAAGTAGAGTCCTTTTGATGGGTGTAAAGTGCACCACATCTAATGAGAGGGAGGCTTTGAAGTGTTTTAGGAAAAACTTCACCTTCTTGTTACTCTTATCGTGCGTAAGGTATGATCTAATTCCATTCTAACTCAACGTCGAGCGCTTAAGATCATGCCTTCTCGTAGAGCTTAGGCATGGAATGCTAATGCACATAATGCTAACACAGTTCTTCTAATATCAGATAAGAACGTTCAAATGCAGATATTCAGAATGCCAATTCATCTTTGTCTCAGAGTATGACCAACCAGAACAATGAAAATTTTGTAATTCTTATAGGATGAATCTGCCTATGTTTTTAGGGTCGCAAATTGGTAAGGAACCAAAGAAGTTCATTGATAAGGTCAAGAAAATATTTGGTGTGATGTCAGAAACTCGTAGTGATAGGTGAGATTGACATCCTACAAACTTAAGGATGTGAGTCACATATGGTTGACTCAATAGAAAGACAACATACATGACTTTGTCTTTTGTAATTGATATACCGTGGTTTCACGGTATAATTAATACTTTTTCCTTAAGTTTAGTGTGTCCGAAAGCCTTTTTTGTGCTAATTTTGATATAAGTTTCTCTTTGTTTTGCAGGAAATCTGTCCAGAGCTAAAAGCGGAGATTTTGAGCGAAAAAATGCAGAAGAGACCACCTACGGAGCTTATGACGGTCCGTCGTGCCTGTGACAGTCCGTAGGTGGCAGCGTAGTGTAGCTACTGAAGGAAGATGGGGAAGTCTGACCAAGTGTGGGATTACGAAGCTTGTGACGGTACGTCATGGCTATGACGGTCCGTCCTGCAGGTTCGTCGTGAAAATAAAAGAAGTGATCCCAGTACCCAGATTCCAAGATTTGAAGTATTTTGAAACGAAGACCCTCGACGGACCGTTGTGCCTATGACGGTCCGTCATACTTGCCGTCGAGGGAATTGAAGAAAGAAGCAGAAGAAATGTATGGGAAGACGGAGTCCACGACGGTCCGTCGCGTGGTCCGTCGACCCAGCCGCGTTTTGGCAGATTTTCAGTAATTAAAATCCTTGTTTAATTAGGTTTTTATATTTTATAAATAGTTCGAAAAACCTCATTTTTGTGGTTAGACTCTGCTAGATTAGACATCATATTATTAGACTTTGTGTATTAGTGTTTGATTTTTGGAGATTCTTACAAGTGATTTTTGGTGATTAATCAAGTAAATTTTCGGACTTTATTCTTTATCATTGAAGTAAGTACATAAATTCTTATTTAATATATTTGAATATTGTGTTTATGGCTATCAGTAACAAAACTCCATAACTAGGGTTGTGGGAACCATAGGCAAATAATGAGATAAACCCTAGCTAAAATAACAATTCTAGAATAGTGTCTTGCATGTATTAATATTTCTTTCGCTTTGAAGTCTTTTTAACGGATGATCAACGTTAGAACTCGCCTTAATGCTACTTGTCGGACAAAGGAGGTAGATAATAGGAAAAGAATTATTAACATACATTTAGTATATACTATCTAATAGGCTAGTGTTGATTGGTACGAGGTAATAACTTAGTCAAATATCGAATGTGATGCTTAATATGAGGTAAAGATAAGGGTTAGGAAAGCAACAAACGTAGCCGAACCAAGGTGCGGAGTGAGATTTTCTAGATGTCGGACCAAGGATTTAGAAATACATAACTTATCACTTTGCATGCAAGATACTAGGAAAGAATTATTATAGTTAGAATTATCAAGTTATGAAACTGTGGGGAACACGTAAACCCTAGTTACTTTGATTTATTGATTAAAACCCAAAATTAAAAGTTGTTAAGTGTCTCTTTCAAGTTCGTTGTTTATTTTCACTTATTTAGAGATAGAACCCCCCTTTTTATGTTTTTACTTTCTAAGGAAGTCATCAACCGAACAATAGTAATAACAAGTTGAAGTTAAGTCTAGACTATTTTCCTTGTGGGAACGATCCCAACCTCACTAGTTGGGTTATTTACTTGAAGCGACCGCTTTACTTCTCATTTGAGAAGTAAGTTTGAGCGTATCAAATTTTGGCGCCGCTGCCGGGGAAATTAGCTTTTAGATTAACTAGAACTTATTACTAAAGTTTAGTTGATATTTTCTTGATTTTACTTTGTTTTATTGTTTTTGATTTCCTTTCAGAACTATCCTCCTTGTATGCCAAATACACGGAGAGGAAGATAACCCTTGTTTCCCTACAATCACGATCTAGAGCGTACACTGCGCAATATGAATCAAAACTTGGGAATAAATGATGACGATCCAAACCAGAACATCCCAGATCCAGTGGATGTTCATGGTCAGGTGTTACCCGACGCTCCGGGTGAACATCAACAGAGGGGACAAATCCCGTTCCACGGCCCCAAGCATACTATAGAGCGTATGATAACATAGCAGACTCGGATGTGCCACTTGTCTTGCCCCCTCTACCCACAGGCCACACTTTTGTGGTAACTAGTAGCCTGATGCAAATGCTCACTGCCAGAGTTTTGTTTTCAGGGCTACCTTCTGAGGATCCAGATGCCCATATAGCTAAGGTAAGGGCAGTGTGTAAAAGTTGTGTAGGGAGGCCTGATTTGGATCTAGATGTAATAGGTCTCAAAGTGTTTCCTCTATCACTGACGGGAGAGGCTGCTATGTGGTTAGTGATCTCCCATACAACTTCATCTTCACTTGGAACCAACTACGGGATGTCTTCTTAGCACGCTACTATCCGGTCTCCAAGAAATTAAACCACAAAGACAGGGTGAACAACTTTGTGGCACTACCAGGAGAGTCAGTTAGTAGTTCTTGGGATAGATTCACCTCATTCTTAAGAAGTGTTCCAAATCACCGTATTGATGATGAGTCACTGAAGGAATACTTCTATATGGGGACAGGATGATAACAATAAAGCGGTGTTGGACACTATAGCAGGTGGATCTTATGGAGAATACCCTTATACTGAGATTGCTGAGAAATTAGAGAAGATCTCCCGTAATAACAAAGCTTGGAGTACTAGGAAGTCCGATACAGGGAGAAACACCTTCGCAGTGCAGTCCACTCACAACCCAACCACAGATGATATTCGTGAAGAAATGGCTCAGATGAGAACTGAGCTTGGGTTGGTACTAAAACATGTCACTGGGGGTGCAGAAAAGATTAATACAGTCAACTACTTGGCTAAACCACCACCTCCAAATGATGAGTGCTATTATGCGGAGGACACTTATGCAGTAAATGAGCAGGCGGGGGGTTTTCTACCAAGCGCCCAAGGCTCGTATCAAGATAATTGGCGCCAAGGTCCAAGGGAACAAAGGTCGGAACTATGGTAACTACAACCGTGAGGGTCATTATGTCCGAGATGGAAACTACAACAGCGACAACAACTTTAACAGGGGTAACTATGCTAACAGAAACAACAGGAATGGGACCTATGTCCCTCCTCAAAATTGTAAAGTTACTCCAAGGGATGGTGGAGATAGTATGGCGCGAGTTGAGGATATGTTTCACAAAATGGTGAGGAGGTTCGACACTAGTGATGAGCACATTAAAGAGTTGAGGTGTGATTTAGCTAGTATTGGGACAAAAGTTGATACACATGCAATTTTGATTAAACAGATCGAATTGCAAGTGGCCTAATTATCTGCGACAGTGAACACACGACAACCAGGCACTCTTCGTAGCAACACTATCCAAAATCCAAAGAATGAAGCGCACTGCATGGCAATTACTACTCGCGGTGGCAAGCAAACCATTGACCCACCTATGCCATCTAATCAGAATAAGGTGACAGAAGATACTGATAAAGTGGTAAATGTTGATGCTAATTTAGAGGATAACATTGCAAAAGATGTTGAAGTGCCTAAAAAGGTAACTCCTATGCCTAGGCCACCACCCCCATTTCCTCAAAGATTAGTGAAAAAGACCAAGGATGGCAAATATCGGCGTTTTATAACAATGTTGAAGAAACTTTCTATCACTGCCCCTTTGGTAGAAGCTTTAGAACAAATGCCCGGTTACGCCAAGTTTATGAAAGATCTGGTCACAAAGAAAAGATCGGTCACTTTTGAGGATGATGATAGATTGAAGCATTGTAGTGCTATTGCTACAAGATCCCTAGTACAAAAGAAAGAAGATCCGGGTGCGTTCACTATTCCTTGTACAGTTGGGTCATTACATTTTGCGAAAGCATTATGTGATCTGGGGGCAAGCATAAATCTCATGCCCCTCTCAATTTACAAGAAGTTGGGTTTGGGGGATACAAAACCCACTTCGATGCGGCTACTAATGGTCGATCAGAAAGTGAAAAGGACTATAGGGATACTCCATGATGTGCTAGTAAAAGTGGAATCATTCATTTTTCCGGCTGATTTTGTTATTCTTGATTGTGAGGTCGATTTTGAAGTGCCTATTATTCTTGGGAGGCCATTCCTTGCTACAGGTAGAGCCTTAGTTTCTATGGAGAAGGGACAGATAACTTTCTGATTGAATAATGAAGAAGCGACCTTCAACATTTGTAAGACCATGAGGCAAAGTGCTGAGCTCCAATCGGTATCTACCATAGCCCACAAAGAAAAGATGAAGAAGGAGATTGAACAGAAAAATGCAAAACAAGAGTTTATGGTTGGGGATTTGGTGCTTGTAGACAGTTCTGAGGTGCCTTGTCTTTCGGGCAAGCTCAAGTCCAAATGGACAGACCCTTATTTGATTACCCAAGCATTCCCTCATGGAGCAGTTGAGTTAAAATCCAAAGAGGGAGTGCGATTTAAGAGAAATAGAGATAGAATAAAACTCTATTTTGTGCATAAAGCATCGGGGAATAAAGTAATACAGGCAAACCATCTTGATGAAGTCTGAGTAATCAAGTGTCCCCAGTCGTGCCGCGACATTAAATAAGGCGCTTGTTGGGAGGCAACCCAATTCTTATCACTTTTTTAGTAATGGTAGCATTTTTCTATTAATGGGTTTTGAATTTGCAGGCACATCACCAGGAAATTTTGCAGAAAATTACCCTGCAACAGTCACTGACAGACACATCTACGGACCGTTTCGCTTGCGACAGACCGTCGTATGCATCCGTCACACCAGGTATGTTTTTTTGTCATTTTGAATTTAGGGCACACACGACAGAACCTACGACGGGTCGTCACAACTGCGACGGACCGTCGTCGGGGAACCGTCGCGTGATTAATAAATTCTACCCGACCCGACCCGGCTGGACCCTTTTTTAAAATCTGACCGTTTATACTCCCCACCCCTCCATATTTCACCCCATTACTTCCTTATTCCTCTCATCTCCCCTCTCTTTTCAACTTCCACATTTCCCCCCCACTGATCATTGCCCCCCAAAATCCTCCTAAGCCTTATAATTATCATCTACTAGTCGGTGATGCTGCTGTAGGTGTCTACCTTGCCAACTGAATCATTCTCCATTTGTTTTTTTCTCCATTTCAAAGGTATGTGTCTCTAAATTTATACTCATTTATCTTGCATTTTGGTTTAGTAGTTAGTATTAGCTTAGTTCTTAGTCGTATATTGTTTCCTTTATATGATTATGTCTAAATCTAGGCTCAAAATGTTCGAATTTGCCATGTTGATAACCCTAGACATAGGTGATTTTGCATTGGTAGCTTCCTAGGTAGTTGGGATAGACACATATAGGTCCACAACACTACAAGACCATGTGGGTTCATCGGGGATGCATAGGGTACCCCTAGTTCTATCACTGCTACTCAGAACGAGACCCCGATGACGAACCGTCGCCCACACGACGGACCGTCGTAGGGTCCGTTCCAAAAGCCCTAGCACCTTGTCCCAACGATGCTTGTGACAGACCGTTGTCTCCACGATGGGCCTTCCTGCACAACCGTTCTGGTTGTCAGAGACCCTATTTCTAAGGGTCTCTCAAAATTTTCTAAGTGTCCTGCGACGGACCGTCATAACCACGACGGTCCGTCCTGCACGACCGTCATGATGGTCAGAGACCCCTCGTCTAAGGGTCTCCCAACATTTTCAAAGTGTCCTACGAAGGACACTTACGACGGACCGTCGTTCCTGCTCGACCGTCATGATGGTCAGAGACCCCTCCTTCAGGGTTCTTTATATATACATAGACTAAGTACAACACGACGGACCTCATAACGGTCCGTCATAGCCACGATGAGTCGTCATCTGGCCCGTCGTGTAATACAATTTCAATATCACTAACACACTATTTTTAATGTTTTATGTCGTATGGGCTCGCTTGTCTTGTTTGCCACTGCTCGTACTAATAGTGATCCTTTGCAGGTACTATCTACTATGGCACCCAAGCAATACCGAACCTACGCACGCGGGCGATCAAAATCTGTTGCCCCGTCTGCACGCTTGATCATCGGCTCTGATGATGAGCGGGACCCTTAATATGTGCCCCCAGGCACTTCCGCACCTTCCCGTGCTGCACGTGCTCCCAGAGCCGCACCCAAGACAGTGGCGTCCGGCGCAGTCACTGCCTCGCAGTCTGATGAGGAGCGCACACTGACCGGCACACCCTCTGGGTCAGCCACAAATGAGGAAGGAGCGTTTGTCTCCTTAGGAGTATCATGGTCCGAGGAAGTTTCAGGCTCTGCTGAGGTTCCCGCACCCGCTACTGCTGCAGCGTCGGCCTCATCTGATGAGGCTGACAGTTCAGACTCTACATCCGGTGCACTAGCCCAGGTCCCCACCCCAGCCTCTGACCAGCCAAACCGGTGCTGTGTCGAAGGCCAGTTTCAAGTTTACTCTGATGCCAAATTCCTGACTGATAAAGGAGTAATGACTCGGACACTCCCTTGGAGTGGCGGGTACTTACAGGGAGTCTCCCATCGATGCCGGAGATCCACAACCTCTTCACCATGCATCCGCTTAGAGTGGACAGCCCGTCCGTTGGGACTATACAGCGAGGAAATGGTCCGAGAGTTCTACACATCCTATGTAGCGACTCTCCGATCACATATCGATAGGAGGGCTGCTCCCGCTAAACAGGCCCCATTGGAGCAGGTTCAAGTCTGGGGCGTGCAGGTTGACATTTCCCTGCCAGCTATCTGCCGGTTCCTATACGGCGAGAGTGCAGATGCTACGCGGACCCCCATCACTGCCGGGTTTGACTATCACTGGCAGATAGTAAAGGATGGACAGTTCTTGCGCGAGCCAGCACTGAAAGAGACCACCAAGAGGTGGATGGCCCAGCACCTATCAGTAGATGGAGAGGGTGCCGATGGGGTCACTGAGCCGAAGGGGGCCATCAAGAAGGCCAACCTCACGTTCGTCGCAAAGTTCTTGTGGTTGCTCGTCGGTCACTGCCTTTCCCCCACAGCTGCTGATAACATCGTCACCTGGGATCGAGTAGTGTTAATGGCGGCGATGATAGATTCGAGGTGGACTTCGCATGGCTTCTCCAGGCAGTCATGCAAGAGAGGGAGGTCACCACTACCTACCCCTTCCTGTGTATGATCTTTGCCCTTTGCAGGTCCGCAGGTGTACCCATATGGCACATAGATCAGTTGAAGACCCCGCAGGGCACCGTTGACGTCGGCCTCATCAGAGACGAGGCCAATGAGTTGGCCCCACGTAGAGAGCCCCGTCCAGAGCTGCCACCACTTGCTGATGATCTTGCGGATACGGTGGCCCAGGCCCGCGCAGCTACACTAGCGTCCACGGACACTACCCCGGTCGAGTCTATCCCGGGTAGTAGCCCAGCCCCGAGCTCCTCTCGCACAGCCCCTCTACCGGTACTGGTCCCGCTCGCTAGGGTCCAAAAAGTGGAGGCACAAATGGCCACTCTTCTGCACCATATCCAGCCGTCGATGCAGAAGTTGATTACTAAGTCTGACGTGCGTCTAGAGAGGAAGATGCAACAGTTTACCGAGTGGAAGATTACTGAGGTTAACCAGCGCCTAGATGCCTTTGAGTTGAGAGTGTTAGCTCGACCAGCCCCTCCGGTAGATGTGTCGACTCTTCAGGCTGCAGTTGACAGTCTTCGTGTAGACATCGACACGATACTGGCGAGGGTGCCGGATTCTGAGGCCCCTTCTGTCGAGCCTGCTGAAGACACAATATAGGCGGCCCTGTTTACTACTTCAGAAATTCCACCACCTTCCCCTTGAGAGAGTGAAAAGAGGCGTAGGGTTCGAGCAGAGGATGAGGTGCAAGCAAGGAAGAAGGAGCGCTGAGAGATGGAGGCTGCGAGGAGAGCCTCACTTGCTGAGGCGGAGGCACACCAAATTAGAGCATCGCAGATAGCGGATGGGGCGTCTAGCTCCCGTATTGTAGAGATAGCAGGAGGCACTAATGATGGTGCGGGTGTTGTTGAGGACACCACTGAGGGAGTCCAGATTGCAGAGGATGTGGGTTCCGGGGAACCGGACCCACCAGCTTGTTGAATCGACGGCACTTTGCGCCACAGGTTTGCTTCACCTACCACTCTAATATTTAGATTTTTTATGCATTGGGGACAATTTCATGCTTTTTTGTTGGGGGTGGGGTAAATGGAAAGTGAGTGTTAGGGTAAAGTCTGAGTAGCCCAACTCACTATCCTCTTTTGGGGTTTTCTTGCCTGTGTTCTTTTCCCCCAAAAGAATGATTACTTTTTCTGTTGAACCGGCACGTTATATCTTTTGTACATAGTTTAACTCTGAAGCATGATGGCTAAAATAATATCCTGATAAAATTGGAAAATATTGCATGACTAGGCGTAGTAACTGATAATTGTATGGCTCTAAACATGAAATAGAGTTACACCATTGCATTACCCTAAATCTTCAAGTCGAACTAGGTGTCTGATAATCTTGTATAGTGATGAGATGTCAAGTGAGTGTGAGGAAATTTGAATAGTCCACTACTGGTACTGAGCTAGAACTTGCCTGGTTAGTCCTGCTAAAAGTAAGTTGTAACAGACAATTAGGAAAGGATCATAGGCCCTTATATAAGATAGCCCATTTCTAGTGTAAATAAAAGAAACCAAATGAAAGTTATCCTTCTTTGATCCAAATAATTTGAGCTTAAAATTAGACCTTTCTTTTTCACCCCAACTGATCTTCTCTGGGAACAATATGTTAGCCCTGGTCCCTCCTTGGACATGTGCACCTCAGCTTATGCCAAAAGCATAAGTTGAGGGTGGCTAATGCATCAACAACCTTCGTTATGGCCCTGACCCGACTTTGGGTATTGTGTACCTTGACTCATGGCAAAGCCATGAGTTGAGGGTGGCTGTTTTGAGGAATGCTCTGGAAAGTGGGGTTGAAAAAACAAAGAGAGAGAAAGAACAAAAGTAAAGTGACTCAAGAACTCGTTAAAAAAAATATAATAAAGAAAAAAAATAAGAGAAAAAAAAAGGAAAGAGTTACTTACACGATGAAGAAACAAGGGAAAATAGCAAGGTGAAAGAATGGGAGAAACTGGGCTAGATAAAGTGATAGAAAGTGGAAGGTTTAGACGATATGTCAAGGAGGGCAAAAAGTCACTAAAGTATACCTAAAAATACCCTATCTGACTCTCAGCCTATGTTACAAGCTAAGAAAGTCCTATTGTGATCCTAAGGGTTGTATAGCGAACTTAAGGCAGTGAAAATAAGGGCAAGCTTATGGCAATAGGTATGAATGAGTGTGACTTTGTTCTGAGAGTGAGTGTTGAAAATTAATCCTTATACTCAAACTGAAATCATTGTGTGAAAAATGAGGATTTTGTTTTGAAGTGAGGACACTAGTTGCAATACTGGAATTGTTAGCACCTCGGTGAGAAATTGAAGAGGATAGGTGTTAGTGCATGGTGAGTCTGTGTCATGTTCGAATCCAACAAAATTCAAGCCTAATAGTGATAGCATGCACAGATTTGATGAGATCAATCGGATTGATAGGCAAATGATTGCAAAGGATAAAACATGAATACTATTGTACAAAGATTGTGTAATGAGTCATAGTGCGTCGCTTGAGGACAAACAACGAATTTATGTTGAGGGTGTTTATATACCGTGGTTTCACGGTATAATTAATACTTTTTCCTTAAGTTTAGTGTGTCCGAAAGCCTTTTTTGTGCTAATTTTGATATAAGTTTCTCTTTGTTTTGCAGGAAATCTATCCAGAGCTGAAAGCGGAGATTTTGAGCAAAAAATGCAGAAGAGACCACCTACAGAGCTTATGACGGTCCGTCGTGCCTGTGACGGTCCGTAGGTGGCAGCGTAGTGCAGCTGCTGAAGGAATATGGGGAAGTCTGCCCAAGTGTGGGATTACGAAGCTTGTGACGGTCCGTCATGGCTATGACGGTCCGTCCTGCAGGTTCGTCGTGAAGATAAAAGAAGTGATCCCAGTACCCAGATTCCAAGAGTTGAAGTATTTTGAAACGAAGACCCTCGACGGACCGTTGTGCCTATGACGGTCTGTCACACTTGCCGTCGAGGGGAATAAAGAAAGCAGCAGAAGAAATTGCACCAAGTATGGGACGACGGAGTCCATGACGGTCCGTTGTGACCACGACGGTCCGTCGCGTGGTCCGTCGACCCAGCCGCGTTTTGGCAGATTTTCAGTAATTAGAATCCTTGTTTAATTAGGTTTATTTTTTATAAATAGTTCGAAAAACCTCGTTTTTGAGGTTAGACTCTGCTAGATTAGACATCATATTATTAGACTTTGTGTATTAGTGTTTGATTTTTGGAGATTCTTACAAGTGATTTTTGGTGATTAATCAAGCAAATTTTCGGACTTTATTCTTTCTCATTGAAGTAAGTATATGAATTCTTATTTAATATATTTGAATATTGTGTTTATGGCTATGAGTAACTAAACTCCATAACTAGGGTTGTGGGAACCATAGGCAAATAATGACATAAACCCTAGCTAAAATAACAATTCTAGAATAGTGTCTTGCATGTATTAATATTTCTTTCGCTTAGAAGTCATTTTAACGGATGATCAACGTTAGAACTCGCCTTAATGCTACTTGTCGGACAAAGGAGGTAGATAATAGGAAAAGAATTATTAACATAGATTTAGTGTATACTATCTAATAGGCTAGTATTGATTGGTACAAGGTAATAACTTAGTCAAATATCGAATACGATGCTTAATATGAGGTAAAGATAAGGGTAAGGAAAGCAACACACATAGCAGGACCAAGGTGCGGAGTGAGATTTTCTAGATGCCGGACCAAGGATTTAGAAATACATAACTTATCACTTTGAATGCAAGATACTAGGAAAGAATTGTTATAGTTAGAATTATCAAGTTATGAACCTGTGGGGAACACGTAAACCCTAGTTACTTTGATTTATTGATTAAAACCCAAAATTAAAAGTTGTTAAGTGCCTCTTTCAAGTTCGTTGTTTATTTTCACCTATTTAGAGATAGAACCCCCCTTTTTATGTTTTTACTTTCTAAGGAAGTCATCAACCGAACAATAGTAATAAAAAGTTGAAGTTAAGTCTAGACTATTTTCCTCGTGGGAACGATCCCAACCTCACTAGTTGGGTTATTTACTTGACGCGACCGCTTTACTTCTCATTTGAGAAGTAAGTTTGAGCGTATCAGTAACTCAGTATAGTAGTCCAATTCAGTGTTAGTCCAGAAACTCTCTCAGAACCCTTCTCAGTCTCTACTCCAGTCAGTGACCCCTTTATAGCTAGACGGGTATATAGAAATTGCCCTGTCATAGTCTCTCCAAAAGTCACCTCAGCAGATCTAGTAGTGTTAGAAATTGTAGATTTTGATGTCATTCTAGGCATGGATTGGTTACAATCATGTTATTCCTCAGTCTATTGTAGAACTAGGATTGTTCGTTTTCAGTTTTCAAACGAATCAATCTTAGAATGGAAGGGTAGTAGGCTAGCGCCTATGGGTCGATTTATTTCTTACCTTAAGGCGAGAAAGATGATATCTAAGGGTTATCTCCTTTGGAATTTATCTCCTTCCAGATACCCAGCCTATTTCTATTCCACCTTACAAATTGGCTCTAGCAAAGCTTAAGAAACCGAAAGAGTAGTTGAAAGACCTTCTAGATAAGGGTTTCATCAGATCTAGTATTTCACCATGGGGTGCACTAGTACTGTTCGTAAAGAAGAAATATGGTTCTCTCAGAATGTGCATTGACTATAGACAGTTGAACAAGGTCACAATCAAGAATAAGTATTTCATCCCCAAGATTGATTAATTGTTTTACCAACTTCAGGGTGCTAGTCATTTCTTAATGATAGACCTTAGATTAGGTTATCATCAACTCAGAGTCAAAGATAGTGACATTCCGAAGACAGCCTTCAGAACTCGGTATGGTCATTATGAATTTGCAGTTATGTCGTTTGGACTAACTAATGCTGCTGTAGCTTTCATGAATTTGATGAATTGAGTGTTCAAACAGTACTTACACTTGTTCGTTATTGTCTTCATTGATGATATATTCATTTACTCTAGGAGTGAGAAAGAACATGCAAGTCATTCGAGAGTTGTCTGCAGACTCTCAAAGATCGCCAGTTATTCGCTAAGTTTAGTAAATGTGAGATTTGGTTGCAATCTGTTGCTTACGTTGGTCACATTGTATCTCAAAAAGGGATCCGTGTAGATTCACAAAAGATAGAAGCAGTGAAACAATGGCCCAAACCTACCTCTGCTACATATATCAGAAGTTTCTTAGTTCTAGCAGGTTATTAGAGAAGGTTCGTGGAAGGATTTTCATCCATAGCTTCACCATTACTAGGTTGACTCAGAAGATGGCCAAGTTCCAATAGTCAGATGATTGTGAGAAAAGCTTCGCAAAATTGAAAAGTAGATTGACTACAGCTCCTGTCTTGACTCTACCAGAGGGTTCAGATGGTTATGTGATCTATTGCGATGCATCCAGAGTTGGCCTTGGTTTTGTGTTGATGCAAAGAGATAAGGTTATATCTTATGCCTCTAGAAAGCTTACGGTGCTTGAGAAGAACTATCACACTCATGACCACAAGCTTGCAGCAGTGGTGTTTGCACTCAAGATATGGATACACTATTTCTATGGTGTTCATTTTGATGTTTTCACCGATTATAAAAGCCTTCAGTATGTTCTGACCCAGAAATAGTTGAATCTTCGCCAGATGAGATGGATTGAGTTCCTTAAGGATTATTATATGAGTGTACAATATCATCCTTGAAAGGCGAATGTAGTGGCCGATGCTCTTAGTACATTATTTGAGGAAAAAAGAAAAGAGCTAGTGAAGGATGTTCACAGGCTTGCTCTTATGGGAGTTCACCTTATGAGCATATCAGACAGCGTTGTAACAATTTAGAATGGGGCAGAATCGTCTTTGGTAGTGGAGGTTAAGGAAAAGCAAGATAGTGACCCAATCTTACATGAACATTAGGGTGCAGTCCATAATCAGAGAGTGGAGGTTTTCTCCCAAGGGGGAGATGGTGTACTTCTCTACCAGGGTAGTTTGTGTGTTCTTGATGTGGGTGATTTGAGAAAGGATATCCTTTCAGAAGCCCATAACTCTTGGTATTCTATTCATCCAGATGCCACTAAGAAGTACCACGATCCGAGAGAAGTCTATTGGTGGAATGGAAGGAATGGAAGGAAGACATATATAACAGATTTTGTGAGCAAGTGCCCCAATTGCAAGCAAGTCAAGGTAGAACATCAAAAAGCAGGAGGTATGACTCAAGAGATCGATATTCCTACTTGTAAGTGGGATGTGATCAATATGGATTTCTTCACAGGGTTACCTCGTACTCGCAGACAGCATGACTCAATTTGGGTGATAGTTGATAGGATGACTAAGTCTTCTCGCTTTTTGGATGTCAAGAGTACATATTCGACAGAGGACTATGTCAAGCTTTACCTTACTGAAAATTGTGAGGTTGCATGGGGTTCTTTTATCTATCATCTCAGATAGAGGTCCTCAGTTTACCTCTCATTTTTGGAAGTCATTTCAAAAAGGACTTGGTACTCAAGTTAACCTTAGTACAACATTTCATCCACAGACGGATGGGCGGGCAGAGCGTACCATTCATACCTTAGAGGATATGTTGAGAGCTTGTGTGAACGATTTCAAAGGTAGTTGGGATGATCACCTTCCTCTTATTGAGTTTTCCTACAATAATAACTACTATTCCAGCATTCAGATGGCCCCTTATGAGTCTTTATATGGGTGTAGATGTATATCTCTTGTTGGTTGGTTTGAAGTAGGTGAAGCAACTTTGATAGGGCTAGACTCAGTCCTTTATGCTATGGAGAAAGTGCAACTCATTAGAGATAAACTTCAGACAGCCCAAAGTCGTCAGAAATCTTATGCAGATGTAAGGAGAAGGGAACTAGGGTTCCAAGTAGATGATTGGGTTTTTCTGAAAGTCTCACCTATGAAAGGGGTGATGAGATTTGGAAAGAAAGAAAGCTCAGTCCTAGATATGTAGGCCCTTAAAAGATCTTGAAAATGATTGGCAAGGTGGCATATGAGTTAGAGTAGCCAGCAAAATTAGCAGCAGTGCATCCAGTCTTCCATATCTCACTCTTGAAGAAATACGTGGGTGACCCAGCCTCTATAGTGCCATTAGAGAGTGTGGCGGTGAAAGATAGTCTTTCTTATGAGGATGTACCAGTTGAGATTCTTAAACGTCAGGTTAGAAGGTTGAGCAACAAAGAAGTCGCTTCAGTTAAGGTTTTGTGGGGAGTCAGCCCATAGATGGAGCTACTTGGGAAGCAGAAGAAGCCATGAAAGCCAAGTATCCTTACCTATTCCGTTCTAATTCCACTCCATCTTGAGGTAATAGTTCCTCTTCAGTTTTACAGTCATTCATGAGTAAATTCAGTTTTAGAATCATGTTCTCTCAGTTTCTACTTTCATTCTTAGCGTAATTGCATGTACTAAGAACTCAATTAAGTCAGACGTCAGTTCTCAGTGTTTAGTAGTGGGGTTTGCATCTCTCTCCCTCAATTTCAGCTAGTTTAGTCTTCATTCGAGGACGAATGTTCCCAAAGGGGAAATAATGTAACACCCCATAGCCAAAACAGACCAAAAATTAGTTTTTCAGAAATATATGCACGTGCTACCATTGGTGGCATCGATAGAACGTAGCTTGACCCACAGTCCGTCCTATACAACCGTCGATAGGATCAAAAACTCCAAAAAATTTTAGCCTAGAAAAATTGGTTAAGTTTTGGACGACGAACTGACTTAATGTCCGTAGGTTAAATGAAGGTCCGTAGTCCGTGACCATCGATCGAGACTCCCATCAACCACTCTCTGACATGATCTTTGGATGACCACCATGGTTTGTAGGTGGACCTATGGTACGTAGGTCTTACCGTAGGTGGAAAATTTGCAGCCAGTTAAGTGGAAATGCAGTTGGGTCAACTTAAAATGATCATAACTCTTAGCACAAAATGAATTAGGTATCTCATGACCTATCCACAGATAGATAACTGAATTATCTTTACATAGCCACTGACCTTGATAAAATAAGACCTTCGAGTAAGAATTTATAGCCATTTTAGTAAAGTCCTGTCGAAAAGTCACTCACGATGGACCCAACGACGGAGTGTCAGGCGCACGATGGACCGCCAGTCCTGGCCGTCGTGAGGCCCGACAGCAACCTTTCTAGGGGTCTTTTTGACCTTTTCCACTCTGTTCAAACCCTAAGTTACGTCATTTTAACCCTAAATAATCATATTTTAGTCAGTTTAAGCCTAGTAACATAATTAAGACATATCCAAGTCAAATAATTAAATCAAAACTTAGAAAATTAGAAGCAAGAGAGGAGAAGAAAGCTCAAGAACCCTAGTTCAAGAACACCTCAAGCTCCAGCAGTTCCAGCCCCAAAACTTAAGTATTTTTCCGTGGATTTCATCACGAGGTATGTGGGATTTCACTAGTGGGTTCCTTTCACCCATTGGGTTCTTAGTTTCAGTCAGTTCTTGATTCTCTTATCATGATTAAACCTAGGGTTTCTAGAACTTTGATATAACTTCATGAATTTATTAAATATATGTTCCAAATAATATTATCATGTTATTGCTCAGATTATCGCATGAATTTCAGAATCCTAGCTTTGTATTTCTTTAGTTCTTGAATTACACATGCTAGGTCATATATTTCAGACACTTCAGATATACATGCATCAGTTATAAATGCATAATTACCAAATTAATTGTTGCATTCTCAGTTTGCATGTTTAGTTTTGAGCTATTCAATATTTAAATAAATTCAGATATAATCTGTTAATTTACAGAATTAATAGGGAGTAGCATAATACCGAGTTGGACTAGGGTTTGGCGTGCCCAATAGTCCCAGGACTACTAGACGAGTAGGTCACTACACTATTTTAGGTCTACGACAACACTAAATCTGGACAACGCTTATAAAGTGTTGCCTAAAATACTTTTGGGGACGTTTTTAAAGTGTAGCCAAAGATTTTGACTTTTAGTTACACTAATATTAGCAACACTTTTAAAGTGTACTCTTTAATCGGATAACCTACACTTTATAAGTGTTGTTATAGTTGGCAACAACTATTTACATAAATGGCCACACTTTTAAAGTGTGTTATTTTTATAATTGTTAATACAACACATGAAAAATGTTGCCTTAGTGTTTTCCCAAAATTTTATATTCCCTCTAACATTTTAACATTAAAATTTGATCTCCCTCCATTTTTATTTGGCCAAAAAAATAAAACATTAAAGAAATATTAAAAATAATAAAACATTAAAACAACAAAATGGGAAACATTACAGAAACTTCAGCTGAAACTTTCACTTTCAGGTGAAGAATACATTTTCATCCAGAATTGAAGAACCCATTTGCAAGAACTGAAAAACAGGATCGAAGAACGGAAGAAATCGATTTTCGTCACAAACTCTGTCAAAGTTCAGTTGAAGAACACCATTTTCAGTCGAAGAATCAAAGAGCAACACGATTCCTCTAAAGCAAACTGAAGAAGAAGATCCTCCTCTCCGAGCTTTGTTGTTCAAGATTGGAGAGCTGAAGAAGACGATTTTCTTCAAAGATTCTTGGGTAAACTGTTGTTCCATCAGATTTTCTTTTGAAAGTTGAAAGAAAATGCTTCACAAATCAACTTGCTTCATATCTTAAAGCTTTAGGGTTGTTGGAATAGAGTTTATCAGGTAAGATATTTTATCTTCAAAAGTCTAAATTATAGCTCTAAGATTTTGATATTCTTTTGTGTCAGTCCAAAATTAAAGTTAGGGTTTTTATGACTTGTGTTATTGATACGAATTTTGTTGATTTAGGGAGTTTAGTTTGTAGTTGTATGACGTATAAATGGGCAGATTATCTTTGACAGACTAATTTTTTCTCTTGAATGTTGAATGTAGAAGCTGAAGCTAAGTCAAAAGTATCTGAAGAACTGAGTTGTAGCTAAGTTATCTTTCTTCGAAGAACTGAAGTGTTGAAGTTGGCGATACCTATAATATTTTGTCCGTAATATAGATTTCGTCAAGTGTAAGTAGCTACTCTACATGAATTTGAAAAAGTTTTAATGTATGTTTTAATGTCACTGTTTTTTAGTCTTTTTTAGTCTTCCTGAGTTCATGATTGTGCTCGTCTTAAGCTTGGTTTGTTCCTTTGTTAACAACATTGATTCTGTCTTGTAGCTATTTGCTGGTAAATTTTTTCTTTTTTTGACTACATGTCTTGAAGTGTCTAGAAGTCATTTTGTTGTTTGTCTAGTGCATTTTGCAAGTATAGATCAGAAACATTGGTTCAATATTGCTTAGTTGTTTTGGGATCAGCTCGTACTATGAATTTGTTAAACTTGTTTTGTAGTTTGAGTTGCACTATATAGAATATAAATCATATGCCTTAGAAATTGGAGATATAACATATATTTTTAAAGTCTAGAATGGGTGGAGAGGGAGCAGTAACTTGTGACAGTCTTTTCTGCTAACTGTTACTAGCAATAACAGAATAAAAGTAGAAGATTTGTTTTTGTGGTATGGACAACTTGTTGAGTTTTGGATATTGTTGAAAGTGAGGCTTGCTTCATCTAAGTTTTAGAAGAATTAGGAGAAGTTAGTGCAAACAAAATGGAGAGAAAGTCTTGTATGATGCTAAAGTCTGACCTATTTGATGAGTTAGATGCAACAGATGAGAAAATAGCTTGTAACTTTCCAATTTCATTACATGTCAAGTTCTTCCATATAAAATAGTAGTAAATAGAATTGTAAAGACAGTCTATGGTCAAGTGCTTTTTTCCTCACTGACTTTATGTTTCTCCTTCCTATCGACTTCAATGGTTCTGTCATGCTCCACAAAGTGGTGTTTCTTTTGAGCTTCAGGGGGAAGAGACCTATGGTGGTATCCACCAACATGTTTTCTCTGTGACTTCAGTTGTTTGATGCCTTTCCTTTTAGTCTATGTCAAACTGTGGATATTCTAGTTAGTAGTGAGCAGGAATAAGCCTACTGAAGAGCTTAATATACATTTATTCTTTTGTAATTTTTGAAGAATAAACATGTTTTTCAAGTTTGAAACTTGTGACCATATCTATAAGACTATAGTCTATTCATCTTCGTGATGAAACTAAATAAAAAAATAGTTTTAACATATAAGAATTAACATTAGAAAATAATGTTGTTTTCTTCTTTACATTCCTAATCATAGAGAACCTTCTCACTTTTTAACTATGTTTATCGGACTCTCCAAATATGTTATTACACCATTGCATATTCTGATAAGTGAACTAGAAATTGGACTCTCCAAATTTGAGTTTCACTAGCTAAGTCTACTTTGTCCAAAAAAGTGAACTAAAAATCATCTTTTAAGACTGCATATTCTGCTATCTCCTGTTGTTCTGTCCTCTTTAATATGAATTTTGTCATACATACATAAAGCTTATACTTTTGTTCCTTCGCATGTTTTAAACTCTTCCAGCCAAGGACCTATTTAAAAATGAGAAATTTGGGGTTGTTCTTTACACTTCTACTCCTCACGATTTTCTTGCTGAATAGTGAATTCAAAAGCTCTAATTAGATGATTCATGCTATGTTACTTACCTAGTACTGATTGGATATCTTTTTTATAGTTTGAAGGTTGATCCACGCTGATCTTACTTGCGACTTGTACCATTTCCATGGATCAGATGAATTGATTGAAAAAAATATAATGAAATATGACATGACAAGTGTAGCATGTGCTAATGAGATAATCATCTCATTTTGGTATATTGAGGTCAGTTTATTCTCCATGTCTTTATATGTAAACATGAATATATAACTTCTTAAATGTCTTTAATTTATAGGACACATGGTAGAAATAAGGTATTAAAACTAGCATCTCTCACTTTTAGGACATGAAGAGACTCATCAAGTATGTAAAGAATACTGAATCAAAATAAGTGATACATACAACAAATATTATCCATTTCCTTTATCAAATTATGTGAAAGTTTCTGCTTTGTCACGATATATGTTAGATATGATATCCATTTCCTTTATACAGTCAATGGCATAGTGACAAAATTTGCTATAGAAAATGTGACGAAGACTAGGATAGTAATTGCAGATAGAGAGATACATATATTGGGATCGTTTTTGAACATTAGGATTGCTAGAGATTCACTTTGTAGTCTCATTATGGGGTCTTCCGCTGGTAAGGTTTATTACAAGGCCAGAGTTGTTATTGCCGAGTCGAGATGCTTTGAATTTTTTTTTTATAGGATGTTTAAGTATCAAAGTTTGATTTTTTTTAAAATTATTGGATCTTTGACCAAGTTCTGTCTTTTTCAAAAGATGAACACTTTAAGTATGGAGTGATTATATGTGTACTAGGCGATGACCATATAATTTTGGTTTCATGGTTATATCTTTGTGTTATCTTATATATGCTAATGTTATATAATTATTCGTACTTCTTATGTGGTTTGTTAGACAATAATATGATTATTTCAATAAGGTTAGCTAGGTTGCCAGTGCACATTGTGTTTTGAAGACTTGATTTTACTTTTAATAACAGACTTAAACTTTTTGATTGCTTAACTACTCATCTCAGAGCAAATTAGAATAGTTTGAGACCATTTTGTTGGTGTCTATAATTTTCAGAATTATTGTGTGGATTGTTCTGGTCTATGTTTCTTCCCTACTGTACATGCCAGATATGATCATAAGAGTCCGTGTTTCTTCCCACTTTATATGACAGATATGCTCATAAGACAACACATCTGCATAGACATATTTTTTTGTGAAGTAAGAAGGATGTCATTAATAAAGCATCAAGCAGATGCACAGATTACAAAAGAATGATTTTTCTGTGTCAAGCAAACAGTTAACAACACTGATGATAAATTCTACGTAAGAATCCACACTAAATACGGGAGAAAGATAAACACAACATAAAGAGTAATCAAACATCCTACTTTAATGGTAATCCAACTGAAACAAATTTTTCTGTGTCAAGCAAGAGTATTTTAGAATAATCCAACTGAAACAAATAAATTTAGGCCGGTAATGGAGGTTTCATATCGTCATTCTGATGCTTTCATTATTTCACTTAAAGTTATTTCTTTCTACTCTTATGCTTGACCTTTTGAATATCTTTGGACTATGACGCATAATGTTTTTATTGATTGGGTTGGGTGTATTGTAGTTCTTTAGTTTACATTCATTCATGCCGAAATCTTAATAACATGATAACATTTATAAAAAATATTACACTCACAAAACATTCACCACAAAAAGTAAGGATAAAAAAGATCTTTCTTCATGTATCACAGATACAACAGTTCAGAAATATAAAAACTTGTTGTGTCACTAATACAGTGAAATTTAGAAACTGTTTTATTACTAAGACAACAAATATAAAAATTATTTTTTTTCTGATACAAAGAGACATTCATAAGTCGTTGATCGAATATCTATTATAGGATCATAAGAATGTTTGCTTGAATGTTTAAACATGGTATTAGATATTTGATACTTCTCTGATTTTGTGTGCACAAGAATGAGATTTTAAAGCTTTAACTCTAAAAGCTCATAAAACTCTAAAAGTACTAAAGCTCCAAATTCAATTACAAAACTTTAACTTTTAATCATTTGAGTTATATTTATTTATTTTCTTTCTTAATTGTGTATATCCTATTAATTGTACTTATTTTTTTATTTATAGTATCATCAGCATTGAAAAACATTTGTGGAGGTTTAAAGGTTTGATTTGACATAGTGAATGCCTCATGACTAGGTAAGAAATTTTTATCATCTGATAACACATGATTCTGATAGATTACTCGTGACTTTTAAAACTTATTTGTTAACTGGTTCATGATTATTGCTGAAAGACTAAATATTGATATATTCTTCTAGGAGTTCACATATCCCATCCAAGGATTGGATGAATTTAGCAAGGTATAGCAAAGAGTATATTGATGGCATTGAATCATTTCTAGATTTCGCTTACTCTTATGGAGATCCTCATGGAGAGAAAATTCAGTGTCCATGTGCGAAATTTTGTAATATTCTTTGGAACCGAAGGAATGTAGTGTATGATCATCTAATATGCCATGGATTCATTAAAGGCTATACTAGATGGATCAATCACGGGGAATGGGATATCAAGTTGAATGTTGATGATGATATGGATTACTCGTGTGATGATATTGATGGGTTGTTGAATGATCAATTTAGAGATGTTGCACAGGCTGGAGGAGTTTATGATAGTCCAAATGAAGATGCCAAGAAATTCTATAGCTTACTTGAAGAGGCAAACCAAGAATTATATTCTGGTTGTATAGGTTTCTCTAAATTATCATTCACACTTCGCTTATATTTGTTGAAGTGTTTACATGGATGGAGCAATGAATCATTCACTTCTCTTCTAGAGCTATTAAAAGAGGCGATTCCCGAGTTGAACATTCCTCAGTCTTACAATAAAACCAAGTCTATGGTTAAGAATCTTGGTCTGGATTATGATAAAATTGATGCATGTCCAAATGATTGCATGTTGTTCAGGAATGATCATAAGGAAGACGAATTTTGTCACACTTGTGGAGCTTCACGGTATATTCAAGATCCTAAAGTTGATAGTGAGCTTGAGTCTTCAAAAAAGCAACATCAAGTTTCTGCAAAGACTTTGAGACACTTTCCATTAATTCCTAGACTCAAAAGGCTATTTATGTGCTCAAAGATGGCAGATTCGTTGAGGTGGCATGAAGAGAAACGTTCTAAAGATGGAAAGTTAAGGCATCCCGCTGATGGTCTAGCATGGAAAGACTTTGATAGGGTGCATGCAGATTTCACACTAGATTGTCGCAATGTGAGACTTGGCTTGTCAAGTGATGGATTCAATCCATTTCGAACCATGAGTATATCACATAGCACATGGCCAGTTATGTTGATGATTTATAATCTGCCGCCTTGGATGTGCATGAAATCTGAATATTCCATACTTTCTTTACTTATACCTGGATCACGATCACCTGGAAATGACATTGATATTTACTTACAACCATTGATAGACGAGTTAAAATTATTATGGGATTCTGGGGTTGAAACATATGATGCTTCCAGAAATGAAACTTTTCAAATGCGGGCAGCTCTTATGTGGACAATCAGTGATTTTCCTGCATATGCTATGTTATCTGGTTGGAGTACAAAAGGCAAGTTTGCTTGCCCTTGCTGTAACTATGGCACTAATTCTCGCTATCTTAAACATAGTCGAAAAATGTGCTATATGGATCATCATGTTTTTCTACCGATGGATCATCCATGGAGATCAAACAAAAGATCATTCAATGGAAAAACTGAATTTAGGCCTCTTCCAGCTCCTTTAAAGGGAATTGATGTTCTTAATAGCTTACGTGATTTTGAAAATGTGTTTGGGAAAAAGAAAAAGAGATCAAATGATGGCCCATGGAAAAAAAGGTCAATTTTTTTTGAATTACCTTACTGGCAGCATAACTTGTTACGTCACAACATTGATGTAATGCACATAGAGAAGAACATAGTTGATAGCATACTTGGAACTCTTTTGGATATTTCAGGAAAAACAAAGGATCATGCAAAAGCACGGTATGATTTGAAAGATATGGGAATCAGGAAGAACCTTCATCCACAAGATACAGAAGATAGTAAGAGAACAAAGCTTACAAAGGCATGTTTCTCAATGACAAATGGAGAGAAATCCATCTTTTGTGGAGTTTTAAAGACAGCCAAGCTACCTGATGGTAGTGCCTCAAATATATCTAGGTGTGTGCACTTGGATGAAAGAAAGGTATCTAATTATAAAACCCATGATGCTCATTTCATGTTACATTACTTGCTTCCAATACCAATTAAAAGCATTCTTCCTGATCATGTGGCTATTCCTTTGATTCGTCTAAGTTCCTTCTTCCATCGTTTGTGCCAAAAAGTAATCACATTGGAGGAACTAGATTGCTTAGAAGTAGAGATCATAGAAACAGTAAATCAGTTGGAGCGAATTTTTCCTCCTTCATTTTTTGATATCATGATTCATTTGCCTATTCATTTGGTGAATGAAGTGAGATTAGGCGGCCCAGTGCAAAATCGATGGATGTATTCCACTGAAAGAGAAATGGGTACATTCAAATCATACATTCGCAATAGGCGTTTTCCAGAAGGTTGCATAGCAGAGACACGAGTGTGAATAGATTGCATGAATTTATTCTCAAAATATCTGCATCGGGGTGTGCATACCAGATTTAATAGGAGAGCGCGAAATAATGATGAATGTGACCCAAGTGACGCAGAACCTGTGAGTTTGTTTTCTAACAAAGGAGTTCCTTTAGGAGCAAAGAAAACTGATCCAATCATTTTAGATGACAAGTCACTAAGTCAGGCACATGCATACTTATTGGGAAATTGTGACGATGTTCAAGAATATATTAGGTACCTTAATTTGAATATAGTATTCTTTTTGTATAATTAATTTTTATCTTATTTAATTTATTATTTTAACAAATAAAATAAATGTTTTGTAGAGAGCATGAGCAAGAGGTTAATAATCAGTCACGAAGATCTAAATGGAGAAAAGCAAAGAATCATTGTCAAAACTTCTCTCAATGGTTTGAAACTAGTGCTTTGCAAGAGGATGTGTCTGATTTGATAAAACAATTATCTAGAGGACCAAATTCTGTTGCGAAAAGATATTCTGGGTATCTCATAAATGGATATAGATTCCATGTTAGGCAGCGTGATACAAGGCGTAAAACACAAAATAGTGGTGTTACACTAATTGCCTCAACTACAAGCTTTGCAAGTTCAAAGGATAAAAATCCGATTGCTGCAGATTTGACTTATTATGGTAGAATAGTTGATATTGTTGAATTAAACTATTACAGCCATTTTAAGGTTGTTTTATTTAAGTGTGATTGGTATGAGGTAGAAAAAGATGTTTATGGCCTTACTTATGTCTATTTTAACAAGAGATGTTCCCAGGAAGAGCCTTTTGTGCTTGCATCTCAAGTACACCAATGCTTCTATGTGCAAGATCCATATGATCAAGATAAACATTATGTTATGAAGACTGTTCCAAGAGACCTGTTTAACATGGGTGATGAAGTTGAATCTAATCTCCCACAAAGTTATGAAAATGAGACATCTGAACATTCGAAGGGTCCATCTATACCAAAAGATAATGGTAAAGTACTCTTAACAAGGACTGATTTACCAGAAACAATCATTGATGTGCCTGTGGAGGAATTTGTCAATCAACAACTTGAAGTCGAGTATGAAGAAGAGTTTGAAGATGAGTTCGAAGATGAGTCTGAAAATGAGTATGAAGATGAGTTTTCAGATGCGCTTGAAGACGAGATTGAAAATGAGTGTGAAGATGAGTTTGATGATGAAGTCGAGTCTGAAGAAGACACACCATGAGTTTCATATAGTGCTCACTCACTGTTTTTTTTTGTAATATAATAGTTTTGTTGTGATGATCATATAGTGCTCACTCACTGTTTTTTTGTAATATAATAGTTTTTTTGGTAAAACACATTAATATATCTAATCTGTAGAATGTAATATGTTGCCTTCTTATCTGATTATTATTTTATTGAGGAACCTATACTTCTAGCTGATTTTTGCTTGATTTGGTTGTTTGTTATTAATATACTTTCTGGTTTCATTTTATTATCAGGCAGTTGGCATTAGAGGCATTCAACTCTGTAGTTTGAAGTTGCTTCTTATTTGGTCGTTGTCCGGAGTTTGTCGCTCCGAGAGAGGTACAACTCTTTACCTTTTATTAATTTAAGTAATAAGAAGCTCTCCAGTTTTTAAACAGTCGCGTCTGCAGTTGTTTGAAATATCTTGTTTCATATGTTATCAATTTTTTCTGTTTGTTCATGTAGTTCTTCCAATTTCAATCCGTCCTGTTTTACTGTGGTATTCAGTTACATAGTGGTATTAAGTTACAATCCTCAGTCCCTATTCATTCTGCTTTATTAGAGCCCATTTCTTTACAATATTGAGTTATGCCTTACAAAAAATTCACTAAATCCCACATGCACATTGTTAGCTAAGTCTATAAGCAGACTAATGAGTCTTATGACAAATACCAAATTTAATTAAATTGTATCAACAATTATGCTTTATATCAGTTAGTTGGTATTGCATATATGAATCCTTTATATGAGAGATCCTGACTCTGTGTATATGATTTTATGTCTACTTCCTCTTTTAGCACCTTTACTCATTATAGTGTTGCACCTAGATTGTTGTACGTATGTGTGTTTGACTTATTATGTGATTTAAAATGTGTTCTGTAATTAAATTACTGTTTTGTATAAGTTCTACAATATTATACAGTACTTTAATGTATAAATTCAGGAAATTTTGGAAGTTCTGGATATTAGAGAAATTTTGAAAATTTTAGAAACTAAAATGTTGCAATCTACTATAAGAAGCTATCCATCTGTGAACCTTATATCAAAATTACATTGCTGCTACTTCTTTCACTTAAACAATCTTATTATTTTGTAGGTTTACTTACTATTGGGAAACAAATTGAAGAGATTTAAACAAAGCAAAAACAATGAATCAATCAACAATGCTAAAGAAAAAGGGTTTAAATCCAAACAAAGGTCAAAGTCCATTGAAGAATCTGGATGTTGATATGCAATACCGATCAAGTGCTGAATTGGCCAACAAATTCAAGATTAAGAGAGAACAACTTGCAAATGAACGCAATGATAAAGCTAAGAAAGAGCAGGCACTAATATCACATAAAAGAAAGAATTTTGAGGATTTCATTCCACAACAAGGAAAGAGTAAATTGCTTGGGAACAAATCAGTCATTCAATCATCTTCAAGGTTCCATACGTCATTGAAGAAAGATGTTACTGCTTCAGCACATGCGACTGGAACAGCACTAGGTAATGGAGAGGCACGACATGATATTCTTGATCTACCGAATTGCAAACAGGTAAAGAGGAAGCCGGTCATACCAGCTAGTACTCTTGATCAGTTTCTAAAAGATCAAGGGATACACAAAGATGATGAAACAAAACGTGACAACAACACAACAAGTGATGTCGAATTTATGCATACTCCTACTATTAATGAACATAACAAAGGATTGGATGATCGTGTGGAACAAGAAGAATTCAGTAAAGATAAATGTGATGTCGAAAAGGAAATTGACATTGATTGTAGTACAAAAGGTATGTTTTAAACCTTGTATGATTTAGAACTCATTATAAAAGAAATATCTTATTTCACGTCTGTTAAATCAATCTAGAAATGTCGAAGCCAAAAAAAGTTCGAGGACATACAACATGTAAGGATATTCATGCAAGAAATTTGGAAGAAAGAAAGGAGGTTACATTTGATAAAGGACAAGCGGTGGGACCAACTAATAAGATAGTTTCACAATTAAGCAACTTTATAGGAACAATTGCAAGGAATCCTAGATTCATCAGCTTGATGTACACTAGTTGGCATGTGGTGCCAAAGGATACTAAAAAGCGCATGTGGGAATACGTCAATGTAAGAACTACCACTCATGAGAATTCATATTTTTTTTACTTACTGAAACTAAATATATTTTATTTTGCATAGTCCAAATTTCTACTTCCAGTAGAAGGAAAGAAGTGGGTGATGACTGGTCTTCGTGATGCTTGGAGGCGACACAAGCAAAAAATTAAAAAGAATTTTTTTGATAAAGACAGTACCCTTGAGGATATGCTAGCAAAATGTCCTGATGGCATTCCACATCATCAATTCCGCCAGTTGATCGAGTATTGGAAACACCCAACTGTTCAAGTAAGGTTAAAATGGTGCATTTCCACTCATCGACTAATTCTGTGTCATATCTTTTCTTTTTATAGATATCAATTCAATTATCTCTTTGTTTTTAACAATAGGCTATATGCGAGATGAATTCTCAAAACAGGAAAAAACAAAAGTGGAGGCATCGAATGGGACCTATTAATTTTTCTAGAGTACGCGTGGCATTGGTAATACTTAGCTGACATTTCATACAAAATTTGATTTTCATTTTTTTGTACTTTATAAGAACTTACTGATTTTTTAAAATTTCTTTTTATATAATCTATAGCGTGCAGCCAAAAAAAACAACGAAGAACCATCAAAGCCTGAAATATTTATTGCAACTCGTACCAAGACGGGAAAGGAAATCTAGGCTGATACCCAAGTTGCAATAGTAAGTTTTTCAAAGAGGATTATTAGTGAACTTTATTCAGACTTAACATTTATATCGTGGGGAGTTTGACTACATTAAATTTTAATCATGTATGCCTTCTTCTTCTTCTTCTTGTGCAAGTTCAAGGAGATATCAATTATTTGTCGACATTGTTTAATTATTTTTTACGAAAAGTTTTCATAATGTTTTAATGCTTGATACTACTTACAATTCACTATGGATGCCAATTTTATTCAATAGGCTGAACTTCAAAGTCGCCAAAATTCTGGGGAAACAGCTGATGATGCATTTAGGGCAGTGTTTGGAAAGGAGCAGCCTGGTCGAGTTAGGTGCTATGGTAGATCAGTGACAACAAGTTCTTTGAAGAAAGATGAGGAAATTAACAATCTAAAACAAAAGCATGCCGATGAAATCACTTCTCTAAAGGAAGAATTGAGAGAAGAAATGCGACATTTATTCACTCAATTGCTACAAAACAACCCTGGATTGAATTTTCAAGATATACCCAGGTGTGTTGGATCTAACCTTGCTTCACCTATTGATGCAAGTAGTGCACAAGCTGTAAAAGGCACAAATCTTCCATATTCTTCGGGGTCAGCTCAAGATTCGGTTCATCAAAAGGTATTTTATATTTCAAATTCTCTATTAATAGTGTCAATATTGTTTTTCTTCTAGTTTAGTTGGTGTTATTGGTAATGAAATTCAAAACTTATTTTTACTTGTCTAAGTTTAGTCCACCTATTTATAACTGTTAAGAATGTTTTTGTTTTTGGTTTAAGCATTCGAATCGTTAGTTGAATAATTGTTCTATTAGTATTGTGCAATTGAGGAGTCTGTGGCTAACACATTATGTTTTATGGCATATTCCAATGGTGTTCAATTAAAAAAATGATGACACTATTTTCTACCTTTAGCTTCTGAATCCAGCTCATTGTAAAGGCTATTGTAGCTGGTCTTTTAATGGTCTGTCTGCACCTTTATGAAGCTATTGCTATTTTATTCATATTGGTGTCTGTTAGCTAGGTGGTTGTGGCTGTTAGTATTAATGTGGTGCAGCCTGTGATCTTGTGGGTAGATTTATTATGTTTGATAGATCCTTAATGGTTACTTGTTAAACTACAGACAAGGCAGAGAAAATTGGAGAGGAAAATCTGCAGGGGTTTTTCTTGCTACTGGTCCTCTATTTTTTGTTCATTGTCTGTTAAATCTTTAACTTGTTCAAGATTTTGTTTGTGTCTTTTTATAGCATTCCTTCTCTTCTTACTAAACATTTCTCTTGTCTGTATTTTTTGTTCACTGTCTGATGATGAACCTTGCCCTAGAGATACAATCTGATGATGTTTGTGTCTTTTTTGTATGCACTAGAGATGCAGTCTGATGTTGAACCTTGGCCTATGCTGCAGTTCTTTGAAAATATCATGTTCATGTTGTTATGTATTGATTTTTGTGGACACTTCTAGAGTATGTTATGAACCTTGTTTCTAGTGGTCATCACTGGTTTGTTTGAACTACTTGTGTGTAATTTTTACATTGAAGTTTACAACAGAAGACTGCACAAATTAAACTTTTGAAGTTTAATTTTTGAGAGCCAACAACAGAAGACTGCACAAATGTTGTAGTCCTTATAATGTGTAATTTTTACATTGAAATTGTATTTAGATTTGGATTGGTTGTCTTGCAGTGAATTCTCTCTGATTATGCACTTCCACAATTAATTCACAAACTTATAATTTTATTTTAAATGTGTAGGAAAATGTAGGTAACTGAATTTGAATTTGGCCAGAAGTAAACTCGATCCATTGTGGCAAAAGATGAAGAAATTTTTGTATTGTTGTCATATACGTTTGAATGACACTTTTGGGTTTTTGGAACTTGTTGATATTAGAGATCTTTAAGCAATCACTTTCTATGTTTTGGTTGTACATGAAATATTTCTCGAAGTTTATTTGAAATATCTCTTCAATTTAATGCTTAATTAGTTCATTTTGTGTTTTAGGTCACTTGTATGTATGTAAATATATTATATATATTTATGCTACATGTAGGCTTATAAATGTTTAAGTTACACTTTGTAAATGTTGCTCTAGGTAGATAAAATGTTACACTTTGAAAGTGTTGCTCTAGGTAGATATAAAGTTACACTTTGTAAGTGTTGCTGTAGGTGAGATATAAAATCAACACTTTATAAGTGTTGCTATAGATGAGATATAAAGTTACAATTAATAAGTGTTGCTATAGATGACATATAAAGTAACACCTTATAAGTGTTGCAATAGATGAGATATAAATGTTGCAATAGATGACCAATAAAAGGCAACACTTTTTAAGTGTGACCAATTAATCTAAAAAGGCAACGCTTTTAAGTGTAGTCTAACAAAAAATAGGTGTTGCTAATGCACGTCTTCAAAGCGTGCCTTTATACCTATTTGGCTACGCTTTATAAGTGTTGCCAAAGGTGGCAACATTTAAAAAGTGTTGCCTAATGTCAAAGGTTACGCTTCTTTTGGGCAGCCCCTAAAAAGTGTTGCTGAATGTCCAAAAGTGTAGTCTTTTATCAAAGGCCACACTTTATGCTAGTTTAGGCTACACTTACGTGGTGTTGCTGTAGGCCGAAAATGGTGTAGTGGGTTGTAAGTCCCCTCTGTGTGCAATCATTTTACTGATCACGCCACCATGCCTTTATACCTTTGGAAGGGTAAATTGGGTCCTCTCGATGGGGCGTATACATCGGACTCCACATTTAGCTCATTTGGTTTTATTATCAGTTATTAGTATCTCCCACAGTTCAGTCAGACTCTCTACATTGACCATTTATCAGTATATTCAGTATTCAGTTTCAGCATGTTATAAATTGGTCATTGCATCCAGTTAGCTCAGAAATCAGCACATCATGTTTATATTATTATACTTGTTTTTGTGCTTGTTCATTCATGCTTTATTTCAGCTTTACACTATCCTACATGCTCAGTACCTTTGAAGTACCGACGCATACGTGCGCTACATCTTATCATGATGTAGGCTCAGGTTCTCAACATCCAGATCACGCATAGATTGATTTCTCGATTTCAAGTTCAGTAGATTCAGTGGTGATCCCTCATTCTCCGAGGACAACAGTCATGATTTTCATTTCAGTCTCTAGTCATTTAGTTTAAGTTTTTGTTAGATTTAGCTGGGGCTCATTTTAGTTTGTCTAGTCTATTTTTGAGGCTATTTTCAGACATAGTTAGATTCAGCTTAATATTGAGTTAATATTTCTTTTGTATTAAACTCATTATTTTCAAATATCTTAGTTATAGAATATGGGTATTCCCCATTTTTTCATTTCAAGTATGATTTAGCTTCCGCAACAGTTTATTATCTTTAGTATGCTCATGATCATGCTAGCAAGGTTAGCTTGGGATCACTTGTGGTCCTAGGTTCCGTGTCCGCATCTCGGAGGTAGCTCGGGGCGTCACACTTACAGTCACTTAATTTTTCACTTTGCATCTGCAAAACAGGTGAAGATTTGAAAGGCTTATTTGTTCTTCCAACAAACACATCTCCATTTCAGCAAAATGATCTTCAATTTCCTTTTCCAATTATTCTTTCTCGGGGAGAATGGGTTCCTCGTCATCTAATCGGAATACTAAAGAAAGTGTTTCTTTGATAGAAACATGTTCTTTCTCTTCTAGAGGAATAACTTCAGTACGATCATAGCACTCATCTTTTTACAAGCATTTACACTCCTTATAATCTGACCCCTTTTCACCCGACTCCTCATCATTACATTCCTCCTCATGAACTCTTAAACTTGTCCATATAGTGTGGCCAAAAAAATATGTTTGACCTTTGTTGTGGTTTTCACTCTCAGCAAGCTCCACCATTCTTCTTTTCCTTCCAACAACTCATAGTCCTCTTCAGACTCCCCCTCATCGCTAAGAAGAATCGGACCTTTATTGTTAAGTGGAGGACTTGCCAATGGGCTATCCAAAACGAGCCATTTCTCATTAGTCCCATCGTTCACCCATGTTTTACACCCACATTCACAAGTTGTGTATCCCGTTTTTGTAATGGGACTCTTACACTTTTGAAAAAACCATCTTGAACCAGAGCCATCATCCTCTGAATCCATATATATGCACTTGAGTCAAATCACATTACCATTAGAATAATAAAAAATTTTAGGAAGTCTTATTTAAAGAATAGTGTGAAACACTAATGTGACTAAAATGTTGTCATTCTAAACGCATTACAAAGAATAATAACATGTAGGAGTGACAAAGAGCGAGTTGAGTCGATCAAAAACCGAGTTAAACAAAAATAGATGAAGTATTTGACTCATCTTTAAATGGATAAAAATGAGTTACCCATTGTATAATATGGATAGTCATATTATAGTGCAGATCTTATTAAAAGCTTTAAATACAAAATACTTTTAGAGTATTTTTTATCAGCCCACACCCCTACCAGCTCCTATCCCAAAAAATGTAAGAAATTGTTTGATTTTTTGTATTAAATAATTAATTTTCGGGTAAAGAAAAATACATGTTTGAAATATTTTTCATTTGGGTTAGGTCTTCAGGGGTAAAATTAATGGGTGATCTAACTTATTAAAGTTAGACAACTAATATTTTTTGGATTTTTTAATTTAGTAAAATAAATTTGTTAACGGGTATGGTAGATAGAATTTCGTTTTGTATTCAGTTTGACCGTATCCTTCAATATTATTAATTTAACGTAATGAACGTTGATATTTTTTTAAAAAATATATTTTGTACTCATATGAATTTTATCGATTTTACGAAAATTTACAATCATTTAACATTTCTTAAGTTTAGCTTATCACATGAAAATATATTTGATCTCTTTTTCAAAATACCATATAGTTATAAAAAAACAAAAAAAATCAAAAAGTTGATAAAAACCGAAAGAACCGACCAGAACCAACAAAAACCGACCCTACGTGGTTTGATTTGACTTTTAGGTTTAATAATCCGACAGAATTGATTTAGATTTTTTTAATGAAAAATCGAACCGAATTATGTACACCCCTAGTTAGGACTAACATAAATGAATTGCAAATACCTCATTTAGCATAAATGACACACCTCAATTGATAGCGTTGATTATTGCCTTCATGATCCAACTTCCTTTCTCTATTACATCAATTGAAAAAGACTTTTGGGGGTGTGAATACACTTGCGCGAATTCGAGTGATGGCTACAAGGGAGAAATCAAAAGGAAATTGTATTCGACCGGTGGTGGGGGTGGCGGATTTATCTGCTATCTTGTATGATTGATTAGCAGGGTATCTAGGAGGCAATATTTTACGTTGTGGCGCTCTCGCTAATTTACAATATGAAAAAACCCTAAGTGTTCTCTTTCAACATGGCCCGAATATGGGCCGAAGCAAATTGGGTTTCTTGTATAGGGCTTATAATTTTGAGACCCATTGATAGAGCTGTCAAAATAGGTTTTGCCCGTTATGCCGGCCCAACCCAACCTTTGAATTAAGTGGGGTTGAACCTAATTCTTTTGGCCTATTTAGGAATGAGGTTTTTTAGTCCAGCCTCATTTGTCCTGCTAGCCTTTGAGCCCAACCCGCAGCCTCTAATGTTATTATGTAAGCTATGAATATTTAAAATATTTTTTATTGATATATTTTTAGTAGTGATTTATTTGAAAAGTTTTTATATATAGATATTTAAAAAAAATAAAAAATCAAATATTTTAAACTAGCTAGCTTTTTGTGGGAGGAATGGCGAAATTTTTAATCTTTTCCCGCTAAATCTTACGTGGACTATTATGTATTTTTGCAAGTATTCACTAAAGTGAGTGATTTATAAATGTATTTTGTAGTATTCACTGAAGTATGTGATTCATAAATAAAAATTTGTATGTAAATGATGATGTGTTCAGAGATGTTAACATTCAATACTCTTAGATACTCTTTCTAAGATAGTAATATTTTTCATTCTTTTATTGAAGGGTCAACTCATCACAACCCGTGGCCCGCTTAGGGCTTGGTTGGGATGCTATTCTATGGACCCTTTAATTGAAAGGGTTATCTCGTCTCAACCAGTTTAACTTTCTAGCCCATTAAGGTTGGGTTCGGACAATCCATTTTGCTAGTTCTACCCATTGACCTACCTAGGTAACTTTCACATATAGAAAACATAAAAATCATACTTGTATGTTACAACAATAGTTTGCATAATTACGCTCCATAGAAAATTTTATGTTGCTATGGAGTTTGTGATTTGTATAATTCGCTATAAATATACGAATGACTATAAATATATATATTTCATTATACATATATGAGTGTCTATTAAGATTTATATTTTAGTACATATATATATATATATATATATATACATATATATATACATATATATATCTACACACACACACACACACACACACACACACATATATATATATATATATATATAAATACGGTTATTCATATGTATATTTCAGTAACACATACGAAAAACTGTATATTTGCATTTGTATAAAGTGAGAAAAAAGAAAGAAAAAAGAAAAATGGGCAGGGGAGGATCTTTATTTGTAATATTGTAAGTGTATAGGATGAAAATATATGTATTTATATTTGTTTATACAATTTTCCTTCGCTTTATACAAACAGAAACACAATTTATACATTTGTATTTATATAAAGTGAGAGGTGAATAAGAGTGGCGAGCGGCGAGCGGCGAGCGAGATCAAGAGAGAAGAGAGAGGGGAAGGAAGATGTGTTAAGAGATGTATGTATATGATGATGTGTTCAGAGATGTTAACATTCAATACTCTTAGATACTCTTTCTAAGATAGTAATATTTTTCATTCTTTTATTGAAGGGTCAACTCATCCCAACCCGTGGCCCGCTTAGGGCTCAGTTGGGATGCTATTCTATAGACCCTTTAATTAAAAGGTTCATCTCGTCTCAACCAATTTAACTTTCTAGCCCATTAGGGTTGGGTTGGGACAATCCATTTTGATAGTTCTACCCATTGACCTACCTAGGTAACTTTCACATATAGCAAACATAAAAAACATACTTGTATGTTACAACTATAGTTTGCATAATTACGCTCCATAGAAAATTTTATGTTGCTATGGAGTTTGTGATTTGTATAATTCGCTATAAATATACGAATGACTATAAATATATATATTTCATTATAGATATATGAGTTACTATTAAGATTTATATTTCTATATATATATATATATATATATATATATATATATATATATATATATATTTATTTATTTATTTATATATATTTTTAGTAGTGATTTATTTGCAGAGTTTTTATCAATATATCCTATATCATTTATATTATTATAAGTGGGAATGACAAAGTTAAAGGTTGAATTACGAAAATGTCTTTGTAAAATATAATATTTATGGACAAAAATGTAAATACACATTAATTATATAACATTACATTCAAAATTATTATGTGTTTATGGACAAAATCTTAATACACACTCTTAAAAGTTAAGGACTTTTATTTGTCAATTTTTAATTTTTTAAAAAAGATTTCCTATTATTTTGCTTTATCTTGTTTTTTTTAATATCCAAAGACTTACAGCTTAACAAATGCATCAAATAGCCAAAAGTTACTAACAAAATAAAACAGAACCCACAATAAATTTCTACAAACTTTATGGAATAAATCTGAAAGTTTCCAACAATTGTTACTAATTTTCTATTGAGTTATAAAACAATTTTTTCTCTACAACTTGCATATATTAATTTTCATTTTTTTTCATATTCCTTCACTATTCATATTTTCTTCTCATTATAATTATAAAAGTTAGGTAAGCTAAGGTGTCTTGATTGTAGAAGAAGATTCATGATAGCTTTAACAATAATTGGTAAGAAGAGTGATACAATATCAAATACAAAATTGTTCTCAGAATTCATAGAAACTCGAGAAATGTAAAATCTCAATTTGTGTAATATTTTTCATTTCTTGAAATTAAATTGAATTATACAACCTTGATCAATATTTAAGAAAACATACAATTTATAATACTTTTCGTATATTTTTGGACTATCTCTGTATTTCTTTATAGTATTGACTATATCTGTATTAATTTATAGGACGTATTGATTTACTTACTTAGTATTATATTATTTCACATCATAATTCATTGATATTCAAAGAAAAAACTATACTCAAGTCTATGTTGCATTTTTAAGGTTAAACCTCATTGGTGTTCCAAAAAAAAAATGCATAGTAACATCAAAACATATAGTGAAATGATTATTTAGTTCTATATAGATGAAACAAAAACATTAGTAGTTAGAGAATATATTTTTAATTTATTTATTAGGAATATACTACCCTTTATTTAATGTTATATATAACACATGCGAAATTTGTTAAGCTTCATTTTCAATCATCATTCCAAAAGTGTTTTCATAATAATATTTTGAAAGATCAAGGGATAATGTTATATTTGAACAATAGAGAGAACATATAACCAATACGAGGGAAAAGATTGATTCTTTAACAATTATTTTAAGGACCAAACGAAGCACGATCAAGTTCCCGTGTGATTGATAAGATAAATATTAATAGAGGAGGTATGTGGTTCAATTAAATCTTATTGATTGTCAACCCTTTTGATTTCCTTTGGTTATCAATTAGTATTAGTGATGAATTTATGTTAAATTACAATGTAAATTAACATCGAGAATATTCGTAATCCTCACCTGTCATTGGATAAAATAATAAAGGATAACTACAATGAATTATGTATAAAAAATTTATTTCTACAGTCAAATCAGAGCCACATAATCATTTTAGTATATTCATTTTTCTCATACTAATATATCACACTCTGAGCCTAATAACATAAAAATATAACTTAATATTTCAATCTCCCAATCAAGTCGTGTTGTTCATCGAATGTCTAATCATTTGGTATACAATAAGGGAGTTATATGAATATGTTGATAGTTCATCTGTTTCAAATTGTATTTTTTGTTGAACAATTTGTGTTACTCATTTCAATGTGATTTTGACATACTTATTTTGTATATAGTGTTTTTAGGAGATTCACGTGTGAACCACGTGTCCAAGACTAGTATTTCAAAAAAATAAAAATCAAATCTTCTAAAGTAGCTAGTTTTTTTGAGGGAGGAATGGTCTTACTATTATGTATTTTTGTAAGTACTGATTGAAGTGTGTGATTCATAAATTTACTTTTGTAAGTATTCACCGAAGTTTATGATTCATATATGAAAACTTATATGCATTGATGTTGTGTTCATATACGTCAATATTTGATACTCTTAGATACTCCTATAGATTAATATTGGTCATTTTTTTATTGAAGGGACAAAACGTACCAACCCGTGACCCGCTAAGATCTCGGTTGAGCTGATTTTTTATAGGACCTTTAGTTAAAAGGGTCAGCCCATCCCAATCATTTTTAACTCTCTAACCCCTTAGGGTTGGGTTGGTCTAACCCATTTTGACAGCTCTACCATTGACATACCTAGATAACTTCTACATATAGCAAACATAAAAATCATATTTATATGTTGTAGTTATAGTTTGTATAATTGTGCTCCACAACAAATTTTATATTTGCTATGGAGTTTGTGATTTGTATAATTCGCTATACATATACGATTGACTATAAATATGTATATTTCGCTATACATAAACGAATGACTATGTATAATTCGCTACACATATACGAATGACAATAAATATGCATATTTTGGTATACATATATGAATCACTGTTAATATATATATTTTACTATATGGTTATTAATATGTATGTTTCACATGAGTATAAAACTGAAGATAATTTAAACTTAAGAAATCTTAAATGAATAGAATTTTTTGTAAAGATGGTAAAATTCACATTAGTACAATTTTATTTTATTTTTTAAATATCAACGTTCATTATGTTAAATAAATATGATTAGGATACAATCAAAGTGAATATAAAATGAGATATTTACAAAGTAAATTGTTAACTTTGGAAAGGAACCGTTTTGTGAACGAGCAGAATCTTCTTGATTGGGTAAAAATATTTCCTGCTGATATTAGAAGATTTAGCATGATAATTTGCTCAAGGTTTCGTAACGACTTTTCACTTATTGCTGCGAAGAGAATTGCTAAACTGGTTGATGCTTAAACAAGAACGCCAAAGAGCGGCAAAAATTGAGCGAAGTGGTTGAGATACTAACAAAGGCAGTACAAGAATCACAAGAAATAACTTCTATTGAAGCTACTAATACAGGTGCATATAAGCCTACACAACTTCCTTTACCTAAACAACTCAAAAATAAGATCATCTCCGAAACTGCACGACAAATGATCCCCCTAGCTTAGGTAAGTCTACTCAAATAAGGTCGATACAACTTACTCAAAATAAGCTAATATTGTATAACTTTTTTTACTAGCTATTTCATGCTTGAAGACTCCACATATCGCGGGATCAAACTTATTTCAGCCTCTAAATTGAGACCCTTATGCACGAAAAAGTGTCTATATATAAGTTACCCAAAAATAGAGGGGGGCATATACCTAACCTCTGGCAAAAATAGAAAGTGGAAACTAGGACACCAAATATGGGAAGGCAAATGACTTATAAAACCTTCCACAAATGACTGATCTTCAGACTCTTTACGGCTCTCAATCTCAATACTAGTTGGGGTTAAGTTCAAACTGTCTTGACTCCGAAGGAGAAGATTCGCTAGTTTGTTTTCCCCGAGCAGAATATCAGGCATTGGAATAGAATCCCTGCCTTTGTTTAATTGACCAGATGGGATTGCAACTACGTCAAGAATTCCCGAAAACAGAGGTCAAGCAAAATACAAGATTTGTTATCACTAATGATTCCAACTACAGATCGTGTTTTTCGTATCAAGGTCGATGACACCATTCTATTGCATAGAGTGCTGCAATTGCTTCTGCCTGATTGTTGCTTTTACATTGTGTTGGGACTGAGAAAGCCATAATGAGATGATCCATGTCTTTCTGAGAACCCCTCCAACGTATATGAGTTCTCAGACTAGGGTATTTGGACATGCGATTTCATCTTGTAATTTGAATTTAGGGATGAAATTAATATTTGAACATGCAATTTCATCTTTATCGAAATTCCAAATTCTCAAAAAAGTTTGATTTGATAATTTCATATATAAAAATTGACACGCGAGTTTATACTTGTAAAAAAAAGAAACAACTATTTATCTAGCTAGATATATATTTTTTCGAGAATACTATAGGAGTGATGAAATATTCATGGAATATAAACATGATGATATAATTCTACTGATTTGACTAACAAACGCCTCCACAAATATAACAGACTACAATTTATGTTCGATTTTTTATTATTGAATTAAATTTGCTTGATAAATGCTAATATATTTTTTCTAAAGAATAACTTTGTGATGATGTATTGTACTTTTGTTATGAACTTTTTTTTTTGGTATGGACTTTTGATTTTTTGGAAAGATTTTATAAAGAATTGAGACATGTTTGATAGTTTTCATTTCACAACCTGTGATTTTTTTAAAACAAATCCAAATTGCATGTTTAAACAAAACTTCAACTACAACTTATATTGATTTCGTATCACATGACCAAACGGATCCTTAGTATTTTATAATGGGTGAAACTAAATAAATGTCACATAAATACACATTAATTACCAATAAATACCCCTTACATTGATACCCCCAAAATAATCACAATAGATGCCCCAAGAGATAATTTCTTGTAACTAATATATTTAGATATATTATATTGGTATAGTTAAGGTTTCTTAATCACAATCTACTCATTAGTAATGATATTGTAAGAGTATATATTACCCAATTATCAATCTTAATGATACGAAGACCTTACCCCGATACAAGAACCAGGTTCTTGTACTTTTGTAACAACACAATAAAACAGAGATGTAATTGTGGAAACCTTCCTAACTCAAGGAAGGGAAAATCACACAGAATTTTTATCTTAATTAAAGTTTTACAGCTCAGTTAATCAATTGAATCTAATTCTAAACTTCTACGCTTTTTGATTAACTATAATCGAAAACTCTCCACTCATCAGGAAGTCAAACTCGCTTCTTGTTTACAAAATATCTCAACTCTTCTTAACTCTAATTACCCAAGAAGTCAAACCCACTTCTTGTTACAAATTACTCAACTGCCCTCCTACTTTACCCCAAGAAGTCAAACCCACTTCTTGTTACAATTCTCTCAAGACTATATCCCCAAGAAGTCAAACCAACTTCTTCTTACACAATATAGGAATTATTACAACTCAATAATAAACCTAGAAAAAAAAAGACTAATAACCCTAGACTTTAATTGACTAGACTTCAACATTCAATAGTTCAGTGGAACATATTTCCTGAACTTGGTCCTTACGTTGTTGTGACGAAAGCCTGCATTTTTTCTCCGGTAAATGCTGCTCTCAAGATGATATATTCCATGAATATGCAATAACTATCGTTCTGTCTTTGCTGGAAAAATTCACTCAATTTTTGTTTTTGCAAAAACACTTTTTTCCTTCAACTTCTTGATCCTTTTATAGAGTTTGATTTCTCTTCAACTTCTAAAAGGAAAAGAATTACAAATCATTTTCCTTCTTGAATTTATCTATATTTACTTCTTTCCTTATTTAACTTGAATTGTAACTTCTTTATTTCTTTCATTTTTTGACTTGAATTGTTACTTTTTTATTTCTTTCCTTACGTATTTCTTTCCATATTTGTTTCCTTCTTTTCCTTCTTTATTTCTGCATTTTTTCTTCTTTGCCGCAATACTTTTTCTTCTTTGCCGTACTTTTTCTTATTTGCCGCAATCTCTTATAATTGTACATGTCATCTGCAGATAGAGTACACATACGACAACAAGTAGTGAACCATGTCTTCACTTTATCAATAATCAAAACTACTTTATATGTTCTCCTACTTCCCAACAAGAAGAACAAAGAGTGAAATAACAAAATATTACCAAATAATATCTCTAACAAAGGATAAAATGAAAAATGGTATAGTAAAAAATAAAATAAAATTGTCACCCAATTGGATAATATGAAAAAGAATAAAAGTAATAAATGATAAAAGAATAAAAGAGAAAATAAAAATAATGAATAAGAAAAGAACAAATGTAATTTATTTTATTTTCTTGAAAAGGTAAAATGTAGAAAAAGAGAAAAAATAAATAGAAGATAAACTAACAAAAAAATAAATAAATAAACAAAAAATTTATCATATTGTAACTCTAATAAAGGATAAGATGAAATAAATAAAAAAATAATAATAAATGAGAAATAATAAAGTAGAAAATAAAATAATTAATGAGAAAGAGTAAAGTATTAATGATAAAATAAAAGTAATAAATAAGAAAAAATAAAAATTACTTATAGTAGGACAAAAGTTTTGGGTCGGGCGAATTGAACATAAATTTTAAAGGGCAACTTTCCCATATAGCAAACATAAAATTCATATTATTATGCTATAGCAAAGTTTACATAATTACACTCCATAGAAAACATATATATGTATAGTTCGCTATACATATACAATTGAAGCGAATTGTATAAAATAGTGTATAAAACGAGAAAGAAAAAGAACTTGGACAGAGAATTGTATAAAATGAAGTGTATAAAACGAAGTATATAAAACGACTTGGATAATTATAAGTGTGTAGGACGATTATATACAATTTGAATTTGTATAAAAAGATAAAGTGAGAAAGGCAAAAGAGACTTGGAAAGAGAATATACAATTGAATCGAATTGTATAAAACGAGAAAGAGAAAAAGACAAAAAAGACTTGGACAGGGCAGGGAAGTACTTTTATTGTATAATTATAAGTGTATAAAATGGAGATATATGTATTTGCATGTGTATATACAATTTTCTCTCGCTTTATACAATTAGACACATAATTTATACATTTCTATTGTATAAAGCGAGATAGGAAGCGAGCGAGAGGGAGAGAGGGACTGACAAACAGTTTACTATGGAAGATACTATATATATTTTATATTTTTAGTTCATTATTCTATACAATTATGCCAAATTTAAAAGGCTAGAGTCAAAATTGGGCCTAAATTTAAAAGAGACTGAAGAGTGATTCGGCCTAAACTAAAGGAGGTATAAGTTGTATTTTCTTAGGATTAATATTTTGGGTCAGTGAGTGTAGAGTTTTAAATATGGGATAACCCACCCCATACGGGCTAACCCATACAGGCTTTGACATTTTACGGGTCAGGCCGGGCTAGCCCATATTTTGCGTGAGCCAAAAAATGATCGGCTCAGCCCACAAGTACGTGGGCTACAGTCATATTAATGATGTAACTTGATCTTGAGTTCTTAAAAGATAAATCATATTACCTTGTTACGGTAAAAATGTTCAAAATATTATTTTATATGGATAAAAAACTATTTTACTAACAAGGTTTTGATAATGTTTTATTGATAACGTTTAATTTCATATGTGCATTCATATATTGAAAACAAACTGTCCCAATAATTTAGTGTTCAGATTCAGAGACAATATCTTAATAATCAGACGTTTATTCAGATTTACACATCTAGATCTTAATGCACATACTAATATTTAAATATGTATTCAAATTCAGACGTCTTAACCTTAATGAAAATAAATGAGACCTTAATGTCACTACTTGTTAATCAAATTCACAAATAAAATTATCTTTAAAATGTTTAGGGAAAATGCACAAGTACCCCCTAGACTATGACCAAAATTCAAAAGACACACCTTACTAAGGTCGTATTACCCCCTAAACTTATTTTTTTTTGTAATTTTGTGTACCTCTTTGGCTTACGTGACATCCAAATATCTCCGATGCGCCTCAATTGCATGGAATCACATAGAGTGCCACATAATACAAAAGGTGTATAAAATGATAAAAACAAAAGTTCAGGGGGTAATAGGACCTTAGTTTAGTTAAGGTGTGTCTCTGGGATTTTGGTCATAGTCTAGGGGGTACTTGTGCATATTTATTGATATTAACCTAATTGTTTTGATTTTGGACTCTCTTTATTTTAAAATTTTAATATTATATTATATATTTTGATTAATTTTTATTGGCCCACGGGCTGGCCCACCGATATTTCTCAAGCCCCCCAAATGAGCAGACTTATTCAGGACGGGCTAAAAAACCCTTTTCTGAAATGGGCTCCAAAAATCTTAGTCCATTCCTATTAAATCCCGGGTTAGGCAAAGCTGTCCTAACTGGCCTAGCCCATATTGACGACTCTAATTGAATGTTTAGTGAATTAGTTTGGATTGGACTATAAAATTGTAATTATTGTATGTTTTGTGGCTCATTTATGTAATCTTCCCATTATAATGTAACATAAATGAATTGAAATTACCTTAGATCTTAACAAAAAAACATACCACAATTAGTTGGGTTGATTTTCTTGCCTTGTTGGTGCAAATCTCTTTCAAAATCCAAATTTTATGCACTAACTCCAAAATACTCTTTTGTACTATCTCTGACTCTTTCTTATTTATAATTGATAATTAAACCCTTATTATCCGCTTTTGATGCAAACCCTAATATCGCGTTATAATGTTGATTTTTTTGTAATAGGTTTTTCATTGCGAGGCTTATTAATTTGCCCAAGTGAGCCTTTCATGATATATTAAGGGGAACTTTCACATATAGACACTTAAATATAACCTAAATACTCTATATAGCTATAATTTAATAATTACAATTCACAATTACATGTTATATGGAGGAGAGAGGCGAGCGAGATGCGGAGACAGAAGATAGATGCGAGGACAGGGAAAATAGAGGGAGAAACTTAATTATACAGATACTACGGTTTATAAAATCAAAGTTTATTACCTATGAAAATACCAAATGTGCAATATTAGCCTTTGTAATTGATTTCGAATTATGACATTTTGGTCACAATAGAATTTCACACTATTGGTCACCCACCCCCGCTATTCTTCATGTACGAACAACATAAACTCATTTTTATGCAGTAATTCACCAATCACACAAGATATATTAATTGTATTAGGCAATTTTGGTGCAAAGAACATTTCTCAGAAGACGTTGACAAGTGAAATCGTTTTATGGCCTACCACCGTTATTAGGGCTGTTCAAAATCGAAATCGATAATTCAAACCGATATTATTTGGTCAATGGTTCGAGTTAATGGCTTAACAGTTCGAGTCTTAGTTACCATAAACATTTAGTCGACTTATCGGTTCAGGTCTCGGTTTGGCCATATTTTAAATTGGGTTCCCCATAATCTGATAAGAAGTTTATTAATTACATTTATATGAGTTATGGCCTTAGACACGGTTAGCCTTTAGGATTTACATTTCAATCTTCAGGCTCTTCACAATCATTTTATAGTTGACACTAGAATTTCACAAAAATATTTCAAAGCTGTGACATCTCTCATTGATTCACCGTCACCACTCTCACACTAGCGAGTTATATTGAATATCATTTTCTAAGTGTCTAAATTGAGATTCTAATGGTTGGTTCTGTTACTTTAAGTCTTTGTTTTTATCTTCTCATTACATGAGCGATTTAGTGAGATATGCCTGCAATATTGAATATTACAATCTGCAACAAAAAAGTTTTTATTAGTAATAGTCTCATGATCATTAGTGGTTTTCATCAGTAGTAATGTAATGGTTTTTCTTTATAGTTAATAATCGTTACTATTTCACTTTTAAGAGGGTAATAAACAAACCTGAAAACTTTCATATCAGTGGTCTATAATCATCGATCTCATTCTTTTTTCCCCAAAACCTAATATGAGGGAGGCCATGATGATGTCCATAATTGAAATATTTTTCTTAATCAATCACCAAGTTTTTACTCGAAGTAAATATAAGAATTTACACAAATAAGAGCGATGACATTCAACTAAACGATATGAATTAAAACTAAAGTCATTCCCATAACATTAAAAAAATTCACTAATTAAATTAAAGTGGAATTAAAAACATTTATTATTTATTTATTTCCCCAAAATGCTAGTTTTAAAGAAAGACAAATTTTTTATTGACAATTCATGTGACTCAGTTGGAAGAGTTAACATTCATGCTTTACATTATTGTGATTCGTTTGAAATATTGTATCATAGAATGCATGCACTTTACATATAGTTATGTAACTCGCTTTTTGTTTATGTTGTTACTCTCTCTATATCGTTGTGGCGATGCGTTCAATTCATTCAAATTCATCAATCTCTATAACTCAGTCTTTTTACAGTCGGGAAGAATTCAAAGATATCCGTTCTTGATTTTCTGGCAAAAAAAAGGCTTTCAGATTAGTATTTGTAGATGTAGTTCAGTTTTTTATATGCTTGTTAATTTTGACTGATAATGAAAAGTATATTTTGACTCAGGTGAGGAAGATGGATTCAGGGGCTGAGTATTTTTCAATGAGGAGAATTACACAACAATCTATGAAACATATGGTGGAGATATTTGAAAAGAGGAATGAGTTGAGTCTAAGTGGAAATTCTACGAATGGAAGGAAAATAAAAAAGATGGATACATCTGTAGGTGATTAGAGAAATGTGGAAAACAATGGGAGAAGGAAGTTCAGTCCAGGAACTTCTGAGTACTTCAAAAATTAGACTTTTGTCGAGTAAGTATTTGATGATAATTCGTCATTAAAGGAGACTGATCCTGATGTTGATATTGTTGCGGAGGCGGAGGAAGAGAACATGGAGACAAACCTTGATGTTGTTAACGTTGCGGAAGGATGAGGATGTGGATACTGAACATGATATTGTTAACGTTGCGGAGGAAAAGGAGGAGGAGAGTCATCCTGATGCAGTTACCGTTACGAAGAAGGAGGTGGTGGAGACTGATCCTGATGTTGATAACGTTGTGAAGGGAGGAAAAGGTAGAGACTGATCATGATGTTGTTAGCGTTGCGGAGGAGGGGGGATGATGATAAGAATATTCATCCTAATTTTTTTATCATTACGGAGAAGGAGGAGGTGAAGAGTGATCCTGACGATGTTAACGTTGAGGAGGAGAAGGAGAAGGTGGAAACTGAACCTGATGTAGCTAACGTAGCGGAGGAGTAGGAAGAGGAGAGTAATTATGATGTTTTTAGTATTGAGGAGAAGGCGGCTCCAATTTTGAATGTAACTGATGAGGTTGTTTCTTCTAAGTCAAACACGTGTAGGACAGGAGACAAATCGGAAGAGATTAATAATACAACCTCATATTCTAAAGTCAAAATTCAAATCTTCAATAGGTTCTCTTCGAAACAATCAGAAAAAGATTCTTGGAAAGTCTGAGTTTCAAGTCTTAGTTTCTGAAGTTTATTGTTTATTCAATACAAAAGCTGTGAAAAAGATTCAGATTTTTCAATCAATCAACAATAAACTTCATAATCTCAGAATCTTCAAAAATCTTCTTGGAATTCTTTCGAAAAGCATCTGTTGAAGATTCAAATTCGATTTAGAATATGAGGTTGTATTCATAAACTCTTTGGGTTTGTCCTCTATTCTGCACATGTTTGACTTGGAAGAAACAACCTCATCTGTTTCATTCAATATATGATACGTCTTCTCCTCAATGATAGAAACATCATGATCTATTTGCTCCTCCTCACTCTCCTCCTCCTCATCCTCCGCAATGTAACAACATCAGGTTCAGTCTCCTCCTCCTCCTCTTTTGTAACGATAATAACTTTAGGACCCTCCTCCTCCGCAATGTTACAATATTAGGTTTAGTCTCCACGTCCTCCTCCTCCGCCACGTTAACAACATCAGGATCACTCTCTACCTCCTCCTCCGCAACGACAGCAACATCGGGTTCAGTCTCTACTTCCTCCTCCTCTTCCGCAGTGATAACAACATCAGGATCATTATTCTCCTCCTCCTTAATAGTAACAACATCAGGCCATTTCTCGTTACTCAATTTCTCATGAGTCCACAACGAAAGTCCATTTCTTGTGAGTCTATGATGGGATATCCACAGCAAAAGTCCATTTCTTTTGAGTCCCATCGTTCACCCATGTTTCACACCCACATTCACATGTTGTGTATCCCAATTTGGTAATTAGACTATCACAATTTCATCACAACCATCTTGAAACATAGCCATCCCTTAAATCCATAAACAAGGACCTGAGTAAAATTGCATAACCATTAGCATACTGAAAATTGATAAGAAAATAGTTAAGTTCATTTTAGACTTTAAAAATGACAATTTTTTTGAGAAAGAGGAAGTCGTACCAAAAGAATAGTGTACCATCTAAAAGTGATATTACTACACATCACTTTATATGTGAAAGAAATCATTTATATACATTTGTATAAAAAATTGATGTGTTATATATTCTCTCTCATTTGTCAGTTCTCCTCCTTAACAAAACCTGAAATACCAGCCACCCCCCCTTTCTGTCACGATTCTTTTTCTCATTCTATATTAGTGTATGTTTGTTCGATCAGTCCTTGTTATTTTATTTTTGTGTATTTAGAATAACTTTATCAATATTAATTGTTTTATCGTTTAATAGTTCATGTGTTATGTACTTATGTTAAACTTGTATTATTACTTCAATATTTGATGATACTACCTCTAGAAGTACTCCAAATACGACATATTTCCTATAAAAAGGAACATTATGATTAATAAAAGATAAAATATATTGAATCATATATTACAAGTGTCAAAATCAAAATTTATTACCATCTCAAATACAAAACATCCCATATTAGCCTTTGTGATTAATTTTTAATTATGACATCCTGGTCACAATAGAGTTCATACTATTGGTAACCCACCCCCGCTATTCTTCATGTACAAACTATATAAAATCATTTTTATACAGTAACTCAACAATCATTTCATAGTTATTAATTTTATTAGGCAAATTCGATGCAAAGAACATGACTCAGAAGAGGTTGTCAAGTGAAATCATTTTATGCCTTACCACTTGCTATTAGGGATATTCAAACTCAAATTAAAATTGATAATTCGAATCGATAATTTGGTTATTGGGTCAATGATTCAGGTTAATGGTTTAACATTTCGAGTCTCAGTTTACCATAAACTTCTTATTGGCTTATTAGTTCGGGTCTCAATTTATCCATATTTCTAATTGAGTGCCCGATAATTCGATAAGAAATTTAATTAATTATATTTATATGAGTTAAGGCCTTATACATGTTTAGCCTTTAGAGTTTAAATTTCAGTCTTTAGAATCCTTACGGTCATTTTATAGTTGACACTAGAATTTCACAATAATGATATTTTAAAGTTTTGAATCACTTTCACTACTCCCAAACCGGTGAGTTATATTGAATGTCAATTTCTAAGTGTCTAAATTGAGGTTTTTATGGTTGGTTTCGTTAATTTAAGTCTTTTTTTATCTTATCATTATAGTGAAAAATTTAGTGATATATGCCTGCAATGTTGTAATATTACGATCTGCAGTGATAAAGTTTTTATTAGTAATGGTCATGATCATTAGTGGTTTTGGTCAGTTGTGCTGTAATGGTTTCTCTTTATAGTTCATATCAAAATTTGCTTGGTTGTAATGATGAACAATTAGTTTTCAAAATTATTTCGTTACCAATTTACTTTTTCTAGGGCTATAAACAAACTCGAAACCTTTTAGATCAGTAGTCTATAATCATCTATCTCATTCTTTTTTCCCTAAAAAACCTAATATGAGGGTGCCGATGAGGATGTCCGTAATTGAAATATTTTTCTTAATCGATCGCCAATTTTTTACTTGAAGTAATTATAAAAATTTACAAAAATAAGAGCAACGACATTCAACTAAAGGATATGAGTTAAAACTAAAGTCGTTCCCACTATTTTATTAAAAAAAATTCACTAATTAAATTAAAGTGGGAAAAAAAACCATTTTTTTAAATTTTTTCCCCCCAAAAATACCCTTTCTAAAGAAAAATAATTCTTTATTGACAATTCATGTGACTCGGTTGGAAGAGCTAACATTCACGCTTTACATTATTATGATTCGTTTGGAACATTGTATCACAGAATGCACGTACTTTACTTAAGTTTTTTCTGTCACGCTAAAAGGGCTTCTCTAAATCACGTTTTGTTTGTGCTCTTACTCTATTTATATAGTTGGGTTTATTCATTCAAAATCATCACTCTATATAACTCTGTTTTTCTTTTACAGTTTGGAAAAATTCAAAGCAATCCATTTTTATTTTCGGGTAGAAAAAGGAATTGGTAAATGCAGTTCAATTTTTTGTATATGCTTGTTAATTTTGATTGATAACGAGAGGTGTATTTTGGTTCTGGTGAGGAAGATGGATCAGGGGACAAATCTGTTTTAAAGAGGACAACTAGGCAACAACTTTAAAACATATGGTGGTGATAGTTGAAAAGAGTAACAAGTTCAGTCAAAGTGGGGATTCTACGAATAGAAGGAAAAGAAAAAAGATGGAGACTTTATGAGGTGACGAGAGAAATGTGGAAAACAATGGGAAGAGGAAGTTCGTTGAGGAAGTATCTGATGATGATGATCCGTCATCGGAGGAGACTGATCCTGATCCTGATGTTGATATTATTGGGGAAGTGGAGGACAATGATCCTGATATTGTTATCATTGCGGATGAGGAGGTGAAGACTAAACCTGATATTGTTAACGTTATGGAAGAGGAGGATGAGGATGAGGATGAGGAGAGTGATCCTGAGGCAACCTCATACTATAAGTCGGAATTTGAATCTTCAACTGATGCTCTTTAAAAGAATTTGAAGAAGATTATTGAAGAATCTGAGTTTCGGAAATTCATTGTTGATTAAATAAAAAATGTCAATGATCGTAACAAAGTCATTCCTCCAAAATATAAGGAACATGTTCCTGTCAAAGAAATACTTCCTTCGGTATTCCGATTTGAAGACGAGGAACCTCTTCCCCCTGAGAAAGAAGAATGGGAAAAGGAAATAGAAGATCTTTTCTCTGAGATGAACATGTGTATCTTGGAATCAAATATTGGATTTACGAATCCATCAGTTTCGCCGATGCAGAGTGGAGAATTAAGTGAATGTCAATTGGGGAACTACAAGCTTAATCTAGATGAAATAATAGGATTCTTCTGTTCAGTTTGTTCATATGTCCATTTGGAGATGAAATACATCTTCCCAGATTTTGTAAGTATACGAGTTCTGTTCTTTAAAGCCCTTTATTTTCAAATATTTTTGTAAATACATCTTCCCTCCAATTTATTTATGATTCACTCTTAAATTCTTCAACTTATGTGTCATCTGCAGGCTCGAAGAACTCAAAGGAGGTACGAAAGAAAATGCTTTGGAGAATCTCCATCAGTCTTGGATGTTGAAGGCTTCAAAGTTCCTGATTCTTCAGCAGCTGATGATTCTCCCGTTTTTTGAGAAGGAACCGTGTGGGATTTGGTTCCCATAAGTTCCAAAGCTGCTATAAATCCTCATCAATGTGGAGGGTTCGAGTTCACATGGAATAACATCGCTGGAGATATAAAGATTGAAAGGATGTAAGAGCCCCTATCGGAGAGTAAGGGAGGGTGCATTGTCTCACACCTACCTGACACCACAAAAACATGACTCATCATAGTGTTTTTTTAGTCATATCTGAAGTTGTTCCCAAAGTGTCGGCCTGTAGTTATAGCTCCATCAAATTTACTTCTTAACAGGAAAGCTGAGTTCCTGAAATGGGCGGTGGATATTCCTTTCCACAACTTGAACAACATGAACTTCTCTTTAAAGGAAGATGAAAGTATTGTTGGTATTTTTCACTATTTATCCGGTGCTGCGAAAAAAATCCACACCTTATATGGATTGTGTAGATGAAATCCTGGTTAAAGAGTAAGAGTGTTTCGAAAATTAGTTACGTCTTGTTCAGGATTCTCACAGAAGAAGATGGAGAGGGTTATAACAAGGAGCTTGGAGATATACTCCTAAAGTTTCCTAGTCTGCTGGTCTTTAAAGAGGGGCACACTGCTCGGAATGAGAACAACCTTGTGTGGAAAGCACTGGAGAAGGTTGAAACAGTGAAGCGCGTACTTGTTTCTGGAACTCCATTCTAGAATAACATTAAAGATCTGTAAAACATTCTTTGTGTAGTTAGTCCAAAGTTTGATGCTGATTTGGAGCAGAAATGAGCTTCTCTTAGCAGTTCAATTGACAAGAATGCCCGAGCGTTGGAGGAGGTTAGGGATATTCTTTCACCCCTTGTCCACAAATGTAGCAAAAAATTAAACAAGGTAAGCCTTCCAGGTATACGGGATACAATAATACATTTGAAACCCATAGAGTTGCAGAAGGAGTTGCTTAAAAGAGTTCCAGAAAATTCGGGATCCTTTTATGAACAAAATCTGATGTCTCTGATCTCTGTTCATCCTTCATTAGTGGCAAATAGGAAGGAGTTCTCTGAGTTAGAAAGTCAGATCAAGGAAATTTGATATTGGCGTAAAAATGAAATTTGCTATTGAACTTATCAGACTATGTCGTGGGTGGAAGAAGAGGGTTACAATATTTAGCCAGTTTCTTGATCCTCTAAACCCAATTAAGGAGCAGATCAGTTCTCTCTTTATCTGGACTTTAGGCCGAGCGATTCTCTATATGGATGGAAAACTTAATGTAAACCAGCGCCAAATATCAATTCTCTTAATGACCCTAAGAATGATGTCAAATTGCTTCTTACATCGACAAAAGCCTGCTCAGAAGATATAAGTCTAATAGGGGCCTCTAGAGTGGTTTTGCTTGACGTTCTCTGGAATCCATCGGTAGAACAGCAACCCATCAGTCAAGCCTACAGGAATGGTCAGAAATATATATATTTATAGTCATTCGTATATGTGTAGCAAATTATACATATTTATAATCATTCATATATGTATAGCGAATTATACAAATCACAAAGTCCATAGCAAACATAAATTTTTTTATGAAGCACAATTATACAAACTATAACTATAACGTATAAATATGATTTTTATGTTTGTTATATGTGAAGTTACCTAGGCATGTCAATAGGTAGAGCTGTCAAAAAGGGTAATCCCAACCCTAATGGGATAGAGAGTTAAATGTTGGGATGGGCTCACCCTTTTAATTAAAGGGCCTATATAAAATCAGTCCACCTAGATCTAAGAGGGCCACGGTTGGGACGTGTTGTCCCTTGAATAAAAAAATGAACAAATTACTCTCTAGGAGTATCTAAGAGTATCAAATATTGATATCTATGAACACGACATCAATAAATATAAATTTTCATATATGAATCACAAATATAGATGAATACTTACAAAAGTACATTTATGAATCACATACTTCAATCAATACTTACAAAAATACATAATAGTCAAGACCATTCCTCCCACAAAAAAAATCCACAAAAAAAAGTAGCTAGTTTAGAAGATTTGATTTTTTTTTTATTTTTTTGAAATACTAGTCTTGGACACACACGAGTCTCCTAAAAACACTATATACAAAATAAGTATGTCAAAATCACTTTGAAATGAGTAACACAAACTATTCAACAAAAAATACAATTTGAAACAGATGAACTATCAACCTATTCATATAACTCCCTTATTGTATGCCAAATGATTAGACATTCGATGAACAACACTACTTGATTGGGTGATTGAAATATTAAGTTATATTTTTATGTTATTAGGCATAGAATGTGATATATTAGTATGAGAAAAATGAATATACTAAAATGATTTTGTGGCTTTGATTGTACTGTAGAAATAAATTTATATGTACATAATTCATTGTAGTTATCCTTTATTATTTCATCCAATGACGGGTGAGGATTACGAATATTCTCGATGTTAATTTATATAATGATTTATCATAAATTCATCACTAATACTAATTGATAACCAAAGGAAATCGAAAGAGTTGACAATCAATAGGATTTAATTGAACCACATACCTCCTCTATTAATATTTATGTTATTTATCACACGGGAACTTGATCGTGCTTCGTTTGGTTCTTAAAATAATTGTTAAAGCATCAATATTTTCCCTCTGATTGGTTATACATGTTTTCTCTATTGATCAAATGTAACATTATCCCTTGATCTTTTAAAATAATATTATGAAAAATGTTTTGGAATGATGATTGAAAATGAAGCTTAACAAATTTGGCATCTATTATATATAACATTAAATAAGGGGTAGTAGATTCTTAATCAATAAGTAAAAATATTTTCTCTAACTACTATTGCTTTTTTTTCATTTATATGGCACTAAGTAATCATTTCACAATATGTTTTGATGTTACTATGTGTTTTTTATCGGAACACCAATGAGGTTTAACCTTTAAACTGCAACATAGACTTCAGTATATTTTTTTCCTTTGAATATCGATGAACTATGATGTGAAATAATATAATACTAAGTAAGTAAATCAACACATCCTATACTATAAATTAATACAGAGATAGTCAATACTATAAAGAAATACAGAGATAGTCCAAGAAATATACGAAAAGTATTATAAGTTGTAAGTTTTCTTAAATATTGATCAAGGTTGTATAATTCAATTTAATTTCAAGAAATGAAAAATATTACACAAATTGAGATTTGTACCTTTCTCGAGTTTCTATGAATTCTGAGAACAATTTTGTATTTGATTTTGTATCACTCTTCTTACCAAATTATTGTTAAAGCTCTCGTGAATCTTCTTCTGCAATCAAGACACGTTAGCTTACCTAGCTTTTATAACTGTAATGAGAATAAAATATTAATAATGAAGGAATATGAAAAAAACTAATGAAAATTAATATATGTAAGAGTTGTAAAGAAAAAATTCTTTTATAAATCAATAAAAGAATAGTAACAATTGTTGGAAACTTTCAGATTTCTTCCACAATGTTTGTAGAAATTGATTGTTGGTTAAGTTTTATTTTGTTAGTAACTTTTAGCATTCATATTCGATGCATTTGTTAAGTTGGAAGTCTTTGGGTATTTAAACAAACAAGATAAAGTAAAATAATAGGAATTTTTTTTAAAAAAATTAAAAATTAACAAATAAAAGTCCTTAACTTTTAAGAGTGTGTATTTAGATTTTGTCCATAAACACATAATAATGTTGAATGTAATGTTATATAATTAATGTGTATTTACATTTTTGTACATAAATATTATATTTTACAAGGACATTTTTCGTAATTCAAACTTTTAACTTTGTGATTTCCACTTATAATAATATATATGATATAGGATATATTGATAAAATCTTTACAAATAAATCACTACTAAAAATATATGTAAAAAAATATTTTAAATATACACAGCCCATGGGTTGGCATTTGAGACTTTCGGGTTAGGCCTACGAGGCTAGCGGGCCAAATGATGCTGGGCTAAAAAGTCTTGTTCCTAAATGGATAAAAAAAAATTTGACCTTACTCCACTTAATTCAAGGATTGGGTTGGACCTGCCTAGAGGGACAAGCCCATTTTGACAGCTCTATTAATGGGGTCTCACTATGAGAAGCCCAACACAAGAACCCAATTTGGTCCGCCCCGAATTCAAGCCCATGTTAAAAGAGAACAACGAGGTATTTTTTCGTATTGTAGATTCGCAAGAGCGTCGCAGCGTACCCCGCTAAATCAAGCATACAACGTATAATTTATAGTAACTTTTTAATGTAATATTATAATTATATTATATGTTACTTTTCATTTCTCAATTTATGTTGATAGATTTTTTTAGAGTCGATTGATTTTTTATAGGAAATTTTTTGAAAATGTCAATATATAACATTTAAGATGGCTCATTAGCAACACTTTCAATATTTAGTAAAAATGTTAAAATCTTGGTTTGTCATGTAATTTTTTTTATGTTTTTACAATGTTTTTTTAATTTTAAAAATAAAATTTTATATAACAATTAGAGGAATTTAAGGGGGGGGGGGGAGTTTGTTTAAAAGGAATAAATGCTTAAAAGTCTCATCAATTACAATTTATCAAAATGCACCAACTTCCATCTCTTTCTTTTTCTTTCACCATGTTCTTAAAAATACACATTTCACCATTTTTCTAAAAAAAATCGATATTCAATTTCACTATTTATTGTTATGAAACTCACGAAATTAAAGAAGTACCACCTCTATAAAATTTCAATAGCCAATTTTCACTAATTATTGTTATGAAAATCACAAAATCGAAAAAATTCATATCCACCAATTTAGTTGTTATGAAACTTTATGATGATAATTTATAGTTTTATCTATTAAATTTAATTTTTTAATTTAGAAATTTGAAAACCTATACTTTTATCTGTTATTTGACATACTTTTTTACAATTTATTTGTTTTATTTTTTAAAATTTTGTATCCCTGCTTCAATCGTATTCATTCTTATTATGTATGCCATTTGCATTTGTATTTGTATTCATTCTTTTACTTGTTGTATTTTGTAAAATGAAACTTGTATTTATTTATTAGTTTGTATTCATTCCAATATTTACGTCAAATAATTACGTAGTTATTTATGAAATATATTTGTATTCGTATATTTTTTTCATTATATATTTATTTTTCTCTTCAAAACCTTGCTTCCTTTCCTAAGTTATATTCATTTCAATATGTATATTGTTTGTATTTGTAATGTATTTGTTCTAGTTTTTATACTGTATTTTGTATAATGGTGCATAAAATATAAAATAATGTTATCCAATTCAAACCCTGATTGTATACCATTAGGAAAAATACAAATTCAAATTTAAATATAAACTACATGGTATACAAATTGATATTGAAAATACAAAATGAGCCAAATAAAATACAAATTCTTTTTTACTACACTACAACACAAATAATCATTAGTTGGCGCTAAATATGTATTTTTAACGGCAATTGTCACTCTTTGTATATGTCCCTAAAACCTGTAGCGACATTGGTCAGAATAACACTTAACTAATGCCGGTAAAGTCTTTAGCATTAATGTCAATATTTAGTGCCGCTAAAAGTTGTTTTTGTTGTAGTGCTAATGCAATTAGTATGAATACCTAAACAATGAATAGGGTAAATAAATGGTATTTTTGTTATTTAGAATCGAAAATGTATCAAAATCAAATATAAATACATACTATCTAGTATTCAAAGTGATATTGAAAATACAAAATGAGCAAAATAACTGATGCATATTCCATACATCATTTCGATAGAAAAATCTCTCTTCCCACTAAGCACAAAAGGCGTTCCGTTCAATAGTGAAGAGGTAATATATTCACAAGCACCTATAGTGTGATCAACCTCATAGAAGAAAAGCATCAATTAAAATATCAAATTAAAAATCGTAAGATATAGTGATGAAAACAGTAGAGAGAGAGAGAGGGGGGGAGGGGGAGAGTTGAGGTATAAATCTAGAGAGAATATTAGAATGTGGGTTCTTTTTTTACTTTTAATCGGTAATGGTGTCAAACTAGGTAACTGATTTGAAAAATAAAAGGATAATAAATTAATTATATTAAGATGTATTATATTTGCTAAACTAATGACATTTTCAATATATTTTTTTTAAAATGTAGATGTTTTAGTTGTTTATGTTTGGAATTATGACTACTTTGCTAATTTATCCTTTTTTCTATGTATTTAAATTGTTTAAGATTTTGTTAACTAGTGTAATTTATAATACTTTTTACTTCACTTTCAAACATCATATAATTATTGTCTAACTCATTTTATATGGTACGAACGAAATTTTGAGAGTCAGTTGAAATTTTAATATAACTTTTTAATATTTAAGTTGTTAGTTATTATAATTTATAGTATTACTTATGTAAAAAAATTAAAGAAAAGACATAATTTATATTCATATAACTTTTTCACTCTAAACATAATTTTTTTTGTCTCTTGTGAAAATGTACTACAACAAGTAAAGTAATTATTGTTTTAAAGCTAGACTTATATTTATTAATTACTTTATTAACAAATCGATAGAGGGGAAAAGGAAGAAAAAGACTAGAAGGACTTTTATGTCCAATATTAAGAATGTGGAATTATAAAGCTGTCAAGTACAACATATAACATATTTTAAGCATAATATTACGAAAATATTCATCTTACCCTTGGATAGGGAAGCAAGCATATTGACGAACAACTGTTTCCCTAGCCTCTTCTATATATTAAGAATATAAGAATTAGGAATAAAGAAATAATTTGTTGAAATATGTGATTACATAGTTAAATATTGTATTTATAATTTTATCCAACATTAAAATGCACTTTTGAAAAATTCACTTTTTTTAAAAAAAAAATCCTTTGATTGAGTTATTTGTGTTTTGTAGAAATCTAGACTCTTTTGTTAAATTAGTATTTCACTTTATGAATAGTAATTCATATATTTTCTATATTATAAAATCAATGCAAAAGAAAAAAAAATCTTAATTATTTGTATTTGATAGAATGTTGGGATTGTCCATGGTAGAATCATTAGGCTAAACAAAACAACATTCACTTCGCTTATCGAAAAAAATTATTTTGGACATTCTTGCTAAATTTTCTAATCCCGCCACCGACCAGTTTAGAAACGATGGTGATTTGAGCCTATTGTGAGAAGATAAAATTCTAGGCACAAGGGTACATAAAAAGAAAAATGTATAATGACCAATCATCAAAATAGGGAAATATATATATATAATAGCAAACTATTAATTCAAATTAAATGTTATAACAATAGTTTGATTTCATTGTACTCCAAAGTAATTGTTGCTATTTCGCCTCTTTCCCTGATAAATCTCACTCGCCACTCTCGTTCTCATTGGGCAGTGTTCTCGCCTCTCTCACTTTCTACAAATAGAAATGTATAAAATGCATTTGTGTTTTGCTCGCCACTCTCATTCACCTCTCTCACTTTATACAAACACAAATGTATATATTGTGTTTCTATTTGTATAAATCGAGAGAAAATTGTATATACAAATATAAATACATATATTTTCTTCCTATACACTTAAAATGTTACAAATAAAGATCTTCCCCTGCCCAATATTCTTTTTGTCTTTTTCTCTTTCTCAATTTATACAAATGCAGATATACAATTGTTTCGTATGTGTATATCGAAATATACATATGAATAACCATATTCATATACATATACTGAAATATACATCGTAATAGTCACTCATATATGCATAGTGAAATATATATATTTATAGTCATTCGTATATGTATAACGAATTATACAAATCACAAACTCCATAGAACCATAAAATTTTCTATAAAAGTAATTATGCAAACTATAGTTATAGCATACAAATATGATTTTTATGGTTGATATATGTTGAAGTTACCTAGACAAGTCAATGGGTAGAACTGTCGAAATGGACTGTCCCAACCCAACCCTAATTGCCTAGAAAGTTAAATTGAATGAGATGGGATGACCCTTTTAATTAAAGGTTCTATAAAATTGCATCCTAAGCGAGCCCTTAGCGGGCCACGAGTTGGAACGAATTAACCCTTCAATAAAAGAATGAAAAATATTACTATCTTAGAAAGAGTATCTAAGAGTATTGAATGTTAACGTCTATGAATACGTCTTCAATTACATACAAATTTTTATTTATGCATCACACACTTCGGTGAATACTTATAAAAACACATTTATAAATCACACACTTCAATTAATACTTGCAAGAATACATAATAGTCAACTTAAGACTTTGCGGGAAAATATTGAAAATTCCACCATTCCTCGCACACAAAAACTAGCTAGTTTAAAAGACTTGATTTTTTATTTTTTAAAATATCTATTGATAAAAATTTTACAAATAAGTCATTACTAAAAATATATCTATAATTTTTTTAAAAAATATTCATAGTTTAGAGGCTGACATTTGAGGCTTGCGGGTTGGGCCTACAAGGTTAGCAGACCAAATGAAGCTGGACTAAAAAGTCTCATTCCTAAATGGGCCAAAAAAATTAGGCCGAACCCCACTTAATTCAATGATTGGGTGGGCCGGCATAACGGACAAAACCTATTTTGACAGTTCTATCAATGGGTATCAAAATGATAAGCCCTACACAAGAAATCCAATTTGCTCTGACCCAAATTTGGGCCCATGTTAAAAGAGAGCACTTGGGATTTTTTCGTATTGTAAATTAGAGAGAGCGCCGCAACATAAATTATTGCCTCCTATATACCCTGCTAATCAATCATACAAGATAGCAGATAAATCCTCCAACTCCACCACCTGTCGAGTAAAGTTTCCTTTGATTTCTCCCTTGTAACCATTACTCGAATTTGCGCAAGTGTATTCACACCCCCCAAGTCTTTTTCTGTTTATGTAATAGAGAAAGGAAGTTGGATCAAGAAAGCAATAATCAACGTTATCAATAGAGGTATCTCATTTATGCTAAATGTGGTATTTTCAATTCATTTATGTTAGTCCTAACTAGGGGTGTACATAAGTTGGTTCAGTTTTTTAATTAAAAAATTTAAATCAATTATGTCAGTTTATTAAATCTAAAAGTCAAATCAAACCACGTAAAGATGGTTTTTGTTTGTTTTGGTCGGTTCTTTCAGTTTTTATCAATTTTTTTGTTTTTTTACAACTATAGGGTGTTTTGTAAAAGAGATCAAATATATTTTCATGTGATAAACCAAAATCAAGAAATGTTAAATGAATGTAAATTTTCGTAAAATCGATAAAGTTCATATTAGTAAAAAATATTTTTTTTGATATATCAATGTTCATTATGTAAAATTTATAAGACTTAAGGATACAGACAAACTGAATACAAAATGAAATTTTATATACCATGTCCATTAACAAATCTATTTTACTAAATTAAAAAATTAAAAAATTATTAGTTACCGAACTTTAATAAATTAGATCACCCATTTTTTAACCCCTCAAGACCTAACCCAAATGAAAAATAATTCAAACATGTATTTTTCTATACCCAAGAATTAATTATTTAAAATAAAAAACCAAACAATTTCTTTTACTTTTTTTCCTGGGATAGAGCTGGTAGGGGGTGTGGGCTGATAAAAAACACTCTAAAAGTATTTTGTATTTAAAGCTTTTAATAAGATCTACACTATAAAATGGGTATCCAATATTATCTACTAGGTAACTCATTTTTATCCATTTAAAATTGAGTCGAATACTTCATCCCTTTTTGTTTAACTCGTTTTTTGATCTACTCAACTCGCTCTTTATCACTCCTACATGTTATTATTCTTTGTAATGCATTTAGAATTACAACATTTTAGTCAGATTAGTCTTTCACACTATTCTTTTAATAAGACTTCCTCTAAAATTTAAGTATGCTAATGGTTATGTGATTTGACTCAGGTGCATATTTATGGATTCAGGGGATGATGGCTCTGGTTCAAGATGTTTTTGTCAAAAGTGTAAGCGTCCCATTACAAAAATGGGATACACAGCTTGTGAATGTGGGTGTAAAACATGGGTGAACGATGGGACTAATGAGAAATGGCTCGTTGTGGATAGACCATTGGCAAGTCCTCCATTAACAATAAAGGTCCGATTCTTCTAAGCGATGAGCGGGGGGGGGGGGGGGTTAGTAGAGGATTGTGAAGTTGTTGGAAGGAAAAGAAGAATGGTGGAGCTTTCTGAGAGTGCAAACCACAACAAGTCTAAGACTAAGAATGAGGAGGAATCGAATGATGAGGAGTCCTGTGAGGAAGTTTCAGATTATGAGGAGTGTAAATGCTCGTAAAAAGAGAAGTGCTATGATCGTAATGAGGTCATTTCTCCAGAAGAGAAGGAATGTGTTTCTGTCAAAGAAACACTTCCTTTAGTATTCCGATTTGATGACAAGGAAGCCATTCTCCCTGAGAAAGAAGAATTGGAAAAGAAAATTGAAGATCATTTCGCTGAAATGGAGATGTGTTTGTTGGAAGAGCGAATAAGCCTTACATATTCTTCACCTGTTTTTGAAGATGCAAAGTGAAAAATTAAGTGACTGTCAGATGGGGAACCACAAGCTTAAGCTAGATGAACAAATTTGACACATCTGTTCAGTTTCTTCGCATGTGATTTTGGAAAGGAAGTATATCTTCCCTGATTTTATAAGTATACGAGTTTAATTCTGTCGACCAATTATTTTTTTTTAAAATTAAATGTATGATAGTTTTTTTCTCTTTAGTTTATATTTTGTTCACTCTTAAAATCATGAACTTATGTGTCGTTTGCAGGGTAGAAGAACTCAAAAAAGGCATATAAGAAAATATCTCAAAGAGTCGCTATCAATCTTCAGAGCTTCTGATTCTTCTGCAGACCAATATTCAGGTATTTATGAAAAAGTGGAACAGTGTGGGATTTAGTTCCCCCAAATGTTAAAGTGGCAATGTATCCTCATCAATGTGGAGGATTCGAGTTTATGTGGAAACACATTGCTGGAGATATAACATTTGAGAGGCTGAGAGAGCCCCTATCTAAGAGTAGGGGAGGATGCATTATCTCACACCCACCTGGAACAGGGAAAACCCGACTCAACATAGTGTTTCTTCAGTCACTTTGAAAGATTTATTCGAAGAGTCGGCCTGTAATCGTAGCTCCATCAAGTTTGCTTCTTAACTGGGAAGCCTAGTTCCAAAAATGGGAGTTGGACATTCCCTTCTACAATTTGAACAGTAAAAATTTCTCCTCCCAAGAAGAAAAAACTACAGTTCGTGTCTTTGGATGTTTATCCGATGCAGGAAGAAAAGACACACAACCTATACGTTTTGTTGAAGCTGGAATCCTCGGATGGAAGTAATAGCGTTTTGGGAATAAGTTATGACTTGTTTAGGAATCTCATGGTAGAAGATTTGGAGGTTAATGCCAAAATGATACGAGAAATGCTTCTAAAATTACCTGGTGTTCTGGTCCTTGAAGAATGGCACGCTGCCCGAAATGAGAACAGTCGTGTGTGGAAAGCACTGAAAAAGGTTGAAACAGAGAAGAGGATACTTTATCCTGGAACTCCGTTCCTAAATAATATCAATGAATTTTACAACACTCTGAGCATAGTTTTTCCAAAGTGTGCTGCAGATTCGGAGCAAAAATGGGTTTCTCTTGGCAGTTCAAATGACAATAATCGCCGAGCATTGTAAGAGATTAGGGATATTATTTCACAAATTGTGAATACGTCTAGTGAAAATGTAATGAAGGTAAGACTTCCAGGTTTAAAGAGTACAGTCATACACTTGAAGCCCACAAATTTGCAAAAGGAGTTAGTTAAGAGAATTTTCAGAAGGTGACTGAAACTAAGGACCCAATGGGTGAAAGGAACCCACTAGTGAAATCCTACATACCTGGTGATGAAATCCACGAAAAAATACTTAAGTTTTGGGGCTAGAACTACTGGAGCTTGTGGAGTTCTTGAACTAGGGTTCTTCAACTTTTTTCTCCTCTCTTGCTTCGAATTTTCTAAGTTTTGATTTAATTATTTGACTTGGATATGTCTTAATTATTTTTGTAGGATTATACTGACTAAAAATGATGATTTAGGGTTAAAACGACGTAACTTAGGTTTTAAATAGAGTGGGAAAGGTCAAAAAGACCTTTGGGAAGGTTGTTGTCGGGCCTCGCTAAGGCTAGGACTGACAGTCCATCATGCGCCCGACGCCCCATCGTTGGGTCAGTCGTGAGGGCCTGTTCAATAGGCCTTTACTAAAATGGGCATAACTTTTTACTCGGAGGTCTGATTTTAGCAAGGTCGGTGGATATGGAAAGATAATTCAATTATTTATTTGTGGCTAGGTAATGGGAGACCTAATTCATTTTGTGATAACAGTTATCATCATTTTAAGTTTACCCAACTTTATTTCCCCTTAACTGGCGTCAAATTTTCCACCTACGGTCATACCTACGTACCGTAGGTCAACCTACGAAGCATGTTGTTCATCAATAGCTCTTGTAAGAGAGTGGTAGGGGGGAGTCTTGATCGACGGTCACGGACTACGGACCGTCGTTTGACCTACGGACCGTAAGCCCGTCCGTCATCCAAGACTTAACCAATTTTTCTAGGGTGAAAGTTTTTGGAGTTTCTGATCCCATCAACGGTTGTGCAAGATAGACCGTGGGTCAGGCTACGTCCCGTCGATGCCACTGTTGATAGCATCTGCAGATTTTTCTGAAAAAGTAATTATTGGTCTGTTTTGGCTATGAGGTGTTACAGTTAAATGGCTAACCACAAGCTTAAGCTAGATGAACAAATTGGACACATCCGTTTAGTTTGTTCACATGTGATTTGGGAAATGAAGTACATTTCCCCTTATTTTGTAAGTATACGAGTTTTGTTCTGTCGAGCAATTTTTTTAAAAAAAAATCAATATGTATGATAGTTTTTCCCCCTTTAGTTTATATTTTGTTCACTCTTAAAATCATATACTTATGTGTCATTTGCAGGCTAGAAGACATCGACAAAGACATTAAGAAAATATCTTCGAGAGTCGCCATTAACCTTCAGAGTGTATCTCTTAACCAACGTTTTTTGCAAATTTGTGGGCTTCAAGTGTATCACTGTACTCTTTAAACCTGGAAGTCTTACCTTCTTTACATTTTCACTGCACGTATGCACAATTTGTGAAATAATATCCCTAATTTCTACAATGCTCGGTGATTATTGTCATTCGAACTATTAAGAAAAACCCATTTCTGCTCCAAATCTGCAGCAAACTTTGGACAAACTATGCTAAGAGTGTTGTAAAATTCTTTGATATTATTGAGGAAAGGAGTTTCAGACTAAACTATACGCTTCTCTGTTTCAACCTTTTTTCAGTGCTTTCTACACACGACTGTTCTCATTCCGGGCAGTGTGCCCTTCTTCAAGGACCATAACACCAGGTAATTTTAGAAGCGTTTCTCGTATCACTTTGGCATTAACGTCCACATCTTCTACCGTGAGATTCCTAATAAAGTCATAACTTATTCTCAAAACACTATTACTTCCATCCCAAGATTTCAACTTCAACAAACGTATAGGTTGTGTGTCTTATCTTCCTGCATCGGTTAAACATCTAAAGACATGAACTGTAGCTTCTTCTTCTTGGGAGGAGAAATTTTTACTGTTCAAATTGTAGAAGGGAATGTCGAACTTCGATTTTTGGAACTCGGCTTCCCAGTTAAGAAGCAAACTTGATGGATCTATGATTACTGGCCGACTCTTTGGATAAATATTTAAAAGTGACTGAAGAAACACTATGTTGAGTCGGGTTTTCCCTGTTCCAGGTGGGTGTGAGATAATGCATCCTCCCCTACTCTTAGATAGGGGTTCTCTTGGCCTCTTAAATGTTATAGCTCTAGCAATGTGTTTCCACATAAACTCGAATCCTCCACATTGATGAGGATACATTGCCACTTTAACATTTGATGAAACTAAATCCCACACTTTTCCTCTTCTTCATAAATAGCTGAATATTGGTCTGCAGAAAAATTAGAAGCTCTGAAGATTGATAGCGACTCTCGGAGATATTTTCTTCTATGCCTTTTTTGAGGTCTTTTAGCCTGCAAATGACACATAAGTTCATGATTTTAAGAGTGAACAAAATAAAACTAAAGATAAAAAAACTATCATACATTTAATTTTTTTTATTAAAAAAAATTGCTCGACAGAATAAAACTCGTATACTTATATAATCAGGGAAGATGTACTTCCTTTCCAAAATCACATGTGAACAAACTGAATAGATGTGTCAAATTTGTTCATCTAGCTTAAGCTTGTGGTTCCCCATCTGACAGTCACTTAATTTTTCACTTTGCATATGCAAAACAGGTGAAGAATTTGTAAGGCTTATTCGTTCTTCCAATAAACACATCTCCATTTCAGCGAAATGATCTTCAATTTCGTTTTCCAATTCTTCTTTCTTAGGGATAATAGCTTCCTCGTCATCAAATCAGAATACTAAAGGAAGTGTTTCTTTGACAGAATCACGTTCCTTCTCTTCTGGAGAAATGACTTCATTACGATTATAGCACTCCTCTTTTTACGAGCATTTACACTCCTCATAATCTGTCACCTCCTCACACGACTCCTCATCCTCAGATTCCTCCTCATTCTTACTCTTAGACTTGTTGTGGTTTTCACTCTCAGCAAGCTCCACCACTCCTCTTTTCCTTCCAACAACTTGACAATCCTCTTCAGACTCCCCCTCAGCGCTAAGAAGAATCGGACCTTTATTGTTAAGTGAAGGACTTGCCAATGGGCTATCCACAATGAGCCATTTCTCATTAGTCCCATCGTTCACCCATGTTTTACACCCACATTCACAATCTTTGCATCCCGTTTTGGTAATGGGACGGTTACACTTTTGGCAAAACCATCTTGAAGCAGAGCCATCATCCCCTAAATCCATAAATATGCACCCGAGTCAAATCACATAACCATTAGCATACTTAAATTTTTGAGGAAGTCTTATTAAAAGAATAGTGTGAAACACTAATGTGATTAAAATGTTGTAATTCTAAACACATTACAAAGAATAATAACATGTAGGAGTGACAAAGAGCGAGTTGAGTCGATCAAAAAGCGAGTTAAACAAAAATGGATGAAGTATTCAACTCATTTGTAAATCGATAAAAACGAGTTACCCGGTGGATAATATGGATACCTATGTTATAGTGCAGATTTTATTGAAAACTTTAAATACAAAATACTTTTAGAGTGTTTTTTATCAGCCCACACCACCTACCAGCTCCTATCCCAAGAAAAAAAGTAAAAGAAATTGTTTGTCTTTTAATTTTAAATAATTAATTCTTGGGTATAGAAAAAATACATGTTTGAATTATTTTTCATTTGGGTTAGGTCTTGAGGGGTAAAAAAATGGGTGATATAATTTATTAAAGTTAGGTAACTAATAATTTTTGGATTTTTTAATTTAGTAAAATAGATTTGTTAATGGACATGGTAGATAAAATTTCATTTTGTATTCAGTTTGACTGTATCCTTCAGTCTTATAAATTTAACATAATGAACATTAATATATCAAAATAATATATTTTGTACTCATATGAATTTTATAGATTTTACGAAAATTTATATTCATTTAACATTTCTTAGTTTATTTTATCACATAAAAATATATTTGATCTCTTTTTCAAAACACCGTATAGTTGTAAAAAACAAAAAAAAATGATAAAAACCGAAAGAACCGGCCAAACAAAACCAACAAAAACCGACTTTACGTGGTTTGATTTGGCTTTTAGATTTAATAAACAAACATAATTGATTTAAATTTTTTTAATAAAAAATCGAACCGACTTATGTACACCCCTAGTTAGGACTAACATAAATGAATTGCAAATACCTCATTTAGCATAAATGACATACCTCAATTGATAGCGTTGATTATTGCTTTCTTGATCCAACTTCCTTTCTCTATTATATCTACAGAAAAAGACTTGGGGGGTGTGAATACACTTGTGTAAATTAGAGTGATGTCTACAAGGGAGAATTCAAAAGGAAACTGTACTCGACAGGTGGTGGGGGTGAGGGGATTTATCTGCTATCTTGTATGATTGATTAGCAGGGTATCTAGGAGGCAATAATTTACGCTGTGGCGCTCTCTCTAATTTACAATACGAAAAAATCCCAAGTGCTCTCTTTCAACATGGGCCCAAATTTGGGTCAGACCAAATTGGGTTTCTTGTGTAGGGCTTATCATTTTGATACCCATTGGTAGAACTGTCAAAATTGGTTTTGTCCATTATGCCGGCCCACCCAACGTTTGAATTAAGTGGGGTTCGGCCTAATTTTTTTGGCCCATTTAGGAATGAGACTTTTTAGTCCAGCCTCATTTGGTCTGCTAGCCTTGTAGGCCCAACCCACAAGCCTCAAATGTCAGCCTGTAAGCTATGAATATTTAAAAAAAATTATAGATATATTTTTAGTAATGATTTGTTCGTAAAGTTTTTATCAATAGATATTTTAAAAAATAAAAAATCAAGTCTTTTACACTAGATAGTTTTTTGTGGGAGGAATGGTGGAATTATCAATATTTTCCCGCTAAGTCTTACGTTGACTATTATGTATTTTTGCAAGTATTAATTGAAGTGTGTGATTTATAAATGTGTTTTTATAAGTATTCACCGAAGTGTGTGATTCATAAATAAAAATTTGTATGTAATTGAAGACGTGTTCATAGACGTTAACATTCAATACTCTTAGAAGGGTTAAATCGTCCCAACCTGTGGCCCGCTTAGGGCTCTCTTAGGTTGCTATTTTATAGAACCTTTAATTAAAAGGGTCATCCCGTCTCAACCAATTTAACTTTCTACACCATTAGGGTTGGGTTGGGACAGTCCATTTTGACAGTTCTACACATTGACCTACCTAGGTAACTTTACCATATATAAAACATAAAAATCATATTTGTATGTTATAACTATAGTTTGAATAATTACTCTTCACAGAAAATTTTATGGTTCTATGGAGTTTGTGATTTGTATAATTCGCTATACATATACGAATGACTATAAATATATATATTTCACTATGCATATATGAGTGACTATTATGATGTATATTTCAGTATATGTATATGAATATGGTTATTCATATGAATATTTCGATATACACATACGAAACAATTGTATATCTGCATTTGTATAAATTGAGAAAGAGAAAAGACAATAGAATACTGCGTAGGGAAGGATCTTTATTTGTAACATTTTAAGTGTATAGGATGAAAATATATGTATTTATAATTGTATATACAATTTTCTCTCGATTTATACGAATAGAAACACAATATATACATTTGTGTTTGTATAAAGTGAGAGAGGTGAATAATAGTGGCGAGCGAAACACAAATGCATTTTATACATTTCTATTTGTGTAAAGTGAGAGAGGCGAGGACACTGCCCAACGAGAACGAGAGTGGCGAGTGAGATTCATCTGGGAGAGAGGCGAAATAGCAACAATTTACTATGGAGTACAATGAAATCAAACTATTGTTATAACATTTAATTTGAATTAATAGTTTGCTATTATATATATTTTTCCCTATTTTGATGATTGGTCATTATACATTTTTCTTTTTATGTACCCTTGTGCCTAGAATTTTATCTTCTCACAATATGCTCAAATCACGATCGTTTCTAAATTGGTCGGTAGCGGGATTAGAAAATTTATCAAGAATGTCAAAAATAATTTTTTCGATAAGCGAAGTGAATGTTGTTTTGTTTAGCCTAATGATTCTGCCATGGACAATCCCAACATTCTATCAAATACAAATAATTAAGATTTTTTTTCTTTTGCATTGATTTTATAATATCAAAAATATATGAATTACTATTCATAAAGTGAAATACTAATTGAACAAAAGAGTCTAGATTTCTATTATACACAAATAACACAATCAAAGGATTTTTTTTTTAAAAAAAAAGTTAATTTTTCAAAGTGCATTTTGATGTTGGATAAAATTATTATCTATGTAATCACATATTTCAACAAATTATTTCTTTATTCCTAATTCTTATATTCTTAATATATAGAAGAGGCTAGGGAAACAGTCGTTCGTCAATATGCTTGCTTCGCTAACCAAGGGTACGATGAATATTTTCGTAATAATATGCTTAAAATATGTTATATGTTGTACTTGGCGGCTTTATAATTGCACTTTCTTAATATTGGACATAAAAGTCCTTCTAGTCTTTTTCTTCCTTTTCCCCTCTATCGATTTGTTAGACAATAATTATATGTTGTTTGAAAGTGAAGTAAAAAGTATTATTAATTACACTAGTCAACAAATTCTTAAACAATTAAAATACATAGAAAAAAGGATAAATTAGAAAAGTAGTCACAATTCCAAACATAAACAGCTAAAACATCTACATTTTAAAAAAAAATATATTGAAAATGTTATTAGTTTAGCAAATATAATACATCTTAATATAATTAATTCATTATCCTTTTATTTTTCAAATCAGTTACCTAGTTTGACTCTATTATGGATTAAAAGTAAAAAAAGAACCCACATTCTAATATTCTCTCTAGATTTCTACCTCAAATCTCTCCCCCCCCCCCCTCTCTCTCAACTGTTTTCGTCACTGTATCTTACGATTTTTAATTTGATATTTTGATTGATTCTTTTTTTCTATGAGGTTGATCACACTATAGGTGCTCGTGAATATATTACCTCTTCACTATTGAACGGAACGTCTTTTGTGCTTAGTGGGAAGAGAGTTTTTTCCTACCGAAATGATGTATGGAATATCCATCAATTATTTTACTCATTTTGTATTTTCAATATCACTTTGTATACTAGATAGTATGTATTTATATTTTATTTTGATTCATTTTGAATTCTAAATAACAAAAATACCATTTATTTACCCTATTCATTGTTTAGGCATTCATACTAATTGCATTAGCACTACAACAAAAACAACTTTTAGCGGCATTAAATATTAACATTAATAAAGAGTGCTAAGGACTTTACCAACATTAGTTAAGTGTCATTATGACCAATGTCGCTACAGGTTTTAGGGACATATACAAAGAGTGACAATTGGCGTTAAAAATATATATTTAGCGGCAACTAATGATCATTTGTGTTATAATGTAGTAAAAAGGAATTTGTATTTTATTGGGCTCATTTTATATTTTCAATATCAATTTGTATACCATGTAGTTTGTATTTAAATTTGAATTTGTATTTTTCCTAATGGTATACAATCAGGTTTTGAATTGGATAACATTATTTTATATTTTATGCACCATTATATAAAATACAGTATAAAAACTAGAACAAATGCATTACAAATACAAACAATATGCATATTGAAATGAATACGACTTAGGAAATGAAGCAATATTTTGAAGAGAAACATAAATATACAGTGAAAAAAAATATACGGATACAAATATATTTCTTAAATAACTACGTAATTATTTGACATATATATTGGAATGAATACAAACTAATAAAGAAATACAAGTTTCATTATACAAAATACAACATGAAAAAGAATGAATACAAATACAAATGCAAATGGTATACATATTGAATGAATACGATTTAAGCAAGGATACAAAATTTTGAAAAAAAAAAACAAATAAATTATAAAAAAGTATGTCAAATAAAAGATAAAACTATAGGTTTTCAAATTTCTAAATTAAAAAATTAAATTTAATAGATAAAACTATAAATTATCATCATAAAGTTTCATAACAATAAAATTGGTGGATATGAATTTTTTCGATTTTGTGATTTTCGTAACAATAATTAGTGAAAATTGGCTATTGAAAATTTTATAGAGGTGGTACTTCTTTAATTTCTTTATTTTCATAATAATAAATAGTGAAATTGAATATCGATTTTTTTAAGAAAAATATTGAATTATGTATTTTTAAGAACATGGTGAAAGAAGAAGAAAGAGATGGAAGTTGGTGCATTTTGATAAATTGTAACTGATGAGACTTTTAAGCATTTATTCCTTTTAAACAAAAATCCCCCCCCCCTCCTAAATTCCTCTAATTTGTTATGTAAAATAGTATTTTAAAATTAAAAAATTATAAAAACATAAAAAAAATACATGACAAACTAAAAATTTGACATTTTTACTAAATATTGAATGTGTTGCTAATGGGCCATCTTAAATGTTAAATATTTACATTTTCAAAAACCATTCCTAGAAAAAGTCAACCGACTCTAAAAAAAAAACTATCAACATAAATTGAGACATGAAAAGTAACATATAATATAATTACAATATTACATTAAAAATGTACTATAAATTACAAGTTGTGTGATTGATTTAGCGGGGTACGATGCGATTGTAACGACCTATTTAGTCGTTTTGAGCAGTAGAGTTTATTTCTGGTAATAACTGTCTGGGTCGACGGATCCCACGACGGACCTTCATGGGCACGGCGGACCGTCGAGAGGGTCTCGTTCCAAAACACTTAGATTCTGAAAATTTGGGTACTGAGATCGACTCTCTAAACTTCACGACGGAATGGCAGGACGGACCGTCGTTTGCACGATGGACCGTCACAAATCTTTCCACAGAATTGAGTCTCTGAACTCTGTGACGACTTTGCAGGACGGACCGTCGCAGGCACGACTGGCCGTCACGAGTGACGTAAGCCCACTCGGGTCAGAATTCTGCTAAAGTTTTTAAAGGGGTGTTTTGGACTATTCCTGCTTATGATTATAAAGTTAGTGGTTTAATGTTGATAATTCAATTACTTGGGGGTTAAAGGAGGTAACCTTGGAAGAAATAGTGGGTTACTTTTACCATCTTTTATACTTAATTATATGATGATTAGGGTAAAAGAAAAAGAGTTTGAATAAGGAAAAATAGAAAGAACAGAAGAGAGGGACGAACGAGCGAGAGAAGAGAGAACGAAGAGGAAAGCAAAGACCTTGAGGAGTAGCTTGCGTGATCACGAATTCTTCGGTGGAGGTAGGTTATGGTTTATGCTATTCCGTAGTAAACTCAAATAGCGATTGATATGTATTGGGTAATTTTGTAAAATCTTCTATATGCTTGATTGTGTGTTTGCATGATGTGATTACTTAATTGTGATGAAATTAGCACGATGAGGCTGTTGAATCTTAAACCATAAAAACCTCCTTGATCATGATGATGCCTTGGTATAAAAGAAGGCTTGATGAACTAAAAGAACAAGAATTAGAGGATCGGAGTGTCACGTTCCGACACCAGGATAGTAGAGGATTGGTGTGTCACATTCTGACACCAGGATAGTAGAGGATCGGAGTGTCACGTTCCGACACCAGGATAGTAGAGGATTGGAGTGTCACGTTCCGACACCAGGATAGTAGAGGATCGGAGTGTCACGTTCCGACACCAGGATAGTAGAGGATGGGAGTGTCACGTTCCGACACCAGGATAGTAGAGGATCGGAGTGTCACGTTCCGACAACAGGATAGTAGGGGATCGGAGTGTCACGGTCCGACACCAGGATAGTAAAGAGAATGAATCTTTAATTATGCTAATATACTCCGGTTTGAAGAACCTAATTCCTAAATGAGTATGGTGTGGAGGCTTGAGTCCTCATAGATGTGCTTGGGTGTTGGCAAATTGTTATGGTACTTGTTGTTGTCACCTGTTAAGTGTTATGGTTGATTTTATGTTATTATCTTATATATATTATTTTCTATTTTGAGTTGGCCGATGATACCTACTCAGTACGTGTGCCTTGTACTGACCCCTACTTGTATGTTTTCTCTTTGTTATTTGTGGAGTGCAGCAAACGTACCGTCGACTTCAACTCAACCGCAACTTTAGCCAGACCTCAGCATAATCAGATTTCAGGGTGAACTATTATTCCTAGATCGGACTGGATTCTTCTTTCACGTCTTGATGTCTTGAAGTTCAGGCATGGACCATCTGTTTACTTATTTTAGCTTCCTAGATACTCTTAGATTTAGTAATTTGAGGATAGATGTTCTTGTGGTGATGACTTCCAGATTTTGGGACTGATAAATATTAAATTTTAGAAGTTATTTATTGGTTATATTAATGAGTTTTAAGTCTTCCGCATTATATTCTAGTTATTATGGTTGAAATGTTGGGGTTTAGATTGGTTGGTTCGCTCACATAGTAGGATAAGTCTGGGTGCCACTCGCGGCTCCTTTTGGGTCGTGACAAACTTGGTATCAGAGCATTAGGTTCGTTGTTCTCATCACACAAGAACGAGCCTAGTAGAGTCTTGAGGAACTGTAGGGGGACGCCTTTAGTTTTCTTTGAGAGGCTATAGGACTTTAGGAAAATTCCATTCTTTCTTTCTTTCGTGCTATTACTTGGATCCAATTGGTATCTAGGTGATACAAATTGGTATCTGACTATCTTCACTCTATTTCGCAGATGGTTAGAACTAGAGCAACAACTTCGCCAACACCAACACCGGCAAGACAAGATGCGTCTGAGCCAGCCACTGGGCTGTAGCTCGAAGAGGAGCAGTGGTAAGAGGCCGTGGTAGAGGTCGTGGGAGGACGTCCTCTAGAGGAAGAGGACAAGCTCCTGGCTCATCTAGTGCTAGGGTGGTGACTCCTCCACCGACTGAGGAAGTAGTAAGAGAAGGTGAGGAAGGGGAGAATGAACAAGTGCAGAATGAGGAATTACCACCCCAACCTACCCAGAGATGATTAATCAGGTTCTTGCTTATCTTAGCGGGTTATCTGATCAAGGCCAGACACCTCCACTGTTTTCTGCACCAGCACCTCAGGTTCCGGGAGTACAACATGCAGCTGCTGTGGCTCCCCGCATGGATGCCTCATTGGAAATAGGCACGTTTCCTATGTTTACTACAGGGCCTATAATGACAAGTGATTAGCACAAACTTTTCAGTAAGTTCTTGAAGTTGAAACCTCCTGTTTTCAAGGGTGCTGAATCTGAGGATGCCTATGACTTTCTGGTTGATTGTCATGAGTTGCTACATAAGATGGGCATAGTGGAACGATTTGGTGTTGAGTTTGTAACCTATCAGTTTCAGGGAAATGCCAAAATATGGTGGCGATTGTATGTTGAGTGTCAACCAGCACAGGCACCACCTATGACTTGGGCATCATTCTCTAGCTTGTTTATGTAGAAGTATATACCCCGGACTTTGAGGGATAGGAAGAGAGATGAGTTCCTGAGCCTAGAGCAAGGCAGGATGTCGTTTGATGCTTATGAGGCTAAGTTTCGTGCATTATCCAGGTATGCCACCCAGCTTTGTTTCAGTCCACAAGTGCGGATTCGCCGTTTTGTGAAGGGGTTGAGGTCAGATTTGCAGATTTCAGCCTTACAGGTAGCTGCTGCTGCAAAATCCTTTCAGGAGGTGGTAGATTTTGTGATAAAAGTGGAGGGAGTGAAGCCAGACGACTTCACCATGGCATCGACCTCTAAGAAGTTTCGTAAGGGAGGCGAGTTTAATGGTTCTTACTCCAGAGGACAGGGTTCAGGAGGTTACCCAGCCCGACCGATTCAGTCTTCACTGCAGGCCTATGCTTAAAAACATACTCATTCTGTGATTTGAGATTAATGTTCAAAACTTAGCTTTTAAAAAGCTCTCTTGAAAATCATAGTTTCCTCTTTTTTTATTGAAACTAGCCATAGGCTCTGTGGAAGTCTAGCTTCGTTTCTTTCACAAAAGTTTTAAAACATTTTAGTTAAAGCTCTGAGGGACTACTTAGTTCCCTTATAACTCTTGAATAATGAACTCAACTTTATGCTCTTTGCTTACTCGAAACTTAACTCTTATAGAATACTTAGTTCCCTTGTAGGATTTGAGAATTTATATTCAACTCTTTACTTGAACCTTTAAAAGAAGTTATAAACGTTTGTTAAGACACTTGAATGCTTTAGGACTTACTTTGACTTGCTTCTTAACTTTTAGACTTGACTCTTAACTTGCTTGACTTTGATCTTAACTTTTCTAAAATTGGATTATGGATTGAAGGATCATGATTTCATGTTTATGGATGATTTCATGATATTTAGATGTACTTAAGAGTGTTGGAATCAACTAGGAATGATAGGTACATCACTTAGGAACTAGTACAAGAAGATAGGGGAAAAATGAGGTCTCCAGGGGGGTCGTGGCATTCTGAGAGACGTGGGGTGCCAGGGCCTGTCAGAAAGATCCTATTATGGGGTGCTTTGAATGGCGGGCGCGCCAGTGCCTATCAGATAGAGCCTGCCCAGAGGGGATCTTGCAGGCGCGGCGCCCCATGGGCTATCTGACGGGACCTCCAACTTTTCTTCTCCGTTTTTCATCTGTAAACCTCCTAAACATCCATTTATCCCACCCCAAACATTTAGGATCCATAAATATCTCATTACCCAATATATTATACTTGAAAATAGTCTGGAAACATGAATCTAACCTATTAGAGATCAACTACAATTCAACCAACAAGAACTTCACAACTTTTTATCAAGAACTATAAGATTTTCATTCAAATAAACTCTAATTTGATGTATTGAATCAAATTGGGGTGTGGGTGAAAGGACCCAACACCGAATGATCTCACATACCTCGATAGGGATCACCCCCGACAAAATCCACGCAATGATCTTAGCGTTTCTTGGACAATTCTTGATCTTCCTTTTCTTTTCTCTTTTGTCCCAAGCCCTAAGCGTTCTTTGTTTTTCTAAACTGATTTGTGATTTGGTTTTACCCCTAATATAACCTAAAAATGAATTAGGAAATACTAGGGTGAAAAGACAACTTTATCCTTACTAAAATCCAGATTGGATTTTTCTCAGTCCAACAATCCAACTTCCGAAAGACATATCTCCCTCATACAACATCGAGTTTTTGCAAACTCGGTGGCATTGGAAAGATATTATCAATGGTTCTCCATGCATATAAAGAACTCATCCAAACTCCTTCTGAGCTGAAAGATATGTCCGTTTTGAAAGTGAAAAAAATTCACATTTGAAAGTTAATTTTTTGTCTAGATTTCCCTACTTAATCCCAAAATTGATTGTTCTTGGTTTCATAGCTTATTCTTAGTTAATTAAAGTTATTAGATGTTACAAACTGGGAGTGACCCTCGTGGATGATAAGATGTGAGAAGTTGAGATCATTTGAACATGTAAGGAGTGAATATGTGTGGATACCTCGGTAAGGATGTTTGGTCATAAAGGGCTTGAGCAGGGGTAGATAGGTATATGAAGTATTGGGGAGTGATGAATAGATAGGATATGATGTAATTTTAACTCACTAAGGATATGAACCCTGATACGACGATGTGGAGGTCAACAATTAGGATAAAATGTTAGTAGGTGGCCGAGTGCTTTGCTTTCTCTTTCCCGGGGTACTAGTATTACTTTGTTACTATTTCATATTCTTAGATTTCTATTAGTTTATTATTTTGTTCTACTATTGTATCTTTAGTAGTTGTTTTTGTTTATTGATATTGTCCTTTTTATATTGATTAAAGAACCAATGATTCATTATTTTATGAATAAGTCATTTATTAGAGGTTCTTGAGTTATGTGATAATGAAAAATAATCAAATTCATGTTGGAATATTGTAAATAGTTTTTTAAAAAACTATTTTTTCATTATTTTTAATGTATGGATATTAGTAAAAAAAACTATTTGCAAGATCAATGCAATCATTATTTATAAGCGAAGCGAGGACAATTTACCTAGTATATGTGTGTGTGTGTGTGTGTGTGTGACAATCTTATAACCGAAAATAGAAATAGAAAATCTAGTGTGAAGGTTTATAATAATACAAAATTCATTTATCCATTAGTAAAAAAAAACATACACAAGCATAGAAATAGTGTTATCACAACATGAAAAATAAAATCCAAGATTTACAAGATATATAAATGAAATCTAAAAATATCGATGTTAAAATCACAAATGAGATTAGAAAAAACTTCATATCAGTTAAATCTCATGTAAATTGAAATCAAATTGAATTCAGTTATATAATAAAAATGAAAGACTGCAAGTTCTAGACATAATTTGTAGAGATGTTACCTCTGTAGGTATAAGACTTTAGAAAATTAATGATATTTGTGACAAACTCCTGATCGTTATCAACCAACAAGACATTAATTGTCTATATCATACCATAAAAGGGACTTGCCATTGAATTATTCTTTTTCCTTCAATTACATCATAGCTTTTTTTTTTCAGATGTAACAAGGAGGTGGTATAAGAATTTTCTTTTTTTACATCAGACTGAATTTATAGAGAAACCCTAACTTTTTTGGTAAGTGATTTATATAGTACCTATTGGCTAGTGGGTATGTTGGTATAATTTTTATTTGACCTATTTTTTTTATTTCTTGAATCAAGAGAAGGTATAATAAAATCATACTCTACCGGTTCAGTATGGAGGACAATGCATACTTGATAAAATCATTTTCAGTATTTTTTACTCAAACGTATTTTTTGGGGAATCATTTTAAATTAAAAGGGAAAATAACTTCTATCACTTATGGCATCCGAGTGAGTCTTTTACTTTTATTCAAAAAGTATAATAGTTGCATTCATACCTTATATTTATTGTATCAACCAATATTTATATATCAGTTTCAACCATTACCATTCAAAAGAAACAAATATCTCCTTATCACATAGTTCATATTCTATTAAAAATCTCGTAGTCATTTTCTTAATTTGATATATTTCTACTATTTTATCCTTTTTCAAAGCTACAATGTTGTTTTTATGAATGGTTGAGATGGGTGGTGTAATTCTCCAGTTGTTCGGGAGAGTATGGAGAGATTTTTCTTTACTTTTGAGCGTTTGTGCTAAAATGGTTAGCTTTATATGATATTCTTAGTGGGATTAGATGAGATTTTTTTCTGAGTCTTAGATTGACGACTATGAAGTTTTTTCTAGTATGGTGGTTTGTGTCTCCAGGTTTTTGAATTGATTTTTTATGTTTGGTTCTTTTGTTTGTCATAATTAATATGTTGAGTATGATCAATATTTCATCAAAACACCCTCTGATTGTTTTAGTCAAAAATTATCATTCCAATTGGAATACATATATGGTCGACATTCATGAGACTCCTATTGAGTATGGGCATCAAATTCCAATTTTGGTCTGTGTTGGTGTCTAGTACACTGCAAATACAATGTTTGTTTGCATTCGTGATAAAAAAAGAACTGCATTTACAATATTCGATTTGTGTCAGTAGACCATATTTAGGTTATTTTTTTTGCTTTTGCAGTACTTGAGAGGGGTTATATCAACATTGTTCCTTTATTTTTAAAACTTATTTCCACCACTATTAGAGTTATTGTAAGAAGATTATGCTCAATTATTGTTGCATACTTCAACATTTCTACTATGAAGGGTGTGATGAGGTGTGTTAAGAAAGGGATAATCAGTAATTTATTTTTAGCCCAACTCTTGTAACAACCTAGCCCGCTAGTGATATTGTTCATTTTTGACCTAGACCTACACAACTTTAAAATGTGTCACAATTTGGTAAGGTCTTCTTACTAATATACTCAACATCTCTCTTGTGTTTTGATGATGTGGGACTTCCTATTTTAATCTAGGGGTCAACAACTTTCTTTAACTCAACCAAAGATCATTATCTTGTTTTCCCTTAACATTTGACACAAGGGACAATTTTGACCCATTTTGAACGATAACTCCCAAATTAGATAGTATGTACACATCAGAAATCAACTTTTTTTTTCTCATCGTCAATGTAACAAACATTATTCATGGAAAATCTAATAAGAGCATTGGCAAACACATTACGTTATTGATGGTAAAGAACACTCATATCATCATACTTTGACATTCAAGCCAATCTCCTTTGGTGAAGATTTCCATTTTTTAAACATATATGGAATACTCTTATTATTGGTATATACATCACATGAACACCAAAGAGATAGTAACTCTATATCCTCAATGCAGAAACCATCACTATCAAATTTAAATCATGAGTCGGGTAATTCTTTTCATGAACCTTAAGTTGTCCAGAAGTATAGGTTATGACCTTACCATTTTACATCAACACACACAACCAAGCCCAATTTTGGAGGCATCATAATACATAATAAAACCATCTGAATCTTCTGGTATTGTCAAAATCAAGGCTGAAGTAAGATGAATCTTCAACTCCTGGGAACTCTTCTCACAAGCTTTGGACCACTAAAATTTCACTTTCTTTTGAGTCAAGGTAGTTAACAGAGAAACAATAGAGGAAAATCCCTCCACAAATCGTCTGTAGTTACCATTCAAACCAAGAAACTCTGAATATTAGAGGGAGTTAGATGTCTAGGATTCTTCTTAACAATACTCATAGGATAAAATTGAATGCCTTCTCTTGAAACTATATGGCCAACGAATGCTACCAACCTCAACCAAAACTCACATTTTCTAAACTAGCAAACAACTGACGGTCCTTGAGAACTTGTAAGACAATTCCCAAATGATTGACATGTTAATTATCACTCCAAGAATAGATCAAGATGTCATTTATAAACACAATGATGAACAAATCCAAATAATACTTTAAAAACCTATTCATCAAATTTATAAAAGTTGCAGGAGCATTCGTTTGTTCAAAAGACATAACAAGGATTCATAGTGATCATACCAAATACTGAAGGTTATCTTCACAATGTCACATTCTCTAGCTTTAGGCTGGTGATAACAAGATCTTATGTAACTTCTCGCACCTAGAAAGAACACGAAAAGAGTTTAAAATCTAGAATAGACTTGTTTCTGGAAAGTATAAGAAAATCTGGAAAATTTAAGTAAGTTAAAAGTGCATTTTTTGTCAACTTCAAATGGTCTTAACTCCTTACTCAGGACGAGTTAGGTTTAGTTATAGATATGGTTGGAAATCTCTTCGAATGTCTTTCCAACACCGCCAGTTTTACGCGATATCAACTTCGTATGAGTGAATTACACCCTTTAGAAGTTGAGCTGTCGAATTAAGGAAATGTCCCAATCTGGAATTTTTAAAGGGTATGTTAGTCTTTTCACTAGCCTATTTTTTAAAATTCATTTTTATGAGTTTAATAGGGGTGAAATCAGAACATAGCTTTAGAAGTTGGGAATTTTCATTTTTGGGCTAAGGAGAAAGTAGAAGAAGAAAAAGGGAAATATTCGCCAAGATCGTGAGGTGATTAACTTGTGGATTTTGTCAACGTTGATCCCTAAAAAGGTATTTTTTCCTATCTCAACGTTGGATTCATTCACCCACGTGTAAATCATGTTTAATTTTATGTGATTTCATTCTAAAAAGATTGAATTTTGAATGTGGTCTCTTGAATTGCTTTCGTTCTTGAACATGAGTTAAGATTTAGGAGTTTTTTGATGATCTATGTGTTATCCTTGAATTCATAGGGTTAAATCCTTCTATATGTTATGTGGGTACCTGAAATCTAAGTGAATTTGAGAAAAGAAATTTCAAAAAAGAATGATGTAAGTTCAGAAAATGAATTAAGAAATTCGTACGGTGTCACCTAGGCAGGGCCAAGTGTGGCGCTCCCCATCTTCGCTAGAGTTCTTGGGGCGGCACGCCTGTAGAGTGCCAGAATGTGGCCTCTGAACTTGAGGCCTGGCATAGCGCGCCCCGGACGTGCCTAAATCATCATCTTTTGCCCAGTTTTTGTAATTAAATCCGATTAATCCTTTCTAAGTGTTTTAACACTTTCTAATGATTCTAACCACTCTGAATAGACTTCTAATCATATTACAATTATCTAGAAGCAGGAATTACAACCTTGAATCCATAACCTCAAATTCAAGGAAAGCTCAGAGTCAAGTCTAGAAAGTTCTTAGAGTCCTTATAAAAAATCTTTTACAAATACTTTTGAACTTTTTTTTAATACTTAAATATAAGGTTGATTAAAGAGTAAATATAAGAAGAAGAAGTTTATTTCAAGTTTTATAAGTCTTTCAAAAATGTTTTAAATATCTTTTTAATACTTAAGTTTGACGTCAGTTCAGAGTAAAGTGAAGTCTTTTCTTCAAAGAAGTATAGGGGGAATAAGTATTCCCAAATAAGTATAAAATGTTTTCACATTTAAAAAGAATGGAAACTGAGATTCGAAAGAGTCTTCGGACTAATTTTCAGAAAAGAGTAATAGGTGTCTACATGAAGCAAACATGTAAGACCCCCAAAATGAGTTCGGGTGTCTAGAGCCTAACATGTTTTTTTAAGGTTATAAGGTACTAAAATTAATTATAATATGTTTTAGGTGCAGTGTGTAAAATTTAATGTGATTTGGAACTCAAGCGTTAAGGGACGATGAAGACGTTCAACGACTAGTCACCTATGTGTCTTATGTGTCCATGTGTGTTTACATATAGTATAATATGAGATTATGAAGTATTAAATTGACTTTTAGTGATTTTTAATGGTCATATATGGAGTTTCGTGAAGTTTGGAGGTCAAACATCCCAGAACGTCCAACATGTTAAAAAGTAAGCCCTTAAGACACTCAAATGTGTCTTGATGGGGCCTAGCCTGTTTGGACGAGTTACGTATATTTGTTTTGGGTGAAACTCATGTGGGAGGTCTAAAACTTTGTAAGGTTTTTATTTACGTTATAAATTTTTGAGTAAAACCTCTAAAGGGTTCCGCAAAAGAGCACACAAGAAGGACCCACCGCTGCGCAGTGTCAATTACAAACCAAACGACGGAGTTTGTTGACCAACGGCCTGTTGGTGAGGACTCGTTGATGGACAGTTATCCTGGGCAGGTCTCAACCCAAAATCAGTCCAAGGTCCAACCAATGGAAGCCAAAGGACGGTCGATCGATTGACCAATGGTCAATCGATGGTGTTGTCGATGGTGGCCTGCAACTGGTGCCACTGTTTTATTAAGGGGTGAATGGGAAATTCACGCCACATCCTAACTTGACACTAATAGTTTTAATTAGCTATTTTTAGGCCTATATAACGGATCAAAAACATGATCAACCCCACTCCCAAGTTTTAGAGGTTTTCAACTAGAAAGAGGTGTTTTGATCATTTGTCTCTAAGTTACCTTTCAGTTGCAGAGTTTTTCTCAATGTTTTCAAAGAAAATTTCATGATCAATGTTCTTCTTCTTCAATCTATCCATGGGTTCTTTCTAAACACATGTTAAATGGTTAATTCATGAAGAATTGATGTTAATTTATTGGTTTGAACATGATTTTAATCCAATTGCATGATGAACCCATGTTCCTTCCGTAAATTGATTCAGTCCTTGCATGGGCTTTCTGATCTTGACTTGTTACCATTAAATTGTGATTCTATTACGTTGAAGTGGTTATATCTACTATTATTTACGTGAATTGATATTGAAGGATTCATGTGGATCAATGTATGAAGGTTTGAACATGCCTAGACTAGTTATCAATGTAATCACAGTAATATGGACCTTTTAAGGTATAAAAGTTGAAATTGATTATGTGATGGTTCTTGTAACTACTGCCTTAGGCTAATAATTTGGTTGAATTATGAATATAAACATGGTATGATCAAAGTAAAGAAGGCTCGTTATTAATTGATCTATGTGTTCTAAAGCTATTAAGTATTAACTTGTGGTCCCTGTAACGTTGGTCTTTAATTGTATAAAAGTGGATTTTGAGTATGTTAGTATGCTTTGCTATACTGCCTATGATGTAATGTGATCATAATTGTATGTAAAGGATCTAATGTGGATCAATGCATGATAGTTGAGTAGTATTAACTTATGTGGATTCATCTTCCATGATTTCTTAGTATAAAGCATAATTATAGTAAATTTGACTTTATTAGAAATTGTAGTAGGATCTTGTTTAGTTTATGAGTGTTTTGTCTAATTCCATACATGTAAATTATTAATGAATCTTGATTGATAAACAAGACTAGGGAAATCGATTGATGATATATGCCTATCTATTCTCTAGAACAATGGTAATGTTTTGCACTAGTTGTATCATGATCTTGTAGCGACTTGTACATGGTTTTTCTATTTTTGAAGTACATTTATATACTTCCATATATATGAATTTTTGATAAAAAGGTGTATTTATCAATCATGATCAAAGGGTGAGAATTTGGTAAGAATGCTTATCTCCTCTGCTTTTCTATATTAATGTAGTTGATCAAGCCTTATATGTCATTGTGTGGTATGGTCCATGTATGGTTACGGTGTTTACTTTATTTTCAATCTATAAGTGTTTTTACCATGTCCTTGAAGTCAAATTGATAAGTCTATGAGTGTGTGATTATGATTAACAATATGTGAAGATTATGCCTACTTTCCTATTCTAGTTGTGATTTAGGTTGCATGGTTATTGTATAATCATGTGTATATCTATGTTAGGGTAAAGTATAGGTTCTGTCATTGATGAGTTAAAATGGTTAATAATCCCTCACCTATGTACCCCTATGTGAATTCATGAATAGTACAAGTTAAGAGTCTTAAGTGTAATATGAAGTTGGCTTGTCCTATGCTATTGTGTGTTGTGTGATTTATGCTTGATAGAGTATTATGGTCTAAGAGGTGGATGCCTCAATGTGTTTTTGATAGACATTATGTGATCATGTTGACAAATGTATACACACACTCACTTTACATGCATGTTACAAGTAGTTTAAGTCATGGTGTCTAAATGAAAGGTAATTCTCATACTGGCTATTCTCTACAACTATGCATACTAAGATGATGTCTATGAAAGTATGATATGTGTTTCCATAACTAGGATGACTTGATAGGTGTACTAGCATGTGCAAGGGTATAAGACCTTGTCTATGCATTGCACATGTGTACCTTGATAGGATAGTTCCTAGGTTTGGTTTCTATGTACATGAAAATGAATGAATGGGCATGTCATGAATATGTCCTATATGTTATGATGTTAAGTATATAATTTGATGAAGTATGAATGTGCATAGTGTCTTGGAGTGTTGAGATGAATGGATTGCTCATATAGGTACACATATAGACTTATGCATTGATATATGAACATTGTTATATTATGTGTTAAGTGAAAGGTTTGCTCACATATGAATACACACACATGAAGGATGATCTAGATAATAGAGGTTCCTTGAGAGGTGTGCCCAAGATTACTATAAAACTAGATAGGTGCTTGAATATGCTATAAGCATATGAGGAATGAATATCATAAGCCTATGTTTTATGACAAATGTAATAAAGGTTTTTCAATAAAGGCAAATTAGCTTAGCACCGAGTGAACTTGACATTGAGAGGTGTTGACTTCCCTTGGAGGAAGATTCACCATTTGTTCCTTATAGAGTGTTGACTTCCCTTAGAGGAATACTCACATATGGATCCACATGAGGTGTGACTTCCCTTTGAGGAAGATTAACCCATTTTTTCTCATGAGAGGAGGCCCCAATTGCCCAATGGCATGTAAAGGGATTATACCTATCTCTTAGTTTCATAAACTATGTTTGCCACGTAGGATCTAGCAAAGTGAATCCACTTAGGATTATAGGATGTATGTTAATGTTCAACCTTGGCTAGGTAGGAACACCTTTCATCGGTGTAAGGTTCTACGACACCAAATTCCATGTTTAGCACCCATAATCTTAGTGTCGGTTAAGGCTATAGTTTCCCTTAAGTAAAATTGAAAATTGAAGTAAATGAATAGGATCCTAACTAGGAGGACTTAAGGGAGGTTACTAGTATAGGTGGAAGCAATGAACCCATCTAGACATTGCACAAGTAGCTCCATAAGAAGTCCTAGGAACGTGACCTAATGTGTATTTTTGTGCTTATGTCCATATGAAAGACTTTGTAGTATTTGTCTACTTATTATGAAGATGTGCATGGTATGAATTTATAAGAAGTGGACTTATCCTTATATGCACTATGTTGGTATACATGACTATATGATGAAGGTCTTGTATTAACATGAATGAAGTTGCCTCTACTTACTTGTTGATGTATGAATTGAATGTTAAGGTTTGTGGTATCATGAATGGTTTATTAAGCCTGTGTGGAGTTATGGGGCTTCACATGTGGATTGCACTGGTAGACTAAGATTCGGGTCATGAACAAGGTCTTATAATGATGTATATGAAAAGAAGTAAAAATATTATAACTTGAAATAGCTTACTGTAATGTGCCTTAAAAATGCATTGAATTCTATATGTGATTTTCTATGATCATTAGCCTTTGCATATGTCTATATGAAGTATGTGAATGATATAAATGTTATTGGATAAATGTTTTATGAAGATTTACTCAAAAAGGCATGAAGTATGGTTTCAAGAAAATGTCCTTTTTAAATGCATGTTTTTGCATGGTTGCTATACTTAGTGCATTCTTGTACTAATCTCATTATTCTCTAATTTTTACACAGAGTGTATGTTATGGATGCTTAAAAAGGATGTTTATGATTGAGGAGCTTGATAGATGATTCCCAATCTCAAGGAAAGGAGTCCTTAAGTTCCACGGATTCCCTACTCATGTAATACTATAAAATATTTAAATATTGTATACTTGTGTTATAAGGGTCATGTACCTAATGTATTCTAATGTTGTTGCGTCAAGATGACAAAGAAACTTAGAATATAAATATTTATTATACATACATACATACATATATATATATATATATATATATATATATATATATATATATATAGTGTTAAGTTTCTAGAATATGATGTGCTATGAAAAGTTCTAAAATTTTCCCTAAATTTACTATTTCAATGCGATAAATGATAACTATGGGCTTGTATAAGACCTCCGAGAGGTCAAGTATTCCATGTTACTTCTACAAGGTACTCCCGGATGTGACAAAGCAGGAAACTAAGATTTCCAATATAGCCTTTGAGCTAAGTTTTTGAACACTAATCTCAAATCACAAAAGTAGTATGTTTTAATAACATAAGAGCCAGTTTATTTTTGAGTAGTATTGAGCACCGAATTGGGGACGAGCATGAGTTCAGATAACTCACCTCTTCATAAAACCATGTAGCCACCATGGGTAGAGAAGGGTCATGCTTTTTAGATAAACCCTTTTTCACAATAAACTATTGGATCTATTAGGGAATTCACGTTTATACCTTTGGCCGAGTATAGGATGCACTGGCAACGTTTGGTAGATCACTGTATCAGCACTATAGCTCTTATGTGATGGTTGTTGGTTAGACAAACTCCCACAAAACTAAAATGTATTTACATATATACATCTGTTTATTTGTATTTCTACATATATCTAAAAGTTAATTGTATCCTTGCATATATACAATGTTTACAACATGTTTTCAAACAGTTTTTCTTTATATTGCACTTGCTTGTAAATTGCTTTATATGGAAATGAGTTAGTTATATTCAGTTGAGCTGCACCATGTGAGTTCTGCAGTTTCTTTCGGATTCTTTCTAAACTATGTTGTTTAATATTCAAACTCGTAAAATCGTACATTTAATGTACTAATGGCAGTTAGCCTGCATCGTAGTATAATGTAAACGCAGGTAACGAAGATTGGCATTCGGCGCATCGTTGATCCAGTTGATCACTTCAGAGTCAATTGGGTGAGCCTTCTTGCATTCTAGAGGACTCCTTTTATTATTATTTTAAGTATTTTCTTTATTAGGATTTTGTGGGTTCTGTCCCAACATCCTTCAAGGTTTTATAAGGTTGCATAGATAGAGAGTCAGATGTTAGTCCTTTATTATTTTCATTTCTTTCTATTTGTTAAGACTTGGGTCCACTTTTGTCCAATTGAATGTTTTAAACCTTTACATAATTATGTGTTAGTATGCTTTATCAATTCATTTTAGTTTTGATCATTATATTTATTGATTATTGTCTTCCTCTAAGTTAAGTAAGTCATACCAAGGGTTCGCTCGAGGCCAACAATGGTCTTCGAGTGCCGACCATCCAAGGGTGTAGGCTCGGGGCATGACATCTGAGTTCAAGCTTTGAAATGAATTTACCACCGTGAAGTTGATCGAATACTTTTTCCTTATTGTGACCTTGTTCAACTGTCGATTGGTAATGGACATTCAGAGAAAATAATATTTCTTATGAACAAAGAGAACAAGAGCACCTCACGAAGAAATACTCATTCTGATGAAACTCTTATCCAAAAAGTCTCTTAATTGGTCTTTTAACTTCTTAAGCTCCGCTGGAGTCATCCTATAACGAGAGAAGGAAATTTGTCGGTATCTGGAAGAAGGTCAATTATAAAAATGATTTCCCTTTCTGGAGGAACTCCGGACGGTCATTTGGAAACAGCTCCATAAACTCATTTAGAAAGTGACTCTACAGCAGGGGTTTTGGAATTGGTATCCTAAAGAAGTAAGTTGATCATGTTGACAACCATCTCTACCACTACTAATAAGCGAGGGGAAATCTCTAAACCTATGATGTATCTCACCAAAACCTAGCATCCATCCATATTGACTAAAGACATCCACTAATAGCTCCTACCACTCTTTTGGTAAGTGGGGAAAAGATGACCACAAAAACCATCATTATGTGACTCAAGGTTGGGCACCTTATCTTTTTTTAACTTCAACACTAGAGCACTAGCAATAATATGGATTTAGTCCTCAAAATCTCTGTTTGAATTAAGATGACACCCACTAACACATCTCTAATGAGAATAGTCACTACTGTCGAATTGAGCCCTCTTACACACCCTAGCGCTCTTCTTAAGCTTCTCTTCTTCATTTTATTGAGCATAAGTCATCAACCTAGAAATATACATCTTTTTTTGGTCAACATAGTTGTTCTATATTCTTTCACAGCCATCACTGAGACACTAGAAACAAACTTGTATAAGCTCTAAAGTCGAACACCATAGCATGAGAATTCATGGATAGTTGAATGAATTCATAGTATATTCCTTCACACTCATATTTATTTTTCTTGATTAAATTAACTCTTGCACCTTTGCCTCTCTTATATGAAGAGGGAAGAATCGATCTAGGAAAGCACCTTGAACTTGTTCCATCCAATGGATCCATGTCAATAGCCCTTTCTTCCTTCCATCACTTGATCCAAATTTGAAAAACCCCTTTCAATTAATAAGCAATGAAGTCCTCAACTAATAAGCAGCTAAGTCCTCACTCTCAATCGAAGTGACACCTTTGATCTTTATAATTATTTGGCTGTCCTCAATACATTCTTGTGGTTCCTAAATCATCTTAGAACCATGGAATTATGGAGGATTAATCCGATTCAAATCCTAGACTCTAGTCGTTGGCATAACCACAAGTTGGTTTAAAAGAGCTACAACCTTATGGTTTGCTCCAACAATCATATCTTGGGCCAACATTCAGAAAACAACCCTAAATTCCATATAATTGACTTGGCCATACAAGGGAAAAATCAGAGCTTGTGTTTCTTCTTGTTCCTCATTCAATTTCCTTCTAACAAGAGCTCTTCTTGGAGGCATAGTTTTTATAAATCACAAACATAAGTTTGAAGGAAACCTTATGGAGTTCAACTCTATCATATAACTTAAGAGTTATGAAAGAAGAGAAGTTTATTAAACGTCTAGAAGAATCTCATTCATAAATGTAGTATGATATCACACATATGAACAATAAGTTAATCAACGCGTCTCTCAGACACCATATGACACTTGAACCTAATTCTCTAATTACAAAGTTTTCAAAACCCAAGACTACCCTCTAGAAATGAAATGGTATTTAGAATTTTGAGGTACTCCAAGCTAACCATATGGCATAGAATGACACTATGAAAACATACATAACTTAAATATCATAATAAGAGAAATAAATTTCAAATCATGAACTCAACATAGTAAGAAAATCAGAATACAAAGAATCCTAAATGGAAGTACTAATTTCTGAATAAACCCCTATCATAAGTGAGTTCATAGGACAAGCCCTAGCTCACTTAAAACATATGAAACTGAAATAAAGTTTGAAATTATCATAAAGAAAACATAAGTAGTACGTCTCCAAACCATTAGAACACACCAATACTTATCAAAGCTTATAAGAGTTCATACTACCACAAACCTAATATGGAGTTTTAATACTTGTAACACCTTGAAATTCGATAAAGGTACGATGGGTTGAATGGGAAGGTCCATAAGCCTAATACCAACCATGGACCCTCTATGTTGGGTTAACGGTCCGCTTAGGCTATAGTTGTTCATTTAGAGGTAGTAGGTTAGTTGTTTAAGACAATCTTGATCATCTATAAAAATCCTGTACGAATGGCGGAAAGTTATACGGTTCATTTAGGCTTACATATATCCTACTGTCACCTTTTTAAGTCAAATATATTATAGTATTTCCCACGTGCCTAATATCTAAGTTATTTTGTTTTAACCCCTATTCTAATCCTTATGTAATAGGTTTAGGTCCTAAACTACCCATTCTAAATCATTCTCCTAAATACAAAATATCCCTCCAAGTTCATCCCCTAAATCCTCTCTAAAGCTAAGGAATAATAAGCTTGGGTTTCACTTCAAGTTCTCCAGTTCACCCTATTTATTGAGACTTGATCACCAAGGTAGGCTAGCATTTACATATGGAATCATTTCCTCCATATTTTTACCCAAAGATCTTCCAATTTTACAAGTTTGATTCTCGATTCAAAATTAGGGTTATTTCTATCTTATGGGTTCTTTTCAATTATTGTTCAAGTGATTATTTTCTATCTTTTAATGCATGAATTGAAGTATTTACATGATTTTGAGTTGAATTATATGAACTCATGCATGATCCATGATTTTAGACTATGAACACATAATTAAGCTTTGTACTCAGAAATATAACTTTTATAAAGATATGCGTACTTCTATGAAATTGATGTAAAACATTTGATGATGTTTTGAGATAAAAGTATCAATGTTGTTGTTAATAAATTTTCTCACATACTACTAAGTTTATGATTGTGAAATTTTCTCACATAAGGATTCATAAGGTTAAAAAGGTCTTCTCATTTACGTTGAATCAATTTTTAGGAGTTATTTAAATAACTTTAGCTTGGATTGGTTGCTTAATTGTGACTTTCTGTAACACCCCGGAATTTTTTTAAACTAAGACTCGAACCATCCTTCGTACTAAGTAAGTTTTTTGCTAAGGAATTTAAATTTATTTATTATTATGTTCAAGTAACTATATGTATCACCTTGAGTTCTAAAAGGAACTAAATTGAAAATAACAAAAGTCTGAAATTTGGATAGTTAAGGTGAGTATGAGTTTTGGATCGAATTCAAATGACAATAACTCCTAGCACAGGATGAGTTAGGTGTGCTACAAGATAACATAGAAAAGATCTATGAATTATCTTTCCAACACCGCAAGGTTTGCTAATTTTGAGTTCAGATGACTGATATATGACCTTTTGAAGTTAGGTTGTCCAGTTTAGGAAAGTTAGTCGAAAATAGTGAGGGGTATTTTTTGGTCCTTTTCTTACCTAATAAGATTTAATTCATTTTTAGTACTATTTTATGGGTCTAATACTTTTAGATTCAATTTTATAATCCAAATAAACACCTAGGGTTTTAGTTGAGAGTTCAAGAAGCGAAAAGAAAAGAAAAGAAATGAAAAGATGAGAGGATGAAGGCGTTCATCAACGTTCTTGAGTTTATTTGCGGATTTTTGCCATGGTTTTAATCCCTAAGAGGTATTTAATTTTTCATAGTGTTGGTTTAATTCACTTACACGCCAATCATGTTATTTTTCAGCAAAGTTTCATTCTTATATTTTAAATATTAGAGTTCTTCATGAGTTCTTGATAGGTGTTCTTGAGGTTCATTCTAAATCTTGTTATGTTGGGTTTTTGATGAATTCTTGAGATTAAATGAAGTAATTTTAGTGTTGTTTTCAGTATATTATAGTGTAATTAAGTTAAGTAATGAAATCCAAGTCATTGGAGAGAAACCGTTTGAACTTAGGCGAGTTAGGGTGAGAAAATGAGCAAGGACGTTATGCAGATTTTCTAGGTTGGGGCCTGGAGCGGCGCACCTGCCAGAGCGCCCTAAACCCTTTTCTGTACTTCAGTGACTGGCTCCCCGCCCCACCCATAACCCCAGGGTCTTCTGTCCCATCCATTTTGCCTCCGGTTTCTCCATTTAAGTTCGTTTAAATTTCACCTTTACTTCTTTGCGATTCTAACTAATCCAATCTACTTCTAAAAACCTAAAATCATTCCTAACATGATCATAACCTTGAATTAACAATTCAAATTCAAGGTAGAATCGAGAGTTAAGTTTTGAGAATTCTTTGGAGCATACTAAGAATGTCCCTTTGAGTCCTTTTGAGGAGTCTTCCACAACTTCTAATAACTTGTTTCAAGACTCAAGTAAGTTAGCATGACGATGAAAATAATTCATTCATGAGTCTACCTTGTCATCAAGAGATCTTCCATGTCATGAAGCAAAACTCTTGAATTCCCAGTTCACATTTAAGAGAGAAATAAGAGAAGAGTTCAAGAAAGCCTTTAAGTTCAATTCTGAATTCTTTGAGATCCACAATTAATTTGAACTATGTTTTCAGGAAGTAAATAAGAGAACGAGAGAGTTCATATACATGAGTTTCATCTAGTTACTTAGAGCTTCGAGTCGAGTTGTTCATGCCCATAACTTCCGCATGAGTTCCATAAATTGAGTATCATTGAGAGGAGTAGTATCTCCAACTTCTAAGTCTTGAGTATTGAGTTCCTTATTACTTTTGATATTATATTCTAATCATGGGACTATTATGTGATACCTATGAAGTCCTTGAGTTGAATTGTTCATGCCCATAACTCAGCATGAACCCTATAAGTCAAACAATCTTGTGTTAAGAAGTACTTATTTGTTCTCGAGTTGAGTAGTTCATTCTCATAATTACGCATGAACCCTCCAAGTTGAAAATCAAGAAATCATCCATAAACATGAGATCATGAACCTTGAACCCATAATTCAATTCAACAAAAGTTAAGGGTCAAGACTATAAGTTTAGAGCAAGTCAAAGTAAAGTTTATAAAGTTTTCTTAAGTCTTTCACAAATGTTTTCACTTTGTTTAAAGACTTGCAGTTCAAGTCAATTAAAGAATAAAAAATTGAGTCATTTCTAAAAAGATACAAGGGAACTAAGTATTCCCTATGAATTTTATATGTTTTTACATTTGACTAAAGCAGAAACAGATTTCCCAAAAGAGTATTAAATAAGAAAGGGTAACATTGATTCTAAGAGGGCCTTTTTAAAAGATAAAAAGGGTTCAGCAAATTATCTCAACCTAGAGAAAGAAGTTATTTTAAAAGCATGAGCTAAAGTATATTTTGGGAGTATTATTGAGCACCGTCATGGGGATGAGAGTTCATATTAACTCAAGTCTCCATGTAAACCATGTATCCATCATGGGTATTAATGGGTCATACTTTTTAGATGATCACGTGAGTTTAGCAGTGGATCCACTAGGTTGAGGATGTTCTATACGACGACAAAGTATAGGACAGTTCTGGCAATATGGATGAGATGTTGTATCATCACTTAGGCTCATAGTGGTGGTTATTGGTTAACGAAACTCCCACAGTATTAGTTACATGATTCCTCAAGGGGTTCTGCTTAGAATGAATGGAGGTATGAGATTTCGTTCATGCATTACACAAGTATACTTTGAGATTTAACATGATATCTCTTTTATGATATTATTGTCTTGAGTAAACATCAAGTTTTTAAACAGCTTTTATTTATATTACACTTGTTTTAAACTGTTTTATATTGAAATGGGTGTAGTTAAGTATCATGAGTTGAGTATTTCGAGTTGAGTATGTTGAGTTGAGTATCTTTGAAGTTGAGTATTTAATCATTGAGTTGAAATTCCAATCTTTGAGCTGAGTATATTATTCTTGATTTAAGTTTATTTGAAAAGAGGTAAGTATGTTTTCCTTAATATCAAGTTCAAACCTATGTTTTATGCTTTAGATTTCCCCTTACATGCTCGTACATTTAACATACTAAGCCAATTGCCCTGCATCTTCTCATGATGCAAACACAGGTATTCAGGATCATCAACATGAAATTCTTTGATACATCTGAGAGTTCGAGTTAGCTATAGTGAGCCTCCATTAATTTGGAGGATTGTATTTACTTTTCAGTTTAGTCAGGATGTCGTGGGTCTTGTTCCGACTTTCATCTTTATCACTTAGCGTCTTCATAGAAGTCAGTTTGTTTAAGAAGTCTGTATTACTCATTTATTTTATTAAATATTTTAAAGACTAAAGTTTTTAAATTTATGGCGAGTTGAATATACTAATTTGATTATTCAAACTTTTCATGTGAGTTAAAAAATTGTTATTGAGTTTCATAATTTAAATCTGTTTTAAGCTTTTGCATGCTTAAGTTAGTCTTTGGTTTGTAGTCAGCCAGGATGAGGGTTCGCTTGGGCAACAGTAATGATTCTTGAGTGTCGACCACGTCCAGGGTGTATACTCGTATCGTGACACTTTCGATTGATGATAACATGACTGATTAATGACTATTCTATGGAATTTTACTTCGCACCAAGCGATCTTTGGGATGAAGGTTTATGTTTAGCGTCTGTGGACCTTGTGTAGAGATCCTTAAGTCCCTGAACTATGTGCCACCATAGGATTTTGTTTGTGATAGACATTAGCTAGTGGATGCACTTAAGCTCAGATTCATAGTTTTTACCTTAGCAAGTAACACATCTTTTCTTGGTATGGGATAGACATGGATTCCTTGTTTTAGCTCAAATGGTCTATGTCGGTTAATGATAAACTTCTCACAATAATGAACTACGGTTACTTTTAAAGTATCTCACAAAGTGCTTTAAAGTTATTAAGCTTGCATTAACAATGATTATTACTAATTTTTTAGCATTTTATCTTATGATTTTTCTTGTGTATTGCATGTCATGTAAAGTTTTTTTAGCATGATTTCCTAAGTTTTATGCATTGTTTTCTTTATTACACTTCATGTAATAATGCATACTTGTATCTACATTATTTCACTAACATAAGGTTTGACATTCGTACCTATCATACTCGTGGCTAGTTGATCTCTCTTGGAACATGAAGAGTAGTGAATCCTCATGATCCAAGGAGCGAGATACTTTTCCATCTTTTCTTTTATATCAGTTTTTAGACATTGTATATAGTTTATGGATTACGTCACAACCACTTCTTACGAGTTAGTAGATGGATCGTTGAGACTATGTTAGACTTCTACTTTTGTCAAACTCTTTTATGATATAAGATTGTTTCTTTGAAATATTTATTTCTACCATCTTGTATGATGTATGCTAAGTTACTTGTGTAGGACTTTTCGGGGTTCTATATGTCTTGTTATGCCTAGAGTATACTTTGAGTCATGACAATACCTATATTGTAAGACAATATATGTACAAGAATATATGCGGTCAATACTCAAAATATAATGAATATAAGGAAGATGAATTACATGACATAATAAAATGACGAGTCTAAAAACATATAATGTAATTACCAAGTAAACATAACATGATGCTGAGAATTTTATTCTGAAAATATAGTACAAGGTCAATGCAATATTATGAAGATTATAATTATAACATATGTAAGTGATAATTTCAACAAACATAAACCATGTAAGTTAAAACATGGAGTTCAGTGTATTGCTCCCACACTAAAAGAGAGTGTTGTACTTGCCGAGGTAAGGACCATAATCATTATCTTTGGTAGAACCACTAGTCAATTAAGATCAAGTCCTATGAGGGCACATAGTTATCAGATAAGGGGATTGCTACTAAATGTAACATGCATCTACTAATGCATGGGCTTTATTCCAATATCCACTTTGTGTTATGGAACTTCCAACGAAAATATGCATAATCATACTCATACTCATGTTCATATTAATATTCATTGAAATAGTAAAAATCTGATAATACTGAATCATTCTGGTAAATTTGATTATCATAAAAATAGCTCCTTGAAATCAACATTTCATACCATAATCATTGAGACACTTATCTGAAGCATCTAAATCATGATATTCATACATAATGCATGCATATTAATATAGTTTAAATCGTAATATCATAAAATACTTAGATAGCATGAGTCATGAAAATTTATTCACTGAAAATATTAAATTATGATTAAATCATGCATAATTATCAAATCAATTATGAGAAATAAGCTTAGATTCAATAGACCCCATAAGGAAATCGTGAAATCCTAAAATTTGTGTAGAATCATGAATAAAATACATGGCGCGACAACGGCCTTATGAAATGCGAGAGGAAATTTGATTTTTTGAAGTTTGATTCCATGGACTGTGAACTATTCCATGATCTGTCTACCCTCTCGTCCTGTCAAAGCCAAAACTTCCAATGTTTTCATCCTTCATTCCATGACAAGGTCTATGTCTTGTGAACCTTTGCACATGTCATGCAACCTTCCTTATAACCACCCTAATTCCAATTACTTAAAGCTTTAGTGATATATGGCCTATGGACCCATCCATGGTCAATATAACTCTCCATGGATCGTGTAACCCCGAGCCATTTGTCCTATCAACCTTCATTTTTCAATTCTCTGATGGCTGATCAATAGACTAGTCTACAGTCTATGATCCTTGTACAGACCGTTTAATTGTTTCTGGTCCTTGACTTGGGACTTCTTGAGTTTCCTTCCACAGACTGTGAAAGCCTATATGGTTCCATGAACACCTCTCATAAAGGAAAAGTTGCAAACTTTAGCAACATCTTTTGCATTTTCCCGCTTCAGTTGACTTTTGCATTTCTAAAATGTTACAACAGTTGATGGTGTTTGAGGCTGAGCTTTTTGGCGTCTGGATTTGAATTATCTTCTTCTATATATTTTGATTAATCTTTTGTTTTCACGAGATCCAGACATTGTTATGACCATCCCCGACTGATGTCGGGGACGGTATCCCTACAAAAATATGAGAAATATGTAAGAGCAGGACCATCATACAAAATAATAATAAAATAAGTGGATGCCACTTCATAGTCAAATACTCCCCTGATTTATCGTTTTGACTTGATATTAAAGTCTTGTGAAATACAAGGACTCGAATTTCTCTAATCCTCTTGTCTCTTGTGACTTCGGACAAATAATGATTTAATGAATTTGAACATAAATTAATTTTTCGCTATAAAGAAGAACAACTCAAAATGTAAAAGTGTTAGTTCCTGTACATAATGAATAATGCAAAATATCACACAAATAATAAATAAAACACATAAATACTATTTTAATAAAAGACAAACTGAATATATCACATAACATACAAACAATTATTGCGCGTCCTATACAAATATGTGACCCTTTTATGCCTAGGGTAGACCTATCAATTTGAAGGATGTATACGTCATTTAAAATATTTCATTGCCCCAAAATTTAAATTTATACAAATTTTATGAATAAAACCCAATGGGAATACATAATAGGGGAAATGTATACAAGAAAATCAGGCACGCAGGGGTACGACCCTAAACTATGCCTCCACAAAAAATCCTTCTTCTTTCTTGGCTTTTTGTAATCTTCAGGTGCCAACATCTTCGAATAGGCTAGTAGTTTGTGAAGCTCTTTCTTTAACTTATATAAACAATAATCTAATCCTTACCCTTTGAGACAATGATTTTCTCAAACAACGTATACATCCTTCAAATCTAAACACATAAGTATGAACATCCATTTAGGTCGTGGGCCATTTTGGACTCAAGGTGGTCTTCGAAATGGGCACAACACGCCTTGGGTGTTGGTCATCTTAGGCTGATGCTTAAATTCGGATTTGGTTTTTCTTTATCCTAGGATGACTAGAATTGGTATAGAAGAGACGGTTACCCGAGTCGGACAGACAGCGGGGTGAAGCTAATAAACGACGTTGGATGACCGCAAGCCAACTATTCATTTATTACTTCCAAAGATTAGACTTGTGTTTTTCTGAAGGAAGTCGTGGTAAGCCATGTAACTTCCTTTGTCCTAATGCAAACTATTTGTCATTTGACGGAAATTATGCCATGAAATGCAATGATAATATACACAAAATAAAATGAATAATGAATAAATACAATATACAAATAATTAGCAAAATAAAAATACAAGCTATAACATAATAATAGAACAAAAATTTCCTCAATTTGAAAAAAAATTAAATTCATATTGGTTAAAACCTCTAAACTCCCCAGCGAAGTCGCCATTCTGTTTACATCCCTACTCTGGTAAAATAGGGCAAAACATCGCGATAACTCAAAAATAATTAATTGATTCAATTTTAACAATGTTTTAAAAATAAACAAGTTTTAAAAAGAGTCGCCACCTAATTTTTAGGAAAACTAGAAAACTGATTATTAATCTACGAAACCAAATTGATTCTAGGTAAGGGGTTTAAGTTATTCCAAAGGGAAGGGGTTAGGCACCTTTCGGAATCCACAAATGTGGTTTCCGACTGAATTCATTTTTTTCAAATTGAGGAAGAATATAAATTAATGTACAAGTATAATAAACATTCAATATGCACAATAAAATAAAATAATAATTATCCACCTAAGATTTCACTAACGTCAATATTTACAATAATGAAATAAAAGGAGAAGCACCTCCGGGTACTTGCAAACACATTTAGTATAAGTGTTAGTAAAGAATAAATATGATAAAAATTGAATAAACCAAATAATAACTAAAAATAAAAAATCCGTCTTATTAACATGGAAGGCCTTGGAAATCGACGATAATTTCTTCATCGGCCAATTCAAACAACTAAAATTATATATAAACTTTAAATTAGATTTCCGTCTTTAAAAATGAGAAGGCCTCTAAACCCGACGGATAGATTTTTCATTGGCCACTTTAACAATAAAAATATTAACTTCAATTAAATTTCCGTCTTTCAAAATGGAAAGGCCTCTAAACCCGACAGATAGATTTTTCATCGGCCCTTTTAACAATTTATTCCCTCAATATTAAGTTAACAAAAAAATTAAAAGTAAGAAATAATCAAAATAATCCTAATATTGACCTTTAAAAATATTTCCCAGTGAAAGCTAACTATAACAACTCTAAAAGACTCAACAGAAAAAAGGACAACTTCATTGGTTTAGCACCAAGTACAATTTTTACACCAACAAATATTAAGAATAAACAATAACAAGTAAACCATTAACAGTGATTAAGAAAGTTTTATGGCAACATCAAAAGTAAATAATTAATAACATCAATAAAGTAACCTCATATATAACCAAAGCATTACCGGAAAATTTTTTATAAACTTTGCAAAAAAAAAAGTAATCGCATGAGTTGTAAACTCGAACATTAAAATGAAAGAAAAATATCTCAAACCACCATATAATTAATGACCATACATATTATATTAGCATATAAATTTTAAATCTGAAAACTTAAATAAGATAAGATAAAAGTGACACAAATAAACAAAAGAAAGGATTCTAGCAATAGCATATGTATCATTTTTATTAATAACAAAATAAAACTAAAACCAATTAGTTAATAATTATAACCCACCAATAGAGAATCAAAAGAATTGAACACAAACAAATTATAAACTTTTAACTACGAATATGAAATTACCCATTAATATAACTAAGTGAACATCACAACCAACAAAACAAAACAGATAAACAGAGCAAGAATAAAATTACTTAATGTAAACCACCACAATTTTTTTTAAAAAAAATGAAAACATAGTATAAGTTTTGTAAAATAAGAAAAAAGTAAACATTAGGCGACTGACCTTTTCGTTTGTCAATGGAGTTCTTAGACGAAGATGCCATACCCAGATTTCTCTGCCAATCAAAGCCATTACAGCAATCCAATTCCTATTCGAAAACTCAAACATGTTCTCTGTACCAACCCGGAATCATCATCTCCATCTCTTCCGCTAAACTCAAAACTCAACAAACCAACATTCTTACTATCAATGCTTAAAACTAAAACTAAGCTCCTTCATAGAACATAGTAAAATAACTAATGCACAGCTTCAAACAACGGACAACCTCCATTCTTTGGAGCTGCCAGAGAGATGGACAGCGATGATAAAAAGCAGCAGTTTCAACCAAGTAATCACAGTAGGCATCTTTCTGCGCTTCCTTTTCAATTTCCTCATACGCTTCTTCTTCCACTTTGCCCTCATGCTTGCTCAAAATTCACCGCCGACTCTCTTCTTATCTCGTCTTCCGCCGCCTCTTTCTTTGGTGCTACTGCAACACCTTTCTTTGGAGCCATTTTTGCGGGAGAGTGGCGATATGGGTGATGGCTGGTCGGAGGGAGAAGGAGATGGAGTTTGGGGTTTTGTTGTTTTTTTATGGAGGAACGATTAGGTGGTGGATGGAGGAGTGAGAAGGGGAGGAAGAAAGAGGAAGGCGGCTGGAAGAGGGAAGAAGGAGTGAGAGAAGGGGATGGGGAGAGGAAAAGGAATGGGACGACGGGAGATGGAGGGGGAAGGGAGAAGAGTAAGAGGGAGGGTGAGAGGATGGCTGGGGGGTGTTTGGAGGAAGGGGAAGGGGCTGCTGGAGAGGAAGGGACGAAAGGGAAGGGGCTGCTGGGAGAGGAAGGGACGAAAGAGAGAATGGAGGAGATAGAAGAGAGGAGAAGTGGGAGAGTTTTTTTTTAGGGTTTTCTTTTCTTTTCTGAAAATTCCTCCCCCCCCCCCCACACCTTTTTGACCTAGTTAATAACTTAAATAAAAAACACAAAATGGGCTCAAATGAAGGGCTTAGCATTGTGGCCTAAAATTATGAATTTTTAAAAATGTTAGGCCAAAATTGGGTGTCAACAGCTGTCCCTTTCGTTGTTTATGATTGATTAAAGAAATCGTGGACAACGAAAATTGACAAATCCAATTTTGATCAAACACATAACCTTTGTAGAGAATTGTGGTTGCATGTGGTCGAAGTCAATCCCAGACCTGTCTCCAATGGTTCATTGATGTGTTGCATCCTTGTTGAAGTAGTTTGCACCTTTTCTTCTTCTTTGTTTTTATTTTTTTTAATTGATTTTTTTTGAAAAAAATTCATCCTTCCGAATGCTCTTGACAAAGACTGGGATTAAACTCGTCAGCTTAAAAAAGCAATTTAAATGGGAGACAGTGTCTTCCACCGTATCAACACTCAATTTCTCTCCTCGGCACTTAACGTCAGTTGACGTTGATTCAGATGCACAATTCTTTTTCTCACAGCGCATAATTGCTTGCGGGGCATGAATATCTTTCCGCGATGCGCAAATTTTGCGAGGGATGGAATCTTCTCGCGATGTATGAAATTTTGCGAGGGATGGGATCTTTTTGCAATGCATAAAATTTTGCAAGGGATCAAATCTTCTCGAGATGCATAAATTCCGCAAGGTATGAAATCGTCTTGCGATATGTAAACTTTTGCGAGGAATTGAATCTTCTCGCGATGCATGAAATTTTGCGAGTAATGAAATCTTCTCGCAATGCATAAATTCCGCAAGGTATGAAATATTCTTACGATATGTAAACTTTTGCGAGGAATTGAATCTTCTCGTGATGCATAAAATTTTTCGAGGGATGAAATCTTCTCGCGATGCATGAATTCCGCAAGGTATGAAAACTTCTTGCGATATGTAAACTTTTGTGAGTAAGTGAATCTTCTCGCAATGCATAAAAAATTTAACTTGCGATGCATGAATATTAATCCGCGATGCATGAATATTAACTCGCAATGCATGAATTGACTCTTGATGCATGAATATTAACTCTCGGTGCATGAATTAACTCTCGATACATGAATATTAACTCTCGATGCATGAATTAACTAGTGATGCATGAATTTTCTGCGAGGTATGGAATCTTTTCGCAATGCATGGAATTTTATGCGATGTATGGAATCTTCTCGCGATGCATGAATTTTTTACGAGGTATGAGATCTTCTCGCGATGCATGAATTAACTCTCGATGCATGAATTGACTCTCGATGCATGATCTTCTGCGGGGCATGAATATCTTCCCGCAATGTATAAATTCCGCAAGGTATGAAATCTTCTTGAGATGCATACATTTCTGCGAGGTATGAAATCTTCTCGAAATGCATGAATTTTCTGCGATGCATGAAATTTTCTCACAATGCATGAATATTAATTTATGATGCATGAATATTAACTCCCAATGCATGAATTAACTCGCGATGCATGAATATTAACTAGTGATGCATGAATTGTCTCTCGATGCATGAATATTGACTCGCAATGCATGAATTAACTCTCGATGCATGAATATTAACTCTCGATGCATGAATTTTCTGCGAGGTATGGAATCTTCTCGCGATGCATGGAATTTTCTGCGAGGTATGGAATCTTCTTGCGATGCATGAATTTTCTGCGAGGTATGAAATCTTCTCGCAATGCATGAATTTTCTGCGAGGTATGATATCTTCTCGCGATGCATGAACATTAAATCGCAATGCATGAATATTAACTTTCGATGCATGAATATTAACTCGTGATGCATGAATTAACTCTCGATGCATAAAAATTAACAAGTGATGCATGAATTGACTCTCCATGCATGAATCAACTAGTGATGCATGAATTCCGCAAGGTATGAAATCTTCTTGCGATGCATACATTTCTGCGAGGTATGAAATCTTCTCGCAATGCATGAATTTCTGCGAGGTATGAAATCTTATCGCGATGCATGAATATTAACTCGCAATGCATGAATATTAACTCGCGATGCATGAATTAACTCTTGATGCATTATCTTTGTAGTTGCTATCAAGCTTCTCATAGCACTTATCAGAATTTTGAGATCCTCCTCAAAATTTTGTCCCAGTTAGAATTATGGCAAGTCTCAAAATGATCTTCAATCTTGACTTGTTGGCTATCTCTATTGTGAATTTTTGAAATATCTTCAAAAATTATGTCCAAGTTTTTATTGTAATGAGAAGTAATAATCACACTGGTATATGACCGAGCCATCGTGGCACCTACATATCCTATTGAAACAGGAATCAGGTCAAATGTATTTCCAATCTTGTGGATGATTAGTGCTGCAAATAATCTGAAAGATTGTCAGTAAAATATGAACAATATGAACATGATGGAATATGCAAATGGTATTCCTTGCTATATTCAAAGCCTAAAACAAGACATATCATATTTTGGGGATGGACAACCCAATGAAGTAAAATAGGCGTCTCACACATATAAGATTAACTCAATGACACCTTTTATAATGAACAACTCAAAAGGCAATTTTTTTTTCAAAAAAAAAATGTGAGGAGATAGTCAAATCTTCACCACGATTGGTACCAACAGTTAGGATTGTAGGTAAATCTCCCATTCTTTTTTTTTAATACTGAATTTAGGTAATTCCTACAGTTTCAAGTGGTTCCTCAAATATACTTAAGGATCAACAAGATCTGTTCATGTTGTTTCAAACAAAGATTTTGAATTGTATCAATCCTCATGTTTCAAGTGCCCTCACGACAAAGGCTAGTCCTATTTCACACATATTTGAAACATTTTATTATAGGAAATTTTTCAAAGTGCACTCACACTCACAAGAATGTTCAATGTACACAACTGTGATACCATATGCTTGACCCTTATGTAAATCTCCACTAATGTGAGAACGTTTGGAATGAGATCATGTAGGGCTTGCAATTGGCTTGTAATGTAGGCTTAGGGATGGATAGGATATTTATTTAAAATAAAAGTGATTGAATTCCTCCTTGAAAATCACACAAAATTTGTGCTCTTAATGATTGGTACGCCTTTGGCGTTAGATCCTCTTCATTGTTCTCCGCCATCTCAAATTCTTTTGAATTCTCATTTTTAACGTTTTTCCCTTCCTTATTTTTTTTTTTTTTGAGCTTTTCTCTTCATCTCTTCTTTTTTTCTTCTTCTTCTTTTGAGTGCTTATTCGTTGGAGCTTTTCTTTTATTCACTTCTTTATTATAATATTTTTTCCTTTTTTTGTTGGAATATTTTACTTCCCACCTTTCACTGATCCTGTAAAGGAAGTTTTTGCCTTTCTTTATTTCGTCCACTTTTTTTGTCTCTCCTTTTAACTAGAGTCTTTGCTTCCTTGATTTTGGGGAGACTCAATATCTTTGCTTTTTGAAATTTCAAACATGGATCTACTCTTATGATTTGCACATTCTTGGTGCTCTCAAGAAGGTTGAGCCAAGAGAGGATAGTGCTTGTAAGCACTCAAAAGGGTAGTGGTTAAGATTTGGTTGTCCAAATGAAGGTTTCAGGTCAAAATGGAAAAGCTAGGGATTAATGTAATTTGGTAGGCTTTGAAAGGCACAATCGAGTCAAAGAAGGCCTACAATTCTTTCTCAAACCAAACATTACTCATAATTTCGCCTCGAAAAACATTCAGGTCCAGTTCTAGATCAACAGTGTAACACAATTGAACTTTGATCAAAATCTCACCACACAATGCACATGAAACATAAGGTTAGTTTTATTCTTATCTTGATTGCATGCAAGAGAATATTCAAGCATCACAAAAGTACAGATAAGAGGTACAACGAAAATCTGTAGTTTACCACAAAGTCAGTCTTTTCAATCATATAGAATATATTTACATGCTCTTAACCACATAGGTCCCAACCGAGCTGAACCTATGACTCTTACAGTATGTACAAACAAAAATAGAATTTTTTTTTAAGAATGATACACCGAACCCAAGAAGGGTTGCCTACGTATCTCATTAACATGAGAATCAAGTGTGCGTAGTTCATGTAGATATGACTTGAAAAATATGCATAAACTATTTTTTTTAAAAAAAATTTGATGAAGATAATACCGAACCCAAGAAAGGTTGCCTACGTTTCTCATTAAAATGAGAATCAAGTACGCGTAGTTCGTGCAGATATGACTTGAAAAATATGCACAAACTATTTTTTTCAATTTTTTTTTATTTGAAAAAAGATAATACCGAATCCAAGAAGAGTTGCCTAGGTATCTCATTAAAATAAGAATCAGGTATGCGTAGTTCGTGCAGATATGACTTGAAAAATATGCACAAACTATTTTTTTTATTTGAAAAATATAATACTGAACCCAAGAAGGGTTGCCTACGTATCTCATTAAAATGAGAATCAGGTACACGTAGTTCGTGCAGATACGACTTGAAAAATAGGCACAAACTATTTTTTTTATTTTTTCTTTAAAAAGATAATATCAAACCCAAGAAGGGTTGACTAAGTATCTCACCGAAATGAGAATCAGGTGCGCGTAGTTCGTCCACATAAGGCATATAATAATTTAACGATTTAGACAACTTACAGAAATTCCTAGGTCTAACGCCACTGAATTCGCAATCATGAAGTGTTTTTTTTCCGCACCAATATGTTTTATAACCTCTTAATCGTCAATATTTATACTGTTTGTTGAATGTAACATACTAATTTCTACATTAATGATTTGTTGTACTCTTTTAGATGTTTTCTTGAATCGTTGTCTTCTTCCAATTTTCACGAGATCCAGATATTGTTATGACCATCCCCGACATATATCGGGGACGGTATCCCTACCAAAATATGAGAAATATGTGAGAGCAGGATCATCATACAAAATAATAATAAAATAAGTGGATGCCACTTCATAGTCAAATATTCCCCTGATTTATCATTTTGACTAGATATTAACGTCTTTTGAAATACAAGGACACGAATTTCTCTAATCCTCTTGTCTCTTGCGACTTCGGACAAATAATGATTTCATGAATTTGAACATAAATTAATTTTTCGCTGTAAAGAAGAACAACTCAAAATGTAAAAGTGTTAGTTCCTGTACATAATGAATAATGCAAAATATCACACAAATAATGAATAAAACACATAAATACTGTTTTAATTAAAGACAAACTGAATATATCACATAACATACAAACAATTATTGCGCGTCCTATACAAATATGTGGCCCTTTTATGCTAGGGTAGGCCTATCGATTTGAAGGATGTATACGTCATTTGAAATATTTCATTGCCCCAAAATTTAAATTTATACAAATTTTATGAATAAAACCCAATGGGAATACATAATAGGGGAAATGTATACAAGATAATCAGTCTCACGCAGGGGTACGACCCTAAACTATGCCTCCACGAAAAATCCTTCCTGTTTCTTGGCTTTTTGTAATCTTCGAATAGGCTAGTAGCTTGTGAAACTCTTTCTTTAACTTATATAAACTATAATCTAATCCTTACCCTATGAGACAATGATTTTCTCAAACAACGTATATATTCTTCAAATTTAAACACTTAAGTATGAACATCCATTTAGGCCGTGGACCATTTTGGACTCAGGGTGGTCTTCAAAATGTGCACAACACGCCTTGGGTGTTGGTCATCTTTGGCTGATGCTTAAATACTAATTTTGTTTTGCTCTATCCTAGGATGATTAGAATTGGTATAGAAGTGACGGTTACCCGAGTCTAACAGACAACGGGGTGAAGCTAATAAATAACGTTGCAAAGATTAGACTTGTGTTTTTCTGGAGAAAGTCGTGGTAAGCCACGTAACTTCCTTTGTCCTAATGCAAACTATTTGTCATTTGACGGGAATTATTTCATGAAATGCAATGATAATATACACAAAATAAAATGAATAATGAATAAATACAATATACAAATAATCAGCAAAATAAAAATACAAGCTATAACATAATAATAGAACAAAAATTTCCTCAATTTGAAAAAAAAATCATATTGGTTTAAACCTCTAGACTCCCCAGCGGAGTCGTCATTCCCTACTCTGTTGAATTAGGGCGAAATGTCGCGGCAACTCAAAAATAATTAATTGAATCAATTTTAACAATGTTTTATAAATAAAAAAGTTTTAAAAAGAGTCGCCACCTAATTTTTAGGAAAACTAGGAAACCGATTATTAATCTACGAAACCAAATTGATTCTAGGTAAGGGGTTTAAGTTATTCCGAAGGGAAGGGGTTAGGCACCTTTCGGAATCCACAAATGTGGTTCCCGACTAAATTCATTTTTTTTTAAATTGAGGAAGAATATAAAATAATGTACAAGTATAATAAACATTCAATATGCACAATAAAATAAAATAATAATTATCTGCCTAAGGTTTGCCAAACGTCAATATTTACAATAATGAAATAAAAGGAGAAGCACCTCCAGGTACCTGTAAACACACTTAGTAAAAGTGTTAGTAAAGAATAAATATGATTAAAATTGAATAAACCAAATAATAACTAAAAATAAAAATCCGTCTTAATAACATGGGAGGCCTTGAAATCGACGGTAATTTCTTCATCGGCCAATTCCAACAACTAAAATTATATATAAACATTAAATTAAATTTCCTTCTTTTAAAATGGGAAAGGCCTCTAAACCCGACGGATAGATTTTTCATTGGCCACTTTAACACTAAAAATATTAACTTCAATTAAATTTTGGTCTTTCAAAATGAAAAGGCCTCTAAACCTGACGGATAGATTTTTCATCGGCCCTTTTAAAAATTTCTTCCCTCAATATTAAGTTAACAAAACAATTAAAAGCAAGAAATAATCAAAATAATCCTAATATTGACCTTGAAAAATATTTCCCATTGAAAGCTAACTATAACAACTCTAAAAGACTCAACAACAAAAAGAAACAACTTCGTTGGTTTAGCACCAAGTATAATTTTTATACCAACAAATATTAAGAATAAACAATAACAAGTAAACCATTAACAGTGAATAAGAAAGTTTTATGGCAACATCAAAAGTAAATAATTAATAACATCAATAAAGTAACCTCATATATAGTCAAAGCATTACCGGAAAATTTTTTATAAACTTTGCAAAAAAAAAAAAGTAATCGCATGAGTGATAAAATCGAACATTAAAATGAAAGAAAAATATCTCCAACCCCCAAATAATTAATGACCATGCATATTATATTAGCATATAAATTTTAAATCTGAAAACTTAAATAAGATATGATAAAAGTAACACAAATGAACAAAAGAAAGGATTCTAGCAATAGCATATCTATCATTTTTATTAATAACAAAATAAAACTAAAACCAATTAGTTAATAATTATAACCCACCAATAGAGAATTAAAAGAATTGAACACAAACAAATTATAAACTTTTAACTATGAATATGAAATTACCCATTAATATAACTAAGTGAACATCACAACCAAAAAAACAAAACAGATAAACAGAGCAAGAATAAAACTACTTAATGTAAACAACCACAAATTTTTTTTAAAAAAATGAAAACATAGTATAAGTTTTGTAAAATAAGAAAAAAGTAAACATTAGACGACTGACCTTTTCGTTTGTCAATGGAGTTCTTAGACGAAGATGCCAAATCCAGATTTCTCTTCCAATCAAAGCCATTACATCAATCCAATTCCGATTCAAAAACTCAAACCCGTTCTCTATACCAACCCGGAATCATCATCTCCATCTCTTCCGCTAAACTCAAAACTCAACAAACCAACATTGTTACTATCAATGCTTAAAACTAAAACTAAGCTCCTTCATAGAACATAGTAAATTAACTAATGCACAGCTTCAAACAACGGACAACCTCCATTCTTTGGAGCTGCCACAGAGATGGACAACGATGATAAAAAGCAGCAGTTTCAACCAAGTAACCACAGTAGGCATCTTTCTGCGCTTCCTTTTCAATTTCCTCATACGCTTCATCTTCCACTTTGCCCTCGTGCTTTCTCAAAATTCACCGCCGACTCTCTCTTTATATCGTCTTCCGTCGCCTCCTACTTTGCTGCTACTGCAACACCCTTCTTTGGAGCCATTTTTGCGGGAGAGTGGCGATATGGGTGATGGCTGGTTGGAGGGAGAAGGAGATGGGGGTTTGGGGTTTTGTTGGTTTTTTATTGAGGAACGATTGGGTGGTGGCTGGAGGAGTGAGAAGGGGAGGAAGAAAGAAGAAGGCGGCTGGAAGAGGGAAAAAGGAGTGAGAGAAGGGGAAGGGGAGAGGAAAAGGAAAGGGACCACGGGAGATGGAGGGGGAAGGGAGAAGAGGAAGAGGGAGGGTGAGAGAGCGGCTGGGGGGTGTTTGAAGGAAGGGGAAGGGGCTGCTGGAGAGGAAGGGATAAAAGGAAAGGGGCTACTGGGAGAGCAAGGGACGAAAGAGAGAATGGAGGAGATAGAAGAGAGGAGAAGAGGGAGAGTTTTTTTTAGGGTTTTCTTTTCTTTTCTGAAAATTCCTCCCCCCCCCCCCACCTTTTTGACCTAGTTAATAACTTCAATAAAAAACACAAAATGGGCTCAATTGACGGTCTTAGCATTGTGGCCCAAAATTATGAATTTTTAAAAAAGTTAGGCCAAAATTGGGTGTCAACAGCATGTAATCAGGAATTTTGACACAATTTTGTTGTTGATATTCATCACAGATCGTACCCATTTCGAGCATATAAGACTCTTCACCAGTGTTTTTATAATGATTTAACACATGTCCATGATTCACTGTTGTGAGTATAAAAGTGAACTTGGGAATTTAATAGAGTCAATTGTATATGTATTTCTCGTAATTTTCATTATGAAATAATGTTGTACTTAATAGGCATATTGTGTGGAATTAAGGGTTTTTAAGTAGTAATGATGTGTTACTTGGGTGAACCCAAAGCAGAGTTGCTAAATTAGTGAATCTTAATGTGTCAGCTGCAACTATTTTAGTTGGGGGTTTTAATGGGAAATTATTAAATAAACCATATTACTGAATGTCTTTGCAGTCACTAATTTAAGAGTGAGGTTCTTAGATATAAAAAGATAATTTATCATCAATCATCATGTTGATATGTTCATTGTGCAACACTGATGAATTCATTAGTCTCCTAAAGCCTCCCATCCCAATTAAGAGAACATCACCCCAAGTCTTTGCTGGCACTTGGGTGTTGAATTAATTTGTTCATACATGTTAATTATCTTTTTTCATAATCTTAACTTCTTTTATTAAGCAAGTCATAGTACATACTAGTTCTTGATGTTTGCAATCATTAAAAAAATATACTTACAGAAGAATCTTAATACACAGTAATAACCCCTTTCATGAGAAGAATTTATTAATATAAAGAATCCATTATCCTTGTTCCTACTCTAAGTTCCATTGCCCTTGTTATGAATTTTTTTGCTATACGAATAATTAAAAGTAATATAAACAACTAAAGAACATAAAGTTGCAAGAAAGTAAACTAAATCATTGATTAACTCAATTCCTGCAAGAGTACCTTGTTCATTCAACGATAATCCAACGATAATCTTCTAAAGTAGCTTGTATCAAAGACTTAATGAAAACTCTATTATAATCATAGTCCCTAACTTCTAATGATAATGTGTAACCCTAATAAATGTCTATCTCATGAACTATACATAATAGAAGAGTCAAAATCTAAATCATTGTTAGGCTTTGCTTTCACTTGGTCAACTGTAGATTTATAACATAGGGGGTGCGGTGGGAGACGTATTGGGGAGAAGGGGGTCCTATCACTGGTCTGCATGCCTATATGCAACTAATGTAGTCATTAATTCACCAATTCTTACTATCAAGTGCCTTCACCATTAAAGAAATCCCCTTCTCACTCATCATACAGATATGTATGACCAATTGGGGTCATGATATAATCAAACACACTCACTCTCATTTAGCACATGACAAACCATAAGCATTCCATTATTTTATTACCCAATAAGTCAAAGTACTAAACTGTGAGATTTCTTCTTTTTTTTTTATTTTTGGCAAGAACCCTACCATATACATTTCATTGTTAGAATTAATGAATTCACACCTTGATGTTTAGTATTTCAATATTGTCTCTTATTTTTTCAAGAAGTCTTCAGAATGTTGCAATACATGTATCTAGTAATTTGTGATACATGTATCTAGTTAATTGTCCAAGACTTTTTGTTTTTTATTTTGAGTAGTATAAATAGTGATGAAGTTGATGACTGTAATCGTCTCAAGTGATCTTAAGTATCCTATATAAAACTTGAACATTCTCTAAAAGATAGTATTCTCCTTCTATATTTCCTACAAATTGGTATCAAGATCAAATTTTTGTTCTTAATCTGGGGTTAGGTGAAGCAAAAAAAAAATATGGCATCCAAATCAAATGAAGGTGTTGATTCTTAAGTTGTTCTTACTCCATTTTTTTATGGAATCGATTTTCAATACTAGAAAATAAGAATGAGAACACATCTAAAAGCTGAAGGTTTGTGGACTATTGTTGTAAATGATTATCAAGATCCAGAAAACAATGGTGAACTTTCAGTAGCAAAGATGAAAAATCTTGAGCCTAAGTACCGTCAAGATACAAAAGCCTTAAGCAAAATCCAAATAGGAGTCTCAAGCGCATATTTTGCAAAAATTGCTACTTGTGAGACTTCAAGACAAACTTGGTAGTCTTCAGAAATCGAAGTGTATGGTGACAAAAAGGTACACACTATAAATCTTCAAACTATTAGAAAAGAGTTTCAAAATTTAAAGATGATAAAATCTGAAAAAATAGATGAATACTGCACAAGAGTCATGAATATTGTTAATGAAATGAGAAACCATGGTGATACAACGTATGACCAACAAGTTGTGAAAAAGATTATAATTAGTGTCACAGAAAAGTATGAGTACATTCTTGATATCACTAAGAAGACGAAAAATCTTTCTAGTCGGATCATTTCGTGTACACTAGAAACGAAGGTTTTTTCGTGAAAATCAACCCAAAGAGACGATTTTTCAGTCTATAACAAATGAGAATTCTCAAAATTTCTCAAAAGATTAACAAAAAAGAATTACAATCCAAAAAAGATGCAGGATCATGATGATTCTTCTAAAAAGGTTGAAGAAAAATGTCAGAAAATTACTAGTTTTTTTTTGTAAAATCTGCAAAAGGATTAATCACAATGCAGAAAAAAATTGACATAAAGGCAAGCTCCGACGTAACTTTTGCAAAAACAAATTGGCCACATATAGAATGATTGTTGGTACAAGCAATAGGAGCAAACATATTTCTCTAAAGATCAGGAGGAAGAAATGGACGAAAATCTTTTATTTGCTTCTCAATGTAATCTTTCAGCAAAAAGTAATGAATGGTATACTGATATGGTTGTAGCAATCACATGACTAGAGATGGAAAAGTTTTCATCTCAATTAATAGTAGCATCACTATTAAAGTGAGAATGGGGAATGTGGCCTTAGTTGATGCAAAGAGTAAAAATACCATTTCAATCAACATAAAAGGGAATGGTAAACAAATTCATAATGTGTTTTATGTTCCTAAATTGGAAGAAAATTTGCTTAGTGTTGGTCAATTCATGGAAAATGGTTATTCTCTTGTGTTTAGAGATAATTATTGCAAGATTTATGATAAAATTAAGTCAATTCAAGTCATTGTTGAAGTAGAGATGATAAAAAGAAAATTTCCTTTACAATGCATTCAAAAATGAAATTGTAGATAATTTATGGCTTTGGCACGAAAAATTTGGTCACTTGAATTTTTATGGTTTGAAGTTTATAAATCAAAAAGACATGGTTTCAAATATTTTTGAGATACATACTAAGAATAAGGTAGATAATACTACTATCATATCTTTAGATGTATCAAATCAAGAAGAGGACAAGGAACAGGAAGAAGTCCCTCAATGAGGAGAAATCTCATACCCATATGATGAAGAATCACTTTTAAGAGGTATAAAAATGTCGAGTGACATTTATCAACGATACAACTTTGTTGGTGTAAAGAAAGAAAATTGTGAGGAGACAATAAAGCATGATGTTTCGAAGAAAGCCTTGGGGAAAAAATTTGGAAGATTGAGAAAAATAATACTTGGGATTGTGTGAGTATACCCAAAGAGAGAGAAGTTGTAAGTCTAAAGTGGATTTGCAAAATGAAACTCAATCAAAAAGGAGATATTCAAAAATACAAGAGAAAGGCAAAATTCAGTTACAATCATTGTCAGACGAGAGAATAACTTGTTGATATCTTCACCACAACACTTCCAAGTGAAAAGTTTTATCATCTTCGAGAAGACATTGGAATTTTCAAGCAAATGCATTAAGGGGAGTGTTGGAATTAATGCATTCACACCTTGATGTTTAGTATTTCAATATTTTCTCTTAGTTTCTCAAGAAGTGTTTTAGAATTTGTAATACATATATCTAGTTAATCGTGCAAGATTTTTTTGTTTCTATTTTGAGTAGTATAAATAATGATGTAGTTGATAATTGTAATCATTTCAAGTGAACTTAAGTAGCTAAATAAAATATGAACATTCTCCACAAAATGTCCTACATTCACTACATATAAAATAACAAATATATAAGTTGGAGGGGGGCATCAAACCTAACCTCCTTTTACATCATAGAATACAAAAAATATCCTAATAGAGTTTATGATCAGAAAAGGATCTTAAGTCATTAATCTCCCATGTGATGCATCCAAATAAAACAACTACAATGTAACACACAGAAGAAACAAGCGAGCAAATGAATTTAGGAGGGACGCAGTGCCAGAAGAGTTAATGATCGGCTCTTATATAGTAGTAGCATACTTAGTAAGAGAATCTACAACTTCATTTCCTATCCTATAACAATGCTTTACAATTATGTTTCTTTGAGCAATCTTATTCTTGATGTCTTCAATGAGGTTGTGGATTCTCCAAGGTGGTTTACAACTCCCATTTATCATTTGAACCACTACTTGAGAATCCAGATCTACCTCCAACGCTTCAAACTATTGATCAAGACACCAAGAGATACCAATTAAAACTATTTGAGCCTCACTATAATTGCTAGTGTAGCATTGACTAGGGTATGAGAAAGCTATAATTATGTCCCCTATTCTATTTCTAACAATTCCTCCCGCTCTAGCTTTGTTTTGGTTTCTCACGTAACTCATATTGGTACAGTGTTGAGCTTCCAATTATTTCCATTAAGATTGTTCCTCAGTATATAATCCTGCTTGTGATTCCAATTTAAAGTTTTCCTCCATAAGATATACTTTGCTCCAATTCCAGGTGTAATCTACGAATTTGAACTTCTTTCCAATAGTTGTTTTAACCTGAAAAATAATTTGAAGCATATGTTAGAAGAAGTAGCTTTTTTCTTTTCGTATCTCTGATTTCCCAACATGCCATAATAGGAGTGATGAGAAAAATATATTTGTGGAGGTTGTTTTTTGAATCGATTTTTCCTCCACCATTGTCACACGTACAATTGAGTTGAATGTGTTTGCTGTGATATTGAAACCAAGTGGTCTATATATTTGGGACAAGGTTTGCTTGGCCATGACACTAACTGCAAATAGATTGTTATTTGTAGTTTTGATGATTTGACAAACTTGGGGACCTTGTAAAGGTACCAGTTCTTAAGTGAGTATTGCAGGGTTCTTGCTTGAGTATTATAGATGAAACAAACCCAGGGACCTAGTAGAGGTACCAGGCTCTCATGATGAGGAGCCAGTTGATTGCCAGCTGGAGACGGTACAGAAAGTAGGTTCACACTTCCCGATGGCGTCAGAAAGTGTGACTTTTCCAGCCAATGGCAAAGAGGTTTAGGAGAGTGACTTGCCATATAAAAGACACTTTCCTAAACATTTTGTTCAGTTTTTGCGACTTGATAAAAACCTTTCAAGAACTCTTGCAAAGGCTACCACAAAGCAAAGACAATTATTCCAAGAACAACAGAAATATCTGGAGCTTTTTGTCTAGTTGTTTAGGAATACATTCTCTTGTTCTTAAACTGTAAACCAATCCTTAATCTATAAAGGAATTGGTGTGTTGCTTTAGAAGTCTAGATTGTCCAGGTGGGATAGCTTAGTGGGTAGATTGTTTTCTACTTAGGCTTGTTAAGAAATAGAGGACTATTGCTTAATTGTGAGATTGATAACTCTTTCTTACGTTTGGTGAAATCGTGTTTTACTTTTGCTTTTGAAGATTAGTGAAAATGATTGAAAATCCTGTGAGACAGGTCGTGGTTTTACTCCCTTAAGCAAGGAGGTTTCCACGTAAAATCATCGTGTTGATTTTACTGCATTTAACTTTCTTTTTATTCATTAGTGTAGTAAGGAACCTGGTCCATTACTTGTTAAGTGAAGGCATATATTCTATCAGGTGGTATCAGAGCGGGCACTATCTTTTTGGTTAACACCAAGGAAGTGAAATTTGCTCTAGGATGGCAGGCCCACTTAACCTCGAAGAAGGTCAGTCGTCAAACAGACCTCCTCATTTCAATAGACATTTATACAGTTGGTGGAAAGTTAGAATGCATGACTACCTCATTGCTGAAGATAGCGAGTTATGGGATATTGTACTAGGTGGACCATTTGTTCCAATGATGGAAGAAAAGGATGGAGAGAAGACTATTACTGTTCCAAAGCCTAGGCAGATATATGATGAAGCTAACAGGAAAAAAAATTGAAAAGGGGTACAAAGCTAAAACTCTTCTTGTCTGTGGGATAGGACCTGATGAGTACAACAGAGTGTCAGCCTGTGAGTCTGCTAAAGAAATTTGGGACTGCTTAAAGACTGCACATGAAGGAACTGAACAAGTTAAAGAATCTAAAATTGACATGCTTACCTCACGATATGAGAACTTTAAAATGAAGGAAGGAGAAACAATACATGACATGTTCACCAAGTTTTCTTCCATTACAAATGAGCTGCGAAGTCTGGGTGAACCCATAAGCATGACCAAACAGGTCAAAAAAGTGCTTCAAATTCTTCCAAAGACTTGGGAGAGCAAGGTTGATGCCATTACAGAAGCCAATGATTTGAAGGTGCTGACTATGGATGCTTTGATTGGTAACTTGAAGACTCATGAGATGAATTGGAATTATGACTTATCAAAGAAGGAATATAAGAAGGACAAGTCATTGATGTAGAAGTATAAATCAAATGAAGATTCCAGTGATGATGATATGGCATATCTCATTAGCATATTTCAAAAAATTGTGAGGAAAAACAAAGTTTATAAAAAGGGAACAAATGGTACTCGAAATGTTGCTCAAGGTGATACTTGCTACAAGTGTGGAAAAGCTGGGCACTTCATCAGAGAGTGTTCTTTGCTCAAGGATGAAAGCAAGGATTACCAAAAACCAAGAAGTGATAAAGACAATAGAAGGGACCTGGTACTTGGCAAGAGAGACAGAAAAGCTGCTGCAGACTTGGTTGTCAAAAAGGCTCTTGCTGCATGGGGTGATTCCTCAAGTGATTCAGAAGACCCTGATGAGACAAAAGATGTGTCCATGGTTGTTGTACATGAGGAGGAAACTGTCTTCAATGAAATGTTTGCTCTCATGGCCCACACAGAAGATGAAGAAGAGGACAATCAGGTAACTCTTCTAGATATGAAAAATGACTTGGATAAATATTCTCTTAAAAAATTGAGAACTTTGGGAAAAGTCATGATTGATTCAGTGATAGAGTTAAAATCTGAAAGAGACACCATGAATGCTGAACTTGACAGTTTGACAGAAAACAAAGTTAAACTTGAACAGAAAATGTCAAGAATGGTGTCTCTAGAGTCAAATAACTCTGAACGTAAGAACCAGTTGAACCAGATTACTGAAGAAGCTGAAAAATTGAATGGAATGTCAGATGGTTTGCAAGCTGAAATTCAAGAGAAATTGAAAAACTCTGAGAAAAAACTTGGTCTATCACTTGAAAAGAGTAACAAATTAGAACAGGATATTGTAAAACTTAAGGAAGAACTTAAAAAATCCCTTAAGTGGACAAAATCCTCAAAGTTACTGTCAAATGCAACAAATGAGAGTAATTTCAATAAGAAAGGACTATGAAGTCTGAACATTACTCCCCCTTATAACTCTCACAGTAAGTATGTGTTTGTACTTGACAATCTGTTATGTCTTCACTGTGGTATGAATGGACATCTGAAGGGTGAGTGTTCTAGCTGGAGAAACTCCTGTGAAAGGATCTCTGATTATGCTAAAAGGCAAAATGTACCAAAAGAGAGACCTAGTCCTTCAAAGCATGTGCCAACTCACAGTTTTTCAAAGAAACAATTTGTCCCTGCTCCTATGTCCTTTGTTAGAAAGCTACAAAATCTACCATATTGGACTAAATACAATCTAATCACTCCTTTTTCTGCCTACTGGGAACTCAAGCTGAAATGGGTTCCCAAGCTAAACAAGTGACTCTTGGTGCAGGTGAGTGAGAGGAGCAACAGTCAATGTTGGTATATTGATAGTGGATGCTCTAAGCATATGAATGGTGATGTAAAAAACTTCCTCTCACTCAAGACACTCTAAGGAGGAGGTGTCTCATTTGGTGATGGCAAGAAGGGGTACATTTTGGGAGTTGGCAAAGTAGGAAGGTCTCTTGAAGATTCAATTGACAATGTTTATCATGTGGATGGGTTGAAGTACAGTTTGTTGAGTGTGTCACAAATCTGTGACAAAGGAAATGAGGTCAAATTTACTTCTGAGAAATGCACTGTGGTGAGTCTAACTACAAACAAGGTAATTCTCACTGCACACAGAAGTAAAAATATGTATGTGGCAAGCTTAGAAACGTCTCATGGAGATGACTTAAGCTGTCTTAGTGCTCAGAATGAGAAAAATGATCTCTGGCATCGTAGGCTAGGGCATGTAAGCTCATCTTTATTGAACAAACTGAATACTAAGGACCTGGTCCGAGGTTTGCCTAAACTGAAGTTTGCTGAAAATAAGATCTGTAAAGCTTGTGTTAAAGTAAAACAGATCAGATCATCTTTTAACCCCAAAAATCAGGTAACATCATCAAGAACACTAGAGCTGCTTCACATGGACTTGTGTGGACCCTTAAAGGTTCAAAGCATAAATGGCAATAAGTACATTTTGGTGATTGTTGATGATTACTCAAGATACACCTAGACGACATTCTTGAGAACAAAGGCAGACACAGCTGAAGAGTTGGTGACATTCTTCAAAATGATTCAAACCAAATTGAATCAAGTTATTTGCAGCATTCAATCTGATCATGGCACAGAGTTTGAGAACTCAACACTGGATAGATTCTGCATGAAAAATGGTACGAGCCATAATTTCTCTGCTCCAAGAACTCCTCAACAAAATAGAGTAGTGGAAAGAAAGAACATAACCTTGGTAAATATTGCCAGAACTATGATTATTGAATCAAATCTTCCTTAAAGTTTCTGGGATGAAGTTGTTAACACAGCATGTCATGTTACTAACAAGTGTCTAATAAGAGCTATTTTGAACAAGACTCCATATGAGCTGCTCAACAACAGAAAGCCAATGCTGAGCTATCTTAGAGTATTTGTATGCAGATGTTTTGTGCTGAATAATGGGAAGGATGATCTGGGAAAATTTGATGCCAGAAGTGATGAAGGAGTGTTTGTTGGATATTCTTCATCCAGCAAGGCTTACAGAATATTCAACAAACGAACTCAATGCATTGAAGAAATCATTCATGTTGTATTTGATGAAGATGGAAGCTTGAAGAATGATGGATCAAATGATGATGATGATGTGATGAAAATGCTCAAATCAAAGAAGTCTGAGGGAGGTGAAGCTGGTGCAGATCAACAACTGAACAATGACTGTGATGATCAAAATCATAGTCTACCTGAAGAGACTGCTGAGGTTGAAAAGGATGATATGGTACCTGGTACTACTCAAAATTCCAGTCAAAGTACATCAGACTCCCCAGAAAATGATCTCACTCTTGATGAAGAAGAACATGCAGATCAGCCAAGTCAGTCTGCTCCAAGGTCAGGATGGAAGCATAGTTCATCACATCCTCTTGATAATCTCATTTCTCCTTTGAATTCTGGAATTCATACTAGATCAAAAACAAGAAATCTAGTTGCATTCTCAGCATTCATATCATTTGTTGAGCCAAAGAATGTGAAAGAAACATTAAGTGAAGCAGACTGGATCAACTATATGCAAGAAGAACTTCATCAGTTTGAAAGAAGCAAGGTATGGTACCTGGTTCCTCGACCTGAAGGCAGAACAGTTATAGGAACTAGATGGGTTTTCAGAAACAAACTTGATGAAAATGGAGTGATTACTAGAAATAAATCCAGGTTGGTGGTGCAAGGATACAATCAAGAAGAAGGAATAGACTATGATGAGACCTTTGCACCTGTTGCCAGAATGGAAGCTATTAGAATTTTAATATCTTTTGCTGCATTTATAGGATTCAAGTTGTATCAATTGGATGTGAAGAGTGCTTTTCTGAATGGAGATCTCAAAGAGGAGGTGTTTTTCAAGCAACCTCCTGGTTTTGAAGATGCAGAGCTAACAAATCATGTGTTCAGATTGAATAAGGCACTATATGGTCTGAAGCAGGATCCAAGAGCATGGTATGAAAGGTTGTCAAAGTTTTTACTGAAGAATGGTTTCAAACGAGGCAAGATAGACAATACTTTGTTCTTATTAAAAAGAGAATAATAACTGCTTATCATTCAAATTTATGTAGATGACATAATTTTGGGAGCTACTTCAAAACATTTGTGTGAAGAATTCTCATCTTTAATGGGAAAGGAGTTTGAAATGAGCATGATGGATTAGTTGACATTCTTCCTGGGTCTGCAAATCAAGCAATCATCAAATGGGATTTCAATCCAGGAGAAGTACATCAAAGAGTTGCTGATGAAATTCAATATGTTTGATTCTAAACCCATTGATACTCTTATGGGAACAAATTCCAAGATGATAGTAGAAGAATCTGATCCTCTTGTGAATCAGACAATGTACAGAGGAATCATTGGCTCCTTGTTATATCTGACTGCTAGCAGACTTGATATTGTGTATAGTGTTGGAATGTGTGCCAGGTTTCAAGCATGTCCTCGTGATTCACACCTGAAGGCTGCAAAACGTATTCTCAGATACTTGAAGAAAACAGGGGACCTGGTTCTCTTCTATCCTGCAGGTGACACTTTTGATCTGGTTGGTTTTGCAGATGCTGATTTTGCAGGTTATCAAGTTGACAGGAAGAGTACCTCTGGAATGGATCATTTCCTTGGATCATCACTTATCTCTTAGGGTACCAAGAAGCAAAACTCTGTGGCTCTTTCAAGTGTTGAAGTAGAATATGTAGCTGTTGCAGCTTGCTGTTCTCAGTTGTTGTGGATCAGGCAACACTTGGAGGATTTTAGGATTCACATCAAAGCAATTCCTCTTATATGTGATAACACAAGTGTTGTTAGTATGGGAAAGAATCCAGTCCACCATAAGAGAACTAAGCATATTGATGTTAGACATCACTTTTTGAGAGATAATGTTGAGAAGGGAAATATTGTGCTTACTTACTGTCCAACGGAGGAGCAAATTGCATATATCTTTACCAAAGCCCTCAGCAAGGATCAATTTGAAAGAAATCGATTGAAGTTGGGGATGTTGATCTCCAAGTGATGCTATAAGCCTCCAACAGTTGAACTCCCTTGATGGCTAAAATTGCAGTGCAGGTATCCTTTGTGTGAATTTTAAATATCTGAACAAAGGATCCCTTTTTTGTACCTTCTGTAGGTGTACTTTCAGTGAGGACCTGCTTAGCAAGAGAAGCAACTAGAACAACTGAGGAATGAAACTTAACTGTGCTATGGTACCTGGTGCCTGTCCAGGTTAGCATTTATACATTAAATTGAAACTGAAATAATATGACCGTTGATAATGCCATGTGTCAGCCATCGGTTACTCTGACTGATCAGTCCCATCGTTTATCTCTCAAACGACGCATCCAATCACGGACCTGGCACCTTTTTACTTTCTTTAAATACCCTTACTTCTTTTTGAAACTCTCATCTGTTTCTTAACTCCTTTTTCCTGTTCACGAAGGGTTTTAGCAAAATATCAAAAGGAAAATTTCTTCTTCTTTTTCTTCTCTTCGCTGATTCAAAGAAAAATACTTTCTAGTGTGAAAACCATGTCTTCTCCTTCATCCTCTTCCAAACAAATGTTGAATGCTCTCAGTGAAATCGAGCTTCTTGCTTTCTATCTCCGACCAATACACAAGCTAGACTTCCTCCTTCTTCCAGTTCTCAACAAGACACCCCTGATAACCTCTTTTTCGCCATAGATCTAAATAGTTCTGTCGTGCCTACCGGACCTGGTTCGTTTCAAGACATGTTTCCTGACAATATGTTTGAAGGGGATCTACCCAAGCACAAGGCTTTTGAGTCCAACATTTTGGCAGCGAGTGAAGAGCTCGTGATTGAAAGCTTGGCCATGATGCGAGAAGAAGCAAGGGCAGAGCATACTGAAGTCTTGGAAGGAGAAGAGGTAAGACCCACTCAACCTATCTTTGATAAGACCCCTGATTTGGACAGGTAATCTTCCTTGTATTCCTTTTACTCTGCAAGCGAGGAAGAACCTTTAAAATGGAAGGTTGAGAGGAGAGAAAGGGAAAAATCTAGAAAAGGAAAAGAGAAGTTTGTAGAAGAGGCCCCTAGGAGACGACCTACTACTAGGTCTGCTACTCAAAAGTTGATGGCTGATGCCTTGTAGGCGAGTGCACGTTCTACTACTGCAGTTAGAAGTGCAAGAACCTTCAAGGTATCAAATTTTAAATTACCTGAAGCTAATGTGGTTGAGTTGTCTGGAGAAGAAGTGGAAAAGAAAATTAAGAAAAAGAGGTTAGAGAAGAAGAAGGGAAAGGCTACAGAGAAGGTTGAAAAAACAAAGTCAAAAGGGAAAAGATCTGAGAAAAAGAGAAAGCGGTCACAGGGACCTGGTTCCCAAGCCAGGAAAGTTGAGATTGTCAACATGCAGGAGGTGGTTGACATTCTGAGAAACCAAGCTGTTTTGGCAGGAAGAGTGTTTGATATGGGGATCATAACTCTTCCTGGCATGGACTCTCTTCACGATATGGTTGAGATCCAATATTGGTTACACTTGTTAAACAGGAAATCCCCCATTCTCCATGAAAAAGAAGTGCGTGAATTTTACTATAATATTCAATTCAAGGACGATGGGAGAATCCTCACACGAGTAAATAACATTGATATATTTTTAGATGATGGTGTGTTGAGCAAAATTTTCAGGGTGCCTAGAGAGGGGACCGGGTCTGTACTGGGTAGAACTTGCTCTTCTGAGTTTGCTGCTGTGATTTCTAAGACACTCAAAGCAGAACTGCTTACTGCACAAAGTGAGGGACCTGGTTCTTCAGTGGTTCAAGCTCTGGAGAAAGAGAATGCTGAGTTGAAGGCGAAGATAACTGCCCTGCAGGAAAAGTCCATCAAAGACAATGATGCTGCCAATGCACAACTCACTCTTGTTATCCAATCCCTGTCTCATCCTCCTCCCTCTTCTTAGTTTGTTGAACAACCCCCGTTGTGTCAAGATTTTTTTTGTGGCTTTTTAATGTGTTGAAGAATGTTCAGTTTGGTTCTAATGTATTTATGTTATTATGGCGTACTGGTTAATTCATTCCTGTGCTGTTCTAATTATCTTCTCTTGTGCATGCTTTTTCCTTACTGATTAGTTGCTTTTTAACTTTGATCTTGTTCAGTGTTTCTGCTCACATCACAGGTTTACTGCATTTCTTTTTTATGATGCCAAAAGGGGGAAGTAAAACTGTGTGTAGCTAAATGATATTTTAGTGAGGGGGAACATACAGTGAGGGTGAATGTACAGTGAGGGGGAATATAAAAAGGGTGAAAAAAGTTGGAGAGGATCTTAGATCATGGCTTCAGTGTTTGTCATCATCAAAAAGGGGGAAAATGTTATTTGTAGTTTTGATGATTTGACAAACTTGGGGACCTTGTAAAGGTACTAGTTTCTTAATTGAGTATTGCAGGGTTCTTGCTTGGGTATTGTAGATGAAACAAACCCAGGGACCTAGTAGAGGTACCAGACTCTCATGATGAGGAGCCAGTTGATTGCCAGCTGGAGACGATACAGAAAGTAGGTGCACACTTCCCGATGGCGTCAGAAAGTGTGACTTTTCCAGCCAATGGCAAAGAGGTTTAGGAAAGTGACTTGCCCATATAAAAGGCACTTTCCTAAACATTTTGTTCAGTTTTTGCAACTTGATAAAAAACTTTTCAAGAACTCTTGCAAAGGCTACCACAAAGCAAACGCAGAATTATTCCAAGAACAATAGAAATATCTGGAGCTTTTCGTCTAGTTGTTTAGGAATACATTCTCTTGTTCTTAAACTGTAAACCATTCCTGAATCTATAAAGGAATTGGTGTGTTGCTTTAGAAGTATAGGTTGTCGAGGTGGGATAGCTTAGTGGGTAGATTGTTTTCTACTTAGCCTTGTTAAGCAATAGAGGACTATTGCTTTATTGTGAGATTGATAACTCTTTATTTACGTTTGGTGTAATCGTGTTTTACTTTTGCTTTTGAAGATTAGTGAAAACGATTGAAAATCCTGTGAGACAGGTCGTGGTTTTACTCCCTTAAGCAAGGAGGTTTCCACGTAAAATCATCGTGTTGATTTTACTGCATTTAACTTTATTTTTATTCATTAGTGTAGTAAGAGACCTGGTCCATTACTTGTTAAGTGAAGGCATATATTCTATCACAGATGATCATTAGTTTCATTTTGGACAATCCTGCAAGAAGAATAACTCGGAGGTGAATTTGCATTTATATTAAATCTTGACATTGAGGAATCAATAGGAAGTTTGTTCCTCAAAATTCAAGGATGCCTTATATAATTGTATATTGGAGAAGCAACAATTTATACCTCAGATTTTCAAAGGCCGTAAAACGATAGAAATAACCATTATTACTTAATTTCCAAATAGCTTTATCATTTGTGTCTATTGGAGTACCTTTGATTAAGTTCAAGATTTCCATTGATATGGGATATTGAATAGGTGCTAAACTGATCATAATCAGGTTTGGGATTTGGATTAATTATGTGAAAATAGAGAATTTACCTGAGTCCAGTTATCCACCCCCAGAACATACTATTACCTGAGTTTATCTTTCATAGAATCTTTAGTAGCAATTATCTTAGAGTTTGGATTACTCCTTTGGCAATACTTGGCTTTGGAAAAAAGAGAAGGTTTTAGCTGACAAATATCTATTAAGCTTCTAAATCTCAAACACATGTTTTTCCATGATAGCTATTTTGTCAATCTCTTTGTCCCCAAAAACAAAAATTATAACTAGAATTCTATGACCATTTCAATAAATGTCCAAAGGTGAGAAAACTCCAAGACAATTGATCATAAGCCTTAGACATATCTAGTTTAATCACAACATTACAACTAGAATTATTAGACCTTATATTGTGGATAATTTCTTGGGTAACAAGAATATTATCCGTGATTTGCCTACCTTTAACGAAACCAGATTGGTTCTTATAATCCTTAGAGAAATGATTTTAGACAAAATCTTATTTGAGAAATTTCTTAAACTTATAGGTCTATGTTTTGAGAAGCAATCAGGAGAAATACCTTTAGGGTATAGAGCTAAACACGCATGTGTATAAAACTAAGTTTGTTAAGAGATAAAAATCAAAACAAGTATTTAATCTAAAAGGTACACCCCCTTTTTTTCTCAATGCTTCTATAATAGAGTTAAAATCTCCACCTATGACCCAAGGACCATCAATAGTAGTGTTCAGATGTTTGAGTTTGTCTCACAAATATCTTCTTTTGCTAGCTTTAGATCAAGAATCACTACATCAAAAATGATCATCAAATATGTACTTTTAGCAGCAATTAGCACTCTCTATATATGTCACTAAAGCCTTAAGCGACATTGATTTTCTAACGACACTTGACTAATATTGACAAAGACTTTAACAGTCTTTATTAATATCAATATTTAATGCCGCTAAAAGTTATTTTTGTCGTAGTAAATATGCAGTAATTATCAAAAGCGGGTTGTGTCTCCGTGTAAAATGATCGGCATAGTAATTTTTGTCCTGCTTTTTGACACTATTGAACAAACATGATATCAATGGGGTGAGACCTGCAATTTATGATATCGACATTTTGGATTGTGATATGGACTAATAGATGAGTACAAATATTTTGATTAGAATGATGACGACTCTTCTCTATGCAATTTAAGACAATAATTATACAATTAAGTTTTTCCCCCCACTAACCTTATTTTCAAATTTAATGTTGTTTTCCCTTCTACTTTCCTTTAGATTATACCTTTCTTTTTAGTTTACTTGTTTCCATAATCTTATGTTTAATTCATTGTCCAGGTATGCTTCTCATATTGCAAGTACGACAAGAGCTAGAGTTCATTGATATGTGATATTCTTGGAGGAAAACTTGATCAAGGATTGAACTATAGCATCTCGATAGGAGGATATGGATATTTTCAAAATTCTAGCACTTGCTCAGATAGTTGAGGAACTCTCAAGTAAGATTTAGGATACCCACTATCGAGAAAGGGAGCAGACTTCAGGACATAATTTCCTTAAACAACAGTCCATTCTGCTAGTAGTTCCCCATCTCAATTTAGATTGCATAGGTATGATCTTTTTGTTCAGTCTTGAATGGGTCAGAGTTCAGGACATTAGGTTCCCGTTGCAGGAGGGTTCATGTTGTTGGACAAAATGATTATCATACTCATGATAATGTCCAAACTAAATAGCAATAGGAAGAGAGTAACAATGACACCAAATATTAAAATGGATAAATATGATACCCGAATAAGTAATACAATAATATTGATGAAAAACATGGTAGTGTCAAAAGACTATTACGCAACACTCTTTTTTTTCTTACAACTCACAATAATATTACTTGCACACTATTTTTCTCACAAACTAAGAAGAATTTTTGTGGATTACTCTCTTTATTCTCTATTGCTTCTCTATTTTGGTGTATCTTCAAGTGTCCAATTACTACTCTATTTGTAGAGTTTTTTGAACACTTGTTTACATCATTAATGACATAATATGATAGTCAATTTCAACAAAAAAATTGGTTGCCTAACTCTATCGAACTTATACCAAACTTTGACTACCTACTTCCATAAATGTGGCTATCAACTTTCACATTGGTGGCTACCAATTTTCACATTTGTGGCTTGTAATTTCAACAAGTATTATTGCTGCAAAATTAGTGCTGCCAAGATTTATTTCCACAACTATCTCCCTTAGTTTTGATTTTTATACTTTACTCCAAGGCTTGATCTCAATCTCTGAACAATCTTCAAACTTGAGAGGCTTTTAAAAATATCCGCAATTTGATCATGAGATTCACATACTTGAGCTTTACCTCTTTCTTGGCAATGCATTATCGGACAAAGTGATACCTGATACACTGGATTCTTTGCTAGTGCTTGTGCAGATTTATTATTAACAAAATTATTGTGGCTTCAATTTGTGGCAAATTGAGTTCCATTAATAACCGTCTCAACCAAATAGCATGACACGTACATGATGTTGCTGTCACATATTCAGCTTCACAAGTCGAGAGAGTAACAATTGATTGTTTCTTTGAATTCCAAGAAATAACACAATCACCCAAGAAAAACACAAAACCTGATGTGCTTTTTTCTATCATCAACATCTCCCGCATAATCACTATCACAATATCCCACAAGATTAAAGTCATCAGAAGAAGAATAAAATAGCCCAAGGTCGATTTTACCTTTGAGGTAGCGAAAAATTCTTTTAGCAACCTTCAAGTGAGTGGAGATAGGAGATTCCATGAAGCGACTTACTACTCCAACTGCAAAGTGTATATCTGGTCGCGTACATGTCAAGTACCTCAGACTTCCTATGAGACTCTTGAACAAAGTGGAATCCAGTTCTTCTCCATCTTGAAACTTTGACAATTTTGTTCCACTTTCCATTGGGGTGTTCACAGGGTTGCAACCCAACATGTTGAATTTCTTCCAAATCTCCTTTGTATAGCTTTCTTGAGATATGAAGATGCCTTCCTCTATTTTCTTCACTTCTAGCCCCAAGTAATATGACATGAGTCCTACGTCCGTCATCTCAAACTCAAGGGACATAGCTTTCTTGAAAGCTTCAAATAAAACTGGGTTGTTACCCGTTAGAATGAGATCATCAACATAAAGACAAACAAGCAGAATACCTCCATTAGTATGAAATTTAATGTAAAGAGCATATTCATGGAGACAACGAGTAAGCCCATTGTCTTGAAAGTATTTGTCAATGCAACTATTCCAAGATCGTGGAGCTTGCTTCAACCCATATAAGGATTTCTTCAACCTCAGCACCTTATCTTCGTGATTTTTTAACACAAAACACAATGGTTGCGTAACATAGACTTCTTTTCAAGATATCCATTCAAGAATGTCGATTTGACATCTAGTTGATGGATCTTCTACTTTATTTGTGCCACTAAAGAGGTCAATAGACAAATTGTCTCCAAGTGGGCAACAGGCGCATAAACTTCTTCATAGTCGATGCCATGCCTTTGTTTGTAGCCTTTAGCCACAAGTCTTGCCTTTTATCTTTTTACTTCTCCAAGAGCATTTTTCTTCGTCTTGTATATCCATTTGACTCCAATTGCTCTATGGTCCTTTGGAAGAGTTGTCAACTCCCAAGTGTTTTTCTTCTCTATTGACTGGATCTCCTCTTCCATGGCTTTTCTCAGCTTTTTGTCTGTAACAGCTTCATCAAAATTCATTGGTTCACTATCAGCAAAGAGACAACACAAAAAATCAAAATTATTAATTTCTTTTGTGTCATCATAGAGTTCTTGGATGATCCTCATCCTATGTGGTCTTTCACTTGAACTCGCTTGAGAAGTTGGAGATGAAACATTTGCTGGTGAAGGAGGTGGGGTTGCATCTTGTGCAGGTGTAGTGGTCTCCTATTCTTCATCATCTCCGAAATGTGGAAGAAAATCATCTGTTTTTTCTTCCGAAGTCTCCCAATTCCATGATGCTTCTTCATCAAATTCAACATCACGACTCACCACCACCTTGTTATTGCTTGGATTGTACAATTTGTAGCCTTTTGAAATTGTTTCATAACCAACAAACAAATATGTTACACTCCGATCGTCAGGTTTAGCTCTCCCTTAATGTGGAACATGAGCATAGTGTCACGGACCTACTGATTCTGACAAGACTCCGTGCGGCACTTGACGATTTGCTCACGATTCTTTCATGATCTCGCAAACTCAAGTCAGCCTTTCACAATTTAGATCGCTAAGAGAAGTAAGAAGAAAGACCAGAGACGGAAATTGGAAGAATGGACTAGTATCTTTATTAGTCAAAATTGTTGGATGCTTTACAAATACATTGACCCTACTATTTATACTACTCTACAAACTAAGAGTAAATAAATGCTATATAAAAGTCCCTATGTACATGCTTCTTATTCCAAGAAGATGTCTTGATTTCTTCCAAAAAGACTCCTAGATTTCTCTAGTCTGCCCCAAGACTCTAGAAGACTTTTAGAATCCCTCCCAAGCCTCTCCAATGCCCAAGGCTGCTGCCCCTTGGTCTGTTGCACGCCCAGGCCACTTCTGCCCCTTAGTCTGCCAGGTTTTTGGGCCGCCTGTGCAGCAGTCTGCCTGGCGCTGGGCCTTTGGGCCGCCTATGCTGCAGTCCACCTGAATGGGTGGGCTGCCTGCTCCCTTGCATGCGCTGCAAGCTGCACGGGTTGGTGACGTTCTGCTTAGAAAATTGGCGGGATGTCACAATCTCCCCCACCACATGATGCGACGATCGTGTCGCATTGTGATAGTATCGGCGTTGAGTTCTGCCGGGCGACCATCAGCTCACGTACTCGATCAATCCCTTCGAGCAGCTTCTTCATCAATGTCCCGACCTTTCTCGACCCGATCTTTGAAACTTCCTCCTTCAACGGAGGCAAGTGCCTGCGCGGCTTCTTCTTCATCACGGCAGAGTTCTTGCTCAGAACTCTCTTTGCCTGCGGAGGCAAGGTCTTCTCAGCACCACTGTCTTCTCTCGAACTTGCAATGGTTGCTGCTGATGTAAACCCCTTCCTCACGTCGACCCTTTCGATCTTCATGGCTGTCAGACGTACCTGTCCCTCCGTGGCCTGCGCCTTTACCATCGGAATCGTAAATGTCCCTCCTTTCTCCATGATCTTCAATTGTTGGAGATAAGGGTCAATCACGGCATGGTACTGTTGGAAGAACTTCTGCCCAAGCACAATATCAAAAAGATCTAAAGGAGCGACGACAAATTTGGTTTTCCCTTGCCAACCGCCTATCGTGATGTTCACCCCGTGCGCAATTCCGATAATGGGAATTGGTGGGGCATTGACAGTCCTGATTTGGGCGTTGCTTGAAGTATAACGCAACCCCAACCTCGTTGCTTCCGTTTTGGTCACAAAATTGGCCTCCGCACCCGTATCGACCAATACACGAGCACTCTACCCATTGACAGTGATGTCAATGTATTGAGCCCACGCCATAGACTTCACAAGTCCCTTTTCAGCATGCTTCGGCTCCGCTTGCCTTGGCTTATCTTGCCTTGGCCTCGTCGATGGTTGCTCAATCACTGCTCCGCATAGGCTTAACAAGCCCAACTGCTTAGTCTGCGCGACTTCATCATCCTCTTGGGCTTTCTCTTCCTTCCGCTCACGAAGGATAGCACCAAGACTTTTCAGTTCAGGGCATCTTTTATAACCATGCGGCCCTTTGCAAATAAAGCAACCATCCTTGGAATCCCTTACCGTGTTGCCACGATCTCCGGGTTTCTTGCCGTTGGACTTGTAGGTCTCACGCCTTTGAGGCCGCTGCTCCTCGCTTCGCCTCTTTGGTTGTGGCCTTTGCTGCTCGCCTTCGCCACTGTCTTCCCCACTGTCATCGTGACTGCCTACCTCGTCATCCTCATCGGCAGTGATAGACTTCTCCTGCCTGAAGTCTGTCAAGGCTTCGGCCTGTGTAATGGCGTCGTCCATAGTCCTGACCTGCCACCGTTCCAACTCCGTTTTGGACCAATTTTGCAGCCCATCCATGAAGTAGAACAAGGCGGCGGCGTCCTTGAGGTCGGGAATCTGAAATGTAAGGGTGGTAAACTCCCGCACATACGCGCGTATGCTGCCCTTCTGTCTCAACTCCCTCAACTTGCGCTTTGCCTCATAGACAACGTTGTTAGGGAAGAACGCCTTCTTGAACTCCACACGAAACTGCTCCCATGTGTTTAACACGCATGTTCCCTTTGCAATGTCAGACTCCTTACGCTTCCACCATAATATGGCCAACTTCGAAAGATTCAACACAGCCGTGTTGATCTTGCTTGCATCACTTCGAACCCGCATACACTTGAAATAATTTTCCAAGTGCCAAAGGAAATTCTCCACCAATTGCGCGTCACGGACGCCTTTGAAGACAGGTGGTTTGGGCGCCTCAACTCTGGCTTCCCTTTCCCGGTCATGTGATGAGGATCCAACAACCTCTCTTTCTTCCTCGAGTGCTGCCACCTTGGCCTTAAGCAACTCGACTGCGCCAAGTGATTCCCTAAGTCTAGACTCTAAGGAAGTAATGGCCTCCTTTGTCTCGAGCTCGGCTCACTGGCGTGCCTCCAACTCCTTTCGGATGTTAAGAACTTCTTCAAGGGAGTACTCCTCAAAGGTCTTGAAATTTCTGTCCGTCACGTTCAAGCGCGTGCCTATGATCTCAACGGCCTGCCTTGCCATTTCGACGCTTGAAATCCACTCCTTTCCGATAGTAACGTCCACGGACTCCTCGTCGGTGTCTTCGTCACTACCATCGACAATATTGGGCTGAAAAGATGTCTGCCCGTCACTTGATGTAGGGTCGGTTGGTGGAGGATCGCTTGGGGTGACCTGGGGCAGAATCACTCCGTTCCCCTTCTGCTTGTTCTACCCTTTCTTGTTCTTCTTGCCTCCGATTGTGGGAACGTTAGGGTGTTGCTGGCTAAGTCTCCTTCGTTCGTCATTCTCTTACGATTACCTCGCTCTGATACCACTTGTCACGGACCTACTGATTCTGACAAGACTCCGTGCGGCACTTGACGATTTGCTCACGATTCTTTCACGATCTCGCAAACTCAAGTCAGCCTTTCACAATTTGAATCGCTAAGAGAAGTAAGAAGAAAGACCAAAGACGAAAATTGGAAGAATGGACTAGTATCTTTATTAGTCAAAATTGTTGGATGCTTTACAAATACATTGACCCTACTATTTATACTACTCTACAAACTAAGAGTAAATAAATGCTATATATAAGTCCCTATGTACATGCTTCTTATTCCAAGAAGATGTCTTGATTTCTTCCAAAAGGACTCCTAGATTTCTCTAGTCTGCCCCAAGACTCTAGAAGACTTCTAGAATCCCTCCCAAGCCTCTCCAATGCCCAAGGCTGCTACCCCTTAGTCTGCTGCACGCCCAGGCCGCTTCTGCCCCTTAGTCTGCCAGGTTTTTGGGCCGTCTGTGCAGCAGTCTGCCTGGCGCTGGGCCTTTAGGCTACCTGTGCTGCAGTACGCCTGGATGGGTGGGCTGCCTTCTCCCTTGCATGCGCTGCAAGCTGCACGGGCTGGTGACGTTCTGCTTGGAAAATTGGCGGGATTTCACAATAGGTTATGCTCCCAAAGATTCTCAAGTGCTTAAGACTTGGCTTTCTTCTGCTCCATGCTTCTTGAGGTGTTTGATCTCGTAAATTTCTTGTTGGAGACCTGTTGCTCAAATAAATTGCACAAGAAACATCCTTTGCCCAAAATTCTTTTGGTAGATGTTTAGCTTTCAACATACATCTAGCCATATTAAAAATTGTTCTGTTCTTTCTTTCTGCAACTCCATTTTGTTGGGGTAAGAGGTACCGTTAGAGGGCGACAAATTCCATGAGATTGACAAAAGTCATTAAATTCTTTTGAAGTGAATTTGCCTCCTCTATCAGACCTTAATGATTTTATTTCATATACACTTTCTTTTCTACAAGTGCTTTGAAATTTTTAAAGGCAACAAAAACTTCAGATTTTTGCTTCAAAAAGTATAACTAAGTCTTTCTACTGAAATTATCAATAAAGAGCAAGAAGTATTTTATTTTACCAAAAGAAGGTGGATCGATTGGACCACGCACATCAGTGTGTACAAGTTGAAGTGGCTTACTTGTTCTTGATGTAGTCTCTTTTGGAAAACTCCTCCTTGCATGTTTTTCAAGAAGACAAGTTTCACACAATTGTTTTGGATGGTTGATTGACGGTATCCCATCAACCATGTTCTTGTCTCCCATTGATTTGAGCGCTTCAAAGTTCAAGTGCCCAAATCTCATATCCCAACACCATGAGTCATCTTGCACATTAGCCTTCAAACACTTTGCATCGATGGTTTGAAGATTCAAAGGAAAAAACCTATTATTTGTAATATGAACTTTAGCAATTAAGTTGTTCCTTGAATCTCTTAGCCAAAGATACATTTTTTTCATATGAATATCATATCCTTTTTCAAGAAGTTGACCAAACTCAAAATATTACTTTTCAATTTTGTCACATAATAAACATTGATAATCAATTTATGACCACCATCTTTACAGGATATCAGAATCGTACCTATCCCTTTAACTTGGATCTTTGAGGTATCTTCAAAAGACACATTACCTTTCACGGTCTTCTTTATCTCCAAAAATTTATCTTTATGGCCATACATATGATTTCTTCCTCCATTGTCAAGATACCATGAGCTGCAATCATCTTTATATTCTTCTTTGAGTGTTAATAACAGTGTTGACTCCTCTTCATCTTTGTTGTTGTCAACAAGATTAACTTTCTCATCTCCTACGCCTGTTGATTTTTCTTTCTTGTCTTTAACAAGACATCATTTTCATTTGAGGGCAAAGTTTCCTCATTTGCGGGTCTTGTATACCCTTTGTATACAATATCCCAAATATCTTGAGAGCCAACAATAGCTTTCATTCGTAGGCACCATTTTTCATAATTTTCTCTTGTGAGATGGAAGTATTGAAACGACAACGGACTATTATTTGTCGTGGCTCTGATATCACGTTGTTAGACAAAATGATAATCATACCCAGGATAATGTCCAAAGTAAATAGCAATAGGAAGAGAGTAACAACGACACCAAATATTGAAATGGGTAAATATGATACCCGAATAAGTAATACAATAGTTTTGATGAAAAACTTGGTAGTGTAAAAAGACTACTACTCAACGCTTTTTATTTCTTACAACTAACAATAATATTACTTGCACACTATTTTTCTCACAAACTAAGAAGTAGTTTGTGGATTACTCTCTCTACTTTGTATTGCTTCTCTATTTTGGTGTATCTTCAAGTGTTCAATTACTACTCTATTTATAGAGTTTTTGAACACTTGTTTACATAATTAATGACATAACATGGTAGCCAATTTCAACAAAAAAATTGGCTGCCTAACTCTTTCAAACTTATACCAAACTTTGACTACCTACTTCCACACATGTGGCTACCAACTTTCACATTGGTGGCTACCAATTTTCACATTTGTGGCTTGTAATTTCAACAAGTATCGCTGCAAAATTAATTGCTGCCGAGATTTATTTCCACACATATACCATGAGACCACTATTTACATCATGTGTCAACTGCATTAGACAACATCCTAAGTAGATACGCCTGGGTTTAGATGCTTTTTATTGGTATAGGCGTGATTGTCAATTTATGCAACATTGCCCGAGCAGAGATCGGGGTGATATAGCCCAACCTATAGTTGTTGGGTGATTTTTTTCATCGATTATTTGTCCCCCAAGAATTGGACCATAGTCTGGAATGGGTTGCGGTAAGCATAGAGGAGGAGGATACATATAAGGGTGTTTTCGAACCCTATTTAGTTACTAGGACTTGGAGACATCGTCATAGTACATTGATTGTTTTTACTCATGGTGAATGCATTGATAAATGATGTCTATTCTTTCATACATTATTCATTCGTTGTTAGTAAGTTTGGGGTATACCAAGAGTTATTGCTCATAGTATTTGTTATATCTACGACGCTTTTAGAATCTATTATAGATAGAAAATTTCATCAAGATTGTGTTGTGTAAATTTTCCATAATCTTACACTGGATGACTTGATTGAGTTAGATATATTTGACTTTCATGTCATCAACGTTATGGATTTGTTAGTTGCATGGTAGGCTAATGTTGATTGTAGAGATAAAGTTGTACGTATCATCTTCCAATTGAGTAGTCTTGTAATGGAAAGGTAATTCAAGGGTAGGTTTAATTCATACCTTAAGGCCCAAAATATGATTCATGGAGGTTATATCTATCATCTAATTTGACTTAGAAGCATCGCGGATAAACCGTAAACTATTTAGTTAATTCTTATGGTTGATTTGGGGTGTATTTACGCATCCAATTACCATAAATTACATGTATCATAGTTATATTCTATGTATAATCCTATGAATATCAATGTGTTGTATGCATAATTGTTGTGATGAGCTAATAGATATGATTAGAAAGTTTTAAGGCTTAAAACAACAAGGAGTGACCTAAATATGGATTAAAATGCAAAGAGAAGTATCCCAGACTCAAACGTAGTTAAAGAGACTGGTAATGGTGTTCACGATGCAAAGGTACCTTCCACAAAAGGGCGGCTGGTTAGGCTTAAAAAATTCATCCCCAATTTTAGGGGGTGGGGGCATTTTTTAGTTAATTAGGTAAGATTAAATTTTTAAAAAAATGAACTAAGACAATAAATGCAAACGGCTTAATGAAGTGATAGTCAAATAGATATGGGTATGACTTTTCAACTTTCCAATAAAAAATTGTGTACTTCTTTATGTTCAAGTTATCTTTTTCTTTTTTACCTTATTTTTTTCTAAGTTTTTTTTTTATATATTCTATCCTCCTCTCTTTTATTTCTTCTCACTTTCTCTTTTCTAATTTTATATCTCTCTCTTATTCAAGCTTAAGAATTTACTTGTTCTATTGATAGTTTATATTTTATATTTGAAAAAAAAATATATTGCAGCAGCCTGATTCGTTTTGGAAAATCAAGTTTTCATATCTTTTGAATCCGATAATATTATTTTAATTTCTAATATTATTTTTGTTTTGTATCTTATATTTATTATATTTTTATTTGATATTGTAAATAGTGTTTAAAATATTTGGTAGATTTTAATATGTCAAATAGAAAATATGAATTTGGTCATTCAGAACTTAAAAACAAAAAGATTGATAACTTGATAAAATCTCAAAAAGGTGCTCTTGATAAATTTTAGAAAACAATGTAAAATTTAAATCAAAAAAGGTAGGGGAATGCTCTTTAGAAGAACAAGTTACTAACTTAGTTGAAGTTGAGTTAGACAGTGATATAAACCAAAAAGAAGAAGAAGGAGAGGAAATTAGTGAAAAGTCCGATATAGATTCCCAAGAAAATCGAGAACTTATACATGAATTAAATAATCATACTTCTAAAAATATCTATGATCCTAGTCAATGTAATATTAATGGTACAAAGTTAAGAGACTTACTATTTGTAAAAAAGGGACCAATTAGAATTACCGACACATGTTTTTCAAAGGATAAATTTTTTTAAGGCACTTTTCAACTACATATTATTTTCAAAAAAGTTGGCAACTAGAGAAAGACACGAAAAAAGATGGTTAGTTTATTTTAAATATTTGAATAAGGTATTTTGTTTTTGTTGTAAGTTAACTAATATGACCTTTAATACAAAAAATAATAAGCTTAGAACTCATGAAACAACTAACCAACATATTATTAATATGAGCTCATGGATTAATACAGAATTTAGATTATGTAATAATAAAACAATCGATAAAAACATCCAAGACCAAATTAATAGAGATAGAGAATATTGGGAAAATGTGTTGTCAAGAATTATTTATGTCAAAAAAACTCTTGGAATAAATAATTGGCGTTTAGGGGGAAAATGAAAAAATATATCAAGAAAATAACGGAAACTTCTTGAGTCTTATTGAAATGATTATAGAATTTGATCAATTATTCAAGAACATATTCAATGAATCGAACATGATGAAATTCATTATCATTATCTTGGACATAATATATAAAATGAATTAATAAACTTATTGGCAAGTGAAATTAAAAAAAATTATTGAAAATGTTATAAAAACAAAGTATTTCTCTATCATACTTGATTGCACGCCAGATACAAGTCATCAAGATCAAATGTATTTTATAATACGTAGTGTAGATATTTCGACAACTCCAATAAATGTAGCTGAATATTTCTTAGAACTCTTAAAAGTGGATGATACAAATGGAAAAGACCTTTTTCAAGTCATTTTAGATGAAATAAAATGTATTCGACTTGATATTGATAATTTCAAAGGACAATGATATGATAATGGGTCTAATATGAAGGGAAAACACCAAGGCGTGCAAAAAAGACTTATTGATATAAATCCTAGATCATTTTATACATCATGTGATTTTCATAATCTAAATTTGATACTTTGTGATATGGTTAATTCTTGTACAAAAGCTATATCATTCTTTGGAGTGGTACAACGTATATATTCACTATTTTCTTCGTCTACTAAATGATGAAAATTTTTAAAAGATAGTGTACCTAGTTTAACTCTTAAATTATTGTCACAAACATGGTGAAAAAGTCGTATTGAAAGTGTTAAAGCAATAAGGTTTCAAACTCCACAAATAAGAAATGCTTTATTTAAATTAGAGAAGTTAGTGATGATCCAGAAATTAAAAGTAAAGCTAATTGTATAGCAATTTTTTAGCTTGAAAATTTTGAAGTTTTATTGAGTATGACTATTTGGAATGATGTATTATTTACCGTAAATTCAATTAGAAAAAGTTTACAATCAAAAGATATGCATATTGATGTCTCTATAGATCAATTAAGAGGTTTAGTTTCTTTTTTGAAAACATATAGAGAAGAAGGATTTACAAGTGCTATAATTCCAGCTAAGAAAATAGCATTAGAGATGAATATAGAACCTGTATTTCGTAAGAAACATGTGATTTATAGAAAAAACAATTTGATGAGAATGTTGACAATGAAACCACAAGATCTCTCGAAGAATCACTTAGAGTTGATCACTTCTTATACATAGTAGGCCAGTCCATCTTTTCACTTCAAAATAGATTTGAACAATTTGTACTATATACAGTGGCAGAGCCAAAAATTTCTCAAAGAGTGTCCAAAAATAGGAACTTGTTATGTTAAGGGTGTCCAAAACAGGTTAATTAATTATTTCAGTATATCATTTTACTTATATATATGTTATTTTTTCTCCGACGAATTAGACACCTATGACACTACGTGGCTACGCCACTGAGTATATATGAAAATATTTTTTGTTTTCTATTTAGTGGAGAAAATTGAGATTATTAGATAAGGAGAACTTAAAAAAATATTGTCTTAATCTTGAATGTTCCTTAAAACATAATACTCACCGGTATTGATGGTTTAGACTTATTTTCTGAATTAAAAGTGTTAAGGAAAATCATAAAAATAGAAGACAATACTCTAATTGAGATATTCAATCAAATAAAAACACATGATTCTTTTCCAAATGCTTACATTGCTTATAGAATAATGGTAACAATTCCTGTAACAGTTGCCTCAGCAAAAAGAAATTTTTTAAAATTAAAAATAATAAAATCTTATTTAAGATCGACAATGTCTCAAGAAAGATTAAGTGGTTTGGCTATACTATCGATTGAAAAAGAATTATTAGAAGAGATTGACTACAAAAAAATTATTAACTTTGCATCTCAAAAAGCTAGAAAAATAGATTTAAAATAAAAGCATTTATAAATTTTTTTAAGACGTCTAATTTGATTTTAGCCTTAAGCGACCAACGGATTTGAGCCGCCCTTGCTTCCACGCAACGGACCACATGTCGCACCTATCGAAAAGTGAGATTCCAAAATCTAATACTTATGTGATGCACGGATAAGAAATTAGGAGTCCAAGATGGACCCAGTTTTGCAACCCCCTCCCTAGGATCACATAACCGGCCTCACATAATGATCCTCTATTTGTTTGGACCTAGTTTGATCAAGTCAAATCAGAGTTCGATCAACATTAGGATTGTTACCTTACTATCATGAATATGTTTAGTATGATGACATTTTTAGGGTTATCAATTATCATTAGGGATTACGATTAGTCATAGAATTTAAGAATTATTACTTGCCTAGATTTTTCGACATTCTTAGATTTTTAGGATTGGTTATTGTTTCATGGAAGATTATTGTGGAATGAATAAGATACTCTTAGTAGAGATGCATTAATTAAAGGGTTTATTTACTTTCTTTTATATTTATGTTCTTTAGTTGTTCAAATTCCTTTAGTAATTATTTCCATCAACTCATAACTAGGGTTATGAAACTTAGAGTAGAAATGCCGATGGTAGATTATTTACATTAAAGTCTTCTCATGAAGAGATGATCGTTGTATATTAAGGTTTTTTCTTGTCTTTCAAAAGAATTTAAAATTAGGAAAATGAATTATTACCAAGGATTAAGAGCTACCAACCTCCATTTAATAGATTGCACTAGACATATGATAGCCAACCTAAGACACGCAATGGATGAACAAATTAATTAAACTCCCAGGTGGCATTGTTGTTGTCAATCCGTGTTATGAAAATTAGAAATTACTGGTTGTAATAAATCATTCAGAAACACAAAGTACCTGAGATTTTTAGAACCAGTAAGTAAGATGAACAGAAATTTATTTGTAAAAAATAATTGAATCTGTAAAAACTTACCAGAATCTGGAATACTCTTATTAATAATTTAGGAAGAAAATCAAGTCCACTAAATTCACATTGTCCCCTTAAGGAAATTATTCCCCTCTAGTATCCGAGGTTTGAATTGGAATATAACCTCCCAGGGTAAAATGATCTTAATCAGTAGAGTATAGATACAAAAAACTCTACTGTCAGCGAATCAATCCACAGCAGGAAAGTACACGAAGAAATGTGTGTTTTTTAAGAAGAAGGAAGATCAGAAAATTCTTAGGGAAATATTCTGAAGACTGAATGGTATTTATAGGCAGGAATAATATATTCTGAAAGGTTGCAACCCTTTCAGAATTGACACGGCCATTAATGAAAGGTTGCAAACTTTCAAATGGTATTGATTGTTCCTGAAAGTTGCAACCTTTCAAAACAGTCATGGCGGGAATTTTTAAATATAACGAAATTTAAAATGGGTCACGCCGTGAATCCGAGTCGGGTCAGGTTAACTAAAAAGTTGAAAACATTTCGGTTAACTTCTGTTATCAACTAATTAATTGAAAATAATTTTTGGCCATTTAATTAATTAAATAAATAGTTAAAATAAATTTGTCCAAGAAATTATCTCTCGATCGATCATTTGCCAAAGCCAAAGCCAACGCCAAAGCCGAAGCCGAAGCCGTAGCCGAAGCCGAAGAAAGTGAGCGACGACGGCGCGAGGGGAGTCCCTCTTTCCAACCCTTTTAACAATTAATAGGAGTGTTTATTTATTTAAACTCTCCTATTTTCATTTTCATTACCGATGAGGGACTGTTGCCTTTTTCATTAAAGCATTAGAGGACTTTTCAAGTTCCCAACCTTTCAAGTTCTAAACTTTTCAAATTCCTCTCCTTCCCTCTATTTCCCATCAATTCTTGCTACATACCCAACAATCCCCCACATTGATGGGAAACAGCTATAACATAGGAATGCACGGACAATTGTGTACTTTACAAGCAAGGATTAATTGCATCTGGATAAGTAGATTTCCCCTTGGACTTTCTGTAGTGAACATATGTCGGATATACTCGGTCAATCGGTAGATGTGATATCTTTGAACCGTCGAACTTTGGTGTACCTAGACAACCATATGTCACACAATTAACCCTTTACTGTTTATGATTCTTACGGTTGTATTCGTTTCATCCATGAACACCTCCTGGTTTCATGAGTGTATAGAGAATAGACTTTTGACATAAAATTCTCTTTGAAGGGGCTTCCACTTCACACTCACATAGGTGATTTCTAACTGTGTCATCTCGTAGATATACTATTTGGTCAAATCTACCAAACTTAGCAAATCATTAAAAACTTTAAGCTTTATTACCTCATTAACAAGCCTTAAAGTCTTAACCTTTTCCTGAACATTGTCTTCATCATGAGAATTGATTGAGTTAATTGACAATGTCGAACCGTCAGCCACAACTTTGTTTTTCTCCTTGAATCTAGCTCTTGGGATCTCAATTCTGCTAGATAGAGTTACCGTCATGATGACTTGTCCTAAGCCGTAAACCCATTCCCTTAGATGATCTTTCAACTGCCTCTCTCACTAGGCCTTTCGTTAGTGGATCTAACACATTATCGCTTGACTTTACATAGTCAATTGTGATAATTCCACTAGAGAGCAGTTGTTGTACGGTGTTATGTCTACGTCGTATATGACGAGACTTCGCGTTGTACATAACGCTCCCTTCCCTACCTATTGCTGCTTGACTATCGCAATGTATGCAAAATGGTCCAACAGGTTTGGGCCAGAATGGAATATGCTCTAGGAAATTCCGGAGCCATTTCGCTTCTTCACTAGCCTTATCCAAAGCAATAATTCAGATTCCATTGTGGAGCGAGCAATACATGTCTGTTTGGAAGATTTCCAAGAGACAGCTCCTCCACTAAGTATGAATACATAACCACTCTTGGATTTTACATCATTTGACCCAGTGATCCAATTTGCATCACTATATCCTTCAATCACAAGAGGATATTTATTATAATCCAAAGCATAATGTTGTGTCTATTTTAGATAACCCAACACACATTTCATAGCCATCCAGTGAGTTTGATTCGGATTACTAGTGTACCGACTCGGTTTACTAATAGTACATGCTATATCAGGTCGCGTGCAATTCATAATATACATCAAACTTCCCAACACTCTGGATATTCCAATTGAGAGTCACTTTGACCTTCATTCTTTTTAAATGTACAACTTAAATCAATTGGAGTTTTGACTACATTGAAATTCAAGTAATTGAACTTATCCAATACTTTTTCAATATAATGAGATTGAGATAATGCTAGTCCCTGGGGAGTTTTGATAATCCTGACCCCTGAGATCAAATTAGCAACTCCTAAGTCTTTCATATCGAACTTGCTGGACGACATGCGCTTAGTAGCATTTATATCGTCAATTTCTTTACTCATTATTAACATGTCATCAACATACAAACAAACAATGACTTCATGATTCATAACGTTTTTAATGTGAACACATATATCACATTCGTTAATCTTGAATCCATTTGCCAACATTATTTGATCAAATTTAACATGCCATTGTTTGGGTGCTTGCTTGAGTCCATAAAGTGACTTCACAAGTCTGCACACTTTCTTTCTTTACCAGGAACTATAAACCCTTCAAGCTGTTCCATGTAAATTTCTTCCTCTAACTCTCCATTTAAGAAGGCTGTTTTTACATCCATTTGGTGGATTTTAAGATCATGCACTGCTGCTAGTGCTATTAACATCCTAATTGATGTTATCCTTGTTACTGGAGAGTATGTGTCAAAGTAGTCCAGACCTTCCTTTTGTCTGTACCCTTTGACTACCATTCTAGCCTTATATTTGTCAATAGTATTGATTCAATCTCACTATTGACTGCTTCATTCCAATAAGTTGACTCTGACGAAGATATAGCTGCTTTAAATGTTTGAGGCTCATTTTCAAGCAATAGTGCTACAAAATTTGGTCCGAAAGAAACAGATTTTCGTTTTCGAGTACTTTGCCTAGGTTCCTCACTAGTTAGAATATTTTCGATTGATTCTTCTCATGGTCGTTTAGGTCTTTCACTTGTTGACTCACTTTCAGTTTTATACGGATAAATGTTTTCAAAAAACTCTACATTATCTGATTCAATTATCGTATTTACACGAATCTCAAGATTATCATATTTGTGAACCAAAAATCGACAGGCTTTACTATTCACAGCATACCCAATAAAGACACAATATATTGTTTTGGGTCCAATTTTAACCCTCTTCGATAAAGGAACCTCTACCTTGGCTAAACACCGCCACACTTTGAAATATTTCAAGTTAGGTTTTCTTCTTTTTCACAACTCATATGGAATTGATTGTGTTTTTTGATGGGGTACTCTATTGAGTATTTTATTAGCTGTATGGATGGCTTCCCCCCAATGATTTCGCGGTGAACCAGAATTGATCATTAATGAATTCATCATTTCTTTTAATGTTCTGTTCTTCCGTTCTGCTAAACCATTTGACTGTGGTTTATAAGGTGCAGTAGTTTGATAAATAATACCATATTCCAAACATATCTCTGCAAAAGGAGATTCATATTCTCCACCCTATCACTCTGAATCATTTTTATCTTTAGATTCAATTGGTTTTCCACTTCATTTTTGTATTGCTTAAATACATCAATTGCTTCATCCTTACTATTAAGCAAATATACATAACAAAATCGAGCGCAGTCATCAATAAAAGTTATAAAATACTTTTTTCCACCACGAGATGGTGTTGACTTCATTCGCATATATCTGTGTGAATTAAGTCTAAAGTTTTAGAATTTCTTTTAACAGACTTGTAAGGATGTTTAACAAACTTACATTCCACACAAATTTCACATTTCAATTTATCGCATTTAAAATCAGGAAATACTTCTAGATTAACCAATTTTCGCAAGGCTTTGTAATATACATGCCCCAAACGGGCATGCCATAAATCACTTAACTCCAATAAGTAAATAGAAGCAGACTTTTTATTAATACTGTCAACAACCATTACATATAGTTTGAAAAGACCCTCATTGAGGTAGCCCTTTCCTATGAACATTTCATTCTTACAGCTTTATCATTAACTAGGACACACTTAAACCCGTTCTTAACGAGTAGTGCAGCAGAAACTAAATTCTTCCTAATAGTAGGGACATGCAGAACATTGTTCAAAGTCAACACCTTGCCTGATGTCATTTTCAACATTACTTTCCCAGTTCCTGCAATCCTTGTTGTTGCTATGTTTCCCATGAATAAATCTTCATTGTACTCAGCAGGAGTGTACGTTGCAAAGGCTTCTTTCGCAGAGCAAATATGTCTAGTGGCATCTGAGTCGAGAAACCACTCCTTGGGATTTCCAACTAAGTTACACTCCGATATCATTGCACACAAGTCATCTACATTTTCCATTCTTTTCCACGATGTTTGCTTGACTTTTGCCTTTGCCTTTGTTTTTGTCCTTTCTTGGAGCATGACAATCAGAAGATCTATGACTAGTCTTGCCACAATTATAACAGTTGCCTTTGAATTTCTTCTTGGCCTGTTCTGACTTCTGCCCGTTGGACTTCTTTCTCTTTTTGTTTTTGGTAGGAGCGTCTTCAACAATATTAACTCCAATGATTGTTGAACTCTTACGCGACTTCTTTTCGGCATTTCTGTTATCTTCCTCAATCTTGAGACGAATCACAAGATCTTCAAGCTTTATTTCTTTATGCTTGTGCTTTAGATAATTCTTGAAATCGTTCCACGAAGGAGGCAACTTCTCGATCATTACAGCCACTTGAAAAGCTTCATTTACTATCATATCTTCAGCAATCAGATCATGGAGAATAAGTTGAAGTTCCTGCACTTGTGATCCAACAGTTCTACTATCTACCATTTTATAGTCTAAAAACTTTGCGACCACAAACTTTTTCAAGCATGTATCTTCTGTCTTATATTTCTTCTCAAGTGAATTCCACAACTCTTTTGAAGTTGTTATTGCACTATAGACATTATATAAGTCATCCTCTAAAGCACTCAAAATGTAACCTTTAGATAGGAAGTCTGACTGTTTCCATGCTTCAACAATCATAAATTTTTCCCTGTCTGGCATATCATCAGCAGGAACTGGAGTATCTTCACTTGTAAATTTCTGCAGACCAAGGTAAGCTAGAAAAATACTCGTTGCTGCCATCCTTTGAAATTCACACCTGTGAATTTACCCGGTTTCTCTGCTTGTGATACAAGAGTTCGGGTTGGTGCAGCAACAACCACTGTAACACCAGTGTTTTTCGTTTCTGATAAACAAAATTGATATAGTATAAGTAAGCAATAAACTATAATTGCAGACTTAAAGGAGTATAAAATTACAAAGATTTTTGTCTCCACCAGAAACACAGATTTATTAATTTCCTTAAGATTGTTGTCAATCTGTGGTTATGAAAATCAGAAATTACTGGTTGTAATAAATCATTCAGAAACACGAAGTACCTAAAATTTTTAGAACTAGTAAGTAATATGAACATAAATTTATTTGTAAAAAAATAATTGAATCTTTAAAAACTTACCAGAATCTGGAATACTTTTTTTAATAATTTAGGAAGAAAATCAAGTCCACTGAATTCACAGTGTCCCCTTAAGGAAATTATTCCCCTCTAGTATCCGTGGTTTGATTTGAAATATAACCTCCCAGGGTAAAATGATCTTAATCAGTAGAGTATACATACCAAAAAATCTACTGTCAGCGAATCAATCCACAGCAGGAAAGTACACGAAGAAATATGTATTTTTAAGAAAAAGGAAGATCAGAAAAATCATAGGGAAATATTATGAAGACTGAATGGTATTTATAGGCACGAATAGTATATTCTGAAAGGTTGCAACCCTTTCGGAATTGACACGACCATTAATGAAAGGTTGCAAACTTTCAAATGGTATTGACTGTTCCTGAAAGTTGCAACCTTTCAGAACACGAACAGGCATGGCGGGAATTTTTAAATATAACGGAATTTAAAACAGGTCACGCGCGCGGATCCGAATCGGGTCGGGTTAACTAAAAAGTTGAAAATATTTCGGTTAACTTCTGTTATCAACTAATTAATTGAAAATAATTTTTGGCCATTTAATTAATTAAATAAATAATTAAAATAAATTTGTCCAAAAAATTGTCTCTCGATCATTTGCCAAAGACAAAGCCAAAGACAAAGCCAAAGCCAAAGCGAGCGACGACGACGGCGCGAGGGGGTCCCTCTTTCCAACCCTTTTAATAATTAATAGGAGTGTTCATTTATTTTAACTCTCCTATTTTCATTTTCATTACCGATAAGGGACTATTGCCTTTTTCATTAAAGCATTAGAGGACTTTTCAAGTTCCCAACCTTTTAAGTTCTAAACTTTTCAAATTCCTCTCCTTTCCTCTATTTTCATCAATTCTTGCTACATACCCGACAATTGTGCTCTTAGGTGATTTCTGGCAATTGGTTGAGATGCTTCAGAATTTTCAATTTTGAATAATGAACACACCTGAAGTATTTGGTAGTAACTTATTTGCTTGAATTCATATCTCCTAGAATTATAACCCAAGTTCGTCTTTCATTTCTTGATTGCAAACTCATTAGTTAATCAGTTAATAATTCTCCATTTAAAACCACAAACTCCAATAGTAGTTGCTAATTTATATTTCAATAATAGATTATAAAGATCTTTCACCACTCTCTTTATGAAATTTGACCTCGGCCTTGTTGTGTTGTCCTTCGGATTTTGTCTATCTCAATATTATGGGTTCTCTCCAGATTTTTCAGTTTTTAGCTTTCACATATGTGTTTTAGTTTTCTATTGATTTTGCTGATTTTAGTATCATTTCATGCCACGAGGTTATCTTAGGGACACTTGTGGCTTTAAGCAACCTATCACGTCTAGGGATGGTCTCGAGGCGTGACATAAACACGCATATGACCATCATGTAGATGGATCTATTAATATCATATGGTATTTAAATGATCCACATGAACGGTGAATTGACTCATATATCTCCTTGTATATGCTTAAAAAATATAGGGGACACAATCTTAACTAAAGTTGTTGATGATCTAATAACTAACTTTCTTTGAGAACGAACAACCAAGAGAATATTCTTGTTTAATTCATCAATATATGTCCATGTGAATTCTCAATAATTTTGCATATCATATTAAAATCAAAATCAAAATCAAGATGACCCAATTGGTCATGATGCCAAATGATAAAATGATTAGGATGATTCAACTTTACTCATGTTAATACTTGCAGGGGCGGAGCCACCTTGGTAAAATGAACCCCCTTCGACGGAAAATTATACTATTTATACATGGTAAAAAGAATATTTTATGTATATAAAGTAGATGTCGAACCCCCTTCGCTTACTCCGTGTGCCTATTTTTACAAATTTTGAACCCCCAAATTGAAAATCTTAGCCCCACCACTGAATACTTGTATGGTGCAATCCATAAGAAAGTATAGGTATTTCATGCACATATTTTTTCCTCATCTTTATTGTAGTAATATAAAGATATTCAATCTTTCTATCATTGTCAGTCTCAACATGAAAGCTATTTGGCGAATAACCATGAAAGTTAACAAATCTCTTTGAGACTATTTTAAGACTGCTTTGCTATTAACAAGTTTCTTTAATAGTTAATATCATTTCCTGAACTACTAAAAGACTATTTTATTTTAAGAGTCCTCAACTAATTTTGCTGTTAACATTAGTCTTTTTCATAAAACGTTAGCTGTTTTCATAATCAAATTAGAGAAATATTTTTTCTCTTGGAATAGTAGTATTATCAACATACTTAATTTCCCTAATATAAAATGATCAAAGTTTAATTTAATTATCATCATGTTTTTGTGAAGGTCCTACCTCAACAATTTTTTTATAAGTCAAGTGTGACTCCACCAGTACTGTAATGATCCATTTGATTGCTTTGAATACTAGAGCGTGTTATTTCATAAAAGAATTCTCGATAGATTTTAAGTTATTTTGAACTATTTGTAACTTTATTATTACATTAGTGGGATAATTTTAATAATTTATTAATTAATGGTTGAAAAAAATAACATTAAAAGTAATAGGGGTTACTTTTACCACTTATATAATTAGTCTTTTAATAATTAGGATAGTAAATAATCCGTAGAAGAAAAGAAAAGAGGGGAAGAGGAGAACAAAGAGAGGACGACGTGGAACAAAAACTGAATGGAAAACAACTGCCTTCATGTAAATCTTCAATTAGCCACAATGTTTGTCTATGCATATTAAATGTTGGGTGGGAGATTATATATATCATTACATATACTACTTAATGTCATGTTATGGTAGAAGGAATATTAACAAAAATCAAAGTCTAAGAGGATAATTAATGATAAAAAATCACTGAAAAATTATGTGTTGGTATAAGTGTATTAGCTAGTGAATACAATGATTTATTACTTTCTGTAGTCGAAGCTTAATAGAATTTTTCTATTTAGTAACATTATAATTTAATTCATTAATTGATCGATGTCATGTTTTAACTAATATATATATATATATTAAATGAGGAAGAAGGGAAAAAGGGATATTGGCAAGTTATTCTTACGTAGAGGCTATAGGTTGCAGTAACATTTACCTGCAATCATTGGTAATGATTACCAAATGATTGAGGCATCAATAGGTATGTTGAAAATTGGTTTCTATTGTTATATGCTTATGATTTTGGTGGGTTAAATTTGTACTGTAATTGTCTAGTGTAACCACAGTAAAGATAATAATAATAATAATAATAATAATAATAATAATAATAATAATAATAAAAAAAAAAAAAAAAAATGACCAGATGGTGCATAGATCATGGATGATAGGGAGGAGGTTTCATCTTCTCCTCTTTGACATACTGATGTACATGATCCATATGACTTGGGCTGTAACTTTTTGGATAGGTATCATATTATGAACTATATTTTGATATATTGGATAGATAACTAAAATAAATGTATTATATAATATAATATCATTAGATTAGGTTACTTGAGGGAATATAGACTTAATTGTAGGCTTGAAATTTTGACATGTATGAGACTTGATAAATTAGTTGATATCCAAGTTTAGGAACGTGACTGTAGAACTGGGTGAGTTTTTGGATCTAGGCTAGAGTACATATAGTAATATGAGTTTTTGTAGACTCGTTAACTTACAAATTATGCATATGTATTTGATAGATTGGAAAGGTTCATAAGCATTAATGATAGAAAAAATATTGGAGAAGTAGCTTGCTTGACTTCGGTTTTTCAGTGGAGGTAGGTTATGTTTTATGTTAGCTATTGACAGTAAACTCTTAATAGTGATTGATATGCATTGAATGATTATGTAGTTGATTGTGTGGTTGTGGGACTTGGTTGTGTATTATGTGACTGATCTGAAATCCTGAGATCGTGGAATTTATATTCTTAAATCCTCCTAATCAAAGTGATGCCTTGAATAAAAAAGGTTTGATTCTATATTATCAATGAACTGAAAGTCAAATGATAAATTAATGATATTATTGGATCGGAGTGTCACGTTATGACATGGTATAATTGGATTGGAGTGTCACGTTCCGACACGGTATAATTGCATTGGAGTGTCACGTTCCGACAAAGTAACATTAAAGGAAAAGGATATTGAATTAATTTAATATACTCAATCTCAAAGAACTCATTTCTCAACGAACGTGATGTGAAGGTATAAGTCCTCGTGTGTGTTTTATATTGTGATTGATTACTTACTTGATTCAGTTGTCGCTTGTTCATGTTGTTTGTTGCTTCTCACCTATTAAGTACTATAGTTTATTTTATACTATTATTCTTCGTATTTTGTCAGTTAGGTTAAATTGGTTGGTTCGCCCACTTAGAAGGTTAAGTGTGGGTGTCAATCACGACTCATTTTGGGTCGTGACAAACTTGGTATCAGAGTGTTAGGTTCGGTGATCTCATCACACAAGGACAAGTCTAGTAGAGTCTTGCGGAACGGTATGGGACGACTTTACTTTTCATCGAGAAGCTATAGGACTTTAGGAAAACTCATTTCTTTCGAGCTACTACTTGAATCAAATTGGTATCTAGGTGACACAAATTGGTATCTAAACTTCTTCACTCTATTTCAAATAACAACGACGGAAAGAAAAAAAATGTGTCCTTAGAAATAGGTATATTTTCTCGACTGCAAAATGTGGTGGTAGTCTCAGGTTGAGTGTCGATTAGTAAAAAACTACTAATATTTCATAAAGTGGGGGCATATCAGAGAAAGTCATCAATTCTTACTTGGCTAGAGTTACAATGCGTGCTATTTTTGTTATTGAATTGATCTAAGAAGTAAAACAAATTATTTGGTCTAGAGAGAACAAATTCGATAAAGTTTTGAATTTATTCAATGGTAGAAATATGTGGAATATTTGGGTATGATCTTATCGATTGTCAAGTAAGAATACTAATTACTAAAGGAGTTACCAGTTGTATGACATGGTCAGATAATAAGATTTAGTGTTGCATTCCCTATTGAGAAACCAACTAGTTTATTACTACAGTAACTTAGATTGAGCATTATTTTAAAGGAAAATTTTAGTGGTGGATCATTGGTACAATATTAATATATGTAGGTTGTGAAATGTATCTTGAGGGTTCTGAATAAGGACTGGCGATTTTATCTTAAGTTTCAAAAGGTAAACTAATACTAAAATGAAAAACTTATAGGGAAAGAAAATCTTATTGAGTATTCTTGGGTTAACTAAATTGAAGGTTTTAGAAAGAAAATGCTTATAAAATTGAGTTAGTCCCTTAAATTTTATTGATATACCTGAGTTTAAGGTGTCATGTCAAGAAAAAGGTTCACACCTTGATGATGAAAAGGTCTAGCTAAGCATGATTGTAAAAAAAGAAAGTGATATATGACCTTTATGATTTATGTTTGTTGTATTAGTATCGAAAATTCTCATTTAGAATCAGTTTTAATGGCAACAAAGTCTTGAAAGTGTTTCACCGGTTCTGATATCGATTTTAATATTTGCTTGAGAGTTGGACACTAGGCCTAATCCTACTTGAAAAGGATTGAAATTATTCTCTTTATTTGGATTTCAATTTTATTAGGAAAAGAATTTGATTTGTAATCCTCTTTGTAGATGATTTTGAGTATGTAAGGAAAAGCACAATTGTATAAATAAAGGATGATCTTAAGAGAAAAATTAAAATATTCATTAGTATTCTTCTTGAAAGACATTAGGACATAAGAGAGGTTTTGAGAGAGCTTTCAACAAGAGAGAAGAGAAAAGAAAAAGATTTATTTTATTGCATACCTTTCTCCGCCTAGCAATCTTCAAATCGTGTTTCTGAATTAACTTACTGTTGGAATAGGCTAAAAATTGAAACACGTGTTCTTGACATCTTAATTGTTGATTTGAACGGTGGAGATTGGATTCAAAAGTCTGCAAGATCATTTTTTTATTCCGAATAACCGCTGTGTTTGGGTGGTGCTTGCATTAAATTTGTAGAAGCATTGTGTTTATAGTATGTATTATGAGGTATTTTAATATAATATTTAATAAAAGGTATCTTAGTTAAGACAATGGAGGCAATTAGAGTTTGTAATAATAATAAGGATTGGTAATGGATCGTGATTGAGATGAAATTATATAATAAGGATTGTTGATTAAATGAATTTTGTACAATGCTAACGATTTGCAAGCATCTAATGTTGTGGTTGTATAGAAAGTTTTAGCAGATGTTGGGACACCGCTTGAATTGAATTTAAAAGAGTTAAAGCCATAATGAAAAAAAAACTAAAAAAAATTGTGGGATATAATGTAGTCTTCAGAAAGAGGTGAGAACAAGAATATTTTCTCTAATTGCAAGGGATAAAGAGGTACCTTTTGGAGGTCCTGTATCAGGTTCTGAGACATGTGGTTTCATAGATTTTAATATGGTCATGGTTTTAAAGTCACATGTTTATCAAATTTTTTAAAAACTATTGAATAAGACTTAAGAAAGGAGTGTACATACGCTCAACTCGAGTGTGACGATAAGTTATCTTTTGATTTTGAGTTTATTAATAACTGCGTAGAACTTTTAGTGAAGGATATGATAAGATCAATGAAGAGACGATCAATAATAAGTCAAAATATGTAAATTCATGAAAATCATCAAGGTATCAGTCATGTTGATAAATAAGGAAATTGAGTTACATTGTTAGATTTACAATTCAAATGTTTCCTTTTGAATCTACTTTGGTGGTGGTATGTTTTATAAAGGTATGAATTTGGTGAGGTAAAATAAAAATAAAACATATATTGTCTACATCATAAATTAAACATATGGACGGACTTATGCATGTTTTGGGTTAGAATATAAGGTAAAATGTCATGGGTTGTAGGTACAAGGATGAGCTCGGTAAGGGAGCTTGAGAAATTAACAAGAGTCTGATATACTGAAGGATCGAGATATATAGAATGTCTTGATGTCTTAATTAGACATATGATGGGGAATAGAGGTTATGAGCTTATAACATACAAAATAATATGAGTGACCAAAAATTTCTGCAAGTGTTGACATGATGTATATGATGGTTCAGAATGTTATCTAAAGCATGGTATGTGAAGTTGACCTCTTGGGTGATTTAATTGTTTTATATCGATAGAAAGGTACCATCAAATTTTAAATTAGTGTTATTATCCTTGTATATGACTCGTATTTTTCATGAAATGCTTAAATAGAAAGAAAGATAGCTATTGGTTAAATATATAATTGATAAAAATACTTTGATACTAATGATGGTTTGGGAATAGGGTAGATGTCACGACCCAAAACGAGTCGTGAGTGGCACCAACACTTACCTCCTTAGGTGGGCGAACCAACACATCTAAATACCAACATATACCAATAGTTCAACTATAAATAATATAAATAATGCGAAAGCTCCAAAAGATACTAAGCAACCAATTTAAATAAGTTTCTAAAGTTTAATACTTATCATCCCAAAATCTGATAGTCATCACATCAAGAACATCTAATCTTCAAGCGACTCTATTCATTTTATATGCTATATGTATGTAATAAATTAGTCCATTGTCAATAATTAATTGTCCATTAAGAAGTCTTAAAATAATGCCAAGAACACAAACTCACGTGAATAAATAAATAACGTTTTCATTCATTTTAATACATTAACACTAATAAAAACTACCAAGTGGTATTCTATAATCACTGTAACCTTAAGTTTCTAAAATAACAATTTCCTACACAAACATATCATATTCATTAACTTTCAAGTTCTTGGACAATACTATATCGTAATTATCTTTTATAATTTATTAACAGTATAAACTAAGATAATTAATCCACAAGCTGCCCATAAATTGTAACTTGAATTCTTATTAGTTAGTTTAACATTATAATAAGACTTTAGTTCCTCAATTCAATGATTTCCAACCAACATATATAATAACAATAATTCTCACCATAATATTAAAATAATATAAATCCCCTCCCCCAACCATTAATTTGTGGCAAGTAATATTGAGCTTCATTATGCATTACCTCGAGAACTTTTAGCACATTCCGACAACCTCAAAGTTGAGTTCTCTCGCACAATAGGTTTCGCCGCACATTAGTTGTATAAGAAGGATAGAAAAAAAACATTCTTTTTATTTAATTTAACTTTTGTTATCTTAATTGTATACCTAACTAATTAAGGGTATTAAAGTGACTCACTATTAATTCTAATGTTATTTTCTTTAACCACCAACTAAATAAATTATTAAAATTACCCCACTGATTTTTTATATTATAATTACAAATAGTCCAAAATATCTATTTAAAATCTATTGAAAAGTATTTTATGAAATGTAAGGTTTTAGCACTCGAAACTACCAAAAGGGTTGTTACAATAGATACCAATTTACCCATGGTTCGTCCTCGAACGATCAAAGGAAGGCAAGGCAAGAAAGGGAAGTTGTCTCAAAAATTCATTCAAAATAGTAGTACCCGTGGTCTTATATCAAAAGAATTAAACCAATCAATTGAAGATCTACACCTCCTCCCATGCAATGCTTTAAATGGGTCCATCTCATTACTCTAGGGATAATTATTGTTTTATGTAAACTCAACTACCAGCAAAACTATTTCTAATGATGGACTTTTCAACTGATCTATTCTCCAATTAGACCTTGACACAACCATCTGAACAAATATCTAACATAACCATGATAAAATTTTGAATCAAAAGTGGCTACAACCAGAAGTGGACTTTAACCAACTACCACACACTCATAATGCAAAAAAAACGTCACAGATCTTATCAGAATTTTCTTTTCACAACACAATTTCATCACAAGCTTAAGTGATGAAAACATTAGCTTTAGACATCGATTAATCATCAAGGGAAAATCAACATATCTAACCCAAGGAAGAATAATATCAAGTAAACACCAACAAGGGATACACTTCAAAATGCAGAACCTCTAACTTTACTCTTACGCAATTGTAACTCTTCATAGCAGCTCTTATATAGGTTCTCATAAGCAAGTTTTTGTGTGTAGAACTACTGATATATTTTAACTATCCGAAACAATACCAATTCTATCATAACTAAAATACCAAATTTTCCCAAGGATCCTACCCTATCAAGAGGAGACAAAAGGATCTTAACATCTGATTCACCACTAGAAATCAACCCATAGATGTGAAAAGACGCGTAGTATAAATAGTGAATCATACTATCAAATAATGTCCAATACGAATAAAGTGGTCACATAAGAATATACCTAACCAAGGTCAAATAACTCTAGATACTCCTTTTATGGTGACCATATAAATATTTTCATTCATCTGACTCTATCTCTTTGATTTTATTGCTACCCAGAATCACAAATTTAGTCCCTATTATGATTACACACATATACTTGATTTATCAAACCCCATATCCACTGAAGTCAACACTTAGAGAAATTCTTGATCGCTCAAATTATTTTGTATACTATAAGCTCATAATCTCTATTAACCATCAAATATCTATGTAACACATCATACATTCTATGTAGTCCCATCAATAGGGTAATATTAATCCAACTCTAAATTCTTAATAACCATGTAGAATTATATCTCACCTTTTACATCATTCTTAAGTCTTCTATCCTAATTTGAGCAATCTAACCCCATTGTAAAATACTAAATTTTTCGTACCTCATTGTTTGTCACCAAAACCAAAACTTTTTTATAGAAGTCGATGATAAACTCCTAGTAAGTCTGTACCGAACTAATTCACATCTCACAATCATAGGCAAAAATTAAAACAACCATCAACTACACCCCATGGATTTATACGAGAGGTCTTATTTCTTCACTCTTCTCAAATTCTTTTCATGATGCAAATTCTACATATCTCGATCCGTCAATATATCAAACTCTTGTTTATCTGGCTTGCTTAGCGATCTCATGTTTTACTAATAATCCATGATATTTTACTTCACACTCTTAATCAAAACTCTGAGGGTAAACCCTTCTTAAGATCCTTTTTAACAATCAAAAGTAACAAACTTTATGGTCCAAAGCATGCATAAATTCTTTGACGTGCTCAATACCAATGCAATCAATCATTTCTCATCTCACTAATTCATACCTTGACAAAATATACCACCGGAAATTCAGATTTATAACAAAAAAAATTGAATTATAAGTCCAATTGTGTAACACAATGCACTTAATTATCTACATTTTGCTTATACTTTGAAGAATTCTATGAATTATTGTACCTTAATTTATCATTGATCGCCTCTCCATCTACCTTACATATCCTTCACTAAAATCCAATCCTACTCATTACTAAATTCAACACTACAATAGAACTTATCACCCCGCTCAAGCTGAACGTCTGTACACTCCTCTTTTAAGTTTAATCCAATAACCTTTAGCCAATATGATTAATCTGTTAAATTATTGCCTTAATCAAAACAAAATAGATAAAACCACGCGCTCTTGAACCCAATTATCACCTTCCTAAAGATACCTATATGACCCTTGCAATTAGAGAGAATATTATTGTCCTTACCTTTTTCTGAAGGCTACATATCTCACAAATTTTATCTCATTTTAATTATGACTCTAACTCCTTTAAGTTCTATTCTAGCGGTGCCCCAACATCTCTCAAAATTTTCTATACAACTATGTGACTCATTTAGTAATAGAAAATCACTCCTTAGATACTCACAAGTCATTATTATCATATAAAAAAATTGAAAAATAATTTGTATTCTATAGTTGCATCTCAATCACAATTCATCAATAACTCTTTTCACCATCATGCTCAGTTAGTCCTTGTTACCACCACGAAGTGAACCTTTTTATAACCTGAGAATTTAAACTCTGGTATACCAATCAAATTCAAGGGACTAACCCAATTTTTATATGCACTTTCTTACTAAAATCTTCATTTTACTTCACCCAAAGTATACTCACTATAATTTTCTTTCCCTATAAGTCTGTCATGCTAGTATCAATGTACCTTTTGAAACTTAAGATAAAATCACCGGTCCTCATACAGAACCCTCAAGATACATTGCACAACTTAAATGTGTTAATATATGTACCAAAGATCCACCACTAAAATTTTCTAAAATAAATAAATAATAAATAATGCTCAGTCCAAGCGCGCGTAGTAATAAATTAGTTGATTTCTCAAATGTAAAAGCAACAACGAATCTTATTATCTAAATATGACATACCACTAATATCTCTTTAAGCAGTTAGTATTCACACTTGAGAATTGATGTATTCATTTTCATATAACACTATTACCACACCTTAAAAATTCGTTATATGCCTCACTAAAACACGTCTTACCTACCAAGAAGATCGTACACCAATAGCCGACATATTTCTATCCATTGAATAAATCTAAAATATTATTAAATTCTTTCTTAGATATGGTCGATGACAAAAATAGCACACATAATAACTTTAACCAAGTAAACATCGATATTATTGTAGTAGTTGTATCATGACCCTTTTCTTTTATACACATATTCTATAATATCGTAATAGACATTCTACCATCGATTGACTCAACAAAATTTCATTAGTCACTAAGCAACATATATCTTATGAGAACTTACTAACTGTATTTTACAAAGTAATGATATTCATTATCTAATCGTCCCTTACGAACTTTTTGAATGTATGCACCTTGGCAAAGTCATCTTGCTTCACCCCATTAACCTTATATCTCTTAAGATCCAGATAATACACTTCCCCATAAAGAATCCATAAAAGGATACCCAATTCATAGGTAGTGTCTTTAACGATAGGACTCAACATGGGACTATCATCACATTTTTGCATATTCCTTAAATTAGTAAGTCAGAAACTCAACGTTCAATCACTCTATCATATCCATCTGATGAAAAAAAACACTTGTGACAAACAATAAGAAAATCATAAGCTTCTTCACATTCAGTATCCATAAAAAATAGGAGTTTCAACTTTAAGAACTTAATAAAAACACCATACTAGACACTAGTAATTACATGTCTATAGTAAATCGCGGAATCATATCTATTTTTAAGGACACATACATTCTTGCTGATGTTTGTGTTTCCAATTCTACTACTCTTGTACTAATCATATGCAAAATAGAGTGAAGAAGGTCAGATACCAATTTGTATCACCTAGATACCAATTGGGCTCAAGTAGTAGCACGAAAGAAAGAAGGAATAAAGTTTTCCTAAAGTCGTATAGCTTCTCAAAGAAAAGTAAAAGCATCCCCATACTGTTCTTCAAGACTCTATTAGACTTGTCCTTGTGTGATGAGATCACTGAACCTAACGCTCTAATACCAAGTTTGTCACGACCCAAAACGAGTCGTGAGTGGCACCCACAGTTACCTCCTTAGGTGGGCGAACCAACACATCTAAGTCCCAACATATACCAATAGTTCAACTATAAATAATATAAATAATGGAGAAGCTCCAAAAGATACTAAGCAACCAATTTAAATAAGTTTCTAAAGTTTAATACTTATCATCCCAAAATCTGATAGTCATCACATCAAGGACATCTAATCTCCAATACTAAGTCTAAGAATATTGAATACACTAAAATAAAAGAATAAAATGGTATGTTTCCGAAAGTATAGGACATCATCTCATGACCAAGACAATCCAACACGAGCTTGAATAGATAGCTCACCCTGGAACTTGATATGCGGGAGGCTGGCTAGAGCTGAGGGAAATTAGAAGTCATAGGTACACTCGCTGCATTTCATAAAAGAAAAACAAAGAAGAAAACAAGTAGGGCTCAGTACGAGGCAACATGTACTGAGTAAGTATCATCGGTCAACCCAAAATAGTAACTAATATACAAAGAATAATTTTATGAACTCAACTATAGCACTTAACATGTGATAAGCAACAACAACATGAACAAGTGTCAATAACAATAAAGTAAGCACGTATTAAGTCAACGGTATCAAGATCACACATGAGGACTCATGCTTCCAAACCAAACCATTTTGGGAGTTGAGTTTTTTGAGATTGAGTATCTTCCATTTATTTAACATGTTTCACCTTTAATATTATCGTGTCGAAACATGACACTCTGATCCAAGAATATTGTGTCGGAACGTGACACTCCGATCTAAGAATATCGTGTCGGAACGTGACACTCCGATCCAAGAATACCGTGTCGGAATGTGACACTCCGATCCAAGAATACCGTGTCGAAACGTGACACTCCGATCCAAAAATACCGTGTCGGAACGTGACATTCCGATCCAATAATAACGTGTCGGAACGTGACACTCCGATCCAAAAATATCGTGTCGGGACGTGACACTCCGATCCAAGAATATCGTGTCGGAACGTGACACTCCGATCCAATTATACTATTAATTTATCCTTTATTATCGCCGCTTTCAATTCATTGTTATATTATTTTCATCAAGCCTTCTTTATTCAAGACATTACTTCGATAGATAGGATTAGAGAATATAAATTCTACGGTCTCAGGATTTCAGACCAATCACAAACCACACAACCAAATCACACCATCACACAGTCAAGTACATAGAGAACTTCACAATATCATTCAAGGCATATCGATCACTATTAAGAGTTTACTATCAAATAGCATAAACCATAACCTACCTCCACCGAAGAATTGAAGTCAAATAACTACTTCTCCAATACCTTTCCTTTCCTTATTGCCTCCGAACCTTTTTCAATCTATCAAGTATACCATATTTGTAAATACGAGCCTATAGAAATCTATATTGCTATATTTCTAGCTTAGATCCCACAAGTCATCAAACACAAATCTATATTCAAGTTCCTAATCTTGAGATCACTTAATATGTTAAGTTTCTCATTTCTCAAATTCAAGGTTAGGGTTAAGTCTTAATTCTTTCCATTGACATAATCTTAATGGTACTTAAATAATTTGATATACCTAAATATTAACTACCTATCTATATAATTTGAAACTTAATTTATAACGAAATACTTAAAATTATATGCAGTATCCACGACCTTCACTTTCAAGCGACTCTATTCATTTTATATGCTATATGTATGTAATAAATTAGTCCATTGTCAATAATTAGTTGTCCGTTAAGAAGTCTTAAAATAATGCCAAGAACACAAACTCACGTGAATAAATAAATAACGTTTTCATTCATTTTAATACATTAACACTAACAAAAACTACCAAGTGGTATTGTATAATCACAGTAACCTTAAGTTTCTAAAATAACAAATTCCTACACAAGCATATCATATTCATTAACTTTCAAGTTCTTGGACAATACTATATCGTAATTATCTTTTATAATTTATTAACAGTATAAACTAAGATAATTAATCCACAAGCTGCCCATAAATTGTAACTTGAATTCTTATTAGTTAGTTTAACATTATAATAGGACTTTAGTTCCTCAATTCAATGATTTCCAACCAACATATATAATAAGAATAATTCTCACCATAATATTAAAATAATATAAATCCCCTCCCCCAACCATTAATTTGTGGCAAGTAATATTGAGCTTCATTATGCATTACCTCGAGAACTTTTAGCACATTCCGACAACCTCAAAGTTGAGTTCTCTCGCACAATAGGCTCCGCCGCACATTAGTTGTATAAGAAGGATAGAAAAAAACATTCTTTTTATTTAATTTAATTTTTGTTACCCTAATTGTATACCAAACTAATTATAAGGGTATTAAAAGTGACCCACTATTAATTTTAATGTTATTTTCTTTAACCACCAACTAAATAAATTATTAAAATTACCTCACTAATTTTTTATATTATAATTACAAATAGTCCAAAATATCTATTTAAAATCTATTAGAAAGTATTTTATGAAATGTAAGGTTTTAGCACTCGAAACAACCAAAAGGGTTGTTACAGTAGATGATCGATGTGGTTATGATCTTTTGTTAGTATTAAGAGTGTTGACTTCAGTAGATGTGGGGTTTGATAAACCAAGTGTGTATGCAATTATAATAGGGACTAAATTGATGATTGTGGGTTGCTAGAAAATCAAAGAGATAAAGTCAGTTGAATGAAAATATTTTATATGGACACTATGGTCGGAGTATTTAGAGTTATTCCACCTTGTTTATTTTCTATATGACATATTAAGTGTTATCTTGATGTAGTTGAAGTATTTAAGTGGTTCTACATGTACCACTTTACTTATGAGAATTTACAAGAAAGCTACCATGAAAATTTATAGTTTTTCAATAGACTTAAAATTTATCTCATCGTCGGTATTATCTCGTGAACATGTGTGACGGAATATAAGGACCACTGTAGCGTTGTCATTCTTTAAGGCTTGTTTATAATAGCTACTAATCTAGCATTTTGACAATGTTGGTAGAGGTTAAGTATGCTTGGGTGTGTCGCTCGATGGGTGGTTTAGTTGATCATTTTGTTCTTTGTGTAAGATAATTTTGGTTTGCTGTTGAGTACTTGATGTCTAAAGTTAAAAATTTTATGACTTAAGGTCGTGAAAAGTTCATGTGTGAGAGGAAAACATAATAAGAATGATTTAGTGTATTATGAGTGGGCGGTGGTTGATTTAGGTTCACTTATGATTGGAATAAATATTGATTTAACATTTTATCATGGTTATGTTAGATAATATTTATCATGATGGTTGTGTCAAGATCTAGTTGAAGAATCGATCAGTTGAAGAGTCCACTTGATAATAGTTGTGTTGTTAGTTGAGATTATATAGAACAACAATTATCACTCCCATTTGAAACATTGTATGGGAGGAGGTGTAGGTCTCCAATTGGTTGGTTTGATACTTTTGATATGAGACCTTGGATACTGATATTTTGAAGGAATTGTTGAGATAACTATCCTCTCTTACCCTCACCTTTCTTTGATCGTTCGAGAACGAATGATGGGTAAATTGGTATCTAATGTAATGATTCATTTGGTTGTTTTGAATACTAGAGCTTGTTATTTCATAAAAGACCTCTCGATAGAATCTAAGTTATTTTGAACTATTTGTAACTTTATTATTACATTGGTGGGATAATTTTAATAATTTATTAGTTAGTGATTGAAGAAAATAACATTAAAAGTAATAGGAATTACTTTTACCACTTATATAATTAGTCTTTTAATAATTAGGGTAGTAAATAATCTGTAGAAGAAAAGAAAAGAGGAGAAGAGGAGAACAAAGAGAGGATGGTGTGGAACAAAAACTGAATGGAAAACAACTGCCTTCAGGTAAATCTTTAATTAGCCGCAATATTTTTATATGCATATTAAATGCTGGGTGGGAAATTATATATCATAACGTATACCACTTAATGTCATGTTATGGTAGAAGGAATAGTAACAAAAATCAAAGTCTAAGTGGATAATTAATGATAAGAAATCAGGAATACAATGATGTATTACTTTCTGTAGTCGAAGCTAAATAGGGTTTTCTATATAGTAAGATTATAATTTAATTCATATACTGATCGATGTCATGTTTTAATTAATATATAAATTAAATGAGGAAGAAGAGGAAAACAGATATTGGCAAGTTATTCTTACGTGGAAGCTATTTGTTGCTATAACATTTGTCTGCAATAATTAGTAATGATTACCAAATGATTTGAGGCATCAATAGGTATGTTAGAATATTGGTTTCTGTGTGTTATATGCTTACGATTATGATGGGTTAAATTTGTGTTGTAATTATCTAATGTAACCATAGTAAGGATAATAATAATAATAACAAATAATAATAATAATAATAATAATAATAATAATATGACCGGATGGTGCATAGATCATGGATGATAGGCAGGAGGTTTCATCTTCTCCTCTTTGACATACTGATGTACATGATTCTTATGATTTGGGCTGTAACTTTTTGAATAATTATCATATATATTGAGATATATAACTAAAATAAATGTATTATATAATATTAATATCATTATATTAGGTTACTTGGAGGAATATAGACTTAACTCTAGGCTTGAAATTTTTACATGTATGAGACTTGATAAATTAGTTGGTATCAAAGTTTAGGAACTTGACTGTAAAATTGGGTGAGTTTTTGGGTCTAGGCTAGAGTAAATATAGTAATATGAGTTTTTGTAGACTCATTAACTTACAAATTATGCATATATATTTGATAGATTGGAAAGGTTCAGAAGCATTGACGAAAGCAAAAATATTGGAGAAGTAGCTTCCTTAACTTCGGTTCTTCGGTGGAGGTAGGTTATGGTTTATGCTATTTGACAGTAAACTCTTAATAGTGATTAATATACATTGAATGATATTGTGAAGCTTTCTATGTACTTTATTGTATGGTTGTGTGACTTGGCTGTGTATTATGTGATTGTTCTGAAATCCTGAGATCGTGAAATTTATATTCTTAAATCCTCCTTATCAAAGTGATGCCTTGAATAAAGAAGGCTTGATGAAATATTATCAACGAATTGAAAGTGGTGATAAAAAATGATAAATTAATGATATTATTGGATCGGAGTGTCACGTTCCGACTCTATATAACTGAATCAGAGTATCATTTTTTTGCACGGTATAATTGGATCGGAGTGTCACGTTCCGACACGGTATAATTGGATCGGAGTATCACGTTCCGACACAGTAACATTAAAGGAAAAGGATATTGAATTAATTTAATGTACTCAATCTCAAAGAACTCATTTCTCAACGAACGTGGTGTGGAGGCATGAGTCCTCGTGTGTGCTTGATATTGTGATTGGCTTACTTGCTTCAGTTGTCACTTGTTCATGTTGTTTGTTGCTTCTCACCTATTAAGTACTATAGTTGATTTTATACTATTATTCTTTGTATATTAGTTAATATTTTGGGTTGGCCAATGATACCTACTCAGTGCATGTTGCCCCGTACTGAGTCCTCCTTGTGCTTTTCTTTATTTCATTTTATTAAATGCAGCGAGTGTACCGATGACTTCAGATTTCCCTTAGTTCTAGCTAGCCTCCCGCATATCAGGTCACAGGGTGAACTATTCATTGAAGCTCGTGTTGGATTCTCTCGGTCATGACATGTTGTCCTATACTTTTGGACACATACCATTCTATTCTTTTATTTTAGTGTATTTGATATTCTTAGACTTGGTATTAGAGATTAGATATCCTTGATGTGGTGACTTTCAGGTTTTGGTAAATCATATTTAGTAACATTTTAGTTTCCGCGTTAGGTTTGTATTTTGTAAGTTAGGTTAAATTGATTGGTTCGCCATTTAGGAGGTTAAGTGTGGGTGTCACTCACGACTCGTTTTGGGTCATTACAGGAGCATTAGAAGAAGAGACACCATTTTTTTATTTTATTTTCTTTTAAATGAATTTTTTTAAAGTCTAGTAAAATGTTCATACGCTAGAATTCATTCTTTTAATAACCTTCCATGCCACAATAATAACAATTGTCTCTTGAAGGATTGTTTTGAGAACTCATATTGTTCTTCCTTGGTGATAGCCACCAAGATGAGTATAAAAATCTCACAATTTGTGCAAAATATTAAAACTTCTTCAATATACAAGTATTCTGTTCAAATGGGCAAATCATAATTCATAATGTAAATATCCAAAGGCACCATATTGATAAATTACGCATCTTTCTATAAATAATTATGATTACAAGTTATTACAAATTTTTAAATACATATATTATACAAAAACTCACTAGTTAACAAAAGTAGTAACTAGCTATTCTTTGATATATATTTTCTCGTGGTATGAACAATTATTTCACGTCAAGAGTATTTTTTTTTGTAAAATTTAAAATAATAAATATTTTTTACAAAATATGAATCTGTGGGTTTAGGATTACACTTTTAAAAAATGAAATTTGAAATTCCACTTTTTTATATTTAAAGTTAAATCATCATTTGAAATGAAATTTTTGTACAAATTTTATCAATAAACATAATTTATAATCAAAATTTAAATTTGGAATCCCAAAGCCAAACACATGTTGATTAGCTTCCCAAAAAATCTTACAAGGAACCAGAAGTTATAGTTTCTCATAGTTGAGCCAGTTTGCGAATTATTGCAAGAGGGAACAATATATTGTATTACTAGTTCACATATTGATAGTGAGTGAATCTCAAATAATCATTCAACTCCGTGACATTGACTATCAAAGTTATTTATTTATTTTTATAAAATAAAATCATTTAATTTATATCATATTTTTCACAAAGTAATTCTTTTCAACAAAACTAGAGAATGGCAAGCCCGCACAAGCACGGGCCTCATGGAAAATAATTTAGTGATAAAAACAATTATAATTAAATTTATTTAAGTAAAATCTGTTGAGTTATGATTTAATTAATTTAAATAATATTAGTTAAATTATAATTCAATTGATTATCATATTTTTCATAAAGTAATTCTTCTCAACAAAACTAGAGGATGGCAAGCCCACGCAAGCACGGGCTCATGGAAAATGATTTAGTAATGAAAACAATTATAATTAGATTAATTTAAATAAAATTTGTTGAGTTATGATTTAATTAATTTAAATAATATTCGTTAAATTATAATTCAATTGATTATAATAGGATTTGTTATAGTTTTATAATTTTGAGTTCAGGCCAAGAACTTGATCAATGTTCGATCTTTCAAAAGGGTTCAAATTTCGATAGTTAATATGAAGAAAGTTTTTTTCATGTTTCATTCTTAATATTAATTACTTATTCCTCAAGACTTACAGTAAATGCCAATTATTAGAAATAGTGTGGTAATTAAATAGTCATGCCAGTTGTTATTTTCTTAATAAATTTATCAAATTCAAGTATGATAAATAAAAATAAATGTATTAAAAAAATTAAAATTAAATTAGTAATTGTATTATTTTTATTTATGTACTTTTAAAGAGTGTAATATGAAAGAATAGAACAATGTATAATGTATTGTGCATAAATAATTTTGTAGATATCCTAATATTATGCATGTGGAATAAACAAAAAAAATACTAAATACTAATCATGAAATAACAAAATATCACCTAAAAATAAAAAATAATACCAAGCACAAAAATATTAATAATCAATCATGAAATAAAAAAATATCAGCTAAAAATAAAAAAAAATACCAAACACACGTGTTAATACCCGAAAGATGATTTGAATTGGTCCCACAAAACTTAAAAAATTAAGATTGTCACGACCCAAATCAAGCCGTGAGTGGCACCCACATTTTTCCTCCTATGTGAGCGAACCAACCAATCTAAACCCCAACATTTCAAACATAATAAATAGAAAAACAATGCGGAAGACTTAAAAACTCATTAACAAAATCAATAATCAACTTCTAAAACTCAAACTTATCATTATCCCCAAAATCTGGAAGTCATCATCACAAGAACATCTATCCTCAAATTACTAATCTAAGAGTATCTAAGAAGCTAAAATAAGTAAAAAGCTAGTCCATGCCGGAAGTTCAAGGCATCAAGACATGAAGAGGAAGATCCAGTCCAAGCTAGAAGCATTAGCTCACCCCGAAATCCGGTGTAATGAAGACTGACTAGAGTTGCGGTCGAGTTGAAGACGACGGCACGTTTGCTGCACTCCACAAATAATCAAGAAAACAAATACAAGTAGGGGTCAGTACAAGACACAAGTACTGAGTAGGTATCATCGGCCAACTCAAAATAGAAAATAATATATATTAGATAACAACATAAAATCAACCATATTCCTCAACAGGTGAAAGCAACAAGTTCACAAATCATGTGTAACCACATCAAACACACCTATGAGAACTCAAGTCTCCACACCATGCTCATTTGGGATATAGGTTCTTTTCATTCGAATTTATTAACATAATTTCAAGATTCATTATCTTTATTCCTCTTGTGTCGGTACGTGACACTCCACTCCTCTACTAGTATGTGCCGGAACGTGACACTCCGATCCCCTAATTCTACGTGTCGGTTCGTGACACCCGATCCCTTAATTCTACGTGTCGGTTCGTGACACCCGATCCCCTAATTCTACGTGTCGGTTCGTGACACCTGATCTCCTAATTATACGTGTCGGTTCGTGACACCCGATCCCCTAATTCTACGTATAGGTTCGTGACATCCGATCCCCTAATCTCATTCTATTAATTCATCAAGCCTTCTTTTATACCAAGGCATCATCAATCTCATTACTTTAGTTCATCAAGCCTTCTTTTATACCAAGGCATCATCAATCTCATTACTTTAGTTCATCAAGCCTTCTTTTATACCACGACATCATCATTAACAAGGTAAATTTAGGATTAGGGATTCAATAGACTCATCATGCTTATTCATCGCAACTATATAATCACATCATGTAAGCACACAATTAAGCATATAGAAGGTTTTATAATACTACCCAACACATATCATTCACTATTAAGAGTCTACTACGAATAGCATAAAAACCATAACCTACCTCCACCGAAGATTCGTGATCAAGCAAGCAATTTCCGAAAGCTTTGTTTCCTCTTCGTTTCCCCCTTCTCTCGATCGTTCTCTTTCCCTCTCCTTGTTCTTTCTATTTTTCTATTTCAACTCTCTTTCTTTTACCCTAATTAGCATATAATTAAGTATAAAAGATGATGAATTAACCCATTAATTAATTCAAGGTTATCTCCTTTAACCCTCAAGTAGTTAAATTATTAACATTAACCCACTAAATTTATAATTATAGCAGGAATAGTCCAAAACGTCCCTTAAAACATTTAAAGAAATCCGACCCAGCCTGGGATTACGCAGCCTGTGACGGTCCGTCGTGCCTGTGACGGTCCGTCGTGCCTGCGACGGTCCGTCCTGCTGCTTCCGACAGAGTTCAGAGACTCAATTCCTTGAAGAGTTTGTGACTGTCCGTCGTGTCCAAGACGGTCCGTCCTGCCATGTCGTCACGAAGTTCAGAGAGTCGATTTCAGTACCCAAATTTCAGAATTCTAAGTGTTTTGGAACGAGACCCCCTCGACGGTCCGTCGTGCCCATGACGGTCCGTCGTGGGATCCGTCGACCAAGACAGTTTTTCCAGAAATAAAATCTACTGCTCAAAACGACTAAACAGGTCGTTACAAAGATAAACTACTTAATTGAAAAAACACTTCTATAATATTTATTAAATTTTTCAATACTTCCAAATTTTAATTGCATATACTCCAAACTTATTACATAATTACTCATCTCTCCTCCTCATGGCTCATTTTTCCTCTCGCTCTCTCCTTTTCTTGTCTCTCCCTTCTTTCTGCTTTCTCTACCTCGTATACTATATCTATGCACGAATACATTAACAAATGTTTTAGTGTATTTCTTTTCTCTAATATATGTATATTTTGATATCAAGTACATGCATTTATATATCGGTATACTAAATATTTATATCAGATACAACTGATGAAACTGATAGGGGATACATGGAATGAAATTGGTATTGGATAGACGAAGAAAATGATTTGAGATGAAAAGATACAAGAAATTAATATTTGATACACCTATACAAAAAATTTTGTGAAGCTCAAATACATAATGAAAGAAGAGAGAGGCGAGCAAGAGAGTCCGTCTATCCACCTATATACATGTGAATCACACTATATACATGAATCTGAGATACTGTACATAAATGGACCGTGTTGCCTTGAGGGTGCACGTGCACCCAATAACTTTGAAAAATTATGTATATATACACCTTGAGATAGACATATATTTTATTAGGCATCCAAAGAAAATAAAGTCAATTTTGTTTGCTGGTTTAGAGATGATGTTATTGTGTTTGAATCCCATTTGCATTTCTTTTTTTTTAAGCCGTGAAGCTTAAAAATATCGAATAAAATACCGGTATGACTAGTTTCGAACCTCATGGTAAAAGTGAGATTTAGAATCACCACTCCACAAAGTAAACTTTATTTAAAATATAAATTACTTAACTACACACCATTTATTATCATATTTTCTTATTTTCCCTATCATTCAAAAAATATCAAAAATCTCTTCTTTTGTTCTATCATCTCCTTTTTCGAATACATTAATTTGAAATCTAAAACCCATGACTTTCCTTCTTTTTTTCACACAACAAATATCTCCATTGCTACCTCCATCAATTCATTTTTTAATTTAAAATCTTTTCTCTTTCCAATTAATGATTTCATATCATTCAAGAGGTAGAATTATTTTCATCCTTTCTATTTTCGATTTCTTTAAGTTTTTTTTTAAATCATCTTAAAAAATTATTGAATCTGTCACTCCAGATCTCTTACAGAAACATTAATGTACTTGATAACTTGATTGTTGATTCATTCACATACATACTTGATAACTTAGTTGTAGTTAGTTATTGATTCATTCATGTTATTTTAGTACAATTTGTTGTCAAATTTAATTAAAAATTTTGACAATTTTTGAAATAAAGGGAAGAATTTTTTTAAATATTATAGTACTTATCAATCTACTTAATATTTTAGAAATAGTAATGTATCATGTGTAATATATAGTTCTCGAGATCATAAGTTAAAAAATCGACTAGACAACACAATAAAAGTACTTTAATATCTTTAATTATCATATTTCTTTACCCTGAAGTTAAAGTTATAAACAGTAATATATCATGCACAATTCTATGGGTGTGATATATAAATACATAAAAGCTGATAAATTATTGTATCAAGTACATTATTATCAACTACAAAATGATACATTTATAGATACACTTTATTTCAGCTTACATACACTTCTTTCACATGCTTATTGTATCAAAATGATACATTATATATAGAGTGTATATTATCAACTTGAAATCTTCCTCAATTGTATATTATCTTTCAAGTCAAACAATGTATCTTCTTCCAGAATCATAGACTAAATAAAGATACTCAGATGATACAACAACATGTTACCATTAAAAAAAATTAGTGATACATTCCATAAAATAGTTATTTTTATATATCTATCACAAACAATCAAACAACTAACTTTCTTCTTTGTTAATTTGTGTTTCATGAGTTTCCATTATGAACTTTCGGAGTTAGCCACCTCAATTTCGTCATCTTTGGAAGATGACCCATCACAATTATTTGTTTTGATTTCGCTTCAACTATCTTCTTGTTGGTTCTGTTGGCAACCATGGATAATGCCACTTATCGTGATTGCAAGAAAATTGAGAGAAGAAAATTTAAATTTTGATTTGATTGAATCTATTAAAATTTGAGAGAGATTGAAATCAACTAGATTAGCGTGATTTGGGCAACTCACATTCGCACTACAACAAATTCGATTATCAGGGACAAATAATTTCGTCAAAAATAAATCATATTTCATCACTAAAAATCTTGTGTGACCAAAAATAATTCGTCACTCAGTCGTCACTAAATGTGTGTCTCTACATGTATACAAAGACGATTTAGTGCTTCGTCGCTAAAAATATTATATTAACTACAAAAAGAAAAGTCATCCCCAAATGCTTAAACATTTGTGACGAATTTATTTGTTGTAAAAATTATATTTTTGTAGTTAATAGTATGCTTTGTCACTAAAAAGGTTATTACTACCGATAAAATTATATCGTCGCTAATTATTTTACTTCAATCAGTGACAAAATCAATTGTCTCTAAAGTTATATGTATTTCGTAGTTAAACAAAATCTATTTTCATCACTAATGACTATATTTTATATACAAAAGATTATTTTGTTCTTAAATGTTTATATGATAAAATCTATCATTATAAAAATGGTGTATATATACACATATAATGTGTAATGACTATATTTTATATACAAAAGATTATTTTGTTCTTAAATGTTTATATGATAAAATTTATCATTATAAAAATAGTTTATATATACACATTATATCCTATCTCAATTTTTTTTTCAACCTTGGCCAGGAGCTCGCACATTATCCTACCTTGGGGAATCAAACTCACAAACTTAAGGTTGGAAGTGAAGAGTGTTTACCATCAGAACAACTCTTTCTTTTCGTTCATTTTTGTTTTATTTTATACTTCATTCACTTCTTTCTAATTTAACTTTTGTAGAAATAATGTATTATATGATTATTTATACTCATACACAAATGAATGAAATTCACCACCACAATTCATTTAATGTATATTATATTTATTTTAAACTATATTTTTTAAAAAAATATCCTTAAATATATTCAGTACGATTTTGTCATTTTATTTATTTATTTTTGTAAAGTTTAAAAATTATTCAGTACAATAATAACTTTATTTAGAATTAAACTTTTGATTTTATTTAAAAAATGAGTAATCGGTTCAAGTTGAACATCGATACCAATAACTATAGTACTTCATTATGATAATTTGAAATCCTCGTTAGTTCATTTCTATAGTTTGTGCTTTTATATTTTTAGTTTATTTCAATTTTCTGTCACGACCCAAAAATGGGTGTGATGGCACTCGTCTTATCCCACCAAGACAAGTCAGCCTAAAACCAAATATCTAACAAAGTGCGGAAGTAAATGACAATCCAACAACAATTCCTATTATGAAAACAAGTCATATTAATCCAATCCCCAAAATCAGGTTGTCACGTGCACAAGCCTCTAATGTAAATATTAGAATTGAAATAAAATAGAAGTCTAACATGAAGTTGTCTTTCAAGTAAAAACAAAGTCATAAACTGGAGTAGGAAAGTTCGCTGAGATGACAAGCAGCTACCTCACAATCCTCCACAAGATGCCTCGGAAACGAAAAGAATGACAGGTATCACGAAGATCCAGGCTCGTATCCTACAAAAATTTGTAGAAGCAAGGGGTGAGTACCAAACCACGCGGTACCCAACAAGGAAACCTCTAAACACAAGTTAAGTGAACAAAATACGGGCACTTCTTACACCATATCTAAACCTCCGCGCTACAGTCTAATAGTTTACAGTTTACCAAACGCACAACTCAATAACCACACTCTATCAGTTTACACATTCTCAATAACAACTCAATATTCAACAGTCACAAGCTTCACAGAGAAACACTCACAAGATCAACAAAACACGTGTTCAAGTTCATCAATAATCAAATGTGTAATGCCATGAGATGCAATGTCAAGTATAGTGATGCATGTCTTCCCTAACGATACACACCCGCTGTCTCTCAGTCCGGGACCCATGGGGGACATATCTGACCATGCATCTGTCGCGGCGCACGACACGACCCTCGATAATAGTAACCTTCGCGGCGCGCGATACATCCCTCGAAATATAATATCCATCGCGGCGTGCGATACGATCCTCGAAAATAGTACATCCTCTTACCACAACCATGTCTCAGATACAATGCAAATGACATGCTCAAATGAAAAGGAAGAGATAACTATTTGATAACAAAGCACAATTTGCAACAAGAAATACAACACTAACAAATAAGCAACAATTCTCCAAATCATTCTCAACATCACACAAGGAAATACACGAATTTCGTACGCTTAACAAGAGTTTAGAAATCCACTTGCCTCAAATAGTTGAACAATCACTATGAGACTTGAGCCTTTCCTTTTAGTTTTGCTTCCAACTCAAAGCAATCTATTCACATTAATAATCACAATAAAATTTCGGAAATAACAAAACTCATGTTACTATAGGTCTAACCTAAACCCAAAAACTCACTCAAATCTATAATCAAATTCCTAATATTGATGTCAACTAGCTAGATGTCAACTTTCATATTTATTCAAGTTTCAAGCTTCGGTAAGTCTTCATTCATTCACCTAATATTAATAATATTCATAAAATTCAATACACATAATATTCAACTACTCATTTCAATAAAACAAAACTTGAATTATAATGTTATAATTATAAGAAGAATCCGATAAAAAATGATTAACTACCACTTTATAATATATTTTATGCAAATAAACCGATTTCCCCTTCTTCTGTATTCCCATTCCAATTCAATTTATTTTATTTTCTTCCAGGAACCACACTAAACAAACCATTAATTTTCCATTCATGTTATAATATTTATGACAATTGTTTTGTCTTTTCCTTCTTTTGTTTTTCTTTGTTTGGCAATACATACTAATTGTCTATTATAAAACCAATCAACTAATCACAATTAAATCACTAGATAACAACTAACAAATTGATTTCAATATTATCACAATTTCCAACAATTCACGTGATTTACCTATTCTGCATTTTTTTTTTCATATGCTCATCATTAAATAAATTATGCACACATATATATACTTTATTATATAATATTGTTATATGCACACATCTATGTGCAGAATCAAGAAGATTAAAGGAGAAAACTTACCTAGCAGTTCGTAAGCCGCACAGAAACCCTTCGCCCTTTTTTTCTTTTCCTTATTTTTTTTTGAATTTTTTTAAGTACTAAAAGTGTTAGATTTTACCCACATATTTAATTAAATAAAGGCTAAATAGTATAGGGTCTTAAATAAATTATCACTTTAGCCCATAAACTATCGATTAATTAACTTAAGTTAAATAAATATTCAAAATTCTAAAGAGAAGCTTTTGGGTCATTACATTATCCACCACTAAAAATCATGTTCGTCCTCGAACATGGAGTAAAAGTAATTACCTGAAGCTTCAAAAAGTTGAGGATATTTGACACGCATGTCAGACTCTGTCTCCCAAGTTGCTTCTCTTACTGAACGGTGCTTCCATTGCACCTTCACTGAAACAAGCTCTTTGGTCCTAAGCTTTCGGATTTGCCTATCCAATATAGCTATAGGCTCCTCCTCATATGTCAAGTCTGGACCTAGCTCCACAGAATCGAGTGAAATCACATGAGATTCATCCGGAATATACTTCCGAAGCATAGAGACATGGAAAACAGGATGAACTACCGACAAACTAGGTGGCAAGGCCAACTTATAGGCCACCTCCCCCACTCGGCTCAAAATCTCAAAAGGCCCAATGAACCTAGGGCTAAGCTTGCCCTTCTTTCCAAACCTCATCACACCCTTCATGGGTGATACTCGGAGCCAAACATGATCACCCTCCATAAACACTAAGGCTCTAACTCTCCGGTCTGCATAACTCTTCTGTCGACTCTGGGCTGTCAACAGTCTATACTGAATCACACGAACTTGTTCCATAGCATCTCTAAGCAAGTCTGTATCCAAAGAGTCCATCTCCGCCGAATCAAACCAACCAATCGGAGATCTACACCGTCTACCATACAATGCCTCAAATGGGGCCATTTGAATACTAGAGTGATAACTGTTATTATAGGCAAACTCCGCTAAGGGTAAATGTCGATCCCATCTTGCACCAAAATCGATCACACACGCTCGAAGCATATCTTCCAATACCTGAATGGTCTGCTCAGATTGACCATCTGTCTGAGGGTGAAATGCCGTACTCATATCTAACTGAGTACCCAGACCATGTTGTAATGCCTTCCAGAAGTGAGAAGTAAATACTGAACCTCGATCTGATATGATAGAAATAGGAACTCCATGTAGTCGCACAATCTGACTGATATATAGCTCAGCTAACTTTTCTGCTGTATACTTCACCCGAACCGGGATAAAGTGGGCAGACTTGGTCAGCCTATCAACAACAACCCAAATAGAGTCATAACCACCCACTGTGGTAGGCAAACCTACAACAAAGTCCATAGTAATCCGCTCCCACTTCCAAGTAGGAATAGGCATCCTCTGAGATACACCCCCGGGCCGCTGGTGCTCACACTTGACCTGCTGGCAAGTCAAACACCTCGAAACAAAGTCTGAAATATCTCTCTTCATCCCACACCACCAATAATGTTGACTCAGATCATGATACATCTTCGCCGCTCCCGGATGGATGGAATACCGAGAACAATGGGCCTCTTCAAGAATCAATCTAATCAAATCGCCTGTCCTAGGCACACAAATTCTACCTCCGATCCGCAATACACCATCAGAATCAAGGACAGCCTCCTTAGCTTCCCCTCTCAATACTTTGTCTCGAATGAGACATAATTTTTCATCATCAAACTGGTGTGCACGGATTTGCTCGACTAAAGAAGACCGAGCCTCAATAAAAGCAATCATCCCATCACTCTCTTCTGAAATCTGCAAGCGGACAAGACTGTTAGCTAATATCTGCACATCTCTAGCCAATGGTCTCTCCATAATACTAAGCGCTGCAAGACTCCCCATGCTAGGAGTCTTCCTACTCAGAGCATCGGCCACAACATTGGCCTTTCCTGGATGATACAGAATGGTCACATCATAGTCTTTCAGCAACTCAAGCCATCTTCGTTGCCTCAAGTTCAAATCCCTCTGGCTAAAGATATACTGAAGACTCCGATGATCAGTGAAGATCTCACAATGCACCCCATACAAATAATGACGCCATAACTTAAGTACAAATACCACAGCCGCCAACTCCAAATCATGAGTAGGGTAGTTCTTCTCATGGGATTTCAACTGCCTAGAAGCATAAGCAATCACTTTCCCCTTCTGCATCAACACACCACCCAAACCAACTCCTGAAGCATCACAATACACAGTAAAGTCTACACCCTCCTCAGGTAGAGTCAACACAGGAGCAGAAGTCAACAAAGTCTTGAGCTTTTGAAAGCTCTCCTCACACTCATCAGACCACTGAAAACCCACATCCTGTCGAGTCAATCTAGTCAATGGAGCTGCAATAGTAGAGAAATTCTGAACAAATCGTCGATAATAGCCTGCCAATCCCACAAAACTCCTAATCTCAGTAGGTGAAGTAGGTCGCGTCCAGCCTCTAACTGCCTCAATCTTGGCCGGATCTACTCTAATACCCTCCTTGGACACCACGTGTCCCAAGAATGTCACAGAAGTAAGCCAGAACTCACACTTTGAGAACTTGGCATACAACTTCTCTTCTCTCAACCTCTGAAGTACAATCCTCAGGTGTCGGACATGGTCCTCCTCAGTCTTATAGTAAACCAAGATGTCATCGATGAAAACAATCACAAAAGAATCAAGGTATGGTCGAAACACCCCATTCATCAACTCCATGAATGCTGCAGGGGCATTAGTCAATCCGAAGGACATCCCTAGAAACTCATAATGCCCATACCGGGTCCAAAAAGCTGTCTTAGGGATATCTGACGCCCTAATCTTCAACTGATGATACCCAGACCTCAAATCAATCTTAGAGAACAATGATGCTCCCTGTAACTGATCAAATAAGTCATCAATACGCGGAAGAGGATACTTAATCTTAACTGTTACCTTGTTCAACTGTCTGTAATCAATACACATTCTCATAGTCCCATCCTTCTTCTTCACAAAAAATACAGGGGCACCCCAAGGTGATACACTAGGGCGAATAAAACCCTTACTCAATAAATCTTGCAACTGATCCTTTAATTCTTTCAACTCTGCTGGGGCCATACGATATGGAGGTATAGAAATAGGCTTAGTGTCTGGCTCCAAATCAATAGCAAAATCGATATCCCTATTGGGAGGAACACCTGGAAGATCAGAAGGAAATACATCGAGAAACTCCTGAACCACGGGAACAGAGTCCATGGAAGGTGGTTCAACACTAGTATCCCAAATAAAAGCTAAGTAAGACAAACACCCCCTCTCCACCAATCTCTGAGCACGGATAAAAGAGATGACCTTTCTAGGATAAGAACCACTAACACTCTTCCACTCAACCCTCGGAACACCAGGCATTGCTAAAGTCACAGTCTTAGCATTACAATCAAGGACAACATGATAAGGAGAAAGCCAATCCATACCCAAGATAACATCAAAGTCCACCATCCCCAGAATGATTAAGTCTACCCAAGTGTCATACCCAGCCAAAGAAACAAGGCAGGATCGATACACTCGATCCACCACTAAGGGCTTACCCACGGGTGTAGAAACACGAATAGGTACAGTCATGCTATCACATATCATATCAAATTTAGCAACAAAATACTTAGACACATAAGAGAATGTAGAACCTGGATCAAACAACACAGATGCAGGTCGATGGCATACTGGGATGATACCTGTAATAACTGCATTAGAGGTCTCCGCCTCAGGTCTCCCGGGGAAAGCATAGCAGTGGGCTCCTCGTCCACCTCCAGCCTGGGTGGTACCTCTACCCCCACTCTGCTGAGCTGCAACACCACTACTAGAAACTCTGTCACCTCTACCTGACTGAACTCTGCCACGACCTCTACCCTGTGGAGCTGGTGGTCTAGTCTGGAATGAAGAATTAGGTCGAGGACCACCACGACCCCTTTGAGAAGTACACTGACGCATTAGATAATCGGGATCTCCACAAGTAAAACAAAATCTCTGACCTGGGAACTGTTGTGTGGACCCTGAAAACCCACTATAATTTCCTCGCCCTGTAGGTCGCTGCTGTGAATCGTACGAGCTCTGACCCGAGCTATAAGAACCCCTAGATGTCTGGCCACCCTCAAATGTCGGCATAGATGCATGAATAGGTCCCCGCTGCTGAAAAAAACCACTCACTCTCTGTGATCCCCTACCTCCAGATGAGGCACCATGAAACTGTCCTGATATACGGGCTCTTTTAGGGTCCCCAAACTCCTCTCTCTCCATCAATTCCGCCTCTTTGGCGGCGCTCACAATGGACTGGAAAGAAGTCCCCTCCCTAGATGTCCGAAACACAGCTGACCTGATAGAGAAAGTCAATCCCCTCACAAATCTGCGGATCCTCTCTGTCTCATTTGGAATAATGGCCAACGCCTGCCTAGACAACTGGCAAAAACGCGCCTCATACTCTGTAACCGATAAACCATCCTGTCTCAGACTCTCAAACCTCAAGCGACTCTCCTCTCTCACGCTCCATGGGATAAAACGATCTTGGAATGCACTAGCAAACTGCTCCCAAGTCACTGGAGGAGATCCAACTGGCAAAACCCCTAAATAAGTCCTCCACCAGTCTCTCGCTGGTCCACGAAGCTGGAGTGTAGCATATCTAACCCCATGTATTTCAGCTAATCCAACCACCTCTAGTAACTCTCGGCAGGTAGTTAGAAACGCATGAGTATCCTCGCTCTTCCCACCCTGAAACTGAGGTGGATCCATCTTTCGAAATCTCTCATACCTACGCTGCTCATCCTCTGTCAGAACAGCCATCTATGCAACTTGACCCCCAACTGCTGGTGCAACATCATTCTGAACCGCGGGATCTACTGGTAGTTGCCCCACCGCATCATTAACAACTGGAGCCTGTTGCTGCTCTTGGGTCTGAGCCCCCTCTCTAGTACGAGAGTCATGTGGTGTGGTAGTCACACCACCACCCTGAGAAAAGCCCTCAAGCACACTTAACACCCTCAATAGTGTATCCTGAAGCAAAGGTGTGGCTACAGGATCTGGAGGAACCTGGTCCTCCCTGCCATCAATCTGAGGTTCTGTAGAGACCTCTCTAGCACGACCTCTCACTGGTGCTGCTCCACATCCACGACCTCTGGCTACTGTCGTACTACTAGCACGACCTCTAGCTCGAGATCTACCCCTACCCCTAGCTGGGGCCTCAACAACTGCCTCGGGAAGTGCCTCCCCTCTACCACCAGTAACATTAGTTCTAGTCCTCGTCATCTGTCAAAAGAGTATACAACAACTCAGTACTAACGAAGGTAACTACGCACGATAAGAAAAAATGAACAAAAGGAAGTTTCCTAGTAATCTTTATAGCCTCTCAGAGATGAGTACAGACGTCTCCGTACTGATCCTTGAGACTCTACGTAGACTCGGCTTGTATACACGTGAGACCTATGAACCTGGGGCTCTGATACCATTTTATCACGACCCAAAAATGGGTGTGATGACACTCGTCTTATCCCACCAAGACAAGTCAGCCTAAAACCATATATCTAACAAAGTGCGGAAGTAAATGACAATCCAACAACAATTCCTATTATGAAAACAAGTCATATTAATCCAATCCCCAAAATCAGGTTGTCACGTGCACAAGCCTCTAATGTAAATATTAGAATTGAAATAAAATAGAAGTCTAACATGAAGTTGTCTTTCAAGTAAAAACAAAGTCATAAACTGGAGTAGGAAAGTTCGCTGAGATGACAAGCAGCTACCTCACAATCCTCCACAAGATGCCTCGGAAACGAAAAGAATGACAGGTATCACGAAGATCCAGGCTCGTATCCTACAAAAATTTATAGAAGCAAGGGGTGAGTACCAAACCACGCGGTACACAACAAGGAAACCTCTAAACACAAGTTAAGTGAACAAAATACGGGCACTTCTTACACCATATCTAAACCTCCGCGCTACAGTCTAATAGTTTACAGTTTACCAAACACACAACTCAATAACCACACTCTATCAGTTTACACATTCTCAATAACAACTCAATATTCAACAGTCACAAGCTTCACAGAGAAGTTTACTCACAAGATCAACAAAACACGTGTTCAAGTTCATCAATAATCAAATGTGTAATGCCATGAGATGCAATGTCAAGTATAGTGATGCATGTCTTCCCTAACGATACACACCCACTGTCTCTCAGTCCGGGACCCATGAGGGACACATCTGTCCATGCATCTGTCGCGGCGCACGACACGACCCTCAATAATAGTAACCTTCGCGGCGCACGATACGTCCCTCGAAATATAATATCCATCGCAGCGCGCGATACGACCCTCGAAAATAGTACATCCTCTTACCACAACCATGTCTCAGATACAATGCAAATGACATGCTAAAATGAAAAGGAGGAGATAACTATTTGATAACAAAGCACAATTTGCAACAAGAAATACAACACTAACAAATAAGCAACAAGTCTCCAAATCATTCTCAACATCACACAAGGAAATACACGAATTTCGTACGCTTAACAAGAGTTTAGAAATCCACTTGCCTCAAATAGTTGAACAATCACTATGAGACTTGAGCCTTTCCTTTTAGTTTTGCTTCCAACTCAAAGCAATCTATTCACATTAATAATCACAATAAAATTTCGGAAATAACAAAACTCATGTTACTATAGGTCTAACCTAAACCCAAAAACTCACTCAAATCTATAATCAAATTCCTAATATTGATGTCAACTAGCTAGATGTCAACTTTCATATTTATTCAAGTTTCAAGCTTCGGTAAGTCTTCATTCATTCACCTAATATTAATAATATTCATAAAATTCAATACACATAATATTCAACTACTCATTTCAATAAAACAAAACTTGAATTATAATGTTATAATTATAAGAAGAATCCGATAAAAAAATGATTAACTACCACTTTATAATATATTTTATGCAAATAAACCGATTTCCCCTTCTTCTGTATTCCCATTCCAATTCAATTTATTTTATTTTCTTCCAGGAACCACACTAAACAAACCATTAATTTTCCATTCATGTTATAATATTTATGACAATTGTTTTTTCTTTTCCTTCTTTTGTTTTTCTTTGTTTGGCAATACATACTAATTGTCTATTATAAAACCAATCAACTAATCACAATTAAATCACTAGATAACAACTAACAAATTGATTTCAATATTATCACAATTTCCAACAATTCACATGATTTACCTATTCTGCATTTTTTTTCATATGCTCATCATTAAATAAATTATGCACACATATATATACTTTATTATATAATATTGTTATATGCACACATCTATGTGCAGAATCTAGAAGATTAAAGGAGAAAACTTACCTAGCAGTTCGTAAGCCGCACAGAAACCCTTCGTCCTTTTTTTTCTTTTCCTTATTTTTTTTTTGAATTTTTTTAAGTACTAAAAGTGTTAGGTTTTACCCACATATTTAATTAAATAAAGGCTAAATAGTATAGGGTCTTAAATAAATTATCACTTTAGCCCATAAACTATCGATTAATTAACTTAAGTTAAATAAATATTCAAAATTCTAAAGAGAAGCTTTTGGGTCATTACATTTTCACACTGATGGGAAAAGTTAATAGAAATTCATGAAATATATTACACCTTTGCAAAGTCTATGTTTGTAAATTGATGTTAACTACGTATAGTTACTCTACTTATGCATGTGGAATTACTATTAAATATGTACATATTTATAGACAGAAACAAATAGATGGGCTTAATCTATGTAGTTTACCAATCACAAATCAATAGACATGTATTAACACAAATACTTGACAAATTATTTTTTTATCGTGCTTATCAATGAAAGTGACAAATATTAGTGATCTAGTGGTAGAACCGTGCCCAATCACAATACTTATGACCCGAATTGTATTTTTCCAATGATGCATTTATAATTGCTTAATTTAAGAAAATTGATGTATTGAACTTTTTCGTTTTTACAAAATCGATCTAATTAATTGGTTTTAATATATTGACTTTTTAATTGACGAATGGACCATGTCTACTTCTTATGAAGCACTTGTATTATTTTTTTTGTAAGTTGTCACTTGTAATTATGAATAATTGTAGCCAAAAAAAATTATATTTTCTACGAATTTTTTCGTAGCAACTAGTTTAATTATCCACTACAAATTTTAAGCATGCTATTTAACACCTTACATATTTTGTGATAATTTTTTTGTTGTCACAAAATCATATATTGATTAGAGACAATAAAATATTTGTCACCAATTATTTATATTATTAGTGATGAAATAAATGTCATAATTAAATTATAAATTTTCATAGATAAAATTTATGATATTTAACTACGAACTCTTATTTGTCGTTATTAACAATATATTCTTTTGGATGAAATTATAAGACAAAAAATATGTTGTCATTCATTAGATACGTTTATAAGTAACGAAATGATGTGTCACATAACTTTAAATTCGTGACTAATACTACTTAACAAATGACGCCAATTAATTATTTTGTGGAATACTTTAGTGGACAAAACTTCGCTACGTATTTTTTATGTTTCGTAACTAAAAGTATGTGTCTCATATATAAGAGCACCAAAATTAAATTTTGTCACTAAAAGCAAATAATTAGTGATGAATTTGATCTCGTAATTTGTCATGAATTACATATACTATTAGTAACGAAATAATGTGTCACCGATAACTTTACGTTTGTGTCTAACACTACTTAACAAAATGACGCCAAATAATTTTTTGGTAGGAAATTTTAATGGACAAAAATTTACTACGAATTTTTATTTTTCATCACTAAAAGTATGTGTCTCATATATTTAAGCATGAAAAGTAAATTTTGTCACTAAAAGCGAATAATTAGTTACGAATTTGATGTCGTAGCTAATTAATTCGTAGCTATATATCATATTTGTTGTAGTATTCAATTCACTTTTAAATCTTTAAAAGTGTAACTGGTTTTGTTTTAATTCAATTTAATATTTTTTTCCTTTAACAATGTAACTGATTTTTTTGATGTATTGAATTTAATATATTCGGCTTCTTTGCTATATATTCGGATATCACTAATTTTGAGGGATTTTTATAAATTAAAAATAAGTAGAGATAAAATGTAATTTAGATCCTTACACTATGGGATTTATGTAAGTTATATTTATTTAAAAGAGTCATTGAATTTATGGTTATACGTTGGTACAATAGTTTTATATTTTTAAGTTTAATTAAATTATCATATGGATCGATGTTGCGTACATGCTTTAACTAGCGTGCACTAACCATTGTTGATGCACCCATCGTCTTGAAATCTAGGATTCGCCTCTGATACTCAATACATTCTGAAATACAGATTAATCAAATCACAGTTGGATATAGCATAAGTGAAATAAATTATATCTAATTTGACTCGTATTTATTCGAGATACTTGTATTTGAGTACACTTAATTTATCTGATAAAGTTATTGTGATATGAAATGTGATACTTCACTTTAATTTATCTTCTCCCTCTTATTCATTAATAGACATCATCGGTTTTACATCATAGCCGCGCCATTTCACCAGAAGGCTTTCCAAAATTCCTTCATTTTTTTAAGACATTAGGTATAGTTTGGATACTTATCGTGGAGATATGAGTGATGGTTATGGTGATTTTGTGGAGATATGAGTGATGGTTATGGTTATTTTTTGGAGATGGTATTGTGAAAGAATGTGTGAGTATATGAAAAATAGATTATTGATATATACGATATACATTATGGTAGTGACACTCCCTGAAAATCAGTGTATGCGCCTTGTATATCACTGTATACAGTTCATATATATTATGCATATCATTATACATAATTAAAGAAAATGACGCAAAAGATTAGAGAAGACATTATACCTTCTAAATATATTTTTCAACTTCATTGAGTACTCTTATTTTCCTTTGTAACAAAAAAAAAATACATTTATCTAAATGTTACTAAGTATTAATTTGTGGTGAATGTTTGTGAGAGTATATGTTATAGCTCGAAAAGAAGGCCTAAGTGCAACGTCTTCATCCCACGAGAGTTGTATAAGTTGTATCAGCTCTTCAAGTTTCTCATCTTCCTGCTCCGGAAGTTGTGGCCTTAACCCATTTTCTGCAACTTCTAATGCTATCTATTATTCCATCACAATGAGTTAGAAGAAAAATAGCTTCGTCTTATATTACTTGTTTACATTACTATAAATGTATATGATCTGAATTACTTGTCGATACATAAAATCAAGATAGAATTAGTTTTTTTTTTAATTTTACTTTATCCATTAGAATTAGTTCTTTTTTAAAGTATAAATATTGCAGGGATTGTTTAGTAGTGTATTAAAAAGATAATCAATGCATTAGTCTTGTGTGTTACTAATGTACCCAAATTGGTATTCTTTTCCGACCTATGTATAATTAATGTATGCATTAATGTCTTCTATATTGTATATTAAGGTGTGTAATGCTAATACCATGAATTCTAGATATTAGCAACACAATGATTTTAATGTATGCATCAACTCAATTAAAGACCCAATTGCCCCTCAATAGCTTTTTCTATTTTTTTCCATCATAATAGTGAAGGGTATCTGTGTAAGTAACTTTTTTAATGCAATGCATAAAAATAATCTAAGTATAATTAATGCAAGCATAATTAATACATGCATTGCTAATGCAAGCATTATTAATATATATACTCTTTAACATTATTTTTATATACACTATCAAACTAACATTAAAGTTCCAAAAAAATCTGCCATTGTTAATTTTGGTATTCATGGATAACGCTCACGATATTTAAAAGAGTTAAAGGTTATGGTAGTAAACATATGTATCCTTGTTATTAATTATGATTCTTGTGAGGAGCATCTAAAAGAGAAAGTGGACCATATGGGACAGAAGGAATACTAATACTTTTTCTCTCTCTTATAAAAGGGTGTGATGTAGACAGTCTTTCGTAATGCAAGGAATTAAGGGTGTACCTTAGAAGGATTATAGTGAGTTTGAATGTAAGGATATTCTCCGGTGAGAAGCTCATTGAGAATAATGGCAAAACTATAGACATCCGACTTTTCATCATAAGGTTCTGATCGAATCACTTCTGGTGCCATGTATACATATGTGCCTGAAATCTCAAAACTTTGATGTTTAATCAATAAATATACCACACAAAAACTTATTACTTTCTCTTTTAGTCAATCCTAACAAGCGAAGAATGACACATTTCTATATTAAGTAACAATTTGACTGTTTTAACAGTCACACAATTAATTTCTGTCATTCATTTTGGACAACAAGTTTTAAAAGCCATCTTTTCTTTCTTAAACGACGCGTTGAGTCAATCTATCTCATATAAAATGAGAGAGAGAGTAATGAACAAGAGAATTAGCTAACCTGTTTCTCCTGTTAAAGCCTTTTCTTCATGATTCAAGAACCTAGCATGTCCAAAATCTGCAATTCTAACATGCATAGAATCATCCAAGAAAATGTTACTCGGTTTTAAATCGCGATGAATCACCATAGGCTTGTGTTCATGAAGATATTGCATTCCTTGAGCAATTTCCATTGCTTTTACAACTCTCTCTTCAAAAAGTGGAAGAGGAATAGCTCTTTCTTTTCTTCTTTTACCAGGACCATGTAGCCAATCTTTTAGCGTCATTGCTAATAACTCTGTCACTATCCATCCGTGCTGAGGAGGATCAAGGCATGCCCCCATAAGCTGCAGCACAAAACGATGACGCTGCCTTGATAACGTCTCAACCTCTTGAGCAAAGAAGCTAACACCATTTTCATTCAAGAGGAAGAACTCAGGCAATACACATTTGACTGCAACTTCATATCCTCTCCATTTTCCTCTGTATATATGTGCTGTGCTTCCTTGAGCCACTTCTTCTTTCATTTCAATCTGTGTTTCCATGAATACACGCGCATGTCATCTAAGGGCCCGTTTGACCATAAATTTTGCAAGTAAAACTTGGGGAAAAACTTGACAAATTTTGTTTGTTCATACACTTTTTTATTATTTGGCAAATTTTTTTGGCAATTTTTCCAAATTCCCAAATACTAGAAAAAACTAGTATTTGGGCCAAATTTCATTATTTGGAAAGTTTTAGAAATTCAATTTTTACCCTTAACTTTTTATTTTACAAAAATTATATATTTATTGACACCGACCAATTCAATTAGCTCCCTTCTACATGCGTTCTTTTGATTTCATACATTCCTTTGTTACAGTTAGTCTTGCTGAACTAGCTACTAAATAAAACATGAATTGCATTTATTTTATTTTGGTAGATAAATATTACGTTGTTGATGTTGGTCTAAGGAACACAAGAGGATTTTTAGCTTCATTCATTGGAATGCGCTATTATTTGAAGGACTATCGAGGAAGTGAAAGAGAGCCTAAGAATGGAAAAGAGCTATTTAACTATAGACATGCTTCTCTGCGCAATGTAATTGAAAGAACTTTTGGTGCGTGGAAAAGTAAATTCAGAATACTAAGACAAGACATGAACAACTATGAATGTGACATACAGGTGAAAATAGTAATTTCTTGCGCTGTATTGCATAATTTTTTACGTGAACACCAAAGTAATGATGAAATATTCAATGAATATGAAAATGATGATATTGTTGTTGATAAAAGTGACGAACTACTGGCTCAGGGTAACAACATCGCTTCATCTTCTCGATCGTCTGATTCGAAAATGCAAGCTCATCGAGAAGAGATTGTTCATAAAATGTGGGAAGATTATAGTAAAGAATAGGTTGAACTCTTTCAGTTGAGAAAGTATAGGTTCTTTAGTGATTGCAATATTTATTTCCTTTTGTTTTCTTCTCTTTTTTTTCCCCGAATTTATATTAGTTGTATTTTCATTATCATGATTTGTACCAAGACCTTTTCACTATACGAATATTTACTACAATGATTCTTGTTGATTTGTTGCGGAAGTCATAAATCTTGTTACGTGAGATTTCTATTGTGCTATGTAATACAAATTTATGGTTAGTTTGATAGTTTAAAAAACTTATGGGTATAAATCATATTTCTTAAAAAAATGAAATATGTTTCTCAAATTCTATGGCCAAACACATGATAAATTTCACCTAAATTTTCATCCAAATAGTATTTGCCAAAAATATTTGAATATCTATGGCCAAACGCTAGCTAAAAGTTTATGAGCTGGTTTGGCTTTAACTTATAAAAAAAAGTATTTTACAAGTAGTTTTTAAAAATGTTGAACTGTGATAACTTTTATGTTAAAAAAAATGAAAATTAGGGGAGTAGCGACTCTAACTGGTACGTTATTTTTAACTTTGTCAAACACTCTCAAAAGCTAAAAATGACTTAAATATAGGTTTGACCAGCCTTTAAGTCAATTCAAATGGGTTATTACAGAAAACAAATTTATTATTAAGTGCAGTGACTAACAAGGATTGTGGTCAGTGGCGAAACCAGGAATTTCACGAAGGGTGTCCAAAAAGGGAAAAAGATTGTTGCCAGTGAGATTCAAACACATGAGCACTTAGGACTCTTTCAAGACTTCTAAAATTACTAGGCTACAACACCTTTTTTTTCTTATAAAGGGTGTCCAAAATATGTTATTTAATTACTTTGTGTATCATTTTACTTATATATACGGTATTATTTTCCGACTGAAAGTGTACAATTCTATAGGATAGCTACACCCATGGTTGTGGTGGAGTGGTAATTAAGTATTCATTCATCCTTAGTCAAGAAGTCTTGGGTACGGAGGCTCCTTTGTTAGGGAGCGCTTTACCTCAACGTGGAACTTCCTGAAATGAGTCGATATTTAGTCGGGCTCTAATATGAGTACCGCCACAAGGAATTGTGCCCAACAACGGCCACAATAATATCAAGACTTCAAATCTTAGTGATTTTCTGGTCATATGTATATATCTTTATTAACTATGTGAACAAAATAGTATTTCTGCAAAAAAGCTCCTAGCTAGTCTTAATAAGAGACAAACAATAGTAATAACTATACGTACCTCATGGGGTTCAATATACCAACCATTCAACTTGGCCTGATGAATGAGGTATGTGATATCAGAGTGGGGTTGTTGTTGGGGTGGTGTTTGTGGACTGGAAGTGGCATGGATAATAGTAGTACTACTATTGATTGATTCTTGTTGTTTTTCTTTGTTGTTGATGATTAACTCTAGAAAACCATTATCTTGTGCTACCTGAAGACAATACCTCAAATAATTTTGTGTCCTTTCAAGTCTCATTTTGTACATGCTCTTCATCTCTTTCTGCTTCTCTAATTCCTTCTCCCTTTCTTCCACTTTTTCCTAGTAATTAGAAAACATGAACATACTCATTAGTTAGCCTGAACTAATGGTAATTTCTAACTACTTTATAAGGAAATAGTTGAGCTAGGTGAAGAACCACACCAATTCAACTCTTGTTCATTTTTGTATCTAGGCCCGTACCGCTTTAATATGTATCACCAAGGTCTAAAACTAACTTCCTCATATATCACAAATCTGTTGTGTATTTTATGGATGTAAGATTTGCTAAGAGTGTTACAGGAAAACTAACTAAGTGATACATGTAGAGACGAACCCAGGATTTGAAAACTTTGGGTGCATCAAACCATGATCTCTAAATTAAACTTGAAACAAAAATAAGTAGAATTTGAAGACTTTGGGTGTATTAAGTATGATCTTTCAGTTAAAACAAAAATAATGAAATAGAATTTGAAGATTTCGAATGCACCAAACATGATCTCTAAGCTAAACTTAAAACAAAAATAATGGAATAATGCTCTAGCTAGATTCAAACCATGGTCTCGCTAGCTAGTAGTTCCTCTGCTTTGTACCATCCACACAAGACAACTCCTATATATGCTCGTCACGGTGCACTATTAATTGCAATATCCTAGTTTCTATCAGATTATCAAGATATATATAAATACACATAATTTTTTTCACAACCCCACTAATAAAAGTGGGCCCGCCTCTGCTAATGCATGTACCATATGATATAATGTAATGAACCAACAAATATATATATCTTAAATTCATTTGCATGAAATATATAGGCTATATATACCTGTTGAAGGTGGTGATATTGGGGAGTTTGTACAAGTTTTATGTTGCGTGAGACTTTAGGCCCCAAAATCAAACAGTCAGACAGGCTTTTACACCATCCGCCGCCGCCGACGTTGGACTTGAGCGGAGCACCACTGCTTGTGGCGGATGGAGAACTAACCGGACTACACATGCCTCTCCTTTTACCCTTCATCTTAATTCAATACCTTAATTATTCTCAAAAGTTACCTTAAATTTAAAGCACCTTAAATTTAAAGCATAATATAATATAATTAGTCTTTTATGTTATATAGCCAATAATTTTAATGGAGGATGAAGACAGAATTGGCGGACCTTGTAATGAGCCGTTTTACATTATGGTATTTTTTGTTTTCTTTGGACGGCCTTGGGGTGTGTAAAAAATTACATCAAATGTTCTATAATGTTAAAATGGTTTTAAATAGGTAAATTTTATTTCAGAACAGATTAAGAAATTAAAGTTAAAAGGTCCCTAGTTAAAATTCATATTCAAGTTAGATGCATTTATGTACGTTATTATTGAGACCATCGAACTAGTATGTAAAATGAATAATTTTAAATAAGCATATTTATCGTCAAAAGATGTGATGCAATGAATGAGATTGTTGTTCCTTTCTTATTAGACAGTGGCGTACCCATATGGTAGTCAGGGTGTCCAATTAGTCAGAAACAAAATACCATATATATAAGTAAAGTGATATACGAAATGATTAAATAACATATTTTGAACACCTTTGATGTGACAAACTGTTATAGCTCAATGGTTTCACCTCTTTGGAATGAGAAAGTGCTCGTATGTTGGTATCTCAATAGTCAGAGATTTCAAATTTGAACCTTTTATATTAAAAAATTCTTGATAGAAAGTGTTATCCACGAATGGTTCAGACCCCTAACGCAACTATAAATTAGTCAAGCTCCAATAAATTCAAGATTTAAGCGGGAAACTTTTGTAAAAAAAATAAAAATAATAAGGCCGTGGAAGTGATGGGTAATGCTTTTTAGAATTGTTTGAAATCTGCAGACTTAAGTATTTTTCCTTGTACGTACGAGTTTCTCGAGGCTTTTAGATACGAACAAAATGTTAGATGAAATCTATAGACTGTAACACCTGTTATTTTCGATTCCTCCTAGCTCCCAAAAATATATGTGATAAACTACATCAAATTAAAAACTAATCTGAATTTTATTTTTATTGATCGATCATCTTATCATTTTGGAAGTGTATTTTTTAGTGACTATTATAAGAAAATGATTATTTCATAATGTTTTACATATATTAAATTATTTCTTTTGTCGCAATTAATATGATATTAATAGTTTATAGAGAATCAATTTAACTAAATTTTATACAAATCGGATTATATCATAATTAAAATTTAGATATTTAAAAACTATATAAAAATATTTTAAATTACAAAAAATATTATTCATATTTATAATTTTAAAAATATTTATTTATCAAATTTTACACAATTGAACTCTCAAAAGCAAATAGTATTGCAAGAGAAAGTAATGAAACTGAATGGGAAGAAAATTGTTCCTTTCTATTAGAGCTCGAAATATGGGTTGGTCCACCCCATTCGACCTAATTCATATAGGTTTTGAGATTTGGCAGTTCAAGTCGAACTAATCCATTTTTCGTGTGGGCCAAAAAATGATTAGTCCAGCCCACAAGTATGTGGGTTACGTGCTTTGCCAGACCATCTTTCTTTTCTTAAAAGTATATTTTTATAATTTTTAAATTAAATTATAATTTTAAAATATTATTATAAATATCGACAACACAATATTATATAGTGTTAGTGTTACTACTTCTTAATCAAATACACAAATAAGATTATCGGTATAATATTCATTAAGTTTGATTTCAAGTAAAAACATAAATTGCTAATTAGAAATATTAACCTAATTGTTTTCCAATGATCACAAAAACCACAAAAACTATGACAATATTCAATAGGCTATGTATGACCTATGTAGTGAATCCCTAGAAATTTTAGAGAATTTTGATTTTATGTATTTCACATTTTATAAACATAGTTTGTATTTAAATTGTAATATTTCAAACTTTAAACGGATTTTGAGTTTAGACTCTTGTTATTTTTAGGGAAAATTTTAGGCTTAAGTCATACACATACCCTTAAAGTTGTCCTAATATTTCATTTAGCCACCCCAATTCAATCTTTTTCCTATTGAGCACCTATACTACACTAAATTTGTACCTATTAGACGTTTTTTTTGTTGACATGGCACTATATGCGTAATACACACACCTAAAGAGCTTGGAAGACATCATTTACTTAAAGAAAAGATTTTTTTTTTTTAAAATAAAATAATATCTCCTCTTTTTCTTTGACTCAACTTAACCACCATTGCTACCAACTTTCCTCCATCTCCATTCTTTCTCCGGTCATTTTTTTCATCTTTTATTTTTCAAGCATTCGTTTTCTTCCCCTTCTTTCACCACCCACCACCGACATCACAAATATTTAAATATATTATGGTAAGAAATAGAATCAAAAATAATTTTGAGGAAACTCCATTTTTCCGACGAATCTGAAATTATTATTTTCAAAATCGTTAAGAAATTTAAATCCTAAAGAACTCACAACATAGAAGAAAAAAAATATCAACAAATCTAAATTATTATTTAAGAAAGTAGTGAGATTGGGAGAAATACCAATTACAATAATGAGTAAGATTCAAGGAGAAGGATAGGTGGATGGATGGAAAACAAATTCATATAATTTTGAATTAAAAGGAAAAAGAGTCAAATCCAAAATTACTATCGAAATGCTTCGATTTTGTGTCCATGCTAAGGAAAATGGTGAACGGATGTCAGGGGAGGGATGGGGTGGGATGTTCTAGGAAGAAGAAGAAGAAAAGGGGAAAGAAATATTTTTTTTAATTTTTTTTTTAGTGAAAACATAATTTTTGTTTATTTTATTTTTTAAGGGATAATGTCCAAGTACCCCCTCAACCTATGCCCGAAATCTCAGCGACACACTTATACTATACTAAGGTCCTATTAACCCCCTGAACTTATTTTATTAATAATTTTTTACCCCTTTTTAGTCTACGTGGCTCTATCTTGTGGGTCCAATGATGGTTGACTTTTTTTTTCAAACTAGTGCCACGTAGGCTAAAAAGGGGAAGAAAATTACTTATAAAATAAGTTAAGGGGGGTAATAGGACCTTAGTATTGTATAAGTGTGTCTCTGAGATTTCGGACATAGGTTGAGGGGGTACTTGTGCATTTCCCCCTTTTTAATGTATGTTTAAGTGTTTTTATGGGCCCAATGCCACATGTCTCTATTTAATTACCTATTATGCCACGCCAGCAACGAATGTAGGAAACTGTCTCTTTACTTTTAGTTAATTGTCAAAATATGTTCAATAGGTATTTTTTTAAATAAAAAAAGTGTTCAATTGGAACAAGCTTAAGAACAAGTGTCTAAATGAAATACGTGAACAACTTTAGGTGTCTGTAAATGACTTAAGCCAAAATTGTATAATAACAAAGTATTAATTCATATTACATGTTATAACCATAGTTTAATTTAATTGTACTCCATAACAAACTGTTGCTTTTTTGCCTCTCTCCTGGTGATTCTCGCTCGCCACTCTCGTTCTCTCCCTTACCTCTCCCACTTTTTGTACAAATGCAAATGTATAAAATGTGTGTTGTATTTGTATATGGCGAGAGAAAATTGTATATACACATATATTTTCGTTCTTCTCTCTCCCCTCTCCAGATCTCGCTCGCCACTCTTCCAGATCTCGCTCGCCACCCTCGCTTATACAAACAAAAAAGGAAATGTGTAAATTATGTTTCTGTTTGTATAAAGCGAGAGAAAATTGTATTTACACATGCAAATACATATATCTTCGTCCTATAAATTTGTATACAATCAAATATTCTCCTGTCCAATTTTCTCTGTCTTTCTCTCTTTCTCGTTTATACAAACATAGCTTATACAATTGATCTTTTGTATATGTATACAGAAACATAAACACTTTTTATACAACTGCTTTCTTTTGTATATGTATAACGAAAAGTGCATATTTATGCTTTCTATGGAGCATAATTATGCAAGCTATAGTTATAGCATACAAATATGATTTTTGTGTTTGCTATATGTAAAAGTTGCTCTTATTTTTAATACCCCTATTCTTATTTTTATTAGACCTACGGGCCGATCCTGTCTATATTTCTTAAGCCTTACAAATCGATAGACTTATTTAGGTCGGGTAAAAGCAAATGCTTTATAAAATAATGGGCTTCAAAAATCATAGTCCAATCATATCAAATCAAGGTTAGGTCAGATCGGCTCAACAGGCCTAGTACATATTGACGGCTCATTTGATAATATTCAACATATTGCTTGTAACTTTCACATCATTTTGTCATTTCACAGACAAAATGGAAAGAGAGAGAATATTAATTGGTCAATAAACTAAAAGGAACGTCATAACTATACTTGGAGACAAGGCAAATTACACTTTAACACTGTTTATTCAGTATATATACGTTTCGTATATATAAGCGACGAGTCCAGAGCCTAATGGGTATAAAATGTTAACAAATTTGTTATAAAGGTATATAAATTTTAAATTTAACCAAAACGGAAACAATTGCTGGTAGTGCAGCGATTTTGCTCGCCGGAAAAAGCAAAATCGCTGCAACACCAGCAATTTGCTAAATTTATAAAAAAAATTTAAATGAAATCGCTGCCATGGCAGCCATTTACAATAAAAAGTTTTTAAAAATGATTTTTTTAATAAATCGCTGCCTAGGAAACTATTTATCTTAATTTTTAAAATTATTTATTAGATTTTTTTTTTTAAAAAAAAAAACTAAAAAGCAAATCGCTGCGCAGCGATTTGTGTACCAATTTTTTTCATTATTTTTTAAACTGAAATCGCTGATTTAAGTCAATTTTTTTTAAAAAAATAAATCATTGCTGTTGCGGCGATTTAACTTCTTTTTTTTGGAATTTTCTTAAAATTTAACTTAACGCTGCCTTCGCAGCGATTTACAAATTTTCTTTAAAAAAAATTCTAAGTAGGCAATGATCTTTCTTTTTTTTTTTTTAATTTTAATTAAGCAGCTATTTATACTTTTAAAAAAAATTTAATTAAATCGCGCGATTTAACATTATTTTAATTAATTTTTTTTTTTTGTAAAATTGCTTCCAAAAAAAATTGTAAATCGCTTCGAAGTAGCATTTAATTATTTTTTTAAAAAAAAATAAGAAAAAAGCTAAATCGCTGCAACAATAGCGATTTGTTTTTTAAAAAATAAATTTTGACTTAAAAAATAATTAAAAAAAATATTTGGTACACAAATCGCTGCCTAAGCAGGGATTGCTTTTTATTTTATTTTTTAAAAAAAATTCTAACAAATATTTTTTAAAAAAATTAAGATAAATCGCTCCCTAGGGAGCGATTTATTAAAAATAATTAAAAAAATTTATACTGTAAATCGCTGCCATGGCAACAATTTCATTTATTATTATTTTTTTAAAAAAACCCATCAAATTTAGCAAATCGGTGGTGTTGCAGCGATTTTACTTTTTTCGGCGATGAAAATCGCTGCTCTATCAGCGATTTTACCGTTTTGGTTAAATTTATAATTTATGTACCATTTTGAACTTTTTGTTAACATTTTATACCCATTAGGCTCGGGATAAAATTAGGAGAGTCATTTAATTTTGAAATATTTTAACGTGATAATTATTGTTAATTATAGTGCTTTTTACGTAATTTTTGAAAATATATATTACTACTTCTTCTATCATAACCACATGTGAAATTTTGAAAATCAATCAAATTTTAAATATCATTTTTATATTTTTAAATTGTTATTTATTGTAATTTATATTACTTATTTTTTGTTATTTTTAAATCTATGACATACTAAAAAGGAAAGTAAGAAAATAAATTGCAATCGAAAAAGTACAAAATTATTATATATAAATAGAGGAAGTTGAAGTAAAAGGGTGAACCAATCAATTTATTGACTGACTGTAAGATACTCATATTCTCTTCAAAATTATAGTGATTTATATTACTATTTTTTCGTGATTGTTAAATACGTAAATGCTAAAAAAAAGATTAAGAAACGTGATAACATAATTAGAGAATCATGAAATAGAAGAGCAAATCGATCAATTGACTGACTAACCCCACAAAAATGCTAAAAGAAAAATTAAAAACTTGATAACATAATTAGAGAAAATTGAAGCAAACGAGCAAATCGATCATCAATTGTTCGGTTAACCCTAACTTTCTCTATTCACTCTTATACATAGCATATTAAAAATAGAAGTAAAATAAATAATTAAAATAAAAAAGGTCCTAAATATGAATATAGAAAGTGATGTACTTCTTTTTCATAATTTTTAAATACATAAATACCAAAAAACAAAGTAAGATAAATAAATTAAAACAGAGAAAGTATCAAAATTAATTAGAAATAATTGAAGCAGAAGGGAAAATTGATCAAATGATCAACTGACGCTAAGATCCTCTTTTCACTCTGTGATTATATTAGAGAGACTATGATTAATACACCTCTCCAAGTGAGGTTATGTTATAATTTGAATTTTATATCTAAAATAGGATAATACCTCTATAAGTTGTTATCAATAGTATTTTTGGTGCTTATTTAATATTTTTTTAATTTACTTATATATTCCATAAATTTAAAACCTATTACATTGTGATTTCTAAAAAAAAAAAAATAGCACTGTAAATTTTTGGGATAATGGACAAGTACCCCTTCAACCTATGCCCGAAATCTCAGAGACACACTTATACTATACGAAGATCCTATTACCCCCTAAACTTATTTTATTAATAATTTTTACCCCTTTTCGGTCTACATGACACTATTTTGTGGGCCCAATGCTGGTTGACTTTTTTTAAAAGCTAGTGCCACATAGGACGAAAAGGGGTAGAAAATTACTTATAAAATAAGTTCAGGGGGGGGGGGGTAATATGACCTTAGTATAATATAAGCGTGTCTCTGAAATTTCGGGCATAGATTGAGAGGGTACTTGTGCATTTTCCCTAAAATTTTTATATAATTAAATCAAATATGTATGTTTGAACCAGTAAAACTGGACGATATAGCTAGCATATTGTCAATGAATTCAATCGACGCCTTACCTTTAACACAGAATATAACTATAGTATATTTAAAAAATTACTATCTGAATAGATAATAATTAAGTTTAAATCTATAATTTTAAAAGTTTAATTAATTCATTAATATGAATGTTAAAGTAAAGAGAAAATGGTCAAATGCCCCTCCAATGTATTATCGGATTCTCAACTACACACTTAAATTTTATGAGGGTCCTATTAGCCCCTTGAACTGTTTAAAATTGAAATTATCATGCAGGGTAGAAAGTCTTGTGTAACGACCTGTTTAGTCATTTTGAGCAGCAGATTTTATTCTGGAAAAACAGGCTGAGGCGACGGACCCAACGACGGACCGTCATGGGCACGACGGACCGTCGCAAGGTCTCGTTTCAAAACACTTAGAAAAACTGAAAATCGGGTACTGAAAATCGACTCTCTGAACTTCGTAACGAAATGGCAGGATGGACCGTCACAGACCCTTGGTGGAAATTTGGGTCTCTGAACTTTGCGACGACCTGCAGGATGGACCGTCGCAGGCACGACGGCCCGTCACAGGTTGCGCAATTCCAGTCCGGGTCGGATTTCTTGATACGTTTTAAGGGACGTTTTTGACTATTCTTGCCTTAATTATAAAGTTAGTGGGTTAATGTTAATAAGTCTAATTACTTGGGGGTTAAAAGAAGTAACCTTAAGTTAATTAGTGGGGCATTATTGCCATCTTTTATTCTTAATTATATACTAATTAGGGTAAAAGAAAGAGGGTTGAAATAAGAAAAAGAAAAGAACAGAAAAAGAGAGAAGGGAATCGATAGAGAGAGAGACGATCGAGAAGGGAAAACACAAAGCTTTGGAGAAAAATTTGCTTGCTTGATCACTAATCTTCGGTTGAAGTAGGTTATGGTTTTCATGCTTTCATAGTAAACTCTTAATAGAGAATGATATGTATTGGTAGTATTGTAAAACCCTGCTATGTGCTTAATTGTATGCATGCATGAACGTGATTATATAATTGTAATTATATTAAGCATGATGAAGCTATTGAATCCCAAATCTTGATAAAAACCTAATCTCTTGTTAATGATGATGCCTTGATATAAAAGAAGGCCTGATGAACTAAAGTAATGATATTGATGATGCCTTGGTGAGAAAGAAGGCTTGATGAATTGATAGAAAGAGATTAGGGGATCGGGTGTCACGAACCGACACGTAGAATTAGGGGATCGGGTGTCACGAACCGACACGTAGATTTAGGAGATCGGGTGTCACGAACCGACACGTAGAATTAGGGGATCGGATGTCACGAACCGACACGTAGATTTAGGGGATCGGGTGTCACGAACCGACACGTAGAATTAGGGGATCGGGTGTCACGAACTGACACGTAGATTTAGGGGATCGGGTGTCACGAACCGACACGTAGATTTAGGGGATCGGAGTGTCACGTACCGACACAAGAGGATTAATGAATATGAGGGAGTGGAGTGTCACGTACCGACACAAGAGAAATAAAGATAATGAATCTTGAAAGATGTTAATATACTCAATCTAAAGAACATAATTCTCAAATGAGTATGGTATTGAGGCTTGAGTCCTCATGTGTGAACTTGATGGTAATGGTTAATGGTATAGTACTTGTTGTTGCTACATGCTGAGTATCATAGTTGAGTTTATGATATTACTTGTATATATTGTTTTCTATTTTGAGTTGGCCGATGATATCTACTCAGTACCCGTGTTTTGTACTGACCCCTACTTTTATGTTTTCTTCTTGTTTATTTGTGGAGTGCAGCAAACGTGCCATCGTCTTCAACTCAACAGTAATTCAAGCCAGTCTTACTATATCGGAAATTCAGGGTGAGCTAATGCTTCTAGCTTGGACTGGATCTCCTTCTTCAAGTCTTTATGCCTTGAACTTCCGGCATGGACTAGCTTCTTATGTATTTTTAGCTTTTAGAATATTCTTAGTTTAGTCATTTGATCGTAGATGTTCTTGTGATGATGACTTCCAGATTTTGGGGGAATAGTAGATGTTGAATTTTAGAAGTTAATGAATTGGTCTTTATTTAATGAGTTTAAGTCTTCCGCATTACTTTCTGTTGATATTATATTGAAATGTTAAGGTTAGATTGGTTGGTTCGCTCACATAGGAGGGAAAGTGTGGGTGCCAGTCGCAACCCGGTTTGGGTCGTGACAAACTTGGTATCAGAGCATTAGGTTCGTTGGTCTCATCACACAAGAACAGGTCTAGTAGAGTCTTAAGGAACGGTAGGGGGACGCCTTTACTTTTCCTTGAGAGGCTATAAGACTTTAAGAAAATTTCACTCTTTCATTCTTTCTTTCGTGCTACTACTTGAGTCCAATTGGTATCTAGGCGATACGAATTGGTATCTGACCATCTTCACTCTCTTTCGCAGATGGTTAGAACTAGAGCAACGACTACGCCAACACCAACACCAGCACCGGCGGTACAGGGTGCGTCTGAGCCAGCCACTGGGGCTGTAGCTCGAGAAAGAACAGCGGCAAGGGGCCGTGGTAGAGGTCGTGGGAGGACGTCCTCTAGAGGAAGAGGACGAGCGCCTAGCCCATCTGATACTAGGGCAGTGACTCCTCCACCGACTGAGGAAGTAATAAGAGAAGGGGAGGATGGGGAAACTGAACAAGTGCAGAATGAGGGATTGCCACCCCAACCTACCCCAGAGATGATCAATCAGGTTCTGGCTTATCTTAGCGGGTTATCTGATCAAGGTCAGGCACCTCCAGTGTTTTCTGCGCCAACACCTCCGGTTTCAGAAGTACAACATGCAGCCACTATGGCTCCTCGTATGGAGGCCTCATTGGACATAGGCACATTTCCACGTCTGACTACTGGGCCTATAATGACAAATGATCAGCATGAAATTTTCAGTAAGTTCTTGAAATTGAAACCTCTGGTCTTCAAGGGTGCTGAATCGGAGGATGCTTATAATTTTCTGGTTGACTGTCACGAGCTACTACACAAGATGGGTATAGTAGAACGGTTTGGTGTGGAGTTTGTGACTTATCAGTTTCAAGGGAACGCCAAAATGTGGTGGCGGTCACATATCGAGTGTCAACCAATAGAGGCACCACCTATGACTTGGGCCTCATTCTCTAGCTTGTTTATGGAGAAGTATATCCCCCGAACTTTGAGGGATAGGAAAAGGGATGAGTTCTTGAGCCTAGAGCAAGGTAGGATGTCGGTCAATGCATATGAGGCTAAGTTTCGTGCATTATCCCGGTATGCCACCCAACTATGTTTCAGTCCACAAGAGCGAATTCGCCGGTTTGTGAAGGGGTTGAGGTCGGAATTGCGGATTTCGGCCTTACAGATAGCAGCAACGGCAAAATCCTTCCAAGAGGTGGTAGACTTTGTGATAGAAGTGGAAGGAGTGAAGCCAGATGACTTCACTACGACATCGATATCAAAAAGGTTTCGAAAGGGAGGTGAGTTTAATGGTGCTTACACTAGAGGACAGGGTTCGGGAAGTTACTCAGTCCGACCAATTCAGTCTTCACTACAGACTGTAGTTGGGGGACCACCTCAGACCGGTCAACACTTCTCCGAGAGACCTATGCTTGACTCCAGAGAGTGTTACGGATGTGGGGAGACTGGACATATTAGGAGAAATTGTCCAAAACAGAGTTACAGACCCCCAATAGCTAGAGGTAGAGGTGGTCTTGGTAGAGGCCGTTTTTCTGGAGGGCGTGGTGGTCGAGGAAATGGTGGTCACCAAAATGGCCGAGGTGATGGGCAAACTGGAGCCACTACATCACAACATGGTAGGGGCAACGGACAGACGAACGATAGGGCCCATTGTTACGCTTTCCCTGGGCGGTCTGAATCGGAGGCATCTGATGCTGTCATCACAGGTAATCTTTTGGTTTGTGATTGCATGGCTTCTGTATTATTTGATCCCGGATCCACATTTTCTTATGTATCTTCCGCATTTGCTAATGGTCTTAATTTACATTGTGAATTGCTTGACATACCTATTCGTGTTTCTACTCCGGTGGGTGAGTCTGTGATAGTTGAAAAGGTGTATAGGTCTTGTCTTGTATCTTTTGTGGGGAGCAATACTTATGTAGACTTGGTTATCTTAGAAATGGTTGATTTTGATGTAATTCTAGGTATGACTTGGCTTTCTCCGCAATTTGCGATCTTGGATTGTAATGCTAAAACGGTGACGTTAGCCAAGCCTGGGACAGATCCGTTAGTGTGGGAGGGTGACTACACTTCCAATCCGGTGCGTATCATCTCCTTTCTTCGTGCTAAGAAAATGGTTAGTAAAGGGTGTTTAGCTTTCTTGGCACATCTCAAGGATGACACTACCCAAGTACCTTCGATTGAGTCGGTTTCGGTAGTCCGCGAGTTTTTGGATGTGTTCCCTGCAGATCTTCCTGGTATGCCACCAGATAGGGATATTGACTTCTGTATCGATCTTGAACCGGGCACACGCCCCATTTCTATACCCCCTTATAGAATGGCTCCCGCAGAGTTAAGAGGGTTAAAGGCACAACTTCAAGAGTTATTGAACAAAGGCTTTATTAGACCAAGTGCATCTCCTTGGGGTGCTCCGGTTTTGTTTGTAAAGAAGAAGGATGGGAGTTTTCGAATGTGTATAGACTACAGACAACTAAACAAGGTAACCGTAAAGAACAAGTATCCTCTTCCCCGCATTGATGATTTGTTCGATCAGTTACAAGGTGCTTGTGTCTTCTCTAAGATTGACTTGAGATCCTGTTATCATCAATTGAAAATACGGGCAACGGATGTGCCAAAGACTGCTCTTCGAACGAGGTATGGGCATTACGAATTTGTAGTGATGTCTTTTGGTGTTACGAATGCCCCTGCTGCATTCATGAGCTTGATGAACGGGATTTTTAAGCCATATTTGGACCTCTTCGTGATCGTATTTATTGATGATATATTGGTATACTCAAAGAGCAAGAAGGAACATGAAGAGCATTTGAGAATGGTATTGGAAATGTTGAGGGAGAAAAAGCTTTATGCCAAGTTCTCTAAGTGTGAGTTTTGGCTAGATGCAGTGTCCTTCTTGGGACACGTGGTTTCTAAGGATGGAGTGATGGTGGATCCTTCTAAGATTGAGACAGTGAAGAATTGGGTAAGACCTACTAATGTGTCAGAAATAAGGAGCTTTGTTGGGTTAGCTAGCTACTACCGTCGATTTGTCAAGGGATTCTCTTCTATTGCTTCCCAATTGACGAACTTGACTAAGTAGAATGTTCCATTTGTATGGTCGGACGAATGTGAGGAAAGCTTTTAGAAGCTCAAGACTTTGTTGACTACCGCACCTATCCTTACCTTGCCAGTAGAGGGTAAGAACTTCATTGTTTATTGTGATGCATCCTATTCTGGTTTGGGCGCAGTACTAATACAAGAGAAGAGTGTGATTGCTTATGCTTCAAGGCAATTAAAGGTGCATGAACGTAACTATCCAACTCATGATTTGGAATTGGCTGCGGTAGTGTTTGCATTAAAACAATGGAGACACTATTTATATGGGGTTAAGTGTGAGGTCTACACGGATCATCGTAGCCTTCAGTATGTCTTTACTCAGAAGGATTTGAACTTGAGACAGAGGAGATGGATGGAACTACTGAAGGACTACGACATCACTATTTTGTATCATCCGGGGAAGGCGAATGTTGTAGCGGATGCTTTAAGTAGAAAGGCGGGAAGCATGGGAAGTCTAGCTCACTTGCAAGCTTCTAGACGCCCACTGGCTAGAGAGGTTCAAACTCTAGCTAACGACTTGATGAGATTAGAAGTAAATGAGAAGGGAGGGTTGTTGGCTTCTGTGGAGGGAAGATCTTCCTTTCTTGACAAGATTAAGGGAAGACAGTCTGATGATGAGAAAGTGCGCAGAATTCAAGATAAGGTATTGCGAGGAGAGGCTAAGGAAGCACAAATTGATGGGGAAGGTGTTTTGAGGATCAAGGGAAGGGTATGTGTACCCCGCGTCGATGATTTGATCAACACTATTCTGATAGAGGCTCATAGTTCAAGGTATTCTATACATCCGGGTGCAACCAAGATGTATCGTGACCTAAAGCAACACTTTTGGTGGAGTAGAATGAAGCGTGATGTTGTTGACTTTATTGCCAAGTGTCCAAACTGTCAACAAGTAAAGTATGAACACCAAAGGCCCGGAGGAACACTTCAGAGAATGCCCATTCCGGAATGGAAATGGGAGAGGATCGCAATGGACTTCGTGGTTGGTCTTCCAAAAACGATGGGTAAGTATGACTCCATTTGGGTGATTGTTGATAGGTTAACTAAGTCTGCTCATTTTATTCCGATTAAGGTGACTTACAATGCAGAGAAGTTAGCCAAACTTTACATCTCGGAAGTGGTGCGATTGCATGGGGTTCCACTGTCTATCATATTAGATAGAGGTACGCAGTTTACTTCTAAGTTTTGGAAAACATTGCATGCGGAATTGGGTACTAGGTTGGACCTTAGTACTGCGTTCCATTCTCAGACCGATGGTCAGTCTGAGCGAACGATTCAAGTGTTGGAGGATATGCTTCGTGCATGTGTGATAGAGTTTGGTAGTCATTGGGATAGCTTCCTACCCTTAGCGGAGTTTTCATACAATAATAGCTATCACTCAAGCATTGATATGGCTCCATTTGAAGCATTGTATGGTAGGAGATGTAGGTCTCCCGTTGGTTGGTTTGATGCATTTGAGGTTAGGCCTTGGGGTATTGACCTTTTGAGGGATTCGATAGATAAAGTGAAGTCTATTCAAGAAAAGCTTCTAGCGGCGCAAAGTAGACAAAAAGAATATGCAGATCGAAAGGTTAGAGACTTAGAGTTCATTGAGGGTGAACAAGTCTTGTTGAAAGTTTCACCAATGAAAGGAGTGATGCGGTTTGGTAAAAGGGGTAAACTAAGTCCAAGGTACATTGGACCATTTGAAGTATTTAAGCGAGTAGGAGAGGTGGCTTATGAGTTAGCCTTGCCTCCAGGGCTGTCCGGAGTACATCCGGTATTCCATGTGTCGATGTTGAAAAGATACCATGGGGATGGAAACTACATTATCCGTTGGGATTCAGTTTTGCTTGATGAGAACTTGTCTTATGAGGAGGAGCCTGTTGCTATTTTAGATAGAGAAGTTCGCAAGTTGAGGTCAAGAGAGATTGCATCCATCAAGGTGCAATGGAAGAATCGACCAGTTGAAGAAGCCACTTGGGAGAAGGAGGCGGATATGCAAGAAAAATACCCACATCTGTTTACAGATTCAGGTACTCCTTTTCGCCCTTGTTTTCCTTCTTTTAATCGTTCGGGGACGAACGATGGGTAAATTGGTATCTATTGTAACGACCTGTTTAGTCGTTTTGAGCAACAGATTTTATTCTGGATAAACAGGCTGAGGCGACGGACCCAACGACGGACCGTCATGGGCACGACGGACCGTCGCAGGGTCTCGTTTCAAAACACTTAGAAAAACTGAAAATTGGGTACTGAAAATCGACTCTCTGAACTTCGTAACGAAATGGCAGGACGGACCGTCACAGGTGTGACGGACCGTCACAGGTGTGACGGACCGTCACAGACCCTTGGTGGAAATTTGGGTCTCTGAACTTTGCGACAACTTGCAGGACGGACCATCTTAGGCACGACGGCCCGTCACAGGTTGCGCAATCCCAGTCCGGGTTGGATTTCTTGATACGTTTTAAGGGACGTTTTTGACTATTCTTGCCTTAATTATAAAGTTAGTGGGTTAATGTTAATAAGTCTAATTACTTGGGGGTTAAAAGAAGTAACCTTAAGTTAATTAGTGGGGCATTATTGCCATCTTTTATTCTTAATTATATACTAATTAGGGTAAAAGAAAGAGGGTTGGAATAAGAAAAAGAAAAGAACAGAAAAAAGAGAAGGGAATCGATAGAGAGAGAGACGATCGAGAAGGGGAAACACAAAGCTTTGGAGAAAAATTTGCTTGCTTGATCACTAATCTTCGGTGGAAGTAGGTTATGGTTTTCATGCTTTCATAGTAAACTCTTAATAGAGAATGATATGTATTGGTAGTATTGTAAAACCCTGCTATGTGCTTAATTGTATGCATGCATGAACGTGATTATATAATTGTGATTATATTAAGCATGATGAAGCTATTGCATCCCAAATCTTGATAAAAACCTAATCTCTTGTTAATGATGATGCCTTGATATAAAAGAAGGCCTGATGAACTAAAGTAATGAGATTGATGATTCCTTGGTGAGAAAGAAGGCTTGATGAATTGATAGAAAGAGATTAGGGGATCGGGTGTCACGAACCGACACGTAGAATTAGGGGATCGGGTGTCACGAACCTACACGTAGATTTAGGGGATTGGGTGTCACGAACCGACACGTAGAATTAGGGGATCGGGTGTCACGAACCGACACGTAGATTTAGGGGATCGGGTGTCACGAACCGACACGTAGAATTAGGGGATCGGGTGTCACAAACCGACACGTAGATTTAGGGGATCGGGTGTCACGAACCGACATGTAGATTTAGGGGATCAGATTGTCACGTACCGACACAAGAGAAATAAAGATAATGAATCTTGAAAGATGTTAATATACTCAATCTAAAGAACATAATTCCCAAATGAGTATGGTATTGAGGCTTGAGTCCTCATGTGTGAACTTGATGGTAATGATTAATGATATAGTACTTGTTGTTGCTACATGCTGAGTATCATAGTTGAGTTTATGATATTACTTGTATATATATTGTTTTCTATTTTGAGTTGGCCGATGATATCTACTCAGTACCCGTGTTTTGTACTGACCCCTACTTTTATGTTTTCTTCTTGTTTATTTGTGGAGTGCAGCAAACGTGCCATCGTCTTCAACTCAACAGTAATTCAAGCCAGTCTTACTATATCGGAAATTCAAGGTGAGCTAATGCTTCTAGCTTGGACTGGATCTCCTTCTTCAAGTCTTGATGCCTTGAACTTCCGGCATGGACTAGCTTCTTATGTATTTTTAGCTTTTAGAATATTCTTAGTTTAGTCATTTGATCGTAGATGTTCTTGTGATGATGACTGCCAGATTTTGGGGGAATAATAGATGTTGAATTTTAGAAGTTAATGAATTGGTCTTTATTTAATGAGTTTAAGTCTTCCGCATTACTTTCTGTTGATATTTTTATTGAAATGTTATGGTTAGATTGGTTGGTTCGCTCACATAGGAGGGAAAGTGTGGGTGCCAATCGCAACCCGGTTTTGGTCGTGACATCTTGCTTACTTATTTCTCTCCCTATATGCTTATATGGCAAAGTCAGTATATTTCACTGTCCCTGAGAGAGTAAGCACCGGAAAAATATTTTAAAACTGTGTGTGTGTGTGTGTGCGTGCGTGTGTTTGTGTGTGCGCGCGTGCGCGTGCGCGTGTGCATGTGTGTGTGTGTTTGTGCGCGTGCACACATATATCTGTCTAGCTATCTCTCTCTCTCTATATACACATATATAATTTATTTTTTTCTTTATTCTTTTCTTTCTTCTTCCGCACTGCTATGTTCATTGGATGTACCATAGAATTTTTGCATTTCTCTTGATTCTGATTGTTATGGAATTAATAATTTTCGAAAATCAACTCTTTAACGATATTATTGGAGTTGTTAATCATCCGTGTATATGGTCAACCCACACAGTTAATCTGGTTGGCAAATTCTTTTTTGGGTTCTTCAGAGCTCCAAATTTGTAATTTTAATCCAAACCAAATAATTTTAAATTTTCTATGAAACCCACATTCAACTTTCCTCCATTGTTATTCATTAACTCTAATTTGAGAAATTTTACATATGGATTCATGGGAATGATCTTAATACCAATCAAGTAGTGGACGAAATGACAACTAGAAATCGAAATCATTGTCGACCTTCTCCTTTTGAAGATTGCAGTGATTGATAGATCTTTAGTGTTTATAGTAATGGAGAAATAGTATTTTTGGGTATCGACAGATGGTGAAAAAATAGAAGAAATGAGTAAAGAATAAAAAAAAATTGAAGAAAAACTTTATGATGAAATTTCCACGTGTCAAAACACGTGAGTTTCACCCATCGACATAAATTTGGGTTGGATTTTTAGGGGTAAAATAATTTCAATTTCAAACAGTTTAGGGGGTGATAGGACCCCCAAAAAATTGAAGTGTGTAGTTGAAAATTTGTTAATAAATTAGGGGGACATTTGACCATTTTATCTAAGTAAAACTAATTAAGTTTATATCTTAAATTTGCATTTTTGTATAAGATCATTGCTAAATGGAAAGACATTTTTTGGTATGAATGTGAAGACTAGGGTAAATGAACAAATAGCCCTTGGCTCCAAAATCACTTGTTTTTTTCCTCCAAAAAAGAAAACCACTCTTGAATTTTTCTTTCTTATTTACTCTATCTGTTACTTTACTCTTTTTCTTATTCTTTACTTCACTCATCAATTTTATTTTATTTTGTTGAGTCATTTGTTGTTCAAGATTTTATTTTATTGTTAGATTTATATAATCTTAACAAGATGGATCCGAATAGTCAATTAAACGAAGTACTAAGTGATGTTTTAGGGTTAGATGAGGATGATAGTTTGTTATCCCAAATCAAGAGGATTTCGATGGTGCATACGATGGGCCTGAAACATATTTGCATAGTGATGATGAAGATATGATTAACCTTTGTTTTGAATAAATGAATCAATCGGAGCAAGAGGAATCAATAAGTATTAGTGACAGAGAGGAATATAAAGCTGAAGAAAAAAGTGATGAACGGAAAGATTCAACCAAGGATTATAATTTTCCAGACCAACAATATATAGTAGGCCCTGTTGTAGGTATGGTATTTTCTAGTGTTGAATTTTCTTTTGCATTGTATAGAGAACATAGTCATTTAAATGGTTTTGCAGTTGTTAAAAAGTCTTGAAAAAAGAGAGGTTGTTAATACGCTAGGTATGTCTTATTTGCTTTTGATAAGAGTAGAAATCCACTACTAAGAATTCTAGGAAAAGAGATGATTGCAAATGCAGAGTTAATTGTGTTGTACTGTCTGATGGTTCGTGTCGGGTTACTACAGTTATGACCAAGCACAACCATGATTTGCAACCATCTTTATCACATATTTTTGGTTGCCACTGGAAAATAAGTAAGGCATTAAAATGAAATCTTGAAGCCCATGACATCGCAGGAATTAGACCTGCCAAAAGCATTAAACTTTTCGAAGTACAAGCAAGTAGTTCTGATAAAATGGGATGCACTCCGAAAGATTGTCGAAACTACATTCTTCAACAACGCAGGTCGAACACATTGTCATGTGATGCTGCTGCAATACATAAATTCTTCGCTTCAATGCAAATCAAGAATGATGAATTTTTTTATGTAATTGACACGGATAATGTTGGTAAACTTCGCAAGATAGTGTGGGTTCACACACATTGCAAATATGCATATCAGGAGTTTAACGATGTTGTTTGTTCAATTTGACATACTTGGTGAGGCAATGGTGCATGCCATTTGGATTTTATCAACACAAACAATCTATTCTTTTGGGTTGCTCTTTGCTCACAAGTGAGGATATTGAGACATACAAACTTTTTCTCGACTTGGCTGATAACAATGGGCAATGCAGCTTTAACCGCTATCCTCACTGATCAATGTGAGAGTATAAAGGGACCAATTGTAGAGGTACTTCTAGACACCATCCATATGTATTGTATTTGACACATCATGTCAAAACTCCATGCAAAGCTTAAGGGTGTTTGGGACTTTAAGATTACCAAGTCTGAATTTAAATCAATAATCTATAACAACATCACTATCAACGAATTTGAGGAAAAATGGTTAAACTTTATTAAAAATGCGACCTTCAGCATAGGTTATGAATTCATAATCTATACTTGGAAAAGAATAAATGGATCCCTATTTTCCTAAAGCACTACTTTTGGGCTGGCATGATGTTCACCTAAAGAACTGAGTCAACGCCTGCATTTTTTAATGGTTATATATCCGGATGAAGATCTCTGAATCAGTTCGTCGAGCAGTATGAAATAGCCTTTTAATTTAAATATGAGAAGGAACTTCAAGCAGAAGCTGATACACGAAAAAAGCATGCAGCACGTGGCAGTGATTTTGAGTGGGAATTGCAGCTTCAAACCTATTATACTCAACCTATTTACGATGACTTTGTAGCTGCCACGCCCAGAGCCTACACCCTGGACGTGGTCGGCACTCGAAGACCATTGCTGGCCCCCAAGAGAACCCTAGGCCTGACTTTCTTAACTCATCAAAAGACTTACTCATCTTGGACAAAGAATTCGAAGCATTCTCATAAGGTAACTTAAATAATTGTCTTGTCCAAACAGGCACTTAAGTCTCAACATTATAACATGCGAAGTATAAGATAAAGGAGACTTCAAAAGTGAACTACTACATTGTCCATGAAGCCTCTAAACTGAATGAGATGTATATTGGAACAGACCCCACAACATCCTAATGATTAAAGCTAGAAAAACAATAAAAGGGATGTCCTCGGAATGCAAAGAGGCTTAATAAGTGACAGTGGAGTGCTCAATGGGATCAATGGTGCGCCGTGTGCTGATCCTGGTTACCTGCGTCTGCATCATAAAATGATGCACGCCAACTAGCATCAGTACATTAAATGTATGAGTATGCAAGTTGAAACGCTAAAGACACTTAAACTTTAAAAGTAGTAAGAAGAAATACTTACGTTGGCTCTGCTCGATTCATGATCTACTAACTCTTATTCAATATACACAGTTTAAAAGTAATTGCAATATAAATAAATGCTGACTGAAAACATGCTATAAACTCTGAAAGTATACAAGTATACAAATAATATTTGAGATGTATGTAAAAATACAAATAACTGATGTATATTAAAATAAAATAATTCTACGGGATCTTTCTTAACCAATAACCATCACTTAAGAGTTATAGTAATGATACAACGTTACTCGGTCCATGCTGCAACTCGGTCCATGCTGCATGGCCATCCTAACCTTGCAAGAGTAATGGACCTAAACTGCCTAATGGATCCACTAGTAAACTATGAGGAGGGTTCACCTAAAAAGTATGACCCTTTTCTACCCATGATGGCTTCATGGTTTACTGATTCTGTGATTTGAGATTAGTGCTCAAAACTTAGATCTTCAAAATCTCTCTTGGAAATCATAGTTTCATCTTTCTTCTATTAAACTAGACATAGGCTCTGTGAATGTTTAGCTTCCCTTATTTCTCAAAAGCTTGAAAACATTTTAGTTTAAGCTCTAAGGGACTACTTAGTTCCCTTATAACTCTTGAGAAATGAACTCAACTTTATGCTCTTTGCTTACTTGAAACTTAACTCTTAGGTAATACTTAGTTCCCTTATAGCATTTGAGAATTTAACTCAACTCTTTACTTAAAATTTAAAACAAAGTTAACGCTTTTGCTTAAGACTCTTAAATGCTTTAGGAACTTACTTTGACTTGTTTCTTAACTTTTAGACTATACTCTTAACTTTATTGACTTTGATCTTAACTATCCTTAAAATTGGATTATGGATTCAAGGATCATGATCTCATGTTTATGGAAGAGGTTATGATGTTTAAATGTACCCAAGAGCATTAGAATCCATGCTTTAGGAACTTACTTTGACTTGTTTCTTAACTTTTAGACTATACTCTTAACTTTATTGACTTTGATCTTAACTATCCTTAAAATTGGATTATGGATTCAAGGATCATGATCTCATGTTTATGGAAGAGGTTATGATGTTTAAATGTACCCAAGAGCATTAGAATCCACTCAAACATGATAGGTACATCACTTAGGAACTAGTACGAAGAGATAGGGAAAGAACGGGGTCTCCAGGGGGTCGTAGCGCTTTGAGAAGCGTGGATTGCCAGAGCCTGACGTACTGATATTGTCCTCAGGCGCTCTGGATGGCGCGGCTCCCCAGATCCTGACGGAGAAAGTCTGTCCTGATGGGCTCTGGTAGGCGCTGCTCCCCAGGGCCTGTCAGACGGGTTTTTCAACCTTTCTTCTCCGATTTTTAAATCTAAACCTCCCAAAATTCTGTGGATCATACCCAAAATACTTAGAATCATTAATATACTCAATACTTACTAGATTAGAACAAAAACAGTTTGGAAACATGAAACAAAACTACTAGATACGAACTACAATTCAACTAACAAGAATTTCTCAACTTTTTGTCAAAAACTCCCATATTCATCATTCCATAAACACTAACTAGCTGAATTTAAACATATTTTACGTGGGTGAAATGAACCAACACCGAATTATCTCACATACCTCGATAGGGATCATCCCTGACGAAATCCACGCAACGATCTTGGAGTTCTTGGACAATTCTTGATCTTCCTCTTCTTTTCTTTTTTCTTCCAAGCCCTAAGCGTTCTAAATTATTTTAAAACTGATTTTGGGACTTGATATTTATCCCTAAATATCCATTAAACTGAACTACACAATAATAGGGTGAAAAGACAACTTTACCCTTGCTAAATTCGGATTGGACTTTCCTCAGTCCAACAATCTAACTTACGAAAGACATATCTCCCTCATATGACATCAGATTTATGCAAAATTGTCTCCGTTGGAAAGAATTTCCCAAGATCTTTCCAACCATATAAAGAACTCATCCAAAATCTTCCTGACCTGGGAGTTATGACCGTTCGAAATGTCCAAAACTTACTTTTGAAAGTTGGAAATTTTCCATATTTCCCTACTTAATTCCAAAAATGTTTATAACTCAATTTCTTAACTTATTTTAGATGTTTCAAGTTATGAGATGTTACAATATCTCCCCCTGGGAAATATTCGTCATCGAATGGGAACTCTTTCACTAAGCTAAGAGTAGTAACACCATTTCAGCACTCAACAAGCAAAAGCAAGTAATAACATGCTTACCCATAGTCTTATAAAGTTCTAAGAAGAGAATTTAGTACCTTGATCTGCATTTTCTCCTAATTCCAAGATATATGGATATTTCTTCTTCATATCCTCCTCAGCTTCCGAAGTTGCTTCTTCAACGAATTGTTTCCTCTAAAGGACGTTGACTGAAGCAAATTTCTTTATCCTCAATTTACGAACTTGACGATCCAAAATCTGAACTGGAATTTCTTCATAGGATAGGTTATCCTTTATCCCAACATTCTCTATTGGTACTATCAATGAAGGATCACCTAAACACTTTTTCAACATAGAAGTTCAGAATACGAATGAATCGCTGCTAACTCTAGGGGTAAGTCCAACTCATAAACCATATTGCCAACTCTCTTGGAGATTCTATAAGGTCCAATATACCGAGGACTAAGTTTCCCCTTCTTACCAAACCTCATAATACCCTTCACGTGTAGGAACTTTGGCGACTTTGTGCTGTCTTCAATCTTCCTTGAATTATTTTCACATTTTCCATAGCTTGGTGAATAGATTTGGTCCTATCAACCCTGCTTTACAAACTTTGAACCACCCAATAAGAGATATGCATCTTCTTCCATAAAAAGCTTCATATGGAGCCATTTGGATGCTTGAATGGTAACTATTATAACTGAAATCAATGAGAGGTATATGATCATACCAAGTTCCCTTAGAGTCGACACACAAGATCTCAACATATCTTCTAAGGTCTAGATAGTACGCTCTGCTTGTCCATCTATCTGAGGATGAAAATCAGTACTCAAATTCACCTTTGAACCCAAACCTTTCTAAAAATATTTCCAAAACTAAGTAGTAAATTGTGTACCTCTATTTGAAATAATGGAGATCGGAACTCCATGAAGTCTTACCACTTCTTGAAGGTACAACATAGCATAATCCTCGGCCGAATAGGTAGTCTTTACTAGCAAGTAATGGGCTTTGTCATTCTGTCGACAATCACCCAAATAGAATCATGTTGCATTGGAGATCTTGGCAATCCTGTGATGAAGTCCATATTAATCATCTCCCACTTCCATTCGAGAAGTTCTATATTCTGAGCTAAACCTCCAAACCTTTGGTGCTCCACTTTCACCTGCTGAAAATTTAAACACTTGGCAACAAACTCAACGATAATCTTCTTCATACCTTCCCACCAGTATACCTCTCTCAAATCACGGTACATCTTTGTAGAACCCGTATAAATGGAATATCTAAAGCTATAATCCTCTTTCAAAATCTTCTCTTGGAGTCCATGCACCTTTGGTACACATAATCTGCCTTGGTACTTCAGCACACCATCTCCCTTATAAGACCTCAAAAAATGAATTAGTGTGAATTTAGAGCCTAACATGTTTTTCATAATGGTCTAAGGTCCTATAATGGTTTATAATTTGTATTTGAGGCAGTGGCTAAGAGTTTAGGTGCATTGGAAGTCAAACGTCAAGGGACCACCAAGACGTTCGACGACTAAGTCATCTATGTGCCTCCTATGTGGTTATGTGCCTAATTGTGTGTTTAATGAGGTTATGAGGTCATTAAATAATTTATTATGGTGTATATAGGCAGTGTGTCAAGTTTTGTAAAGTTTGGAGGTTAAACGTCCAAGAACGTCCATGACGTTCGAAAGGTTTGCCTTGAAATGACTTTACGTGTCTATGTATGTTTAGTCGAGTTTTACGTATTCATTTTGGAAACTGATGTGATAGGTCATAAAATTGTACAATAACATATTTGGGTTGGAAACATACGGGTACGACTCCATGTAGGACCCACAAGGGTCCCTAAAGGAGGACCCCAACTTAGACCTTAACACTGCTAGGCAATAGCAATCGGCTGACCCAAACAATGGCCAGTCGACCAGGAGACGGTCTGTCATTGGGTGGTGTCGATGGAGCCACTTTTCCTTAAGATTGAAGAGTTGCAGGAGAAACCAACTAGACCCCATCGACGGGGCATGGGTGAGACCACAGACCGTCGATGCTGGGCGTCGATTGTGCTGTGACTTTTCTGCCAGTTTTCTAGTTAAGGCTTAGGTTTTTTGTGAAATTCACCCCAAGTTTTATAAAATAGGAGGACGGTTGTTTTTAGTGTTTATGGGAATTATAACAGTATATAAGTAATTAAACTCTCATTTAAACCCTAACAACTAAATCAAAATACATTCCCTCCAAAAGTTTCTTCAAAAACCTCCTGAGAGCTCAAGGGAAAGATGGAGCTTGAATATGGTTCTTCAATGGAGTTTATTCTTCAATTTTTATTGCATTCATCAAATAAGGTATGAGAGTGCTTCATCTAAGTCTTGCTAGCACCTTTGAGTCAATTTCAAAGATGATTTTCAAAGATGAAAAAACATGAAAAAGTCCAATTTATACATTAAGTCTTCGGTTCTTGCATGAAAGCTTTCAAACACTAAGATATGATAATATTCATTTTTAATTGATGTTTTCCGATGAAATTATTCATGAACCCTTGAACTTCTAAAATCTCTTAATTTGATTAAAATATGGGTTATGAGATCATGCTTTGATAATGGTGAATTCATGTGTAGATTATGATGCGCTTTTGATCCATGTATAGATTATAATTTATTGGTTTATAGGCTATTTCAATTTGATCTATTGAGCATTTTATATTCTTAGATCTATTGAATATCAAGCTTATTGAATTGATAATGACTTAAGGCTTATGAATTCTAGTGTAGTTTTCTATGAGCTATTATATTCAATTGATGTCTAATTGGTCTTTGATTGACAAATCTTTATTGAGTTGACTTAGATTCATTGAGTATTAGGGTTTATGTATTGAATTGATGTTCATGGCCATGAGTAAGTTTCTTATGGTATCGACTTGAATAATTTAGCTCTGGAATTGAAGTGGTAAGATGGAGTGGGGGTATAGTGCCCTAATTACCTTTAATTTATGTTAATTAGACTTCTATTATGTTGTGATTGGTATGGTCCACTTATGGTGACGGTGCTATATGAATTTATGTGTCCTTGTCGGTGTTACCTTATGTAATATGATGAGCATGACCTTGTTGGCACTACTTGAAGTATTATGATTATTTGTGTAGTTGATTTATGTGAAGTATGAGAATATCTGATGTGAAGTAATGTTAAAGTATGTATTCTTTCTATGTATGCTAGGAGATCATGTAGACTATGGGTATGTATTTATATGTGTAGTCTTAGGGTTGATGCATGGTTGTTCCTACTTGACTATATGAGTCTATGATGGTTATATTGATGATGATATGGTAGTTTATAGGATGACTTAGAGATGATAATGGTTATTCCTAAATGACTTAAAGAATGACATGTGATATGTTTTAAAGTGAAGTATGTTGTGTCTTGTCTTGGTTGACTAGTTTCCCTTACTTGATGCATGTATGAATGTAAATATGAGATGTCTTGACTTAGGAAGCTAAAGCCTCTTCGTCTTTAATGTATGAATGACATGTGACCTTGAATGATATTAAGAGGGTCTTTTATGTGAAACCTTACACCTAGTGGTATGGTTATAAATGTTGAAGTCGAAAGCCGTAATGGTATCCTTCAAGAAAAAAAATGATAAACTTAAGGTTGATTGGATGGAACGATATCTTATGATCAATCTTTAGAAAATTCATGATGAGCTTCTTGTCGCCATTGTAAGGTAGACCTACTGGACCTTGCTTTGGTAGGGTAAGTGTGATTGGGTTATGAACTTGTTATGTAACCCCTTTATATGAACCTTATTATAAATTACTCTTTGAGAACAAAGGCTAGCACCGAGTGAGTATGGTAAGGAAAGTAGTTTTAATTAAAGGATGATACTTGAAAGCAAAGCACACCCTTCATATTCCTTAACCATGTGCCTACATGGATGTGTCCAAATTCTACCATTGGCAAGTAGAACACCCTAAGACTGGTCAACGGACCGGAACCATTTCACCGGACCGGAACCCATTGACCGGTACCGGGATGAACCGGACCGGAATTATCGGAATGATTCATCGGTTCCGTCCCATTCCACTATATATCGGGATGGAACCGGAATGAACCGGAACGGACCGGGATGGAACGGGACGAAATTAACGAGACGATATTTTTTGGAATTACGAAAATATAATTTTTTTTTATTTTTTAAGTAATAGTTTTTACATTTTTACTTAAGTTTATTTTAAAGATATTTTATTAATTTTTTTGTTGTTGTTAAGTTTGCAAGTAAAGTCTAATAAAGTTTTCAAAATTTAAATCTTGTGAAGTTTATACTTTATAAGTTATTACTTATATTCATTAATATTTATTTTATAAGTTATATTTATAACTTGTATCTTGTAAATATTAAATAAATAAAATTTGTAATTTTAAAAAATTAAATTAAATATAAATTATATAAAATATAAAAAAATTAATATATATTAAATAAACCGGACTTGAACCGGACCGGACCGGAACTGAACCGGGAAGAACCGGTACCGGTACACCGGTACGAAATCACGGTTCCGTCCCGTTCCATGTACCGGTACAGACTATCCCGTCCCGTCCCGTAGGCAACCGAAACGGGACGAACCGGAACGAACCGGAATGGTACCGGAACGGTACCGGTACGTCCCGTTCCGTTGACCAGTCTTAAGAACACCCTTATCGGAGTAGGATAAAACTCCAGATTCCAAGATTTTTTACAATAGTCTATGTCGGTTATTGCCTATTCTCATCCTATGGGATACCTACTAGCATTAGAGAAGTTCTATGAAGTTTTGGTTGTGGTATTGGATGCTATGTAGACATTGCATAATAGGCTTTGAAGGTGTTAGTTGGAGTCCCTAGGTCTTCTTCAAGACCATTACTGGAATGTCTTTATGTGATAAATGAGTCTGAAATTAACTAACGAATGTAATGACTTAATTTAAGAAAGTATGTTAAATTAAATAAGGAATTATCTAGATTAGTTAAGGGTTGTCTAGTTAAGGTGTGAAGGGGGCATAGGAATGGTCACTTCTTATTTTACCTAGATAAGTCTTAAGAATGACTCTAGTTAGGGAAGATATTGATTATGTAGACATGATCCAGACTTAGTTAGTCTCAAGGATTGTTCAGGTAATCTTGAAGAGGTCAATCATGGACGTTATCTTCTTGATTTACTTAAGTAAGTCTTTTGATAACCTTTGTAGGGGAGAATGTCATATTATATGTATGCTAATGTATTAAGTGAAAATGGTTCTATCTTAGGTTGTCTAGGATCTCTTAAGTGTGTCTGTAAGGGATTGTATGGGTGGTTGCTTCACAACTCACTCAAATGAACCTTAGAATCACCTTTCGTAGGAGGATTTCATGTTCAGAGGTTTGATGTCTTTTAAATGTATGTTTGTCTCATTATGGGTGGTTTTAAGAATCATTTTTGTGTGCCTAGAGAGGGTGTATGAGCGGTCTCTCTTTGTCTTACAAAAGTGAGTCTTAGGAAAGCTTTTAGTGAGGGAATTATATTCTAAAATATGTGTAAAGTGAAGCTAATGAAGTTCATTGTAACAGTGAAGAAGTTCACTGTATAATGAAGTAAGTTCAATGTAACATTTCCTAAAAATGTGACTAATTGCTTAATTGATTTGTTATGTGTTTTAAGTTGTTAAATGTTATTCTTATGCTTATAACATGATGTTTTAACCAAAATTCAGGAAAAACATGTTACTTACTAAATGTCCCCTTTTCATGGTTTTTGCATGGCTTCCATACTTAGTGCATCTAATGTGCTAACCCCTTCTTTTCCTCTTTTTACTTAAGTGTAGGGAATTGGAAGTCTTGATGTGCGATGGAGGATGGATAGGTTTCTAAGGGTTAAATATGAAGTATTGGTGAGTCCAAATCGATTTGAGGAAAATATCCACATGTGCTCCTTTACGTCTTAGTCTTTATTTTATGTCTTGTATGGATTAGTCCCAAATATTGTATACTCTAAAGTTTAGATGGTTCAAAGAGATTTTGTAAAGGTTTAATATTTTAAATGAAAGTCTTCCATTTGTGTATTGGTTATGTAAAGAGTTTTTCGTGTGTGAAAAAATTTGTAAATTCTTTCTCATTTTTGTATGTTTATTATGCAATGAATGATACGAGAGGATTAGATGAAACTTCTTGAAGTCTCATTTGCCATGTGACGACACAAGGATGCTATAACTTCTAGGGTGTACTTGTGGATCGTGACAAGGTTGGTATCAGAGCATTAGGTTTGGGAGTGTCTATTTGTGCCATGAACCACATCTAGTAGAATCTTGTTCATAATGTGAAGTGCGTCACATTATGAATGGGAGGCTATTGGGTGTTAGGAAAAGTTTCACTTCTTCATTCATTTAATCGTGCCTAAGAGCTTTGTATATGGTGTCTATCCCTTGTTTCCCTTATGTGTTGATCTCTTGAGGGTGAATTTATGAAGATTTGGTTGAGGGAGAGAAATATGAGATGTGACTTGTTGGATGAGGTGTGATAGATGGTGTTGATGACCTTAGGTTGGCTTGGTTACCTTTTGAAGGGTAGTTAAGTTGGAAAAAATGGTAAGGTATATTATTAGAAATATGAGGTAGTGGTTGTTGAGATAATTTTAAGTTGTTTAAAACCCAATCATAGGAAGGACGATGATGAAATTTGAAGGAGTAAAAGTGAGTTTCTTTTGGTAAAGGGGAAATGTAGTGGTTAGATGGTTAAACCTTTTAGAGTATTTAGTCTTCATGAGTTAGACTTTGGGTGAGAAAGCATTAAGAAGGTTTAAGGTTCTTTAAGGGAGTTCCTTGTGGTAGATTTTAATTTGACCTTATAATGGGTTTCTCCTAAGTTGGGGAGTATACTGAAGAGTATGATTGTTAGGAGTGAGGTACCCTTAAATTTTGTTTATGTGTTTATTCAAGCGTAAAACAAAGAGTTCTTATTAACTTGATTATGTAGGAGTCTTTTGTGGAAGGTGAGTTCCAATTGTTCTCCTTATGATATGCATGTTTTATTGAAGTTTTGTTGAATGAGAAAATGAGTTTTCATGCATTATATCTTCATCATGGTTATGTGCATCTAGTGTAGGTTACTAATTGTTTCATGAAGATGAATAGTGAGCATGTATAAATTGTTATATGAGATTGATTTTTTGAGCATTTATGAGGAATTTGTTAAGTGTTGCATTGATAGATTGTGAAACATTTTCACTGTAAGGTTGCCAGGGATTTCTGTTCACTGTAACATTTTGCAAAAATTAACAAATTCATTCTTTGTTTGAAAATTGTGTAATGTGATTAAAATTGATGTATATGAGAATGATATTGAAAATAAAGTGAGTTTTTTGCTACTTGGAATGAAGCATGTGAGTTTGTATCATGATGAGTTATAAAATGTTTTCTAGTTCTTGTTATGTTGTGATTCTCTTAATTATGTGAAATTTATGTTTCTCCTTGATTGTGTGTTGTATTTTATTACCATTAATTTCTAATTGTATCTCTATACTTGGAAGTGTTCGGAGAGTGGCAAGTGTCATTCCAAGACGAATGTTGTCCAAGTGGGGGAGAATGTAAGATTCCGAAAAATGAATTAGGTGAAGCTAGATCCTAACATGTTTGTCATGATGGTATAAGGTCCTAAAATGGTTTATAATGTGGGTTTGAGGCAGTGGCTAAGAGTTTAGCTGCATTGGAAGTCAAACATCAAGGGACGACCAAGACGTTCGACGGCAAAGTCACCTATGCGCCTCATATATGCTCATGTGCCTAATTGTGTGATTAATGAGGTTATAAGGTCCTTAAATGAGTTATTATAGTGTATATAGGCAGTGTGTCAAGTTTTGTGAAGTTTGGAGGTCACACATCCAAGAACTTCCATGACGTTTGAAAGGTTTTCCTTGAAACGACCTTGCGTGTCTATGTATATTTTGTCAAGTTTTACGTGTTCGTTTTGGATGAAAGTGATGCGTAGTTCCTAAAATCGTATACGAACATATTTGGTTTGGAAACATTCGCCTACGACTCCATGAAGGACCCACAAGAGGCCCTAAAAGAATGACCCAACTTGGAGCTCAACACTGCCAGGCAATCGACTAACACAAATGATGGCCAGTCGACTAGGCGGCGGCCCGTCGATGGGTGTCGTAGATGGATCCACTTGGCTTCAGGTTGAGGAGTTTCAGGAGCAACCAACTAGACCCCATCGACGGGACGTGGGTGAGATCACGGACCGTCAATGCTGGGCGTCAATGGTGCTGTAACTTTCCTGCAATTTTCTGTTAAGGCTTGGGGTTTTTTGGTAATACAACCCAAGTCTTTACAATAGGAGGACGGTTTTTTGAGTGTTTATGGGTATTTTGAGTGTATATAAGTCACTAAACTCTCATTTGAACCTAACTCCTAAATCAAAACACATTCCATCCTAAAGTTTCTTCAAAAACCTCCATGAGTTCTCAAAGTGAAGATGGAGCTTGAAGATGGTTCTTAAATTGAGTTTCTTCTTCAATTGTTATTGTATTCTTCTAATAAGGTATGAGAGTTGTTCATCTAAGGCTTACTATCAAATTAGAGTCAATTTCAAAGATGTTTTTTCAAAGATTTCAAAAAGTTAAAAAAGTCCAATTTCTACTCTAAGTCTTGGGTTCTTGTATGAAACATTTTTAAACACTAAGATATGATAATATTGATGTTTAATTTATGTTTTCCGATGAAATTCTCCATGAACCCTTGACCTTCTTAAATCTCTCAATTTGACTAAAATATGGGTTATAAGATGATGCTTTGATATTGATGAATTCATGTGTAGATTATTATGGGCTTTTGATTCATGTATAGATTATAATTGATTGGTGTATATGATGTTTCAATTTTATAAACGGAGTATTGTATACTCTTAGATCTATCGAATATTAAGCTTATTGAATTGATAATGACTTAAGACTTATGAATTCTAGTGTAGTTTTCGATGATTGATGTAACAATTGTATTCAATTAATATCTAATTGGTCTTAGATTGATAAATATATTTTGAATTGAATTATATTCATTTAATATTATGATTTATGTATTGAATTGATGTTCATGGACATGGGTAAGGGACTCACCGTATCGAATTGGATGATTTAGCTTTGGAATCGAAGTGGTAAGATGAAGTGTTCCCTAATTCCCTTTAATTTATGTTAATTAGACGTCAATTATGTTGTGATTTTTATGGTCCACTTATGGTGGCGGTGCTATGAGAATTAATGTGGCCTTGTCTTTGTTACCTTATGCAATATGATGATCATGACCTTGTCGGCACTACTTGAAGTATTATGATGATTTGTGTAGTTTATTTATGTTAAGTATGATCATATCGATATATATGTGAAGTAATGTGAAAGTATGTTTTCTTTCTATGTATGTTAGAAGATCATGCAAACTATGACTATGTATTTACATATGTAGTCTTAAGGTTGTTGTTCCTACTTGACTATATGAGTCTATGATGGTTATATTGATGATGATATGGTAGTGTATAGTATGACTTAAAGATGATAATGATTATTCCTAAGTGACTTAAAGAATGACATGTGATATGTGTTAAAGTGAAGTATGTTATATCTTGTCTTGGTTTACTTGTGTCCCTTACTTGATGCATGTATGAATGTGAATATAAGATGTTTTGACTTAGGATGCTAAAGCCTCTTAGTCTTGAATTTATGAATGACATGTGAGTTTTAATGATGTTAAGAGGGTCTTTTATGTGAAACCTTGAACTTAGTGGTAAGGTTATGAATGTTGAGGTCGAAAGACGTAATGGTATCCTTCAAGAAAAAGAATGATAGACTTAAAGTTGATTGGATGGAATGACATCATATCAATCCTTAGGAAAGTCATGATGAGCTTCTTGTCGCCATTGTAAGGTAGCCCTAGTGTACCTTTCTTTGGTAAGTTAAATGTGATTGGGTTATGAACTTGATATGGAACCCCAATATTATGAACCTTTAATGTAAGTTACTCTATGAGAAAAAAGGCTATCACTGAGTGAGTATGGTAAAGGAAGTAGTTCTAGTTAAAGGATGAGACTAGAATACAAAGCACGCCCTTCATATTCCTTAACCATGTGCCTACATGGGATGTGTCCAAGTTCTACCATTGGGAAGTAGAACACCCTTATCGGAGTAGGATAAGACTCCGGATTCCATTCATTGCTACCATGGTAAATGTCGGCTATTCCCTATTCTCATCATATTGGATACGTACTAGCATTAGAGAAGTTCTATGAAGTTTAGGTGGTGGTATGGGACACTATCTAGATATTTTACAATAGGCTTTGAAGGTGTTAGTTCGAGTCCATAGTTGTTGTCCAAGACTATTACTTGAATGTCATTATGTGATGAATGAGTCTTAAATGAACTAATGAATGTAATGACTTAAGTTAAGAAAGTACGTTAAATAAAATAAGTACTTATCTAGAGTAGCTAAGAGTGGTCTATTTAAGGTGTGAAGAGGGCATATGAATAATCACTTCTTATCTTACCTAGATAAGTCTTAAGAATGATTCTAGTTAGGGAAGATGTTGATTATGTAGAAATGATCCAAACTTAGGTAGTCTCAAGGATTATTTAGGTAATCTTGAAGAAGTTAATCAAGGACGTTATATCTTGATTTACTTAAGTAAGTCTTTTGATAACCTTTGTACGGGAGAATATCACATTATATGTATGCTAATGTATTATGTGAGAATAATTCTATCTTAGGTAGTCTATAGGATCTCTTAAGTGAGTGCGTAAGGGATTGTATGGGCGATCGCATCACAACTCACTCAAAAGAACCTTAGAATCACCTTTGGTAGGAAGATCTCATGTGCATATGTTTGAAGTCTTGTAAATGTATGTTGATCTTATTATGGGTGGTTTTAAGAATCATTTCGGTGTGCCTAGAGAGGGTGTATGGGCGGTATGTCTTTGTCTTACTTAAGTGAGTCTTAGGATAGCTTTTAGTGAAGGAATTATATGCTAAAAGGTCTGTAAAGTGAAGCTAATGAACATCACTGTAACAGTGAAGAAGTTCACTGTAACATTTCCAAAAAATGTGACTAATTGCTTAAAAGATTGTTTATGTATTTCTTAGTTTTTAAATGTCATTCTTATGCTTATAGTATGATGTTTTAACCAAAATTCATGAAAAACATGTTATTTATTAAATTCCCTTTTTCATGGTTTTTGCATGACTTCCATACTTAGTGCATCTAATGTGATAACCCCTGCTTTTTCCCTTTTTGACTAAAGTGTAGGGAATTGGAAGTATTTATGTGCCATGGAGGATGGATAGGTTTCTAAGGGTTGAAGATGAAGTATTGGTGAGTCTTCATCGATTCGAGGACAATATCCACATGTGTTCCTTTACGTCTTAGTCTTTATTTTATATCTTGTATGGGATTAGTTCCAAGTGTAGTATATTCTAAAATTTAGATGGTTCAAAGAGATGTTTTAAAGGTTTAATTTTTTAAATGAAAGTCTTCCGCTTTTGTATTGGTTATGTAAAGAGTTCTTCGTGTGTGAAGAAAGTCTTAAATTCTTGCTCATTTTAGTTTGTTTATTATGCAATGAATGATACGAAAGGCTTAGATGAGACTTCTTTAAGTCTCATTTTCCGTGTGCTAATACAAGGATACTCTAACTTCTAGGGTGTACTTGTGGGTCATGACATCCCACTTGTTCAAAATCCAATACTCTTTGCTTATGGACACTTGCCTTCAAATTAAGCAAAATTGGATTTGATTGTAAAACTTTGAAAATCCAAGACGAGTCTTAGAGCTTAAAATAGGTTCCATGGGTCTAAGAACTATCTTAAGACAAATTTTAATGAATATAGTTCATTTAGGAAGTTTAAGAATCAAAACGCTCAAGAACGTCCATGACGTCCGAAAGTTGGTTCAAAAAGGTACTAGCGTGTCTTAGCCCATTTAAGTAGCTTTTAAGAGTTGGAAATTCATGAAAAATGGTGAAAGGGTAGATAATAGGTGTTTAAGTTATTTCATGGTCGAAACTTCTAGGTAAGACTCCCCAAGTACCAACCAAGGTCCCTTGATGAGGAGCCCTACAAGTTGAGGCAACATTACCTGGGCAGTGTGCATTCATGGGACAAGCTACGGTCCGTATGAGGACAGACGGGGTGTTGATGCCACCATATTCGCAGACTTATCCAATTTGAATAATACCTATCCTGAAGAAGTCTCTGAACTTACTTATGGATGTGCAGGATGGAGGGGGTCAGTCTGTCGACACACAGACGGCCCATCGACGAGGTTCCGTCTGTGAGGGTCTTGATTTTTTCTGCGCATGTTAGTGCTAATTCATTTAATTAACTAAGTGGTTTAATGATTATTTAGGGTTTAAGGGAAGACTAATTAACTAATTTAACTCCCATATAAAGGTCCCAACCTCAATTAATCTAGTTACAACTCTCAATACAAACTCTCTTCCTTCACTCTTCTTCCTCTCTCTATTGGAAGACACCATTGAAGACTAATCTAAGGAAGGGCTTTGGGGGATGGAAAGGGACGAATTAACCATCAAATATTTATCAAACATTAATGTATGGTATCTAATTCACCTTTGAGACTCTTTCCTCAAAGGGTTCCTTCAAAATGGATTCCAAAAGTTGAGTTTTCATATGGGTTTATCCTATTACGAAATTGATATTGTGAATTGAGTTTTTATGGTTTATTTAGAATATAATGGATATATTAATATTTATTTTAACTTGATTATGATCAATTGTGATGGTTTTTTTCAATTTGAAGATTTTGATCCTTAACCCTTAATCCTATATTTGATCTTGATGTAAATTGGGTTGTGATTGATTCAATTGTATTTCTTATGGGTTAAATCACTATTATATGATTTAATTACAATAATCATTTACAAATTTTAGTGAACTGTAGTCTTTCATGCTAGTCTTGAGAAGATGATCTAGCTTAGAAGGTGAGTTGACCTAGGAATCTTATTTTAAGTTATGATCTAGTATTGAATTGTGCTAGGGTGTTTATTGTAGTCTTGTTATCATGTTGAATATTAAATTATGATGTTGAACATCTAAATTGGATTGAATTTAGGGTTTATGGTAAGGCCTTGATGCTTAACTATGAGGAAGACTTGGTAGGTCTTAGAATCTCTATCTTTACTTCCGATTGTGATTAATTATGGTTAAGTCATGATGTTATATTGGAGTATGCCTTGTAATAAAATTGATAGGGTGGTATGATGTTGAATTTTAATGTATTCATTATGTTTGTGAGGTTGTTAAGATGTAAAGGTTATAAGGGTGGTGATGTATACCAATGTGTTTTATTATGAAATAATATGTAATGTGTTAACATCACCTATATGAATTGTGATGAAAGGACTTATACTCATACAATTATTATTGAGATATTGATGATGATGATTATACAAGGGGTAGAACCTATGACCTAAGCTAAGCTATGATTAATAATTAAAGTCTTAAAGACATTTCAAAAAGAGACTCTAGCTTAGCACCGAGTGAACTAGATTGAGGAGTGTCCCTTCCCACATAGGAAAGGTAGGAGCAAGAAATTAGTCTTGAGATTTGAGACTATAATGAATAAGGCATAAAGAGGGTCCCAACTATGTCTCCTAGTTCTTGAACTATGTTGCCCCGATAGGAATACTAGCTAGTGGATCCACGTAGTTACTATATTTTATGTTTGATATTACCTTGGCAAGTAGTCCATCTTCTTTTGGTGTAGGTTCTTATGACACCGAATTTCACACTATCTCATGTTGTCTATGTTTGTTAGGGAAGGATGTTCCCAAAAATATAAAATGAATTTAAGTATTTGAACTCTAACTTGGAAAACCTAAGGGGTTTAACTTAGTCTAGGTAGGGGTATGGGACTCTACCTAAGCATTGCTAGTTATCCTTGAGGGGAGTCTTAGGAGGATGTTCTTATGTATGATATGTTATGAATATATATGATATGTACAAAATGAACTTGCACATTGTCGATACTATATGTTGATTAGTTCACTTATGAGTTTCTGTTGGGTTATATTATTAAAATAAGATGAAATATATATTTAAATGTTATATTGGACATTGGTTATGGTTTCTTGTTGAGGCTACATTATTGAATAAGGTTATGGGGCTTTTCTTGGTCATTGTACTTATTGACTTGATAAGGATTCATGAGTAGTTGTCTTGTTTATTATGATATGATTAACTCTTAGCCATGCTTGTGATGTTATTCTTTGATGATAGGGTTGTATTAAATCATGATTTCATGAATGTTCGGATACATATTACTTGTTTGAGTTAGTAATCATGTTTAATTGTATGGTATGACTTTCTTTGTTATGCATCCGACTTTTAAACTTGTAAAATGGCATGTTTTGACTAAAAGTCTTTTTTTAGCATGTTTGGCCTTTATCTGTGCATATGGTCTCATACTTAGTACATGTGGAGTACTAACCCCATTTTCTTCCCCTTTCCCCAACATTTTTTAGGTTTCGGTCGTTAAAGTTTTTTGGAATGCGACATTGAAGAAGGCTTGGATTCTTTAATCATCCAAGTAGGGTAGGTCTTCAACATTCAAGGTCAATGCCACTATCTAGGTTACTAACTCTTTATGAGTTTAAGACTCTTTCATTTCTTTCCTTTTAAATTGAGTACTATACTTTTGTATGACCTATATGTGGTCTTGTTGGATTGATGTAAGGGCCATGCCCAAATTTGATATACTCCAAATTGATGGTTATTAGATGAGATGGCTTTTATGACTATAATATTTTCTATATAATAATGTGCAATAAAAGTAGAAAACTATGTAACCTTCCTATACGAAGGTTCTATATATACTCGATACAACTATATTATGTATATGTATAGGTCTACGTAAACCTCCAAGTAGATGTAATGAAAAGTTTTAAATTTTTCCGCAAAATTCAACCTATGAATGTAATGACATGAGACTAAGAGGCTAGTCTTAGTCCTTAAAGAGGACGATGACGCTGGTTACGTCTAGAGGGTAAATCCGGATGGGAAAAACTTGGTATCAGCGCATGAGGTTGAATATCGTTGAGTTATGCCTCTCTCTACCATGTCTATGTAGGTTTGTATTCATAATTGTGAAGCACGCCACACTTATGAATATGAATCTATTTGATTCCTAGGAATCACTCTCTTTCTTAGAAATCTTATATCATGCCATTAGAGTATACTTATGGTTTGCTTTTGCATATAATCATATTGTTGTGCTTATATGAAGAATGAACACAAAAAGGAACACGACACGAAGACTTGAAGAGGAAATTGCCAATGTTGGAGCTCCTCCTCATGGTGATCAATTTCCTCCACTTGAAGAAGATGCGAACATGGACCATGCACTGGTCAATCCTCCTCCGTTGACAGATGAGAATATAAGGACCGCTCTTCTCCATATGGACCAAGATATCACTACTCAAGCCCAAGCGGCCACGGCTCAAGCCCAAGCTATGACGGCCCAAGCAAACCGGGAGGCTGTGCCCCGTTCTCATCAACAAATCACTATTATGGCTTTCCCTCTAAGAGACTTCACTCGAATAAACCCATCTACCTTCTACGTGTCTAAGGTTGAGGAAGACTCCCAAGAAGTCATCGATGAAGTATATAAGATACTTTTGGCTATGGGGTTGTCCATGAGTGAGAAGGCTGACTTGTCCACATACCAACTCAAGGATGTCGATCAAACTTGGTATGTGAAATGGAGGGATAATAAGCCGCTTCAGGGTGGGCCGATGACTTAGGAGATCTTCAAGAAGGCATTTCTTGATCGATTTTTCCATAGAGAGATAAGGGAGGCCAAGGTGGTGGAGTTCATCAACCTCCGCCAAGGAGGTATGAGTGTGCATTAATACTCTTTGAAGTTCATTCAGTTGTCTAAATGTGCTCTTCCTTGGTCTCCGATCCTAGAGATGAAATGAGTCACTTTGTGACGGGAGTGTTGGATGACTTGCAAGAGGAGTGTCATTCGTCTATGTTGCATGAAAATATGAACATATCTCTTCTTATGGTGCATGCCAAACATGTGGAAGATGCAAGGTATAGGAGGAAAAGTAGAGATGCTAAGAGGGCAAGATCTTTTGATGGAAGTTCTTTAAAGAATAGGCTTGAGATACAAACACGCCTAGGTTTAAGAAGCGGGTTTCAAGTCAAGTTCCTTCCAAGTTCCCAAATGTTAGTGGTGATAGGGTGTCTAACCATAAGTTCAAGAAGGTAAGAGGTACTAATTCACCAACCGAGAAGCCAACTTGTGGAAAGCGTGGAAAGAAACACTATGGTGATTGCCTCAAAGGGACGGACAATTGCTTTGGATGTGGTAAAATCGGGCACACCTAATGTAAGGGGACAATACAAGGGTAGTGGAAAGCTCAAGCAAGTGGTTCTAGTGATGCTCCAAAGAAGAATATCTTTTATGCTCTCTACTCTAGGGGTGTGCAAGAGACTTCTCCCGACGTGGTAACCAATATGTTGAAAGTCTTCTCAATTGATGCTTATGCCTTACTTGATCCTGGTTCTACTTTATCATTTGTTACACCTCCTGTAGCTAAAAATTTTGAAATTATTCCCGATATTTTGCATGAACCTTTTTTAGTGTCTACTCCAGTGGGTGAGTCAGTGGTTGCAAAAAGAGTGTACAAAAATTGTCCTATAATGTTGCTTAATAGAGTTTCTTATGTTGACCTAGTAGAACTGGATAAGTTTGATTTTGATATTATATTGGGTATGGATTGGTTGCATGCATGTTTTGCCTCCATCGATTTTAGGACAAGAATGGTGATGTTTAACTTTCCAAATGAACCCGTTGTTGAGTGGAAAGGGGGAAATTCTATTCCTACAGGTTGTATCATCTCTTGATTAAAAGCATGAAAAATGATTTGAAAGGGGTGTATATACCACATAGTAAGAGTCCAAGATTTAGACTCCGAAATTCCTCCCATTAAGTCGGTACCCTTAGTGAGTGAGTTACGGAGGTTTTTCCTAATGACCTTCCCAATATTCCTCTCGAATGAAAAACTAATTTTGGTATTTATTTGCCACCGTATACAAATCCCATTTCAATTCCTCCTTATTGGATGTCTCTGGCCGAATTGAAGGAGTTGAAGGCTCAACTCAAGGATTTTCTAGATAAGGGCTTTATAAGGCCTAGAATTTTGCCGTGGGGGTTCTCCGGTGTTGTTTGTAAAGAAGAAGGATGGGTCCTCGAGAATGTGTATTGACTATTACCAACTCAACAAGGTGACCATTAAGAATAAGTACCCTCTCCCTCCAATTGACAACTTGTTTGATCAATTCCAAGGGGCGAGCTACTTTTTGAAATTGACTTGAGATCGGGGTATCACCAACTCAGGGTGAGAGGTGAGGATGTACCAAAGACGACCTTTTAGACTAGGTATGGGCACTATGAGTTATTGGTAATGTCTTTTGGTCTCTCTAATGTTCCGATGACGTTTATGGACCTAATGAATAGGGTGTTTCAAAATTACCTACATTTATTTTTCATTGTCTTTATTGACGATATCTTGGTATATTCGAAGAATGAGAGTGATCATTTGGGTCATTTGAGGGTAGTATTGTAAACCCTTAAGGAACATCAATTGTTTGCCAAATATAGGAAGTGTCAGTTTTAGTTGAGGTCGGTGACATTTCTTGGGCACATCATCTCTAGCGAGGGTGTTGAGGTAGATCTAAGGAAAATGGAGGCAGTGAAAAGTTGGCCTAAACCATTGAATCCAATCGACATCAGGAGTTTCTTGGGTTTAGCGGGTTATTATCGGAGGTTCGTGGATGATTTTGCATCCATTGCATCTCTCTTGACTACTTTGACCCAAAATTATAAGAAATTTGAGTGGTCGAAGGCATGTTGAAAAGTTTCCAATTGTTGAACGATAGGCTTACTTCTGCTTTGATGTTGACCTTACCGGAGGGTACAAAGGGGTTTGTTGTGTATTCTGATGCATCGCATGTTGGTTTAGGGCGTGTGCTTATGCAACATGGGAAGGTCATAGCCTATGTTTCTACGCAACTTAAGGTACATGAGAGAAACTATCCCACTCATGATCTTGAGTTAGCGGTCGTGGTGTGTGCTTTGAAAATATGGAGGCATTACTTGTATGGGGTTCATGTTGATGTATTTACCGACCATAAGAGTCTCCAATTATGTGTTTACCCAAAAAGAGTTAAACCTCCGGCAATGGAGGTGGTTAGAGTTGTTGAAAGATTATGATATGAGTGTCCTCTATCACCCCGAAAGGCTAATATGGTTGTGGATGCCCTAAGTCGTATGACAATGGGTAGTGTATATCACATTGACGAAGCCAAGAAGGACCAGCAAAGGATGTTCATAGGTTGGCTAGATTAGGGGTGAGGTTGGAAGGTTCTCAGGATGATGGTGTTATAGTCCATCATAACTCCGAGTCATATTTAGTGGTTGAGGTGAAGTCCAAACAACACCTTGATTAACCATTAATGGAGTTGAAAGAATTGTTTCTCGATAAGTTAAATGAGTCATTCTCCTTAGAGGGGATGGTGTGTTAAGGTATAAAGGGAGATTGTGTGTTCCCGATGTAGATGGGTTGAGGGACCGGATCCTTGAGGAAGCCCATGGATCCCTCTGCTTCATTCATCCAGGTTTGACAAAAATGTACCATGACTTAAGGGAAATATATTGGTGGGAAGGTTTGAAGAGGGACATAGCGGAGTTTGTCGCTAAGTGTCCAAATTGAAAACAAGTAAAGGTCGAACATCAAAGTCGGGTGGCTTACTACAAGAGATCCAAATTCCTACTTGGAAGTGGGAAGACATCAATATGGACTTTGTAGTGGGTTTACCTTGGACTAAAAGGTCATATGATTTTATATGGGTGTTTGTGTATAGGTTGACTAAGTCCGCTCGCTTTATTCCCGTCAAGTCTACTTATTCGGCGGAAGATTATGCTAGGATCTTCATAGATGAGATTGTGTGTCACCGTGGTATTCCGTTATCCATCATATCGGATCGGGGGTGAACAATGCACATCTAGGTTTTGGAGATCGTTCCAAAAAGTGTTGGATACTAAGGTGGAGTTTAGTATCGCTTTTCATCCCCCAAACTGATGGCAAGCGGTACACACTATTCAAACCCTTGAGTATATTTTTAGGGCTTGCATTATTGATTTTAAAGGAAATTGGGATAAACATTTGCCTTTGTTGGAGTTTGCTTATAATAATAGTTTTCATTCATCCATCTCCGTGGCTCCCTACAAAACCTTGTATGGTAGGAGGTGTAGGTCTCCTATAGGGTGCTTTGAAGTGGGCGAGCCTTCGCTTATTGGTCCCGATTTGATCCATAAGAACTTAGAGAAGGTTCATATCATAAGGAATCAGTTGCAAATGGCCTATAGTCAGTAAAAGTATTATGCCGATCATAGGAGAAGGGATTTGGAGTATGAAAAAGGTGATAAGGTGTATTTGAAATTTTCTCCAATGAAAGGGGTGGTTAGAGTTGGCAAGAAGGGCAAATTGAGTCCTCGTTAGGTGGGTCCCTATGAAATTTTTCAAAGGGTTGGTAAGGTGGCCTATGAAATGGAACTCCCTAGTGAATTGGCTTTGGTTCATCTAGTTTTCCCTGTTTTTATGTTGAAGAAGTGTATTGTTGATCCTGAGTCCATTCTTCCTATTGAAGGTCTTGGTGTCAAGGATAACCTCTGTTATGAGGAAGTTCCGGTTCAAATTCTTGATAGGCAAGCCAAGAAGTTAAGGAATAAAAAGGTGGTTTCCGTAAACATGTTATGGAAGAATCACTTAGTAGAGAATGCAACATGGGAGGCTGAGGTCGACATGAATTCCCGTTACCCTCATCTTTTTTATAATTAAGGTTAATCATTCTTTTAATAATATAAATATGACTAGGAATTGAAGTTTCATGATTTTTGGTGAAGCCTTGCAAAAATGTGCATTTTGACTTGCATTACAGTGAAATTAACACTTGAACTTAAAATTTTGCCTTTGTGGTTTATTTAAGTTATCTTGTGCATTTTGATATGTTGAGCCGCAGTGAAAAGTTATATGCGATGTTGATAAGTTGAACTTGGTGCTAATTGACTTATGTAATGTATGTTGAGCTTATGTGTGTTGTGAGAAGGAAATACCTCATGATGAAGTGTTTTGAACCTTATGTGTCGTAATTGGAGTTTTGGAATTTTCTTTTTGAAATGATATGATTTATGTTGATTTAATATTTTTGATTGGTTGGGCTGCTAGTCTTGAGTCTATTCCTCCATTCAAAAGAATTTTAGTGTATTCAGGGACGAATGTTACTAAGGGGGGATAATGTAACTTTTTGAAAATCCAAGACGAATCTTAGACCTTAACATAGGTTCCATGGGGTCTAAGCACAGTTTTAAGACCTATTTTAGTGAATATAGGTCATTTAGGAAGTTTAAGAACAAAAACGTCCAAGAACGTCCATGATGTCGGGAAGTTGGTTCAAAGAGGTACACGGGTGCCTTAGCCTATTTGACTAGCTTTTAGGAGTCGAAAATTCATGAAAAATGATGAAAGGATAGATAATAGGTGTTTAAGTTGTTTCATGGTCGAAAATTCCGGGTACGACTCCCCAAGGACAAACCAAGGGCCCTTGAGGAGGACCTCTGCAGGTTGAGGCAACACTGCAGGTTGAGGCAACACTGCCTGGGCAGTGTGCATCGACGGGACAAGCTACGGTTCATGTGTGGACTGGCAGGGCGTCGATGCCACCACCATCCCACACTTATACAATTTGAGGAAGCCCTCGCCTGCACAAGTCTCTGAACTTACTTATGGATGTGCAGGATGGAGGGGGGTTAGTCCGTCGACTCACAGACGGCCCGTCGACGGTGTTCCGTCTGTGAGGGTCTTGATTTTTCTGCACGCTTTAATGTTAATTCATTTAATTAATCAAGTGGTTTAGTGGTTAGTTAGGGATTAAGGGAAGACTAATAAACTAATTTAACTTCCATATAAAGGCCCCAACCCCAATTAATCTAATTACAACTCTCAATACAAACTCTCTTCCTTTTCTCTTCTTTCTCTCTCTATTGGAAGACACTATTGAAGACTAAGCTAAGGAAGGGATATGTTGTGAATTGAGTTGTTTATGGTTTATTTAGGATATAATGGATATATTTACATGTATTTTAACTTGATTATGATCAATTGTGATGATTTGGTTAAATTTGAAGATTTTGATCCTTAACCCTTAACCCTTAACCCTAAGTTTGATCTTTATGTAAATTGGGCTGTGATTGATTCAATTGTCTTTCTTATGGGTTAAATCACTCTTAGATGATGTCATTAAAATAATCATTAACAAATTGGATCTAATTCTATTCTTTCATGCTAGTCTTGAGAAGATGATCTAGGTTACAAGGTTAGTTGACCTAGGCATCTTATTTTAAGATGCGATCTAGTGTTAAATTGTGCTATAGTGTTTATTCTAGTCTTTTTATCATGTTGAGTATTGAATTTTGATGTAAAACATCTAAATTGGATTGAATTGAGGTTTTATGGTAAGGCCATGATGATGAACTATGAGGAAGACTTGGTAAGTCTTAAAATCTCTATCTTTACTTCCAATTGTGATTAATTGTGGTTAAGTCATGATGTTATATATGAGTATGCCTTGTATTAGGATTAATAGGCTATTACGATGTTGAATTGAAATGTCTTGATTATGGCTGTGAGGTTGTTAATATGTAAAGGTTATAAGGGTGGTGATGTATACCAATGTGGTTTATTATAAAATGATGTCTACTTTGTTAATGTCACCTATATGAATTGTGATGAAAGGAATTATACTCATACAATTCTGATTGAGCTATTGATATAATGATTATACAAGTGGTAGACTCTATGACCTAAACTAAGATATGATTGATAATTAAAGGCTTGAAGACATTTCAAAAAGAGACTCTAGCTTAGCACTGAGTGAACTAAATGGAGGAGTGTCCCTTCCTACATCGGGAAGGTAGAAGAACTAAATTACTCTTGAGATTGGAGACATAATGCATGGTTCATAAAGAGGTCCCAACTATATCTCCTAGTTCTTGAACTGTGTTGACCCCATAGGAATACTACCTAGTGGATCCATTTAGTTTCTATGTTTTATGTTTTGGTACTACCTTGGCAAGAAGTTCACTTCTTTCGGTGTAGGGTCTTATGACATCGGATTCCACACTATCTGATGTGGTCTATGTCAGTTAGGGCAAGATATTCCCAAAAAGGTAAAATTAATTAAAGGATTTGAACTCTAACTTAGATAACCTAAGGTGTCTAGCTTAGTCTAGGTAGGGGTATGGGACCCTACCTAAGCATTGTACTAGTTAGCCTTGAGGGGAGTATTAGGAGGATGTTCTTATGTATGTTATGTTATGTTATGTTATGAATATATATGATATGTACATAATGAACTTGCACATTGTTAATACTATACGTTGATTAGTTCACTTATGAGTATGTATTGGGTTATATTGTTTAAATAAGAAGAAATGTATATATAAATGTTATATTGGACATTGGTTATGGTTTCTTGTTGAGGCTACATGATTGAGTTAGGTTATGGGGTTTTGCTTGGTCATTGCACTTATTGACTTGATAAGGATTCATGAGTAGTTGTCTTGTTTATTATGATATGATTAACTCTTAGCCATACTTGTGACGTTATTCCTTGACGATAGGGTTGTAGTAAATCATAGGATTCAAGTATGTTTGGATACATATTACTTGTTTGAGTTAGTAATCATGTCTTATTGAATGGTGTGACTTGCTTTGTTATGCATTAGACTTTTAAACTTGTAAAATGGCATGTTTTGACTAAAAGTCACTTTTTGGCATGTTTGGCCTTTATGTGTGCATATGGTATCATAGTTAGTACATGTTGAGTACTATCCCCATTTTCTTCCCTTTTCCCCAACATTGTTAGGTTTCGGTCGTTAAAGTGTTTTGGAAGGCGACATTGAAGAAGGCTTGGATTCCTTATTCATCCAAGTAGGGTAGGTCCTCAACTTCCGAGGACAATGCCACTATCTAGCTTATGGACTTGTTATGAGTGTTAGACTCTTTAATTTCTTTCCTTTTAAATTGAGTACTATACTTTTGTATGACCTATATGTGATCTTGTTGGATTGATGTAAGGACTATGTCCAAATTTGATATACTCCAAATAGATGGTTATGAGATGAGACGACTTTTATGACTATGATATTTTCTATATAATAATGTGCAATAAAAGTAGAAGGTTATGTAACGTTCCTATACGAAGATTCTATGTATACTCGATACGACTATATTATGTGTATATAGAGGTCTATGTAAACCTCCAAGTAGATGTAATGAATTTTTTTAATTTTTTCCACAAAATTTCAACCTATGAATGTAATGAGAGGCTAGTCGTAGTCCTTAAAGAGGACGACGACGTCGGTTACGTCTAGGGTAAACCCGAATGTGAGATTGATCTTTCTTCTCTTTCACCTATGAACTAATGATGATTCATCCCCACCAGTCACCACTATCCCTCCTTCTTTAGATTCCATAAGTCTGACTCCCATATGTGCAAGTCTGTGCACATCCTTAGCTAATTCCCTCTTTTCTTCTTCAACATGGATGGTACTACCCGTGGACAACCTGCTTAATGCATCAACAACCACATTAGACTTACGTGGGTGGTAAAGAATACTCATGTCATAATCCTTGAGTAATTCCAACCACCTCTTTTGTTTGAGATTGAGTTCTTTCTCAGTGAGAACATATTGGAGGCTCTTGCGATCAGTGAATATAGCAACATGAACACCATACAAGTAGTGGTGTCATATCTTCAAAGCAAACACTACTGCAGCCAATTATAAGTCATAAGTTAGATAATTCTTCGCATGAATCTTCAAATGTCTAGAGGTATAAGCTATAACCTTGATATTCTGCATCAACACACAGCCCAAGAAAACTTTTGATACATCACAATACACCACAAAACCTTGAGTACCCTCTGTAAGGTCAAAGACGAAGCGGTAGTTAATCTCTTTTTCAACTATTGAGAGCTTTTCTCACAAGCTCCAGACCATTGAAACATGACCGTCTTCTGCGTTATCTTGGTCAAAGGAGAAGAGGTATATGAGAATACTTCAACAAATCTCCTATAATAGCCAGCTAAACCCAAGAAACTCCTAATATCTGTTGGAGATGTGGGTCTAGGACAACTCTGAACTACTTCAATATTTTGAGTGTCAAGTCTAATCCCTTCACTAGAAACAATGTGGCCTAAGAATGCAACAAACTTAAGACAAAACTCACACTTGGACAACTTAACATATAGGTCTTTATCCTTCACATTCTGCAGAACATTAATCTTGAGGTGACTAGCATGATCTTTTTCATTCCTTGAATAACTAGCATGTCATTAATGAAGACAATGACAAACAGATCTAAATAAGGTTTGAAGACACTGTTCATAAGATCCATGAACATTGTAGGTGCATTTGTCAAACTAAAGGACATAACCAAAAATTCTTATTGCCCATACCTTTTTCAAAAAGATGTCTTTGGAATACCACATTCCCTTACTTTCATCTGATGATAGCGTGATCTGAGGTCAATCATGGAAAAGAAAAAAGTACCCTGAAGTTGATCGAAGAGATCATCTATCCTCAGAAGAGGATATGTATTTTTTATGTTCACCTTTTTCAACTGACGGTAGTCTATACACATCCTAAGGGACCCATCCTTCTTCCTAACAAACAAGACCAGAGCGCCCCAAAGTGAGACAGTTGTTCGAATGAAATCTTTGTCTAACAAATGTTTCAATTGTTCTTTTAGCTATTTTAACTCTGCTGGTGCAATTCTCTATGGCGGAATAGAGATAGGATGAGTATATGGGATGATATCTATGCCAAAGTCTATCTTTCTTTAGGGAGGCACTCCGAGTATCATGAAAGACTTTTGGAAACTCACTGACTATAGGAACTTAATTGACGGAAAGGTACCTCAACACTTGAGTCATTAACTTGGATTAAGTGATAGACACACCCGTTAGAAACTAACTTCCTCACCTTAACGTACGAAATGAAACGACCCTTACATACTGCTGAACTACTAGTCCATTCTATGACTCGATCGTTAGGAATCTGAAACTTGACAACTCAAGTTCTGTAATCTATTGATGCATAACAGGCATGGAGCAAGTCCATATCTAGAATGACATCAAAATCTACCATGTCTAACTCTATTAAATCAGCAATGGTACTCTTGTGATTGATGGAAACAGGAAAATCAGGATAGACTCTTTCTGCTAGAATGGATTCACCCCTAGGTGCAGAAACACTAAATGATTCGCTAAGTTGCTTAGGAGTAATCTCAAAGTTCATAGCAACACAGAGAGTTATGAAAGATAAACTTGCTCCTGGTCTAACAATGCATAAAAATTAAAGTCAAAGACTCGAATCATGCCAGTGACAATATTTGGCAAATTCTCCTATTCATGGCGATCATTGAGATCATACAAGATGTTTGTTCCTCCGCTAGTACCCGAAGTAGCTCCCCTAGGTGCAATTCTGTCTGGTGAAGCAGTTGACAAAGACTGAGATCTTTTCCCCCCATTACCACCGCTTTGCTTACTCTTTGGACATTCTCTCATGAAATGCCCGGTCTGACCGCACTTGAAACAACTCGCGGAGCATTCGCAATAGATGCCACAGTGATTCCTAGCTTACCTAGCGCAGGTAGGAGGCTTACTACTTCCTTGCGCTACACTACCTTGTGAATATAAAAGTCTAGCTCGGGAGTTCTGACCATGATGCTCAACTCTGTCTTTGGGTGCAGGTGCACTAGCAGACGATGGTGCATTCCCCTTGATTTCTGAAATTGTGGTCGACTTGAACCACCCCTTTTTTTACCATACCCATTTCTAGTCTTTGCTTTCTTATTTTGACATTCCTATCTTTCCCTAAACTTTTCCTCTTCAACTTACTACACATAGACCATTATCCTTGATATGTCCTTGTCACCAATCAACATTGCAACCTTACCTTCTTTACTTAAAGCCCGTCCCAAACCAGAAACACACAAACTCATTCTGCGTCTCATGTTTTTCACCATCCTCGGAGCATAGCGAGACAATTTGGTGAACTTAAACCCACAGTCATGAACAATCATGGAGTCCTGTTACAAAGTGAGGAACTCCCATACCTTTGCTTCCCAATTCTCGAGGAAAGAACCTTCCCAAGAAATCTTCATCGAAATAATCCCAAATTGGAGCTGGTGCGTCCTCAGCTTTGACCTCTTTCCATTGGTAAAACAAGGTTCTAGCCACACTCTTCAGTTGGTATGCATCTAATTCAACCCTCTCAACATCAACCATATGCATTACCTCAAACACTTTCTTCAACTCTTCCACAAAGTTTTCCAGATCTTCAGAAGTGCTTGATCCTGTAAAAATAGGAGGATTCATTCTAAAAGATTCACGAACCTTAAGGTGTCAGCCCGTTCTTGTCAAGCTTCTCTGTATTGCCTGAGTTTATTGGTTACTACCTGACTTAACAATCGGATAACTTCCCAAAATTCGACATTGTAACCTCTCCTTGGGGTTGCACATCCGGTGCATGAGGAATCTCTTGTTCATCAACATTTCTTCAGGCTGGTCAACCTCTGATTGCTCTTCAGGGAGGCATGATGATCTGAAAATACACGTAAGCAAGAAATAGAGGAAGACATTTAGAGATAACCTCTATGCACAAAAAAAATATCAAAGAAGTGAAACATTCCTAAATGTTGTAGCCTCCTAATCATACATGTGGCGCGCTTCAGACCGGACTAAGACTCTACGGGCACGGCTTCATAGACTCCCTAGGACTGTTGAACTCTGTGCTCTGATACAAAGTTTGTCATGCCCAGAGCCTACAGCCTGGACGTGTCTAACATTTGAAGACCATTGTTGACCCCCTAGTGAACCCTTGACCTATCTTTCTTCACTAAGCAAAGACTTATTCATCTCATACAAAGAATTTGAAAACATTCTCATAAGGTAACTTAAATACTGTCTTGGCCAAATTGACACATAAGCCTCAACACTATAACACGTGAAGTATAAGATAAGGAAGACTTCAAACTGAATTACTACATTGCCTATGAAGCCTCTAAACTAACTGAGATATATGTTGGGACGGACACCACAACAACCTAATGATCTAAGCTAGAAAAATAATAAAATGATGTCCTTCGGAACGCAAAGAGGCTCACCAAGTGACCATGGAGTGGTCAATGGGATCAATGGTGCTCTGCATACTAATCCTAGTTACCTGCGTCTGTATCATGAAATGATGCAGGCAAACTAGCATCAGCACATTGACAGTACGAGTATGCGAGTTGAAATTCTAAACACACTTAAGATTCAAAAAGAGTAGGAAGGAACACTTACCTTGGCTCTACTTGACTCATGATCTAGTAACACTTATTCAATATACGTAGTTTAAAATTAATTGCAATATAAAGAAATGTTGAATTAAAACATGCTATAAACTCTGAATATATACAAATATACAAATAATATCTGAGACATATGTAAAAATACAAATAACTAATGCATATGAAAATACAATACTTTTATTAGAGCTTCTCTAACCGACAACTATCACTTAAGAGATATAGTGATGATATAGCGTTACTCGTCTAACGCTATCCCACCATCCTAACTTTGCCAGAGTATAGGACCTGAATTTCTTAATGGATCCACTAGCAAACTATGAAGAGGGTTCATCTAAAAAGTATGATCCTTTTCTACCCATGATGACTACATGGTTTACATGGAGACTTAAGTTAATCTAAACTCGCATCCCCATATCGGTGCTCAATACTACTCCAAAAATATATATACACAGGCTATTATGTTTTAAAACATATTGATTTTGTGATTTGATATTAGTGTTCAAAACTTGGCTTTTCAAAAGCTCTCTTGGAAATCATAGTTTCCTTTTTCTTCTATTAAACTAGCCATAGGCTCTATGGAAGTCTAGCTTCCCTTATTTCTCAAAAGTTTGAAAACATCTTAGTTTAATCTCTTATAGACTACGTATTTACCTTATAACTCTTGAGAAATGAACTTAACTTTATGCTCTTTGGTTATTCGAAACTTTACTCTAAGGGAATACATAGTTCCTTTATAGCATTTGAAAATTAAACTCAACTTTTTACTTGAATCTTAAAACAAAGTTAAAACATTTGTTTAAGACTCTTAAATTCTTTAGGAACTTAATTTAACTTGCTTCTTAACTTTTAGACTGGACTCTTAACTTTATTTTCTTTGATCTTAATTATCCTTGAATTGGATTATGAATTCAAGGATCATGATCTCATGTTTATGGATGATTTCATGATGCTTAAATGTACCCTAGAGATTTGAAATTCACTAAAAAATATAGGCACATCACTTAGGAACTAATACGAAGAGATAGGGAAAGAACGGGGTCTCCAGGGGGTTGTGGTGCTCTGAGACGTGTGGAGCGTCAAAGACTGACGGGCAGAGTTGTCCTGAGGGGATCTGGTAGGCACGGCGCCCCAGGGCCTGTGAGACGGGTTTTTTAAATTTTCTTCTTTGATTTTCAAATCTACCTCCAAAACTTTCATGGATCTTCCCCCAAACACTTAAAATCATTAATATACTCAATACTTAATAGATTAGACCCAAAAACAATCCAGAAACATGAATCAAAACTACTAGATACGAACTACAATTCAACCAACAAGAATTTCACAACTTTTGGTTAAGAAATCCCATATTCATCATTCATATGCACTAACTTGTTGAATTTAAACAAGTACGGTGTGGGTGGAAGGATCCAACACCGAATGATCTCAGATACATCGATAGGGATCACCCCGACGAAATCCACGCAATGATCTTGGAGTTCTTGGACAATTCTTGATTTTTCTCTTCTTTTCTGTTTTCTCCCAAGCCCTAAGCGTTCTAAATTATTATAAAACTAATTTGGAACTTGGTATTTATCCCTAAATAACCCTTAAAACGAATTAGGCAATACTAGGGTGAAAATACAACTCTTCCCTTGCGAAAATCCAGATTGGACTTTCCTCAGTCCAACAACCCAACTTCTTAAAGATATATATCCCTCATACGACATCATATTTGTGCAAACTCAGCGCCGTTGGAAATATATTCCCAAGGGATTTCCAACCATATAAAGAACTCAACCAAACTCTTTCTGAGTTGGGAGTTATGGCCGTTTGAAATAATCAAAGCTTACTTTTGAAAGCTGGAAATTTTTCAGATTTCCCTACTTAATTCCAAAAATGTTTATTCTTGGTCTTATAGCTTATGCTTATATGTTTCAAGTTACAAAAATGTTACAGTAGCAGAGCATATGAATCGTTTGTACCACTGTTAAATTGAAAGACACCATGACTTCAATACCACAAAGGGAGTTGAGAAGTACAATGTAACAGATTTTCCATTAGTAGTGATTTTTATGGAAATTGATTTGTTTACACTGTGGAATATCGCCCAAACAATTAATATCTGGATTGCAATTGCAAGAACCTCCAAAGTGAATGTTTTGTCTGCTGCCACATTTTAAATATTATGTCTCATTGTAGAATTAAATTGCTTCATGACAAATATATATTATGCTGGCGGATAAGAGATGTAATTTATCTAAACCTAGGAAAATTCCTTCAAGGAGGCTATTCAACAATGACGGAAGAGTACAAGAAGTACAATTCCTTGAAGAGTTGGTTAGATATGAATTGTGATGTTGTGTTGGACAGCAACGCTAAAGATGTGGATTTCAAAAATGTTTTGAAAGGTCATTTAAATGCATATTGTAATTGGAATGACGACATGGCAGTTCCTAGCATTGGTGATCCAGGATCAGATGAAGATGCAACATTCATTAAGAATCTGAGGGAAGTCTGAACACGTGGAAGACCAACGACTAATAGATTTAGGAGAGATGGTGGAAGGTGGACTAGAACATATCATCATGCATATCAAGAGTGTGAGTCTAGTCAAGGTCGGGGGTGGTGGGAGACGTGGTGGAGATAGAAGGGTTGGTAGAGGTGATTGTATAAATGCGAAGAAAATAATTTAATTTTTAATCCCACATTATTTTAATAGATTTTTTAAGTAGTTTCTATTCATCAGGGAATGGAATATTGGAAATTTTTATTATAAGATCGAATTGACTAACATACATAATCCTCCATAACAGCTGACCAAATTCATTTAAACTCTACTCAACCCGGATCTAGATCAAGTCTAGTATTGTTCATTGGGCCATCTAATTGTTCGGCCTCTTTGTGGTTTAGTCACAGGCCCAACAGCTCGGCTAGTCACAACTTTGTGTCCTTACATATTATAACAAGAAAATCATCCTAAAGTTAATGATATGAAGAGGATACGTTGTTATTTTGAATACTTTGATTAGGGTTCTCCTTGATGAGATTGTAGAAAGGGTGAATTCTAAGACATTCAAAGATTTATTAAATTTAAGAATGAGGTATGTAAATTTTTAATTCAAATCAATTGTTTATATTCATGTCTAATAATCTAAGTATTTTTTTCAAGCTGTAAGTTATTTAATCAAATCGAAAGTGAATGGTGGGTTTACAAGAAACTCTCCCTGGACGATGTCCCACTGAAGTTATTGTTGCGCCAAACATCAACAAAGTTCAAAATCTATGGTTATTTCATGAACATGTGCGTTGAATGTTGAAATACAGAAGCCATGTGTAGAAAAGGAGTGGTTATATCATTAATTAAATTCTTTTTGATGTATTCGAATCATTAAATTCCTTCTAACATATATATTTTTGTATTTTAGATGATGTTTTTCAGCTATCAAGATTTATATGGTGCAATGCTATTACTAGAGCAAGCATCAAGAACTGGTCGCATCGTTGCATCACATGTGATTGTCATATTCTCAATATTCATAGCGGTGAATATAGATGAAATGATATAAACACTATTGGAAAGATGAAACTAACACAACACCAATAAAGACTAACAATGCATTCTCGAAATTGTCTTTGACAAATGTTAAGCGTGTCGTGGATTTTCAATCGTTTATTCATTGAAAAACCATTCCTTGTTGCATAAGTAAGCATCCATGTGAGCTAGTTGACCATTGTTACGGTTGTAGTACTGATGAAGAAATTACGTTGTTTTATGGAGGCTAACATTGGGTCAAATTTTTAATGTCTTTTCTTCCGTGTGTTGTTGCTACATTTTCACGGGTATTTAATTTCGTCATTAGTTCGTAATTTTAAAGGGATATATGTTCAATTTAAATGTGACAATACGTATCGTAGAAGTTGGAAATATTTTTTGCATTAAAAGAAAAAAATAAAAAACAGACACCACCCATGCATTATGCAATAACAACAAAATAAATAGGAAAATTAAATAACAACTAGGACCTCATCCAACGTCGTTGTGTTGTGCCAATAAACCTACAGTTGTAGATTCCTATGACAACCCATCTTTTCCAGGGACCAACCAACACCAAAAGTTACCTCTCCATATCAAGCTAAGGGAGTTAATTTACAAACTCCATCGGCGCTAATAGTGAACCGTGTGATGATTTTGTAACAACCTTCTCATATATCTTGGATATTTTGGTGAGGGGAGGATCATCCATTAACAACATCATCTCCACCCACATATTCCTTATGCATGCAATTAGCCGTTTCATGATCTCGGCTATGTCATTCTCCATCTTCTCACAAGAGTCTCATTCCAAGTAATATAATTTTTTCACAATCTCTAGAGAGATTGAGAATGACATTTCCTTTTTTTATTTAGTAGTTTGGTAATAGTTGACCATATTTTTTTAGAAAGCTACTATAAATTGCTACTTTGAATATTATTAGTGTGAGTATGGAATACATTTAGTAGATTCTCTATTTACAGTAAAAAAAATTGCATCGAAATGTGAAGCATTTGGATACAAAAGAAACGTGAGACTGTTATAAATTCATTGAATGAGTGGATAGTCCATAAGGTTGGTACATGAACAACCATTCATATTCACTAGGTTACATGAACCTTTTTGGATAAGAATGTATCTATTTATTATGATACTTAATATGGTGACCTTTGGAGTGATTTCTCACTCTATAAATAGGGTTGTTTATTCACTATTGTAATATATACATATGAGACTTGAATACACTTGAATAAGAAGAAAGTCTTATCTTCCATCTTACTTCTCTTGTCTTCTTCTCTTTATGATTATATTCTTATGAGCTTGATTTTATAACACGTTATCAGCACGAGTCTCTATCTAATTGAGAGTGAGTTCTTCTTTTACTTTAGCTCATATTTTGGTTGATCTCGTTATGAAGATCAAAGTATTGTATGCATAAAATCAGGTATGTATTTTCTAAAATATTTTATGATTTAGAATAAAATAGTGTTCAGTCACTAACAATTATCAGGAACCGAAGACATATGCTACTATTGGTTGAATATGACATGCTATACAAAATTTCTTAAATAGAAAAAGGTGTAAGATTTTAATAGCATGAATTTGAATGTTATTTTGATTGTTTTGAAAGACTCAAAGGATGAGTCATGTTGTACTTCGATTTATTATACCGTTGGTTAAGGGTAAGACGATGAATTCAAGTTTCATCGCACCAAAAGGGTAAGACATCAGGTTAAAGTCCGGATGCACCATAATGAAAAATATTTGAGGATAAGACGATAGATTCAAGTTCTATCGCACCAAAAGGGTAAGACATCAATTTGAGTTTTGATGCACCGTGATTGGGTTCAAGTCCCATAGAATTATGGCGTAAACGCCTTATATTGATAAGACATTGAGTTTGAGTCAATGCACCATAATGATGATATAATGATGACTAGGCTTTGATGAAAAGTCTTGAAATTCGTTCTATTGAATTTGCTTCATTCCTTGAAAAGAATGTGGTAGCAACATGTAATAACTCTGAAATCCGCCTGTTAACTTGCTCCATTCAATCATACGAATGTGGTAGCAGTGAATGTTAGTCTGAAAGATGACAAATAATTAATGATATGAATAAGGGCGTGGAGGGACATAATTATAATAGTCATCATTGTGGTAATGATAAAAGGAAGAACACTATGAGTTCTTCAAATAGTCCTTCAAAATGTGAAGGCAATTTTTATCAAAATGGTATGAAAGGTCATTAGACTTGTGAATGTTGTCAACCCAATAATTTGACAAATTTATAAATCCTCTATCATGATACAAGATAAAGTGATGGTACACTTAATCTTTCAAAGTGATGTTGAGGTGTGTCATGGAAATATGATAAATTTTAAAGCCATGACAATGTGCTTATAATGCAAATTTTATGAAGTACATATAAATAATTAGTCCAATCCTTGAAGAGAATGTGACTTGTAATGAGTATCGTGAATGCTCGACCATTCTATAAGAGAATGGGTCCAGATGTGATAAAATCATTATGGGTTGGATATATGTCACAACTCACCTCTATGGACGGTTTGAGAAAAAATGATACATGTCACTTCTCATCTCTACGGGAGATTTGAGAGGAAATAAATTTTATTTGGCAGAAATGGCTAATTGTATTGTACGTTTTATACGTCACTATGGTATGAACTATCGAAAGGGCAAAAGAAAGAAATAGTTCTTGCCTATAAGGATTGTGGTCATTATTGTGTGGCAATACAAATTTGTCATTGGTTGTGTACCTATGGTACAACAAAAGTAAAGCAAGAAAGACATCTTGCTCGTAATGATTTTGACCATGACAATAATAATATAATTTCCTCCTTGAAGGAGATGCTCAACATAGGGATGGTGTCATGGAATATGTGATAGTACACAAAATTAAATTGCAAGCTCTAACGAGTTGTGCTATTATCAAAGGAATAATATTGGATTGTTGTAAGTCTCAAAAGAAACTTTTTAAGTTTCGGATGAATTGAAAAGAAATATTGAGACTATAAATTACGAAAAGATTTAATATCTATAAATTACTACAATCGAAGAGGATTATAAATATTACCCATTTTTTCCTCGTGTTTGTTGCACACAAACATTTGCATGCTGATGGAATCACATGCAAAAGTAAACTATAAGTATACTGAAATAAAGATCAGTTTGCATGATCAGTTGACCATTCTGATTTAAATGTGATGCAAACGTAATTGAGAATTTATGTGGCTTATATGATGAAGAAATAAAAGATTCTTCAAGAATTCTCTTGTATTACTTGTTTTCATTGTACCCGCTAAGGTTGGGATTGTAATCCCCTGAAGTTTTTGGAACATATAAAAAGGTGAATATGAGCCCATTCACCTTCCATGTGGATCATCTGCAACTATATGATAGATGCATCTATGCGATGATCACATGCTTTTATTGTCAACTTACAAATTGGTTTTTGTAAGGTTGTTTGCTCGAATTGTTAAAATTAAGAGCACAGTTCCAAACTATGAAATTATATTAATAATGCTGGTTGATTTAGCAGAAATTGTATGCCTCAAATTATAGTTAAATCATGGTTATGAGAACAAAACTCCCAAATAAGATTTGGTATGAGATAATTTTATTTAACATGTAGCAACACGTGTATGCATCAAACCAACAAGGTTTCCCCATTAAAATTGGTTCAGGGTCAGGAACCATATAATTTTCATCTAAAATGTTGAATATGTGGTTATGATTTTAATTGCTCCACCACGCACAAAGATCAACTTCCAAATAAGGTTGGAATGAATGTTAGATTTTCTAACATTCGGGGGAGAAATGATTGATAGCTGAAAATTATGTGTGAGGTTAATTATGAATTATCTAAATCCTCGTTAAATAAATATGTGAACTTAAAGTTCAAGGGATAATTCAGTTACATAATATTGCAAATCAGTTGCCAGATGAATGCACTGACCCTATGATATAATTCAGCTGCAAATGCTCCAGCGTGAAGTCCTTGAAGGACAGAGTTTATAATACGCCGGAAGCGTAATTGACCAATCGATTCCAAATATGAAATTCCTTGAAGAAGGAAGGAGCAAATGATCAATATGGTCATGATAATGAGGCAAGTGCTATAAAAGAGCACATTGACATAACACTTTATAAAATCTTGAAAAAGGTTCAGGTACCTGAAATAATGAAAAATGAAGACATCTCAATAAGTTATGTCTTGTTGGAATCGATATCAAATAACCGTCGACGATATCTTTGATATGAGGTAGCGCTCAATGATATAAATTGTGACGAGGATCTTGAATTCAAATCTGTCATATAGTGTGGACAGATAAATGATTGGCCAAGTAAAATGCATAATTCAAGTATATTTTGTTTCACTTAGAAAAGTGACATTTTGGACTGGTAGTCCATAAATCAAGGTATAATGTTAGTGGGGTACAAATAAATAATTATGCGATAGTATAACCGTAATATATCAAATACGGTTTGTGCCTTGGGGCATAAAGATTTATCACAAAAATCCTGACATTATTGGAGATGTTTTCTCTTTTGGTGGATGCAATGAGGTTTGTTTTGATCTGGCAAAATATGAAAACTTGAATGCATGTAATGAATAATTGTATTGTCTAGCTAGACAATGAAGGTTATTTGAAAATCCTTGAAACAATCGAGGTGTCTGAACCATATAAGAGTTTGAAAGAAACTTTTCTAATAAAGCTTCAAGAATCCTTATATGGATTGAAATAGTCAAGGAAGAAAAAGGGTACAAAAGAATGACCCTAATAGTCCTTGTATTTTTATGAAAAGGTCTTAGTAAGACAAAATTTTGTCTTGACCTACAGATTGATAATTTGACAAATGAAATATTTGTTTAACAGTGCACATACACTGAAAAGTTTTGATGCAATTTTATATGGATTAATCGCATTCATTAAGTACCCCAATGATTATGAGATCACTTGACATAAATGATGATTCAGTTTGATCTCAAAAGAAGGATGATGAGTTTCTTGGTGATGAAACTCTATCTTGGTGTAATCAGGGCACTAGTGCATCTTACTAACAATATTTGACTAGATATTTGTTTTGCAGTAAATTTACTGGCAAGATTCAGTTTCTCCCCGATAAAAGGACATTGAAATGGTGTTGAACACATGATTGAATATCCTCGAAGGACCATAGTTATGAGCTTATTCTATTCCGAGGAATCCAAGACAAAATTGATTGGTTACGCAGATGCAGAATATTTATCTGATCTGCATAAAGTTCTATCTCAATCACGCTATGTGTTTGCATGTGGAGACACAATAATATCCTGGGTATCAATGAAGCAAATGTTGCTCTGTAGAAATAAAAGTCCTCCATGAAGCAAGTCAAAAGTGCGTATGGTTGAGATAAATGACACACCATATTCAAGAAATGTGTGGTTTTTCTTTGAAAAAAAGAATATACCAACCACAATGTACGAAGAGTGGAGACATCATCACAAGAAATTAAGTTATGTTTTAATCAGGGGGAGTACAATACGTGTTTCACTCTTTTCCCTTGATCGAGGTTTTTTCCCACTGGGTTTTCCTGTCAAGGTTTTTAATGAGGCAACAAATGGTGTGTATCAAAAGATATGTGTACTCTTTTTCCTTCACTAGAATTTTTTCCCACAGGGTTTTTCCTAGTAAGGTTTTAACGAGGCACATTATCTATGGACATCCAAAGGGGAGTGTTATAAATTCATTGAATGAGTGGATAGTCCATAAGGTTGGTACATGAACAACCATTCATATTCACTAGGTTACATGAACCTTTTTGGATAAGAATGTATCTATTTATTATGATACTTAATATGGTGACCTTTGGAGTGATTTCTCACTCTACAAATAGGGTTGTTTATTCACTATTGTAATATATACATATGAGACTTGAATACACTTGAATAAGAAGAAAGTCTTATCTTCCATCTTACTTCTCTTGTCTTCTTCTCTTTATGATTATATTCTTATGAGCTTGATTTTATAACAGGGACCATATTGTAAGATTTTTAAAGTAATTATTTCACTCTTCTTTAATTATATTTCAAAATAATTATAAATCAATTTAATCACTAATATTATAAATCAAAAATAAAAGAGACAGGAAACTAAATTAGTGAAAGGATTTTTTCTTTTATCTAATTAAATCTACTTGGGATTACCTACCACTTTATTTTAAAGATAAATCAATTTGAATATAAGAAAATAAAAAGTTACGAGTAGTCAAAATACATTTTCTTTGGAATATAAATTACAAGTTCATGTTTATAAATAATTTTTAAAATAAAGAGATAGATTTAACCTAGACTCGAACTCGTAGTTGTTAATTTTTAAATGTACTACCATACGCACTGCAATAGCATTCATTCACAATAACAAAATACAAACTTTAATGAAAAGTACGTGAATATACCTACCACTTGCTGAAAAGACTTGATTTGATGAGTTGAATTTTCTTCCATTTTTTTTTCTAATCCAAATCCATTAGTTCACGTACTTTTAAGAAGACTAGTTTCTGACAACATGCGTAGCACGTTTATTTTTTACTATTGTTACATAATATAAAATTTTTCTATCAAATAGAAAATGTTTAAATCAACAATATTAATTTTACCAATTATATTTCATGTATCAACAAAAAGAAATAAAAAGGGATTGCACATTTGGCATCAAGCAAAAAGTATGTGAAATTAATTAATATAATATAGCCTCCTTTAACTTTGTATAACTTTTTTTTATGATCTAAATATCAGTGATAACATTTTATAGCCATAATTGGATATTAAAAATACATGCACACTTATTAATGAGAAATGATAGAGTGAAATATTTATAGTATTTAAGGTTCTAAAATTAAAAGACAATAATATCAAAATTATACAAGATTAAAAGCAATTATATTTAAAATATAAAACTGACAGATATATAATTTAAACACTGAACTTCATATATAAATCTATTTCAAAAGCTCATAATAATAACTAAAAGATTACAATAACACAATGAGTTTATTAGAAATGCAAAAGAAATTAGAAACAACACTAATCTTCGTGATGGAGAATATATATCAAAAGAGATATGAGGACTTAGGCATGTCTAAAAAGAAGTCTTCAAGTTCTTCTCCCCGCCTCATGTATTCTATTTTTTCATGTCTTTTTTGCCTATCATAGATGGAATAGTTTTTTTTATTATTAGTTGAATGACAATATCTTTCATTTTTCAATGGTTATCACCTAGTACTTAAATAGTAGTAAAATGTCTGTTTAAATTCTATATTTTTTCAGTTCTAAAATAGTCTTTAATATATGGATAGATGGAAAGATGAAAAAATACAAATCATACTTAGACTTAATAAGAGAATTAACATTACCACTAATAATTATTGCTTTGAACTTGAAATCTAGTCTAGTTTGAATGAATAATTAAAAAGATGAAAAACACAAGTCATTGTAATAAGTAATAAATTGAGGAAATTACAAGTCATCTCAATAATTTATTACTAATTCATTCATATATAATAACACACTTTTAATATCTTAGTGATAATAAATCAAATAAATAAAATTAGTGACATTAATCGGATAAATGGGGGGTCACTTTTTTCATATGCCAGTAATTATTCTAGGATATACATGTACAATTAAAATATATATTTTCATATTCCAAATATTTAATTATTTCCTTATATTTTAATTAAGAATTAATTTAAGGAAATGCAAAAGTCATCTACATTTTTATTAAAATGAGACAATTTAACATTTAAACTAAATAATTAAATGCTTTATAACATTTTAATTATAGTAAGGGTAAAATTGTAATTCAACTTTTAACTTTTTTTGTTCCCTCTTATAATAACATATGATAAGAAAATAAAATCTTACGTGTGTGTGAGAATCATTTTTCATATGAATATACATGTTAATTTTGTGTTTATAAAAATTTCCACAAACAAAAGTGAGGCATATCACTAAACGAAATTTCTTTATTTTTCATCTATTTTTACTAAAACATATATTTATTATCACTTTTTAATTTTCACAAGATAATTGATCTCCAAAATAATGTGTGTATAAGATCCTGTAGTTGTTAGCTCTTAATTAAAATTATTTGAGTAAACCTACCACTTGTTGAAAAGAGTTGACTTGATATGAGTTGAATTTTCTTTTGCTCTTTCGTGTTTAAGCCAAATCCATGTATTAATTAACCAATTTTTTAGAAGGTAAGAAAATAAATTTTTTATTTATCAAAATATTTTATGATATACTTATTTCAGACCTTTATATATAATTTTTATTGCAATTAAATTCATTGTTATATCAAAAATTTATAGTAGAATTTTACTATAACAAACGCCAACTGACGGAGTAGTATTACTTTACTCCTATTCTACTCTGAGAGAACTACTTAAGTACACCTACAAGATATTGAAAATATATGATTTGATAAGTTGAATTTTCATTCAGTTTTCTTTTTTAAGCCAGTCCATATAATTTTTGTTTGTAAAATAAAATAAAATTCTGCAAAATCTAGACTCTAAATCATGACATTTTGGACTATAAGTTCAATGTTTAACCATCCTGCTGCATTAGCATTCGTCCATACTAACGAAAGAAAATGTATTTACTCGCTTTCATGTCTTTTGTTTAATAATAAAAGGTTTAGCAAAAGTAAGAGCTAAAATATTCGGTCATAGACTCGATATCGTGACCTACTAACTAAACGTTTAAGCTTTAACCATTCGCGTTGCAACAAAATTCGTTCATAATTATGAAAGTAAATTTATTCATTCTATCTATCTCCTATTAGTTTTCTAATCAATAAAAAAGTTAACAAAATAAAGAACTAAAATGTGAGTTATCTTAAGGATCATTGAACTATAGGAAATTATCTAGTTATTTGATTCATAATTACATGATACTACTCAAATATTTAAGTTTTTGTACACGCCATTAACATGGGGAAGGCAAACACTCAAGTGCGTGCTGGCTGCCCAATTCTCGTTTGACGTATAATAAAGGGCTAGCATTACTTTTTAGATTTTAATTGATTTAAACAATTTCTACTATTTTACAGCTCTTTTTAAAATCAACATACATAAAATTGAATATAGTTTATATAATTTTTGTATTATACTCCTATTAGTTAGTATTTTTTGGACATATATTAAACTCTATGAAGAAACATAATATAAACGTAATTGAAAGGCAAGAGTATATTGATATTAATTTAAAAATAACTCGATGCATAAAAACTTTAAAAATAAAGGAAAATCTATTCTAAAATGAAAATTAGAGCTTGGTAAATTCTACTTAATATTACTGGGAGAAACACTGCCATCAATTGTTCCGACACCACCACCTGCATCTTTAGTATCCAAAGCTCCAGCACGATGACCACCTGCATACTTAATATTTAAGGCCTAGGCATGGAGAATCATTTCTTCAGCGTGCCCTTTCAATTTCCACATTTCACGGTGAATTTCTAAAATTTTCTGAACAAGTTTCAACAACATAGTTTTAAGTTTGATAAGTTCATCGGTCGCCTCTACCCGTCCCCCAGGAGTAAAATCAATGTTTTTTTTCTATGATTTAGACATATTAGAGTTGTAATGTGTTATATGATATAAATATTTCTAATTTTTGGATAGAAGATGACTGCTTTTTATAGTCGGTTAGTCTAAGAGATGCATTGGTTATTCCAAGAGTTATCTTGGTTAGAGAAACAACTTCGTTAATTGTTAGAGAATTCTTGAAGATTCCAATATATTTTTTGGTTAGAACAACAACATCATTTAATGTTATAAAAATAACATTAACATTATCATATCATATGTTCCGTTCAAAAAAAAAGCTATGTCAATATTAAATATTAGAGTAAATTAGGTTGTAAAATTAAAGCTAAATAACGTAAAAGTAGACAAACTTTTATACTCCATTATTTCCCAACACCTCCATCAACATACACACTAGCAACATAATCATCTACATTTAGTTTAATAGCTAAAACATGAATACAACCTGACAACCTTCAAATTTTATTCTTAAGATATGCAATTTTCTCTTCGAGGCGACTTAGTTTCTGACTAAGCAATGAAATATCCCAGAGGATTTATTTCTATTTTGTAAAACTAATATGCCCGCTTCTGTTAGTTGAGAATGACATGATAGCGAAAAATTATTTTATTTTACAGAATTTTGATGGATTGAGGGTAGAATAAAGCGACATGCTCAATTTATAATAAACCTACATTTTATTTCCTTAGTTCAAGAGTTGCCTGTTCAGTATCCCCAAACGTTAATAATAATATGGAGTCAAGTGCAAAATAAATCGATCCTTTTTTCATTATTTAGTAAAAGGTATTTAAAATATTTTTAAAAAGTAAAATTACATAGAAAAATCTCATTCGGGCCAAATTGTAACCGAAAAGATTTTTCCTTAAATAATATAGAGTAATTCGGACCGAAATTATAAATAAAGTTGCATAAAAAAATAATAGATTCCTAAAGACATTAATATCATTGCATCAAAAATAGAGAAATAAATGTTACAAGCACAACCCCCTGAATATTATCGACCCCATAACCCTCATTATTATCGGCACCACCATGTTTGTTATTTTTCAATGCATTAAGAACTTGAGTAGAAAATGTATGAAAAGAACGAGATAATGTCCTCAATTCACGCTTGATTGCATCCATTGCAACATTGAGGTCTCGTACTCCATCCTTTAGAAGTTCAATCTTCCAAACTGTATGAAATCGTCTTCTACGATTATCATGTGCATTACTGTTGACTGAACGACGCATGATAGAGATATAAAATCGAAATATTTATGGTAGAAGAGTAAGTTATTGAAAGAAAACTATAAATATAGTTGCAACTATTTAAAACCCATTAAGTATACGAAACGTTTCATTAGTCCGAATGATCACATTGGTTCCAAAAAAGTGTATATAAAAAAGTCTTCTCTGTTATACCTGTCAGAAAACAGAGGCCTAGTCTAATTTGACTGACGATTTCCAAAAGATTCACTCAGTTTAATAATAAAGAATGAAATCAGAACATAAAAGATTTAGAAAAAATCACAACAAATCTCGTCCATTAAAAACAAACTTTTTTCAATCAATATTATTCACAATGAACAGATCGACAAATCATGAACATGGTGTTCATCTTATTTGCTACAAATTACATTGACCGTGTTGTCTTCAGTACTATAAATTAACAAATATCAAAACATACTCAAAAACCAATCCAGTCTCATGTATAAACGACCTCCAACCATCAGAGAAACTCCTCCGATTTCTCGATCCGCAACTTCCTACATTTAAATAGTGATTTAATGAAAATGTCCTGTCCATTCCAATAAATGTTAGCATCGTCTATGTTAATTTCTTGGAAAAATACTGAGATACGTATTGCAGAAGCCACTACATAAAACAAAGATAACAAGACCTTAATTCAACATATATGAAATAAATAAACAAAGAGTAAATACAAAGAAATATTTTACTATTCCATTGCGCCTGACATATGATCTACTTAGTATCACTTTGAACTATGGTAGGGGATGAGAATCGACTTGGATATACTCTGACATTTTATCAATTAGAGAAAATATTACTGTATAAGTTAGACTCATGTGTTGTGTTTTTATAGGAGTAATTAAAATTTTATAGTTTCCACCTAAAGATTTTGGATTACTTTCACACCAAAAGTTGAAACTCTTCGTTTACCATCCACTGAACGGACTCTATAATGAATATGCTTTTAATGAGGTATGAACATTGAAAACATAAACTTGAATAATAATGATATTATTTTTTCATCCGAGTAAATGAAGGAACAAAAATGTGTGAGAGTAATGGGATCATTTATTTATTTATGCATCCATTTTATATACATCTATTTATTGTTCAAAAGACTTGATTTTATGAGTTGAATTTTTTTGCACACTTCTTCTTTCCATTTAAGATAAGTTCATTTGTAAATATATTATATTACTATGTAAGCAAATAGAATGTAAAGTCATTGCAAATATTTTTGTACGAATAAATTGAACAATTTTATGTTTATAAAAAAATTAAACGGAAGGACATAATACTGAATTCGAACTCGTGACCTAATGACTAATCGTTTTATCTATAGCCAATCGCACAGCGACATCATTCGTTCATTATCAGTAGACGAATTTTATTTATATATTTATCCCTTTTTTATCCAAAAAAAATTGAAATTACTCTGTTAGTACTTTGTAATTTGTAACTATACTGGTCTTTAAAAATGCGTGAACTAAATTATCAAAGTTGTTTATCCTAATTAAACTACTTGAGTAACCTACCATTTGTTGAAGGAGTAGCTGTCTTTGGGAAGTATATTTAAACTATCTGTAAAAGCTATTGACTAGGGAAGAAAAACACTTAAGTGTCTGCGGCAAAGATCTCATTGTTGACATTCAATAAACGACTAGCATTAAATTTTAGATTTTATTTATTTTACCATCTCTTAGTAAAATCAACTTATAAAACTGAAATTTATCGTATATTTTATCAATTAGTTTATTCTTTTAAACGTATTATAAGAGTTTTGATGTTATAAAACTTTATGAAGAAACATAATTTAAACGTAAATATAAAGACAAAAGTAAATTGAAATTAATTAAAAACAAAACGATACATGATAACTTAGTAAATTAAACGGAAATGTATGTAACATCTCGTAACTCGAAATAACTGGAAATAAGCTGAGAAACTAAAACTTATCATTTTGGAAAGAATAGAAAAAATTTGCAAAATTTCCAAAGCGTAAAAAGGTGAGTTTTGGTTATTTTGACACAAGTATAATTTATAACTCAGGATGAGTTAGAGTAAGTTCTTTATATGGTTGAAAAGTAACACACCAATTTGTTTAATTCAACGAAGTTTGAATAGATTGAATGATGAACATTGAAGTTCTTGAAGAACAGTGGTTAAATTCTTATTGGTTAAGTTATTGTATGCTTTTAGTTGATTGGATTCGTGTTTTTGAATTTTTTCGAGTCTAATATATTGGATATTGAGGTTATTAGTGATCCTAAGTGATTAGGGTGAGATCCATGAAAGTTTAGAAGATTTAGAGATGAAAAATGGAGAAGAAAATCAGAAGTCCCGTCTGACAGACCTTGGGGAGTCACGCCTTCCAGAGCTCCTCAGGACAGAGTCTGTCGATTAGGCTTTGGTGCTCCATGCCTAAGAGCGCCAAGGACGCCTGGAGACCCTGTTCTTTTCCAATCTTTTTGTACTAGTTCTCTAGTGATGTACCCATACTTCTTAGTTGATTCCAACACTCTAAGGTACATCTAAACATCATGAAATAATTCATAAACATGAAATCATTAACCTTGAATCCATAATCCAATTCAAGGAAAGTTAAGATCAAAGTCTAAAAAGTTAAGAGTTAAGTTTAAAAGGTAAAAAAGTAAGTCAAAGTGAAGTTTCTTAAAGTTTTCAAGAGTCTTATTTAAATATTTTAATTTTATTTTAAAGCTCAAGTTTTGAGTTAAAGAAAGGATAAAATTTGAAGTCTCTCTTTGAAGGAAGTATAAGGGAACTAAGTATTCCCTAAAGAGTGGATTAAGATCAAAAGTAGTCAAGCAAAGAGTAAAGAGTTGAGTTCATTTCTCAAAATATATAAGGGAACTAAGTATTCTTTTACATTTAAGTTAAGAGGAAACTAAGATTTCCCTACAGAGATTTGAACAAGAAAAGGGAAAATTGATTCCAAGAGAGCTTTTTAATGCTTAAGTGCTGAGAAAATAATCTCAACCCAAAAAAATGAAGTTATTTTAAATTTTGGGAGTAGTGTTGAGCATCAATATGCGGATGAGAGTTCATATTAACTCAAGTCTCCATGTAAAATATGTAGTCATCATGGTATTAACGGGTCATACTTTTTAGATGATCACGTATTTTAAGGTAGTGGATCCACTAAGTTTAGGAGTTCTATGCGGCGACAAAGTATAGGATAGTTCTGCCAGCGTGGACAAGACAGTGTATGACCACTTAGCCTCATAGTGGTGGTTGTCGGTTAGAGAGTCTCTCACATAACTATATTACTTTCATATATGAGTAGAGTTGAAATCACTACTGCATTTTGTTTAATGAACTATGTTGCTTTACTATTCTTCAAGATTTATATATATCAAATTTGGTTTAAATTGCTTTATATGCATACACTGAGTTGAGTATTTCTTGAGTTTAGAAGAGCCAAGGTAAGTTCATCTTATTCTTGTTAAGCTAAACCACAACTCGAATATTTGTACATTCAATGTACTGATGTCAGTTGGCCTGCATCACCTTATGATGCAGACGCTAAAAAACAGGATCAACATCCAACACCTCGTTGATCCAGCTTGATCACTCAAAATCAGTGGTGAGCATCTGACACGACCAAAATTCACAAGTCGTGATGGCAACTATGTTCCCAACCAATAGGTAAGCCAACCATTATACTTTGCCAATTTTAATTAACTAATGAGAAAAAGTTAATTACTAAGTATAAATCTCCAACACTAAGTTCTTTAAAATTACAAAATGTGAAAAGCTGAAAATACCATCCAAGAATAGTGCCACAACTAGAGGAGCTTCAAAAATACAATGCAAGTCAGAAACTAAAATAACAAATCCAATATAAGGAATATCTATCAGAATACTAAAATAACAGAAGAACTAAAAATAGAGGGAGGTGTGGGCCACGGAACAACCAAGCAACTCACCACAACTCCAAGACACTCCAAGCTCGGACTCAAAATGATCCACGGTATCTCCTCGTACTCGAAATTGAATTTGCACCATAAAAGAGTACAACAAGTGCAATATGAGTGTGAAACCACGTGTACTTAGTATGTCTCATTGACCAATAACAAAGATGTAGTGACGGAAATTTATACAAGAAAATAAGTTTTTTACTTATAAAAGTCAATAATATATTTGCCAGTCAAGTTTTATCAAATAGAGGTAATCAAATAACAAGCACTTCCCAATCACCAATAAAAACGCATAATCGTAAAAATGAAGGATGTCATGGAATGCAATGCAATATGATACTATGAAATGATATGTCTTAAAATACCCAATACTCTCTGAATTATATATACATGATACTCCTCGGAAATACATCGAGAGCTCATGACCTATGGGGGACTTGCGAGTTCCATATACCGACATGGACGATCTCCACGTGTTTGTGCGAACGATCTCAATGCACTATCATAAAATCAAACAATTTTTGCACGGACGGTCTCCACATGCCCAAATTATAATATTAATATCTCACCATCCCAATACGGATGATATCCACGTGCCCAACTTATACTTAATTTACGTCAATGTATGTACACAATATCATTTCAAAATACGGGGATGATGATGTATCTCAATCAATCAAATATCAACATAATACATTACTAGCTCAACTACTACAACTATACAAGTTTAAATAAGAAACACAATTACACAAGGAATTCAATTCAATAATATGTCAGGTTATGCCCATATGCTTTGGCATTCTCGAATTATAATCCGCCTACTATAGTAATAGTTCCCTTTATAACCCCGGTATTCATACCAATGCCCGTTACATCATTGTTACGAAATCTCCATCTTTCTCGCTTACCCATTGTCTATTCAATTTTTTAATCTTTAATTATTAAAACGTCCTTCAACAAGTCTGAAAGTCTTAACATACCTTCAATGTTGAACCCGTGTCATGAATCCTTAAAATTTTTCCTTCCCTTTACGCAAAGTTAAAACATTTCTATTCTAGCAATTATGCAATATTCGTTAGCACAGAGATCCTTAGTTGCCAATGATTAGCCATCATTCACTCATTCTATCTAAAATATATCACTAGATTATTACTACCAAACTATTACCCTTCCATCCTATTATAATTTATAAAGTCTCAATTATCCATTCAATAGTGAGAAAAACATGTCAATTTCTTATCCACCCACTTTAATTAGTCATGGTAGAATATCATATACTTTATATAATATAATAAATCAAATAATTAATTATCTATCTTTATATATTAAAAATTAAGTGTATAATATAACGATCAATTAATATTATTTGGATCATAGCCACTGGTTACTAAACCAGTGGCAGCAATAATCAAAGCTGAACCAATAATCTACAATTTCATCCCCTAAGTTACTGACAGCCACTCATGGCCTCAACTCCTTGGAAATTATCAACAACCAAACAAATAATTGTCAATTCCTCTCCCATAATTAAATCTCTATAATCCAACAATTAAACCAAGAATGACAATTAATATTATATAGATATATTCCCCAACTTACACATACTACTAGTATATCATCCAATCATATATAACAATTACACAAAAAAAAAAAAACTCAATTACCTATTCACTTGACACTTCTGTCTCCGCCTAAGTTTTCGATTTTCCCCTATTCTTTCTCTTCTTTCCTCGCTACTGCTCCCATATCTCTTTTCTTTTTATATTTTTTTTCTAAAGAAATAATTAGGTATTTATAGTGGCACATTCCACTGACTTAATTTAATTTTATGGGTAAAGTGATAACTATTAGTTATGAATGTGACCAACTAACTATTCAACTATAATACTCATTTTTTTTAAAAAAATCATCAACTAGATACTCATAGTTACCTGATAAGTTAAAATACCCTTTTAAATTTTTAAGAAAGAGGTAGAATAGTCGTAATTCTCAAAACGACCCACGGGTCGTAACATCAGCTACCACTTAAATAATTGTTTGTCCTAGAACGGAAAAATAAAATGACTCACCTGAACGCTGAAAAAGCTGAGGATATCTACTCATCGTGTCTTACTCTGTCTCCCATGTAGGCTCCTCCATTGGACGATGCTTTCGTTGAACCTTTAATAAAGCAATCTCTTATGACCACAACTTCCGAATTTACCTATCCAAAATGGTTATCATCTCCTCCTCAAAAGTCAAATTATGATCAAGTAACACAGAATCCCATTGAATCACATGAGGACCACCCCGATGATACTTCTTCAACATCGAAATATGCAATACATGATGAACACTCGACTAACAGGTGGCAAAGCGAATTCATATGCCACCTCACCAATACGCTCAACAATCTCGAAAGGACCAATATACCCTGGGCTCAACTTGCCCTTCTTTCCAAACCTCATCACACCCTTCATGGGTGAAACCTTCAATAGAACCCGCTCTACAACCGTGAACTCCAAATCACGAACCTTTTAATCTGCATAACTCTTTTGGCTACTCTGATCCATGAGAATATCTTGGATCAATTTGACCTTGTCGAAGGACTCCCTCACCAAACTGTACCCTACGGTCTAACCTCTAATGCATCAAACCAACCAACTAGAGATCGACATCTGCTACCATACAAAGTCTCAAATGGTGACATCTCAATGCTCGAATGGTCAGTACTATTGTAAGTAAACTCCGGTAATGGAAAGAACTGATCACAGTGGACAACCAAAGTCAATAACACATGCCCGCAATATGTCCTCAAGAACCTGAATAGTTCGTTCAAACTGACCGTCAGTCTAAGGTGAAAGGTTGTAATAAGAACCACCTGAGTGCCCAACTCCTTCTGCATTGACCGCCAGAAGTGAGATGTAAATTGGGTGCCACGATCTGAAATAATAGAAACAGGAACCCCATGCAAACGAACTATCTCTCAAATATAGATCTTGGCTAACTTCTCTGAATTATAGGTAGTCTGAATCGGTACAAAGTGTGCAGACTTAGTCAACCGATCCACGATGACCCATATAGCATCAAACTTACCCAAGGTACATGGCAACCCTACCACAAAGTCCATAGCAATGTGCTCCCACTTCCACTCAAGAAGTGACATCCTCTGAGTCACACCTCCAGGCTTTTGGTGTTGATACTTTACTGCTTGACAATTAAAACACCGAGATACAAAATCTACTATGTCCCTGTTCATACGACACCACCATAATGCTGCTTCAAGTCACGATACATCTTAGTATCCCCCGGATGAATAGAGTACCTCAAACTATGGGCCTGCTCCATGATCAATCTAGTCAAATCACTAGTCCGAGGAACACAGATACAACCTTTAATCCTCAAAACTCTCTCACTATCAAAATTTGCAGCCTTGGCTTCTCCTTTTAACACCTTGTCTCTAATCTTAGATAATTCGTCATCATCAAGTTGTTGAGCCCGAATCTGCTCCAACAAGGATTACCAAGCCTCCATATAAGCCATCACCTTAGAAAATTCTGAAATATCAAGTCCCACAAATATATTGGCCAAGGATTGGACATCTCTATCTAAAGGACGCTCATCAACCTGTAACATGGCTAGACTACCCATACTTATCCATTCCAACTCACGACATCTTCTACCACATTTGCCTTGCCTGGATGATAAAGAATAGTCATGTCGCAGTCTTTGAGCAATTCCAACCATCTCCACTTCCTCTAATTGAGATCCCTCTGATTGAATATATACTGGAGACTACAATGATTCGTGAAAACCTCACAATTCAAACCATAAAGATAATGCCTTCAAATTTTCAATGCAAGCAAAACAACTGCCAACTCTAAATCATGAATAAGGTAGTTCTTTTCATGAACCTTCATCTGCCTCGAAACATAACCTATCACCTTTCCCTTCTGCATCATACACAACCAAGACTAATCTAAGAAGCATCACAATATACAGCAAAACCCTCTCCTTCCACGGGAAAATTCAAAATCGGAGTAGTAGTCAATAAAGTCTTAAGATTTTGGAAAATATCCTCACACTCATCAAACCACTGAAAATTCACATCTTTCTGTGTCAATATAGTTAACGGAGATGCAATGGATGAGAACCCCTCTACAAACCATCTATAATAAATTGTAAGGCCTAAGAAACTCTAAATCTCAGTAACTTAAGTAGTTCTTACCCAATCTCTGACTGCCTCAATCTTCTTAGGATCCACCATAATACCCTCCTTGGACACTACATGTCCCAAGAATGCTACCGAACTAAGCCAAAACTCACACGTTGAAAACTTTCATACAACTTAGTATTCTTCATATTTTAAAGAACAAGCCTCAAATAACGCTAGTAATCCTCTATACTACGGGAGTATACCAATATATCATCAATTAAGATAATGACAATGGAATTCAAGTAGAATAGAAAAAATCCATGAAGATATACTTGATCTACTAAATCTTTCACTTAAAAAGTCTTGTTACTATTATTTAAATTTCACATGAGCATTTAATAAGAATGATAGAAATAGGTCGAGTGTGCAATTCTAAGTCACTGTTAAATCTCTATCACAATAATGTGAAACACCTCCAAGAACTCTTTTTTTGACTAAAACCAATTTCAAAGCAGATGCATTAATACTACTATAATGAACATAAGTGTCATAGGTAATACATCAATGTTAATCCACCATATGTTGATATTTCACATCAGAAATACCCTTCTTGAATAAGTACTAAGAGTTCCTACTACCTTAGTTTAGGAATAACTTACTATTTTATGTTGTTATCTTGGTTTAATAGTATAAATTGCATGATAGGAATAAATTCAATCTATATCAAATATGATGTTGAAATCTACCACATTCAAAATAGTTAAGTTTATCGATGAAACATGAACTACCAAGTCAACAACATATGATCGATGTAATCGGTCTACAACTAAGAACTATCCACATGTTAAAAATATATGTAGACATAAAAGAAGAGCTGCAAACATATTTAAATCCAAATAAGGTGTGTACTTATATAAATGAAGCAGATCCACATTCGAACTAAAACTTATCACTAATCCAAAGCACATCAACCAATACCCTGGGAAACCCTAGTTACTTCAATACAGTTAGTTATTTATTAATGTAATATTCTCAATCCAAATGAATTATTCTATAATATGTATAGCCATTTATAACTACTATGTGAACGTCCTTATGCATGTTCTCATATAGTTTCATACAAGACGGCCTGCGAAAATTTCGTAACAAAAAAATTCATTTTTTCCTCTTGGTTTCAATTTATACTACTAATCCGCAGTCCACTATTTGAAAGACTCCTCAAAACATGATTTTATTCATATTTGTCATTAACACGCCACAATAAATATTCCTGTTGACTTATATCAGATTTAGACTTTCATACATTCTTGATGCATTAGACTAAATAACCTTTCGACTCTCATCAAATGAATACCAACATGACAATCATATCATCTAGTTTGACTATTCAACTATCTTGAGTATACCTCCCCTCCAATAGATATAGAAACTATGTATACGAATCTTATACCAAGTATTATCCCCTTCAAATGTCATTAAGTGATCATATTTATGTTTTTGTCCTTCCTTAACTTCTCCTCATAGACTTACCATAATCACTATTTTCTTAATTGATACACTTCTCTTACAAATATCAATATTATACATTTTGATTTCTAAATTATTCACTTATCGTAAACATGAACACTAAAAATGATCTAATAAATTAAAATAAAATTCGAGTGTTCATCACACCTCGAGCAAATTGAATCCATGAGAGTAGAGGTGATCTAGCTGGCTTATTATCAAGTAATATCCCACTACTGATTGACAGAGCCGATCATAAGAAACATTGTGTAGTGAACTCCATAAGGCTCCCCTGATCAAAGATCATACAACTTCATATGAAAACTAACAATAATTTCATAATCATTCTTATTGAGGTTGTCAATATAAGTCGGAAAATTAATCATCTTAACCCTTTCAATCATTTAATAATTACCAACAACCATGACAGAGCTATTAGCCAACCCAAAGAAAGGAACCAATTTTAAAAGCATGAGATAAAGTATATTTTATGAGTAATATTGAGAACCGATATGGGGATGAGAGTTCATATTAACTCAAGTCTCCATGTAAAACATGTAGACATCATGGGTATTAATGAGTCATACTTTTTAGATGATCATGTAATTTAAGCTAGTGGATCCACTAAGTTAAGGAGTTCTATGCAAGGGCAAAGTATAGGACAGTTCTGGCAGCATGGGCAAGACTTTGTGTCACCACTTAGTCTCATAGTGGTGGTTATCGGTTAGAAAATCTTCCACAGAACCATATCACTTTCATATAGAAATAGAGTTGAGTTCATTAATGCATTTTCATTAATCTTCTAAGTTGATTTACTATTCTACATGCTTTATATATATCACATATGTTTTAAATTTATTTATATACATACATTGAGTTTAGTAATTCTTGAGTTGAGCAGAGCCAATGTAAGTTCATCTTATTATTATCAAGCTTAAACTGTTGTTTAGCATTCAAACTCGCATACTCGTACATTCAATGTAGTAATGTATATTTGTCTGCATCGTCTTATGATGCAGACGCAGGAAAGTAGGATCAACATCCAGTGCCTCGTTGATCCACCTTGAGCACTCAGAGTCAGAGGTGAGCCTCTGTTACGTCCCAAATTCACAAGTCGTGATGGAACCTATGGTCCCAACCAATAGGTAAGCCAACCATCATACTTTATCAATTTTAACTAACTAATGAGAAAAAGGTAAATATTAAGTAGAAATATCCAAAATCGAGTTTTTTATAGTTACGAAATGCGTAAAGCTATAAATACCACCACAGAATTAGTGCCATAAGTACAAGAGATTCTAAAATAAGATGCAAGTCAGAAACTAAAATAACAAATCCAACATAAGGAATATCATGTCAGGATACTAAACTAACAGAATAGCCAAAATGTAGAGGGAGGTATAGGCCACGGGACAGCCAAACAATTCACTTAAAACTCCAAGACACTCCAAGGTGAAACTCAAAAAGATCCACAAGATTTGCTCGTACTCGAGATCGAATCTGCCCATAAAAGAGTACAACAAGTGTTGTATGGGTGTGAAACCATGTGTACCAAGTGTAACTCATTGATCAACAACGAAGAAGTAGTGACGGGAGTTTATAGAATAAAATCATTACTGTACTTATGCAAGTTTATAGTATATTTGTCAGTCAAGTTTCATCAAATAGAGGTAATCAAATACCAAGCACTTCCCAAGCACCAATAGAAACACATACTCATACAAATGAAGGATGTCATGAAATATAATGCAATATCATACTATGAAATGATATGTCTTAGAATACAAATTAGTCTCTCGACCGTTTATACATGATACTCCTTAGAAATACATCGAGAGCTCATGACCCATGGGATCTCGCGAGGTCCATATGCCGGCACGGATGATCTCTACGTGTCTGTGCAGCGATATCAACACACTATCATAAAATTAAATGATTTCCACAAAGACAGTCTCTATTTTCCCAAATTATAATCTTAATATCTCACCATCCGATCATAGACGATATCCATGTGCCCAACTTATACTCAATCTCATGTTTATGCATGTACACGATTTTGTTTCGAAATACGGGGATGATGATACATCTCAATCAATCAAATATTAGCATAATACATAATTACCTCAACTAATACAAATATACAAGTTTAAATAGGAAACACAATCATACAAGAAATTCAATTCAATAATATGTCAGCTAATGCTCATATTCTTTGGCATTCTCAGATTACAATTCACCTACTATTGTAACAAAATTTCCCTTTATAACCCCCGTACTTTTACCATGAGTGTTCATGAAAATGGGTTGAAGTTCATCCAACTATCTCGCTATGCTCCAATGATGGTGAAGGACATAAGGAGAAGAATGAGTATGTTTATTGGAGGGTTGAGTCGTGCTTCAAGTAAGGAAGGTAGGGTTGCCATGTTGATAGGTGACATAGAAATATCCAGGTTGATGGTATACATATAACAAGTTGAAGAGAGAAGGTGAAGGATAGATAGGAGTAGCTAAACAAGCTGACAAAGACTGGGAATGAGTATGGCCAACAGAAAGGTGGTTCAACCCGACCATAATTCCAGAAATCAATAGGGCATGCACCATCATTTGCTAATGCACCTACACCCAGAAATCGAGGCGAGTACAGCAGTCACAATTCATCGCACTTCAAGGCTAGACCAGCCCAATCTCAGGATAGTGTAGCACAAAGAGGTAGTGGAAGTTTTGGATGTGGTAGAATTCACCCTAGCAAATGTCGTGATGTCCAAAAAGGTTGTTTCAAGTGAGGTTAAGAGGGTCACTTCATGAGAGAATGACCTAATAATAAGCAAGGTGGTGAAAATCCAGGCAACAGAGGCCAATCTTCATCAGTTGCTCTACCAAACAGAGCTGCACCCAGAGGAGCTACTTCTGGTACCGACAAAGGGGCAAATCGCCTCTATGCAATCACTAGCCGCCAAGAGCAAGAGAACTCTCTTGATGTTGTCACGGGCATGATCAAAGTCTTTACTTTTGATGTTTATGCTTTATTAGACCCAGGAGCAATTTTATCCTTTATAACTCCTTATGTTGCTAATCAGTTTGAAATTCTCCCTGAAAAGCTTTATGAACCTTTCTGTGTTTCTACACCTATTGGGGAGTCTATTCTAGCGGAAAGAGTCTATCATGATTTTCCTATTTCCATCAATCACAAAAGTACCGTGGCTGATTAAATAGAGTTAGACATGGTATATTTTGATGTCATTCTAGGTATGGAGTGTCTCCATGCCTGTTGTGCTTCTGTAGAACTCGAGTTGTCAAATTCAAGATTCCAAATGAGCCTGTCATGGAGTGGGCTAGTAGTTCAGCAGTGCCTAAGGGTCATTTCATTTCGTACCTTAAGGCAAGGAAATTAGTTTCTAAGGGATGTATCTATCACTTAGTCTGAGATAGTGACTCATGTGTTGAGGTGCCTTCCCTTCAGTCAGCTCCTATAGCCAGTGAGTTTCCATAAGTCTTTCCTAATGATCTACCTCCCTACTGAGACTTTGGCATAGATGTCATCCCAGACAATCATCCTATCTCTATTTTACCATAAAGAATGTCACCAGCAGAATTAAAAGAACTTGAAAGAACAACTGAAAGATCTGTTAGATAAAGACTTTATTCGACCAAGTGTCTCACCATGAGGCGCTCTGGTCTTGTTTGTTAGGAAGAAGGATAGGATGTGTATAGATTACCGTCAACTGAATAAGGTGACCATCAAGACCAAATATCCTCTTCCAAGGATAGATACTCTTCGATCAGCTTTAAGGTGCTTCTTG